>NW_023597034.1:38236183-38399840 GCF_011947565.3 Pollicipes pollicipes | reverse complement strand
ATTTTGTGTATTTCGGGTACACCTACCGGGCAGGTGACTGCCGACGTGGTAGATTTTGTGTGTGTACTGCCCGCTACCGCCAGGACCGTCCTCGTACGGTTCGTTGACCAGAATCTCGACGCCGCTGCCTTCACCGTGCGTCTCATCCCGGCTCTTCTTCTGCGGGGTCAGACGAGGTCACAGTCAGGTCATGCCCGAGAGAGGGAGAAAGCGCCATCCGATCAGCTCGGGTCAGACGGGGTCAGTGGCGGCCGCGCAATGTCAGGTCAGGTAAGACACGCCCACGCGAAGGTCGCGCGCGACCCATTCGAATGCGTCGTGTACACACGCACAGACACGCATGCCAGCAGCCTGTTTGTCAGGCCCGGCGCGTGCCGTCCGCGGCTCTCAGGCAACATCACGCACCGTACCGCGACACGAACCGCCTCGGCTAGCTACTTACGGCGCACAAAACACGGCACCGTGCCATCGCGGCCGCCATCGGACGACGGGCGACCAGCCGCGGAGGCCGCGGCGCCTCCACAGCACGCGGTGCCGTACGGCCGCCGATCGGCTCCCTCACCAGGCGGAGTGATCACGCTCGTGCCGCACCAGGCGGAGTGATCACACTCGTGCCGCAACAGGCGGAGTGATCACACTCGTGCCGCACTCGCAGGGCGATCATAAACACGGCAGGGTCGGGTACCGCGGCGAAACACGCACAGCTGGGCGATCTGGTACTCACAGTGATCATGTACAGGTGGGCGATCTGGTACTCACAGCGATCATGCACAGCTGGGCGATCCGGTACTCACAGCGCTCATGTACAGCTTGGCGATCCGGTGCTTAGCGATCATATACAGCTGGGCGATCCGATACTCGCAGCGATCATGTACAGTTGGGCGATCCGGTACTCACAGCGATCATGTACAGCTGGGCGATCCGGTACTCGTCGACGGTGAGCGGCAGCCGGTATTCGGTATTCCTTGATGAGCATGGCGGAGACGCGGTCGGCGAGCTGGCGGCCCTGCCGAGGCCCGCGCGGCTACAGCTGCGGCGCGGCGACGGAGTGGCGTCAGCGGGCCGCGCCCGCACCTCAGCCCTGCCACTCTCACACGCACAAACGCGCACGCACACGCACACGCGCGCGTCCCGCCCCTGCAGACACGGCAGCGCGGCCGCCGGCCCCACGGCCGTGACCGCCAGGAGTCTCCTGACAAGGCCGCGGGCGACCGCCTGCCGAGCGGCGGCCGGCGGCGGGAGGGGGCGGGGTCGGCGGGGGCGCGCGCGCGCACCGCTGGTCCCTGTCGGCTATCTGCGGCCGCAGCCCGGCGCCGGCCGGCCCTGCCGCTCGCCAGTGAGCCGGACCGGACCGGGCGGCCAGATAGCGTCGACTCGGTGCCGCACTATCTTGTCCGACCGGCCGACACGGCGCGGCCCGACCGGCGGAGGGGCCGTCATGGCCCGCACGAGGCACGTCCGTCACGGTCGGCACGTGACCGCACCCGTCACGGCCGGCACATGACACATCCGTCACGGCCGGCACATGGCACACCCCTCACTGCTGGTACGTGGCGCATCCGTCACGACTGGCACATGACGTGTCCGTCACGATCAGTAGAACATGGCACATCCGTCACAGCCAGCACATGGTCACGGCCAGCACATGGAAAATCCGTCACGGCTGGCACACGGGACATCCGTCACGGCTGGCACGCGGCACGCTCGTCACGGCCGACACGTCACGGTTGGCGGAGGCCGCACATGTCAGCAGTCACTGGCAACACACACCGTTCGCCGCAACCAGCGTGTGCATACTGCAGTATTCATTACGATCCCTTGTCTGTACGTGATGAGAAAACAAAAAATCCACCGGGCGACGTTCTGGCCGCGCGCGCCAACATACCCTCTGATCTTAAATGGGCAAAAATCCTGTTCAAAACGCTGCTCACCCCAACAAATTCTGAACAACCAAACTACCTTAAAGTCCGTGATTTCTTTTCGAGTGTAGCATGAGAACAAACGACGGATTCTGACAAAACGCAAGATGTCAACTGAAGCACACGAGCGTGTTATGTACCGTGCCGTGTCCTCAATTCAAGTCATTCTATGTGCGGCACAATCACTTTATGCAAAGACCCACCGATTTCCAACGCATTGATCTGCATCAGATAGTCTTGGTGTCAACTGCACGTTTATCATCCCGTTTATCAGGCGTTAAATATGATTTTGAAGCTCTTTGAGCCATAATAATGCAATGCATCCTTGGTCATAGCTGACTAAAAAGTGATCAAACTGGTCGCTTTAACCCGAAGCCGCCGACAGAAAACATGTCACCATTTAGCGCGCAGTATGCACTAAAAGGAGCATCCACCACAGCACATGATGGGTAACGTGGGTAAATTGATCACTAAACCGGGGAGATGCACGCATTCAACTGCTTCAACGGCCCAACAAAACGTCACGGAACACTCTGCATTCAAATAGCATCACCAAGTCCAGTTGGCTGCCCTGCTTGGCGGTGTCCATGGGACAGGAACCGGCTGCCATTTTTAACAAGATGACGAGACCGGATCAAGGCACAAATTGGTCCACAAAATTTCCGTCAACCTTATCAGGAAGCGGCCCACCGTCCTTCATCAAGCCCGTCGGCTGACAATCTAATACAGACTCAATGCTGCACATGCGTCCACTTTTGGGCAGGTCGATACGTTTATTTCGCCGGCGACGCCCGTCCGCAGCCGGCTTGCCGCCGCGCCAGTGCAAGCACGGAGGATTCAATCTCAGTGAGTGTCGCCGCCGCGCTAGCTCTGGTCGCCGCCGCTGCAGATGGCGTGCAGTCGATATAGAGCCAGTCAGCGTCAGCTGGTGTGGGTCTCCCCTCGCCCGGAGGTCAGAGGTCCGAACAGCGAGGAGTGACCTCTGACCTCCCCTCGCCCGGGGTCAGAGATCCGAACAGCGAGGAGTAGTATGAGCTACCTCTGGCCACGAGGCCGCCCAGTGAGCGTCTAGCAGATGCCGTTGATAAGACTTTTAGGACATATAACGTCTTCTCGGAAAAAATTGATATATTACAAATTATGTATAGCTTTCTCAAGCACGCTAACTGGACACTCGACATCACAGGTGATAACGAGAATGCGTCCGTAGAACTGAACAAAGTTAAGCCTGCTTTGGGGGATTGTGAGCTCTCCTGCTGAAGGAATCGGTCTCCGACATATCGGGAGGCATTAGTTAAAGTAAAGAGGGCCTGCAGCCTGCACAGCCTCCGAGATGCACCACCGAAATCTCCAGTTTCCAGCAGTGCTCAAGGTAACGGATGATTTGAGTCACTCGGTGCCCCGTGGACGTGAAAACCGCTGGGAACGTTGAACATTCCCCTGTAAGAGTCCAATGAATGCTTGACAGATGCTTGTTTACAGCAACAGCTGGCACAAAGCACAGGCCAGCTATGACCACGTCAGAATAAACACTTGAAAATTCGCACAACTACGCCCTCGGCTTCCGACACGTCGGCAACGTCCGCATCCTAGTCCATCACTGCGAACCAGGCCAAATATGTGTCATTTCGCCGACGCCTAAGGCTGTAAAAAGCCATACCATTCCACACACTGTTAGCGGCAGTTCTTGACCTTCCTCACCCTTGGCCGCCATCGCGTGGAACCGACCGACTAGCAGTACTACATCTTGCTTAACTTTAGTGCCGTACACACGGCCAGCGCTTTATAAGGGTTTGGAACGTGATATCAGCAGTGTCATATTTCACACACTTGACCAAGCCGCCAATCAGCAAGGACCAAGAGTCATTTGCTATCAGGTCGCGTCATACTCGTCAAGGGCGTACATGGAGCGGTCAGACTCGTCGCGCCCGCCACAAATCCGCCGGGGTACCGCTTCTGGCTGACAGCTAGCAGCAGCCAGCCCATGACAGGGGCTAACCCACGACCTTCTAAAGCACAACACGAGCTGAGCCGCGCACGGCATGAACAGGGCTCGGCAACAGGAACCTTCCCGCCCTATCGTAAAAAGCCAACGCTCAAAACACAGCGTGCGTGACAGCTGCACAGTTTTGCGCTGTGGGGGGGGGGGGGGCGGGGGGGGGGGGCGCCGGCTCTGAGACAACACCCTCCAGGCGCCAACGCTCGGCGGTCGGCAGAAGCCACGCAGGAGCCGCACATCCCCTGGCCGTCGAGTCCGCGGCGTCTGCAAGGTTTAGAGGTCGGCGTGACGTTGCGTCGCCGTCCCCAGTGACGTCCCTGGCCGGCCCGCTGCGGGCGCCGCTCGCAGTGTTTCGAGATATTTGAGATACGATGGCTGCTTTCGCGGCGAGGGTTCGCTTTTCAATCAGCATTCTAACTTAAACGGTCATTCACCATTTGACCCGCCACAGTTTGCCCCGTCACGTCCTGAATCAGGAGTCTGTGTATTCTGTCACATTGTGTTTGTGTACTCCATCACCTATTGTTTGCGTACTCCGTGGCATCTCGATCTACGGCCCTTAGCATGTCGATCGACTGGGCTTCAGCGGAGGCCGGTTCACCTCCGCTGCGTTAATAACGCCGCGCCGCCTGAGACGGCCACCGACGGCCACTGACTGCGCGGCCAGAGTCGTCACGCCCCACCGCCGCGGGCCGTCGCCACCGCGGCCCGTACAGCCAGCGGACGGAAGCACGGCCCTCGCCTCCAGGACCAGCGAACTGGCAGCCCGCCCGTCCAGAGCCTCCACACGTGGCGGGGATACAATGGACCCAGCTGTAAAGAACGATTAAGAAATCCTAAACAAACCAACTCGATGGGCGGGCATGGTGATGAGAAGGCGCGGTGATGGGGAGGCGTGGTGATGAGGAGGCCGGCTCGCTGATGAGAACAGCTCACTGAGCTACGCCTGAACGGCACGGGACGCTACAGAGTAACACGCGAGTCCTCGTTGGTCACGAGGAAGTTTCCGCAAACGCTGCTCCACCTTGCCACACCCAGTGCGGTGCGTGTCCATCGAATAGGAAAAAATCGTCGGAACAAATAATCGTATCACAGAAAAACAAGGTTTCTTCGCGTTTTATATGTCTGAAAAAGCCCACAGCCAGTTCACCGTTACACAGGGACGCGGCGGGATGACAATGCTCCGCCCCGGACCTTAGCAAGACCCGAGTCGCACTCCGCACGCTTTGACGGCTCAATAGTCAAGCGTAGGTGATGAGTTACTGACCTGTCTGGCGCAGCGGGAGCGGCAGGCCAGACGTCTGGACGAGCCCCGAGTCACCACTAGACAGGCAGGCGGCGGCGCCCGGACCCCAACCGTCTGCGGCACGGGAGCCCACCGGCGGGAAGCCCCACAGAGAGGCTCGGGGGGGGGGGGGGGAGGGGGATGGCAGGGGAAGCTGAGACAGGAGGGACCGGCTCACCGTCCTTCATCCCTCATAACGAACAGTGCTAGGCGTTTTCTGGCCGACTTGCCGATAAAGCGTCGTGTAATGGGCATGCTACATCCTGCCTATCGGAGCGGCGGGCGTGGAAGTTCCTTCCACCTTAGTCGCACATAAAGCTGATCCTCAGAAGGCATACCTGGGTACACAAATAGGTCGCCTCGGTCTCCACAAGCGACCGCCTCGCTTTGCAGTCCTCTAAATCAGCGCACAGAATACCCAAACACAGTGCCGAATTATATCAGTCGAGCATTGTAAAATAATGCAAAAAAGCATGGAGCCGTGATGACGCGTTAACGGCCATGCCGTGAGTCACTTAGGCTTCGGGGAACGGGCAGGACAAAAGTAATACCAGCATCTAGTTCCGGAAATCGCACATTGTTTTACAAAAGGACAAAGCGCAATGGGCCCCCACAGTCGCCTGGCATGAGCCCGCCAGACATATTTGCAAGTCATGCAAGCAAGTATTAAAGAGATTGGCTGACGGAAAGACTACTTTTGGGTGGAGCCAGGGCATCACTCTGCCGCTTCATCATTAGGGAAATGAGGGCATTGATGGTGGGCTCCCAGCCCCGTCCGCGAGACCTGGCCGCTAAGCAGAAGATGCCGGCCAGCTCGTACACACACCAAACGTCCATTGTCAGTAAAGGCCTGAAATATATCATGTACGCCTGACCTATATACAGTATAGGTCAGCAAAGATCTGATATATAATAGCCGAGAGCCTCCGAAGATTCTGCAGGACTGAGTATTCATTACGGAGGGATTTGGGATGCTCGCGTCTGACATGAGGCTTAGTCTCCGATGTGTCGCATGCCTGCGCAAGGAGTGCACTACGTGCTAAGTGATATACATCATTTGGAGGCGTGGTCATTGCTGCGCAATTTCCAAATGTAGCTTGACATTAGCGGCGAACAAAATCACGCCGTTTTCAGTCCAACAAGCATTTAAGTTTCGAAATGCGCTTGGCTGAATGATAGATACCTATCAACACTACAGAGCATTGCCGAAAATTGCCGATTCGTGCCATGTTGAATTTAGGCGCCATCGCAGGCTTTTGTTTGCAATAATTGGAGCCCTTTTTTGGGAGCGGTCCTTGCTTCGACTTTAATGTGGGCCCGTCAACAGCGGTCGGCCAATGCAGGTTCTATCATTGTTGGAGGACTGCACTGGAGCTAATAGGTGATGAAAAAGCTGCAAAGCTGACAGCATTTTCATTGTAAGGGATTGTGGAGGAAACCTTTCTAGGGATTGCAAAAGTTGTCCGTTCTTTAAAGTAAACATTTTGAAATTATTTTGTAAAGCATAACTAATTTAAGATCTCGAAAATAGCTTGCATGCGATCTTGCGCCGAAAGGCACCCAAGAGCACTGCATGCAGATATCTGCAGATTTCATTAGAGTTCGCGAAAAATTTGAATGCAAATCGTGTGCTTGGCATATAAACATGCGCTTTTCAGGCACATCATACTGTGCTACGTAAATGCTAACAATGGCGAAGCTGCAAAACGAATGCATTTTATCAAAACGATGACACATAGCACAATGGAGACTACCAGGCTAGAGTTAAATGAATCAGGCATCTTTCCGCGCATGTGTTAACACGATTTGAGACCGCTATTGGGTACCTTTTCCACTTTTGTCCCGGCAATCTCAGTTTGTGTATGAAACCTGTCTACTGGGACCTTTCACAGTGTATTTTCCCACGAACTTGATAAGCTTATCGCAGTTCGCTTTCCAACGAGCTTGATAAGGATCACCACATTCCCTCATTTGTAGCATCCCAAACAAATTGCATATTGAAGGAGCCAGAACATGACGTGGAAACGGCATGGCCGGGAGGGGGGGGGAAGGGAGGGGGGGGCACGACCCACTCCTTTGCTGTGAAAGTTTGACGTCACCAGCATGGTGATGGATGGAAAGCACTGATTGGAAGCCCGGATTTGGCTCATCCATCGTGGGAGTCGAAGATGCTAACCATCGGCCATCAACCCCCCCCTTCCCCCCATCTGACAATGTCCAGTGAAACTCCAGTAACCGCCCATCAATCGTTTGATATATGGCTTTTCGCATACACTGTCGCATGAGATAGGGTTTACTGGACATCCTTTGGACGTAGGCGTCACTTATTTTATATCTAGTTGTAATTCATGAGTGACATCCCGGCCGGTAAGAATGTCTGTACGATGCGAAGCAAATATAAAGCAACGCAATGCTAAGTAGAACCAGAGTTGGCATTTCAGCCTCCTGTACCTAGTTTTTGTCACTTTCTGGATTTTCATTTCTCTTTTTTTAGTAGGTTTTTCATACGCTTGCTCAGACAATCGTGTTTGGCTTCCCTACAAACAATGCACGACCTTGTCCTGCACGTTTGAACGTAAGTTTTTCGTCCCCAAAATAACGCATTCATTCTACAGTATATTTTTGCCAGTTGGTGGCCATCACGGCATTGCAAGTCAATCGACGTGTCCCATTATCAATACCAGTCAACATCGCCAATATACCAACATGCAAAAACTCAATCAGTACGTTCGACAAGCGCGAGAAATTAACAGTTCTGCTGGTTTCACTGTCATTAGCTTCTGCCGGCTTGTTTTCCTCGACTGATTAGTTATACTTGGTGTCTTCCTTGGTCAAAGTTGCTGTTAAGTGCCCGGGGTTTGCAGCTCCACTCCCGCTTCAAAGATCATGTCACGTGCTCATTTGAAGTTTTAGTTCACGTCGACTGCAAATGGTCGTGCAGCGTCCATAACTCATATAGTGAATGATGATAATGATTTTTGTTCCTTGCTTCATACAAATTGCAGTCTTCCAAGATTTGGATATCTTGCAATTTTAGTCGTCATCGTTATTTGGGGCTTTACGAAGCACTCAGTTGCTGGGGCTATATGGCGTCGCCTGCCTCTCACCTTGGCAGGATGGGCGGGCACCGCGAGGAATCAAACCCCGCTCCCCCCCCCCCCCCCCCTTCCTCCGGTTTCCCAGACGCGCGGTGGTAAACTCGAACGCGTCCACCACTGCACTATAGCCACCCTTTTCAATGTTTGTCGGCCTTTACTACTGTTTACTGCTGTTTTTCAGTACTGAATACACCACGCTAACACTAGCAGTACTGAACATACATTTCATTTTGTTAGCTTGCCATTCTGCTCTGTTGCAATGGCCCGCACGTTCTGCAGTACTTAAGTTTCTGCCCGCTTCCGCCAGTTTGTGTCATTAGTAACTTCTGTCAGTCGCTTCAGTCAACGCAAACGCACTGACACTATTTAACACGGTTGCTGCCAACTTTGAGCAGTGAAACTAAAAAAATTATTCATACCTCCGATACTTTTTCACACAAAACTGCGGAGCAGTATGCACGAGCCGCTTGTATTAGTTGTTACATGTTTCAGTTGCCATTATGGTTTACGTGGTGTGTAACGAAGTTTGAAATGCAAAGTTAACGCGATGGACATGTACGTAACGTACGACTCAACCACACCACAGTGAGGCACAAAAATATGCCACTGCGTACTTATTCTTTCAATTTCGGAGGTGAATTTTTCACTGAGCAGCGCTTCACTGCTGCTGCCCAGACTCAGCAGCTTCTAGATGCAATACGTCCGTAACGAGTGTGGGCCAATAATTCCGCAGGAGCGCAGTTGGTCTCCAGCGTGCAACAGGCTCTGCCCGGCGAACAGATGAGCAGACCTGTTGCTCTCGCACCGACCCACCACCTGTGTGGCGCGTTCCAGTTCGACGGACGACCTGGCCCCCGCAGTCTCTGTCAAACATGAACGCTGACGGACTTTTTCGCCCAATACCGCACTGAAACATGGCCGTTCCGCACCAGACCGACCCTCCGCCATTTGCGCGATAGCCACTATGTGCGGTCGAGCCAAACAATTCGCTCGCTTTGTGACTCGAAGCTAGGGCTAATGAACCAATATTTTTCAATCCACTCCCACGGCCACAGAGATGGAAATGCTGACGAAATCTGGGCAAAATTGTCAAAATAACCTCATGTTTCTGCGGTACCATTTATGGAGTGTCGTCAGGCTGGAATCCCCAGGCGAGAATATCAATACACCCATCGTGAACCAATATCCATATGTCGATACTTCCGGCTTTCGTCATCGGGTGCCGTCCATAGTTTAAATATATGACATCTAGAACCCTCCTGGGTTCCCGTTCTAGCCAAAACTGGACCAGGGGTCAAACGAAAATAAAACCAGGCGCCGGACCGTACCGGACCGGACCGGACCGGACCGGACCGGACCGGACCGGACCGGACCGGACCGGATCGGATCGGATCGGATCGGATCGGATCGGATCGGATCGGACCGGATCGGACCGGACCGGACCGGACCGTACCGTACCGTACCGTACCGTACCGTACCGTACCGTACCGTACCGAACCGAACCGAACCGAACCGAACCGAACCGAACCGAACCGAACCGAACCGAACCGAACCGAACCGAACCGAACCGGACCGGACCGGACCGGACCGGACCGGACCGGACCGGACCGGACCGGACCGGACCGGACCGGACCGGGACCGGACCGGACCGGACCAGGGCAGGACGACAGGCTCGACACGGCACGGCACGGTCCGAACACCACGACAAGATAACTCGGCCATCATAGCCGGGGTCATCAGCCGTGCATCAAAGCCACGCCGACTCCGGCAGACAACTGCCGCCGCCACGGCATCGTATGCAAACTTTACCTGGACTGGGTGGGCCCAATGATCTATTACGGCCGGGAAGGTGACCTTCGCCGAGTCCGTTTTGCATTCGAAAAGAAATAACCCTTGACAGGTCTTCAAATTCTGGTTTTTCGGCATCATGAGATCAAAGTTCTTGTGGTGAGCTAACGACCTTCAGTATACCAGGAAGCCATGGTTAAACGACGTTGCAGTGCTACGTAACGGCTTCATTGACGGTCGCGAGGTTGGCTCACCATCAATAGTGGCAAGGTTCAAAAAGGGTTCAGCAAAATATTACGCTTCAAAAATAAGACACGTGAAAGCAGAAAATCTGTTCAATCTGGGCGGACGCTGTCACTCAAAGATACCGCCATAAATCGCCCACGCTTTCAACACCCCGCATGCATTTCAACGTTAAAGGCTGTGAAAAACAGGCGGGTAAGGCGTAACGTTTGCAAAACCCGATACAGAGTAACAGATAAGAATGCTACCGCGATCGTGAGCCCGTCGGGTTATCCAGAAACAACGCCCGCACCAAGGCTATGTGTCGCCACGACCCAGGACCACAACAGACGCGCTGCACTCCAGCAGCGCACGCCTCGCGCCCCACCCACACGAGACCCCCCCCCCCCCCCCCTCCCCACGCCATAAGAATACCACCACCGCCGCTTCTCTGCCCCAGTCGCCGCGGCTGGTATCATCCTCCGTTATAGATCGGAGCCCGTAACGCAGCCGATCTGCGCTTGTGCGCGACCGGGAGGCAGTCGCGAAGACCTGTAGCAGCACAGCTGCAGTTTCGTCTGTCGTCTTAACACCGGCGTGGGAGTTCCCGGCGCTAATGACGATCCCGGGACGAGCCAGTGGGCCCCGGAACAATGACAGTATTAGTGCCTTCCCCGTCACGTAGCCTTTGTCGTCCCTTCAGCCACGAGCTCCGAACTCCCCCGAGCTGTCGCCGGTCCTGCCAAGCTGCCATTCTCGCAGGGGAGCTTCATCAGCTCCGGTTGGCCGGAGGCTCATATCTCCTGGCCCCGTCCGAGAACGGCAGCGCCGCTGGCCGGCCAGCCCTGGCCCCCGCCGTAACGGTACGCGCGCTGGCGCGGGCCGCGCGGACCGGACCGGCGGCAGGTACGGCGCCGGCGGCGGCCCGGCCCCGAGCCCGGCCGGCCTGCCTCAAGCTCGCCGGCTGCAGCGCCGGCCAAATGTCAAAGGTAACGGCCAGAGCGGCTGCGCGCCGCCGCCGGCGCGCCTGGAGCGGCGGCTGCCGCCGCCACCGCGGCCCCGGGCCGACGCAACCTGATCTGGCGCCGGCGGCCGCGACCTGACTCGACCTGACCTGGCGCGCTGCCAGCTGGGCCCGCCGCGGTGCTCATGGTCCAGTCAGACACCGTCCAGCTGTGACTTGGCACGGGCCATCGCCACCCCCGACCGGCCGGCTGTGCTGAGGCACGCGCGGCGCACCGAGGAGACGAGCTCCTCCGCGGCGGCTGTCAACTTGTCAGCGACCGACTCCTGCTCCCTCGCACCGCGAACGGCCACCGCAGGACATCACCTCTGCCTGAGCGCCCGCCTGCACGCACCCCACACACCGCCGCACACCACGCATACAAACACACATACAAACACACACACACACACACAAACGGTGCGCGGGAGATCGAGCGAGCGAACGAGCGAGCGTGGCCGGGCCGGAGCGCGTCCCGGCGCCCGGAGAGCAGCCGGCCAGACCGGCTCCGCCTCACCTGCGGTCGGCGGGGCGCGGACGCTTCTCGGCCCGGCTGAGGGCGCATCGGCGAGGCGGCCGGCACACTGGCGGCCGCGCCGCTGCGGCCTGCTCGGGGGCGGCGGCGGCCCGGCCCGGACTGCCGCTCGGGAGTCGATCGATGGCCGGCGGGGCGGCCGCGCGCGCCGGCCGCCCCGTCGGCCGGGGGCTCGGCAGCGCCGACCAACGGCGCCGCCGCCCAGCCGGGCCCACACGCACCCGGACGCAACGGGACGCGAGGCTATGCGAATACTGCGATCCGCCGCGGGCAGGGAGAGAGAAGCAGGCCCGTGTAGCACGCGGATGCGTCAGCTGACAAGCGGGGGACGTCCCGCCGCCCGTGCGGTGCCGCGAGGACCGCTCCGGTTCGGGGGAAGCCGACGCCGGGCGAAGATCACCCGCCGGCGCCGGACGAGGACCACCCGCCGGCGCCGGACGAGGACCACCCGCCGGCGCCGGGCGAGGACCACGCGCCGGCACGCTGGTGGTCGGCGCCAGGGTCCAGCGGCGGGAGTTCGCATGGGGTTCGAACGGCTGATAGCTTCTGCGTAATAGGATGGCGGTGAGACTGGTAAGACGGCTCACAGCGTAGGAAAACTCGTAAAAAGAAGAAAAAGTCGGGTAATACAACGACATGACGGCGCATAGTTAGCGCGCTTACAAGGCTTTTGAGAACAGTAATGAAAGGTACGCTCCCATGTAAAGCGAATACAGGAATACGCCATATAATGCGCAACAGCTGATACCGAGCAGGACACCTGGAGGACCACAGCTCCAACCGTCAACTGCGCACCGCCATCACTAAACGCGTAAAAAGCCAGCAAGGCCCGGCGGACGAAACACAGCAACAGATGGGCGCGCAGGGAGCGACCGCCGCGAATAAACTCGGCGGCTGCACACTCAAACCCAAACTACAGTGGCTTTACTCCCTTTGCTGGGATGGCACCTCGCGTCAGCGTCAGTGTCAGCATCAGCGTCAGTGTCAATGTGAGTGTCAGTGTCAGTGTCACCACCTGAGTCGTGCGCAAAGCTCCGCTGACGTGTTCCGCCATCATCAAAGGGACACCTTCGGTGAGGCAGACCGCAAACACCCAGCGCGACAAGATCAGATCATTTGTGCCCATTCAAACGGCAAGGTGGGCTTCGTAAAAACTGCAGCGGCCAATCCAGGCCTCCAGCTCATGCAGACACCGCGACGGCGGAACAATGCGTACCACGTCAACACACTCATACAAACGCGCAATTGCTGGCTGGAGCACGGTCGTTAGCGCCGCGTTCTAAGTCCCGCTCCAGCGGGGAACGGGGCCTGGCACAGCCGACACTGAGCCTCCAGGCTGCGACACCGAGCCTCCACTGGGTCGCGGCAACGGCGCACTTCCACGCCAGGGGCGCTGCGACGGCGCTCTCGCACGGACCGGATTCGGAGAGGTGACGCGGCTAGGAGCAACAAATAGTGGCCACACCAATAAACCGACCGGTCAGCGTGGCTAGCCGGTTCAACCCGCGGACCGCCTGCACCTGAGCGTTGTCAAAAAAAGAACTGCTGCCGAGACAGACGCTTCCATAAGTTGCGAGCTATGCCGTGTGCTGTGTGAAGTCAAAGCCAGCAAGGGGATTCAAAATGACAGCCTGTAGATAAGCCACTGCGCACGCGCTCACCCAGGCCAGCGATCGTCTCCGACCAGTCAGCCTGCGAGCACATGTAAACATATTTCGCGCCGAAGCGGCTGTTCCCCAAATGTCCCGTTGATTGATTGATGTTTAGTTTCGATTATGGACATGAATCAGTAGATGTTATGATGACTGGATTGGCGCATAAGCAGAACGCCTAAATCTGAGCGCCGCTCCTAGCAATAACAAAATATAATCATCGCCGCTAGGAAACCCACGACCCACCGTCTACGCGTCCGACCAGCAAGCCGAGACGGGCCAGGCGTCCGCCGCCGCTCCGGTTTACACATGTAGCCGTCGGCCGGCGGCGGACGCCCGGCCCGGCAACGCCACCCAATAACCCGTCTGCTGCCCGCGCCCGCCGGAAATTTTTAGGTGAACCGTTTGGTATGTAAAAATGCTAGGGAAATTTTTGTAATCTGCTGCCCGATGCAATTTTGTTACCCGTTACCTCCGAGATAGATCTTGAGTTGTTCGTTGTGAGTGAGCTCAGAAAAAAGTTTGGAAAGATGCGATCTGTTTAGTGCAGCGGTGAATTCTGATTTCACGTTAGCGAGGACAGTTAAGTACAAAGCGTTTAGGGTCTTGATATGGATAGTCACGCAAGCAAGAGGTGTAGTCGGACTTTGGATTTTGAACATGTGAGCATTAAGGTCCGCCATTCCCGATATCAGCCCAGCATTTAGGATGTTACCGTGCCTGGCTCTGACGTTGTAATACATTGGGGGCGCAGCCACACTGCAACGCTGGCATATTTCCCGTTTGACGGAACGAGAAGACTGGAGAGATGACACGCCAAACGGGAGTTGGTTCTATCTCTTCATAGTTGATGGAACATAGGAGTTCTGGTGTGTTGAGGTTATGTTCGGTGGTAGAATGTCGTTGCATTGCGTAGTGTACGTCCTGTTGCAAGTGCCCATATATCACAATACCCAAATGCAGGACCTAGATTCTAACCTTCCAAAATATACAACATATCCCGGGCTTTCCACTCTGTGCTGATCCCAACTCTTCAGGGCGCCAAGCGGCGTGCGTGTGTTTGCGTGTGTGTGTGTGTGTGTGGGTGTGTGTGTGTGTATGTGTGTAAAGCGTTTTTTGTCGTCGTCCCGTCCCAACCTCACAGAACAGCAGACGGTCTACAAACTGCCTTCCCATCCAGCAGCCCATCCCGCACCGGCGGGCCTCAGCCGGCGCCTGCCCTCCCGCTGGCGGTCGTTGCGTCACGAGCGGCGCCGCTCTCCGCCCCAGGCCCCGCCTCTGACCCAGACCGGACCGGGCCGGGCGCGCGCACCGGGCTGTCGCTCGCAGAGCAGGACCGTCGCGTCGCCTCTCCGGCTAACTCCCGCGTGGTGGACGGGGTCGCGGCGGTGTTGACTACAGCGCTGCAGGGAGCCGCAGGAGGCCGGCGCGGACCTGACCGCGCTGCAATCGCCTGGAGAACACGGGGCAGAAGCCCGTCGCCAGGCCCTGAGCGCCGCAGGTACCGCGCACCGCGGAGCACCGATCCCAGCCCGTCGGCTCCGGGTCAGCGGTCTGTCAGGTGACCTCGCCGCCCTTCCGCGCAGCAAGGCCAAGGTCGCTGGGAGCCCAGCGCGGCTCCGGACGCCTCCGGCGGCCGGCGAGGACGCGCCGCCTAGGAGCGCCGCGAACGCCGCGCGTCACACCGACCCGCGGCGCCGCACGGCATCGGCCGCGCCCGGCACCGGCTGCCGGTCAGAGGCTCCGCCGAAAGCGCGGCTCACCACGGCTGGTCGGGTCCAACAGTCGACAGGAGACAAACTTTCCGGAGTCTGGCCACCCGGGGATCTTAAACATGCACTTTCTTCGACGGCTAACATGGCTTTTTATTCAAGTTTTGTTTGTCCATGTCTACCGTATTCTATTCGCAGTCCTACCCACAACACCGTTGCAGTCTTTTCTTATCCTGTTTTATATCTCTTAATAGCTGAGCTCATGGCCAATACCCGCCCGGGTAAAACAAAACAAAGTGTACCTGTTGCAGGATACAACCGGGTTCCAGCCACTGCTCCGGCTGATCCCCACCAGCCTAGGGTTAATTGGATGGCTACCACAAACGAAGCGGCCAGAACGTTCCGCCCGCGTAAAAATGGCCGCCTGCTACCGGGTCTAGAAACAAAAGATTGCTTCGAACGACTGCTCAGTAATCATTTCAGAAAGGCTGAATCCGTCGGCTTTGTGGTCTTTCCCACAGACCCTATGCTGCGAGGTTTTGTGAACCAAAATTGGACGTGAAACGAGCTAAGTCTTCGTTTTCTCCGTCGCAGCTTGACGAGTGTATTCTCTAATCTCGTCCCCTCCAACACCAAGATGCAAGTCAGGATGATTCTTGACCTTTGTTGTAGGGCTCTCGCACCCGCTCGCGTTCCCTAGGCGTTCGTGACTGGAGTGTGCGGGGGCGGCCCAGTAGTCGCAGGCCAATGGGCCGCACATCCTCTGACAGCGTCATATTGTGCTGAGCATTCATGCTTACCAAATAAATGCACCATGTTTTGCGTAACGAAGGGATAACATGCATACGCATATTCGCGTGGGGAAATCGGTGCAAGTACCGTAACACCTGCACCTTGAACAAATCTCGGGTTTCCAACAACGCGTTATTTAAGTTTCAGTCATTGGGCGGTGGTTTTCAAACATATGCCTCTCTCTGACCGTCCAGCAAATGGTGAACGTAAAGCGGCGAGGGCGATCAGCCCGAAAACCGCAGAGACACGAAGCCACGGCTTCGAGACCGCGACACGGCCTTGCACCAGCCACGATCGTGCTCCACACTGGGCTGTTTTCGTTGTAACAGGAAAACGCCATTGTTGAACATACGATGGCGGGCCCGGATGGCAGCCACTGAATGGAACGAAGCATGAAAACGACCTTATCAACGCCGATGCACGGAGACCTGACGTATGCAACACACCTTGAATGGCGCAAACCCAATTCAAGACAATTCATCGACAGATTTACATGACAAACTGCTTCAGACTCGTAGAGCGTTCAGTCCTCGTGCAGGGCGCGCTCCGGCTCGTCAACCTTCTGCTGGCCTCCAATGGGACGCGGGCAGCCACTGCGCCGAGATCTTATCAGCGCCTGCCATAAACTGAACGTCCAAACTTTATCCACCCATATCACGTGCTAACCACACGTAATCATAACCGCACTTCCTACTTAAGCTAACGCACACAATTGCGTGACAAGGACTTTCGCACTCGCTGGGTTGTAAGGTCTAGCCTTAAGCCTCGTGAACGAACCAACAACATTCTCGCACGCAAAATGCGACTCCAGCGGAATGACGTATAGTCCCGGAACACGCGCACTGTTTGGCTCGACCGGTTGATAAACGACATGGCATCTGGCTTTGGGAAGGACCAGTACCTCGCGCAGGCAGCCATGCCACAGACCTGTACGGCACAGCACATACTCAAGGTCTTATCTAGTCCTAAAGCCAGAAATAAATTAATGCACTTGAGACGGGCGCTTGAGTTTTTGTGGTCCACTATGGCTGCGCGCAACAGATGCACCCGTAAATTAGATAAAATAGCAGTTTGGGTCTTTGTGAACGTACCTTGGTCCTTCGCTTTACAAAACTATGCCTCAGCCTAGCTGCCAACGTGCCGTTTTTACAATCTCGAATAATGCTTAGATATGCATGAACACATACATGTGTAGTCCCATCAGACGACCATGAATCCGTCAGCGTGCGATTCGCCGAAGCACGCCAATGACATAATGCTTAAAAAAAGATTATGGGTAACATTTTCATACAGCTTCAATGAAAGCTGTTCGACCAGGTCATCGCGTTCTGCAACGTTGGTTTTGAGTAATATTTGCATACAGCTTCGATGAAAGCTGTTTGATAAGGTCGTTACCTTCTGCAAGGTTTCAACGTCAAACTTTTTACCACATTCGATTAGCATGGGAGACGTCACAGTTTCAGCACGTCAGACCGTCGATGAGCGCGGGTCAGAGTTAGGTCACGACCTCGGCGACCCGGCGACCCAGCGAGGTCAGAACAGCCCATTGAACTCATCCGGCGGAGCAGAACACAGACCCTCGACTGGGAACAGTGCGGGCCAGCATGTGAAGACTCGCAAGCGCAATAGCACGTGAGCCATGAATCCACCCGTTTTCGGCACGCGTTTTAGGGGCAGATGTCACATATCCGCAACCACAACAGGCAGAGATCTGGAGCCTGTGTACTACGTGGGCGAACGTGACGTCTTCAAGTCATTCAGAGATCTGAACAGCTGTCCGACGTAAAGGCGGGCCAGTTACAGACCAGTTTTTCAGAACTGGTCCTGAATACTGCCTACGGTTGTATTGTAAACCAGTACAGATCGGATCATACAAACTACATAGGCGTGCCGTTCAGTTAACTAGGACTCATATCCATCCAAAATGTTAGCGTTGTTTAATGTTCTGATAAGTCACCAAAAACGCAACCTCTTTCGAAATTCATTCGCTTACCAGGGAGACATCAGTCCGTTATTTCAACAGCCCGAGATACCCAGTCCACGGACGTCACACATCATTGTCCCTCCGCACACTAAACTCATGAGGGCAGAACATTCTGACGCATTAAAAATTGTTGTTGATATGGGCACGAAGAGGTGGCGAGCTCCATTTGCCTATATAAGTAATCATCTCCCTAGTGATAATCGCGTCTGTTATCCTATCGCTGGTACGTTTCGCTCATTATCGTATCGCGGTATGCCCGGCGCAGCAAACAGTTCCTTGCTTTCAGTCATCTACACTTTACTTGCTTACAGTTATAATTATCTTGGTAAGTTAATAATTTTAATTTACCATTTAGCATTTACTACGCGCGGGTTACCCATCCCGCCCTATCCCTGCATTTTTCGGAAGAACGGGAAACGGTGCATAATAGTGTCTGGAAGTCTTGTCAAGCCAGCGATACACTCGTTGTGAGAGTTTTTGCTACGACAAAATGGAAACCAAGAATCTTTCCAGGTCGTGCAAGATGCATGGGCGGTAAGCTATGACTTTCCGGGCTTTCGGAAGCCTTTGGGCCCGGATGGAACCGCTACCGCTTCCGCTCGCAATAGCCACGCTCGAGAGACGGGATGAAGTACTGAGGCGAGTGGTTGGGCAAGACTGCAGCCATCTGGGAATCCTCACTACCGAGACTTGGCCCGAGCAGGGAGCCTTCTGTTGGCTTCGGCCGAGCGCTGGGATGGGTCGCGCGCCCGGGGAGCACTGAAGCCCACCCATGGCTGAGGCAGGCGCGCGGCTTGCGCGGAGACACGGGCGGTGCGCGCACTCCGAGTGACACACTGAATGAGGGAAGGAGGGCGGATGCTTTCGAGGGCAACTCTTATCTAAAACAATGAAACATTTTTTCCCTGCTAGCCTGTGATAAATTGCTGACACAAAATTGGCGTGTAATGGTAGTCTCCACAGCGTTGACACAGTTCAAGTTCAAGGTAAGTGAACCTCCGAGGTTCGCATCACGGCCGTCCATAAATTACGCTACGCATGGAGAGAGGGGAAGGTCCTGATGGAGCGTAACAGAAGCGTGACACGAGAGGGAGGAGAAGCATATCCACAACGTGACGTCGCGCTCAGGGGTCGTTGCAGAAATGAAACAATATTAAAAAACGCCAACCTCAAAGCCTGTTATCGTTGGCATCCTAACATTAAAAAAAACACACCCGTTAGTTATCTCGCACCTCTAGCCCAAGAAAAGGCAAAACAGACATTTTTGGGCGTTGCGCTTAACACAGCATGCCCAGGGAGAAGAACGAGGGGGGGGGGGGCAACGTAGCCGCTGCATAACCAAGGAAAGGGCGGGGATTAAAAATGTACAAAATGCGAAACGTTATTTCTGGATGGCCCGATTCTTCTCCCTCCGTTAAGCCAGCAGCATAAGCCAAAATCATTTCCTTTGTAAACGGAAACACGACGCACGTCGTCTCTCTTATGGAGCGCGGGTGAGTAAATTTGCCAGATAAGCCCCCAGGGACAATGAGGAATCGGGGTTCGAGCCCCCCCCCCCCCCCCCCTCCTCCTCCTCCTCCACGTGGAAGGCCAAAATGCCAACCACTGGGATGTCACACGCCCATCAAAATCGCTCTTACCTAACACCAGCCAAGATAACTATTGACCACCAACACAACTCTTGCTGTTTTTTCCTGGCTTGCATTGTTATCAGAACATCAACAGTAAGTGCAAGGGAGCCAAGCCTGCTGGAATGGATGGATACAGGTGTTGGTGCAGGGATGCTGGTGTCATGTCAGATAGATCCTGGAAGCATCAAACCAACAAACTCTGCCAAAAATGATAACATTTGATTCTGTTTCAATGGATTTCCATTCACCAAATTGCAAGTGGGCAGGCTGGACGCACATGACACAAGTCTTGCTTCTTTGCTAAACCCATGGCATGATGGTCATCAAGGTCACTGTGCATCTGTCACCACTGCATGATGGCAATGCATTTATTTCACATTACAACCCAGGCAAAACTGAACATTGCTGACAGCCAATTATAGCATGAATAACAATACATGTTGAAACTTTGAAGAGATTTTACCTGTTGAAGGCCAGTAATTGAGTACCTGAGCACAGCATTGTATGGTGAAACCTTGTCATCATATGGCAGGGCATATCATGTAACATGGGGCTCCTGAACCAAATAACATGCGTGATGGGGACGTGGCCGATTCAGCAGCTTATAACTGAAAAGGGCACAAAGTGGCTGTGCTGATCACCACCTTCAACTTTGTCTTGTTTTGTCCGTGGAACATGCCACTAGTCTGACTAGGGGCTGTACACCTAGTCTAAACATACTCAGGCAGCCAAGCCTCCGATGAACATCACATTGAATTTGATGGGCTGTGCCTGAAAGTCTCAGTGACTGAGACAATGGAGTGGATAACTGGAATTCCAGAGGACAGGTTTGAATCCAAGATGTGGCTGAGCAGGCTGATGACATGCCCAATCAAACAGTCTGCTGGCAGCTGACCAGGGGATCAACTTGACACAGGGCAGCACGGTGATAGCATTAAATGGCAATGATTCTGTTTGACAATAGAGCTTCAGCGACCAGTCTGTGAATCATGGTAATTCTTGTTGAGATCCCAATTAAGTGGAGATGGGACACAGCTTCCAGTTTATGGGTAGCATATCCAAATTTTGTAGCAGAAAGTATTGCACTGGAGCAATGAGGTTCATCACGGTGTGTTTTATAACACACAAAACTGACAGAATCACAGAAAATAGCCAGATCTGATGGTAGATCATGCTCAGGGGAAGGGTTAACAAAATCTGCTTGAAGTGAGCAGCAAAGCCCCCAAGTTTAAACAAAAAGTAGGCACAATTCGTGAAGAACCCAGTTTGGTGGCATCTTTTAAGACATTTTGACTCATTTTTTACTGGGCAGCCCCCTTCCCAATCTCACTACCGAAACTAAGCCTCCGAAGGGTACAGTTTAATTTTCTTGCCATAGCTTTATTGACTACAGCTTTTCCATTTTACTAAGATAAGACGCAACCAATGTTCTGCATTAACAAAGCTTTAAATGTCAATATAGTTGGGATTTATCGGAGCTGTCGGCTCATAAGCATCGTCTTGATTCCAAGCGAAGAAACGTTGACCATATTACGCCCATGCCAGACAAATCTTACCAACATAACCACATGACTAAATTAGAGTGGGCTTTGAACATATAATATTAACCAGGTTACGGTACCTGTTCCATTGGTGTCCTGACCCTTGAGCGCCTTACAGCCAGGGGCGCCGGATCCCGCCCTCACGCACACCACCGCCAAGCCCCACGCTCAAGACTGGCGGATCTCGATTTTTGTTTACTCTTTAAAAATGTATCCAGTGCGTCAATTACGTCTCTTGGATTAGGTGCTGCTATCTAGTAGAGAAGCTTATAAGCTCACGTACGTTCTTCAAGCTCTAGATGTCGAGGGCATGAACATAAAGCCAATACATCAAAAACAGACCTTTGCCGAGTTGCATCTTCTTTATAGCCATGCTTGGGCTTACCTCCGGCTGGTGCATGCATCGCCGCGGGAGGGTAAAGGGCTGGGGAGCACCACAGATTTTTGGTTGGAAGGGACAGGATGTTGTAAGTTGTTCAGTGCATTGGCGAGGAACGTTATTCACATAGATAAAGCAGTAATATTAGCCTTATTTCTCGGAAAATCCAGGAAAACCTCTGCTTTTGCTTCGATAAGGACATGTCGCCGAAATATCAACCTAATACCATTTCCATTCTCCTGGTTTTTCCGAGGCATAACGCTAATACTGCTGTCTTATCTATGAGGCAGGATTATCCAGGAGGTCTGCTGGACAAAAAGTGCCCGCCTCGCAGGGTCCCTGCGGGTAATGTTGCATTCAGCGGAAGGCGGGTGCAAGTATTGCGCCCCGGGGCGCCTGGACATGTACTCCCTTATTTCAACGTTACATTATTATTATCCATGTAAAGAAGTGTCCACAATAACACAACTCAGGAATGGCGAATTTCCGATTCATGCAGGTTTTGTATTCAGTAAATGACCTCCCCGTCCAAGGCAGGTCTTCCTGTGCCAGGACGGGGGGTCATAGTGCATAGCGAGACCTACTTATCAGGAGTCCCTTGAATCCTATTCAGAATATTGTCCTTCCGAATCTTAAAAGGGCCTCAAAGCCTAACAAAGGGCCTAAATATCCCAAAATAAGGCATTCTGACTGGGAGCTGCGATTATCTGAAAAAGCAGTTTCCTGGCCAGGCGGGTGCACTGGACGCCCGTACATCCCTGGAATTTTAGCGTGCCACCAGCATCGTGTTATGCTGCCGCTCAGGGGCTGCACGACGATTAGGTGGAAACCTTCCATGTGCTGAGATCTGCAACAATCGTAACGTTACGATTGTGTGATGAGCAAAGTTTGTTATAAATATCAAACCCTGTGTTATTTGTCGCAGTTGCGTTTCGAGGGAATGCCTAAGCTTTTGCGTTGGCGGAAGATTCTTTTCCGCCTAGAGTGTTGCAAATTCCTTAGCAGCCCGGCGATATTGAAATGGTTAGATATCAATTGGCAGCAATCGAATGTTCCGTGCGATGCGCACCCGCTAGATTACAATCGGATATTCACATGTCATGTCAAATGTCAGGGGTGTTGGGTTGGGTTCAGGGGAATCAGGGGGTCAAAACCGGCTTCAGCTTCGGCTTCGTCAAGGCGTAATTTTCCGTCCATACTTCGGACTGGGGATTCCAGCTATGACATTTGCACGACTGGCTTCGGCTTTGAGTCATTTTTTACACCTGGCCGTAACGTCGGCTTTAAACAACGTTTTGATTATGGGTCAGGCTTACCCCCCCCCCTTTCCTCTCCCCCTGCCTGCGTCCCTGCTGCTTTCGGCCTCATGTCATGTTTAACTACTGCCTTCGGTTTCGTCGCGCTGTTTTTGTCACCGCAGTCCTAATTTTAATCCCCAAAACGCATGCTATGTCCAGTCATCCAGTACATATGTCACACAGCTCCGCGATGTTGTGACACGCATGCGCTTGCGTAGGCTGCGCGTGCTAGCCCACAAGACCAGGACGTTAGTCCGAGTGATTTTTCGATCCGTACCCAACGCTAACACGTCGTCTCAATCTTTCGGCAAAAGCCTGATGGCATATTGTGTTCCCATAGAGTTAAAGCAGACGGCATAATAGCCGTGGGTTCACATAACATAGACATTTATTAGAGTCGGCTCTGGCTCCGGCCTCGTGATTTTAAACTGATGTGTCGGCTTTGGCTCGTGTTTCCTACGTTCGAAACTGCTGGCTCGCGTTCCGCTTAAAGTTTGAAGCCACTGGCTTCGGACTTGCTTAACTTGTTAAATCTCGAGGGCATTGGCCATCATAGCAATTGAACAGGGGTGCCCCTCCGCAGAAAATTACAAAATTTATGGATGGTAAGAATTCAGTTGTTTTTCGTAATTCGCTCCCACGTAGTTCTCGGCACCAAAATCGACGAAATTAAAATAAATAAGTTTGCTTTCGAATACGTGACCAATTACTGTCTTGATATGCAGGTAACGTTGGTGCCAAGCTGACAACCAAGTGTGAGTGTGTACTCAATATTCAGTATATTTGAGTGTACGCATTGCATGCTATCAAATTTTGCCAGCGCAAGCATGTGCCCATACCTTTCCTCAGGGGGAATGCTAATATTTTTTCCAAATCATGCAATTTACAAGAAGTTTCTCAAAAATTGCCTAGTATGTAGTTCCTTCTTGTGGCGATTGCGCCCTGCAAAAAGTATACATCACGAACTCGAAGTTCACATCATAAAGAGACTCCAGCCGTTGTTCGGAGATTGGCGCCTGGCGTCTGTTGCTATAGCAGCCCGCCTACATGCCTATCGCTATAACAAACATGAGCTTGGGAGCTCTCGTGGCACACTGGAATGATGTCGAACAATGTGCCCTGTTTTGAACAACGACTGTTATTGAAGAATTGTTTGGTACCACAATATCTTACCAACACCCACAGGTGCAAATGCTTTCCAAGGATTTTGAGAGCATATCGCCTGTTCTGTGGGCCCTAGACGCTGCCCGGCGCCTACTTTGGTCTACAGCAACAGTGTAAAATTCGCCAACAGGTCTGGTTACGTTGGCGTGGGCTGTGAGGGCAAAGGTTAGATGCCGCAGAGTAGCGGCGGCTAGTACTTGTAACAGGGAACTAGAGCATCGGTGGTACGCTTGCATCACTTATCACGACAGGATTGACTGAGGCCAGCTGGTCTTTGGGTCGACGGCAAACCTACCCGTGACCGGCGGCTGACCGGCTCTCCGATATTATGGTCAGCTAATGTTATTGACCAAAAAATGGCCCATAATTGGTTTCGCTTTTGGTTCTGGGATGGGCATTGCACGCGTTCGCATTTATATTGTATCTAATGACCATTTGAAAATGTATTTGCACCTGATGCGATTAGGCTATGTTCATTCATGAATCCCAACAACAAAGCCGGTTCCACAAGATCTAGTAAATTTGCCAATGCCTGCCAGGTCTTGAGAAATATTTTAACGTGTTGCCCGCCAGCGCGATGGCTGCTCAAATTAGGCCGGAGAGTAGGCCCTTTTTTTCTGAAACAAACTACGACATGAATGCAAACATACACATGAATTTGGATGCACGTGACCCATGTTTGTATCAGGGGCGGATGCAGAAGTGTGGGGGAGCGCTGGAAAGAAGAGAACGGTTTATCTGGTTGGGGGTCCTTCCTTTTATTCTGTTTACTTTGCCTAGAAACTGTCCGAAACAATACGTAAGTGTAGTCAGAAGTAGGGGATGTACAAAACTGAGCGATTTTGAGATGAAGCGTCGGATTTGAGTCTGCTGACCAGCACTTAGCTTTTATTATTTATTAAGTCAGTGCTAACAGGGGCGGATCCAGGGAGGGGGGGGCACGGGACCATGCTTACTTAGGCCCCGAATTAGCCCATAGGATCCAAAGGGGCCCACAGTCGGTCGAACAGACGCAGTTTTTTGTTTGTTTGTTTTTTTATTAGACAAAACGTAACAAAATCAGATGTATTTGGGCTTCCAGGCAACCATGAACGGATGCAGGCGAAATCGGAGGGCCCACAAGTAGACAACAAATATTCTTCGCTGATTGAGAGTGGTGACTGGGAGATTCTACAGCTCATTACGCTGTCCAGAGGCCTTACGCTGTTTGCGAGGGCCCTACATGTCCACTTGGAGGGTCAATCCGACCGCTAAGAAGCTTTCTGCGTTGCCCTTTATTTATTCGCATTCAGAGAACCCTGAGCTCTTACTGAGACCATTCGTGCTAGCGTGCCTGGACACTCTTGTCAATCAGGGACCTTTCACGGATTCTTTCCGTTTGCCGGAAAGCCTCTATGCGCTATAGCCGGGGGACCCATATGTTAACCTGCCGGGGTGTTCTCGGTTGCCTAAGGGCCCTTCACGCTGGTCTCGGTTAACCTACCGACACACTCACGGTATGCTCATGGGCCCTCTTCTTTGGTCTAGGGGCCTTCCAATTTGCTGTCTTTTGCTCAGAGCCCTACGCTCTTGTCGGGGCCCATCTGTTAACGTGATTGGGAACACTCGGTCGTTCGGCGGCCATCCACATTGGGTCCCGGGTGCTTCTCATTTGAATGGAGGGCCCTATGCCGTTGTCGGGGGTCCTTTCTGTAACCTGCTCTGGCCCATTCCGTTGTGTGGGGACCCTCCACATTGTTTCTTGGGTACATTCTATTTGAATGGAGGGCCCAACGCAATTGTCGGGGGCCCACCTGTTCATCTTTTGAAGTAACTGAATTGTTCAGGGGCCCTGCACATTGGATCTTGGTATTGGAATGTGGGGCCCTACGCTTCTGGCGGGGACCACCTGATAGCCTGCTTGGGTGCACTCGATCTTTCGAGGGGCCCTCCAGGCTGGATCTTAGGTACTCCTTATCTGACTGAAGGGCCCTACGCTTTTGTCGGGGCCTCTTCTGGTAACCTAATCGGGCACACTCGATCGTTAGACGGCCCTCTGCATTGTGTTTCGCGTACTTTCTTTTTGAGTGCAGGGCCCTATGTTCTCGTCAGGGCTCCATCCACCAGGCTGCTCGGGCCAGTGGCGGATCCAGAGCAATGATTGAACTACGACTATGGAACCAGAACCGCGAACCAAAACCACAGAACCATGCCCCCACCCCCCCACCCCCTGCGTCTCAAGAGGACCCATACGCTCCGAAGGGCACGTGACAGGCCGAACGGACGTAGTTTTCTAACACAAAACACAACAAAATTGGGCGTCTTTGGGCCTTCAGACGACCAAGAACAGTCGCAAGCGAAAGCAAAGAGCCCGTGAGCAGACAAAGTTAAGTCTTTACTGATTGAGAGGGTGGCGATGGGAGGACAGTTTGAGGCTCATTACGCCGTCCAGTGGTGTTACGCTATTGCAAGGGCCCTATATGTCCGCTTGCCGGGTCAATCTGATCGCTAAGAAGCCTTCCACGTTACCCTGGATCTCTTTGGATCTTCTCGTATGGCCTTATGCTGCTGCTGGGGCACTATCCGCTTACATACCGCGGCACCTCAGAAACTGGACGGATGTGTCAAAAAGCTCTTCAATGCTGAGTCAGTAATCATTTTTAATCCAATAGATGTATATATATATATATATATATATATATATATATATATATATATATATATATATGTATACACAACGACACTCTCACGACGCCTGACAATGCACTTATGTGGCGGGGCACCTCTGGACCACATGCGACACGAACACGACAGGGTGTTGCCACGAGAACAACTGACAGACGGCACTGGCTTTTTACGGACTTACAATGACAGAAGACGCCTTCAAATTATTTGGGAAATTATATTCATTGACAAACTCTCGCCAACCCTAAACAGAAAAAAAACAAATTCTTATACAACCCTTGACATACCAGGAGGTGTGCGGTGAGCACTAATGATGTGATTGTGACCAAAGTGTCCTTTCCCATTTTGTTTTTGTGGTGTTCCCATTATGAGTGCATTTGATATGCATCGAAGCGAAATTAGGAATTTGTCTTACTTCAATAACTTATGCTTCATTTGCGTTCTCTGTACCAAAAGATTGTTTCCAATAGTAGTGCACAATTTTTTATTCTTTAACATTCAAAATTATTTGCCATTCATTCCTCTCCGACGATGAGATAGTATCTCGAAACGTTAGGGTGTAATGAGCGACGAATATATGAGTACTTTTGCGCAAACCATCTTTAAATCTAAACGAAAATACCAAGTGAAAAGTCCGTAAACTAAAACAATGCTTACAAAGCTCGTCAATGCTCTTAGTCAGCGATTGTTTTTTAATCGAACGTGTATGAAAGAAATGATTCTGCCAAAATTTTCCAGAATATATATATATATATAGTATATGTATATATATATATATATATATATATATATATATATATATGTTTATATATATAGTAGCTTAACCCATCTGGAGTTACCGGATAACATGCGCTCGGGCGGGGGACAAACTGACACCCTCAGAATCTAAAAAACTTAGAGAGCTCGAGGCACCACATTTATATAACATACAGGCCTACATGTGCGCTCACTTGTGTGATATTTTCAGGTCCATAAGTTATGGCCTTCGGCTCAAATATGGGCACGCAAGGTTCAACTCCAGCTCGTTGTCCAAAATACCCTTAAACCCTCTCATGCAACTACTATTAATCTAAATGGCCGTATTGAGCAAAGTTCACTAGCGAGTAATACTTGTCGTTCAGAATGGCACGGCGAATACAACTCCTGGATCATCCTGTTTGATTTTCTAATTTGATGGAGTTCAGGGATTACGCGAGGTCGTATGTTTACAAAAAGGTAAGTCGAGGTCATTTTAGGTCAGTGAACTCCTTTCATCACCGCTATGGAGGTGATATCACACATCTTTTGAAGTCCCCGTGAACAAGAAACGCGAAATGAACGTCAAAATACCTCCCCACAAAGCAAGGCCTGCAGAAAAAGTAACTTGGTGTTCACCTCGGTCTGACTGCTCTACCTGGCCTAAGATCAGTTTAATCTGTCGTAAAACGTAATCCAAAGTTAAGTCGTCTAAGTGTCTACAAAAACGTCCCAAAGATGTATGGCCTTGTGTGTCTAGGTCAGATTAAAACAGATTCAGATTCAGACTGC
The DNA here is from genome assembly GCF_011947565.3 of Pollicipes pollicipes. Lineage (NCBI taxonomy): Eukaryota > Metazoa > Arthropoda > Thecostraca > Pollicipedomorpha > Pollicipedidae > Pollicipes > Pollicipes pollicipes. Next base: position 38,371,647 of record NW_023597034.1, on the reverse strand, counting down.
ATCAGATTAAAGGCTTCCCAAGGAATTGCTGTCGCTCACAGCCGTGGCCTGATCTTGATTCACCATTGGTTAGCGACTATACAAGGTACATCTAAGCTGCTGTATCAATAGACCGGCTATTGAAGGACCTGTAGCTAAGAATGGCACGAATACATTGCGCTACTCGGATATTATCTTAAAAAACTTTGGAGATGGTGATAAAACTGATCCTTCGTTGGAACACGTGTTTATTCAAAAGACGTTGTCAATCAGACATTGGCTATCTTGTCAAAAATGAGCTTTTACAGCATAACCATGTTTGCTTGATACAGTCGTTTATTACCTCCTCTTATATTAAAGTTCGATCATTGTAGAGACGATAACTTAAACTCTCAAAGCCTCAAATCGCTAAAACCACCAGAAGATAAATACTGTGTTGCTTGTATCAAACTATTCTGATAAGCCGCTTACATCGGCTGCTATGACAAGCTGTTTGCTAACTACTTTTAAACTCTCTTACACGTTTGGGATGTTTTACATGCACCACACAAGCTTAAATGCAGCCACACGTGACACTAAGAGTGTGCTAGAACTTTCTGTCGCATAAGAGCGGCTGGCTTTAGTGAAAGAGCTGCGAATGGAACATTCGCTTAAAAGGAATCAGGTTCGTCCTATCACGCGTCCTACAAACTTTTGTTGGTATCGCTTTCGATGATGCGGGATATCTATATTTTCTGCAGGAAGGTAAAAAGATGCTCTGGAAATTTCATGAAAATCTGAAAATTGCAGTTTTAGCGGCATGAAATGCAACATGATATATAGTGTACCAACCTGATTCAGGAAGAAGATCAGCTTAAAGTGAACCGCGCATGTTCCAAATTTAATTTAAGCGTCACCTGCTCAGAATATTATTGCACTGTGAAACATTTAACGTGAGCTGGCTGTCTGCCCATTTGCATCCATATGTGTACAAATGGTACGATAGGGAATACTGCGGAATTCTACTTCATACATGCATGAAGCAGGGATGGAACTTTGCCTTTTCATTGGGTTCCGAACCCATGGACCTTGCTCATCTTATTTCCGAGACGCATTTCCTTTACTAACTTTGCCTACTTCCCTCTATGATCATAATTTAGACTTGATATAGGAGAGGAAGTCTTTAAGCTCCCGGTATTTCGACATAATGAGCACAAAGGTCTTACGCTGAGTGAACGACCTTTGATCAGGAGGGACTAGTTGAACGGCACTGCAGTGCTTAACGACGGATGTATTGACCGTACTCAATACTTCCAGCTGCTCTCACCCTCAATAGCTCATCTCTTGGGAATGGCCCAGGGAGAGCGCATGGACGTTTGCATTTTAGCAATGTTTTTCATTGGCGTCTAATAGTTCCGAAAAATTGATACGTCGATTTTACACCCTATTTTGGTTCGAAGACAGATGATTTACTGGAGAGGAGCTAGCCACTAAGTGACCACAGCATCTGTGTGTCGTAGTGCATACCGCACGCTCCCACAAATGGTGGCGCGTCGAGACCGTTTAAGGAGACTGCGGAAGGCAGCGATTTTGAATGGCTGTTGGGCTTCTCCCGAAAGGACCTGCCTCTGGGACTACATAAAATACGTCATCAAATGACGCGATAATAATGTTTTACAACTGTCCAAATTTGATGCTTGTAATCGAACAATGCAGACAGGGGCGTATCCTAAGGGTGGGGGGAGGAGAGCATCGAGCCATGCCACCCAACCACTTAGCCACTCATGATGTTTTCTTGCTCCTTTGTGGCACCATAATTTCGTGGTGAAGGAATGCTAAACCCTTAATTTTGAAATCATACAGCCTTTTAAGAGGCACAAAATTCCAGCGACACCACAAGCGGTCTTAAATTTCCTTTTCGGCAGGCACCGAATTCCGCAGGCACTACATCACATGTGCCTTGTCCATTCAGCAAAATCATAGATTGGCCCATTCTGCAAAGCGGCGCTACAACCCTTTTCCCAACGGGCCAACCTTGATTTCCAACAGTAATTTGTGTGCATTTCATCTTGACGAAACTCAGTTCTTCCACCTTCGGCAAAGTGGCACCCACATCTCTTTTTTTAATCATCATAACCATCATTTTCCAGAAACGCCCAACTTATGGGGCACCTCAGAGGGTCCCAAAACCTTTATTTCAGTAGACAACGAACTTTGGGGAAATTGCAATACACGTGACGCTCCACTGACGAAATCATGGTCCAGCTCATTGGGTGGATGGTCATGAAAACCGTCATTTTAAAGCACCTCAACATTTGATTTATAGGGGCAAGAAGTCCAAGCGGGCTATTGAAAGGGTCCCAAAATCTTCTTTAAAGGACACCACGATTTCATCGCTCACCATCCTGACCAAATTCTAGATTGACTACTTCCGCAAAGAGGTACCTTAAAACCGTCATAGCGCAATATCATACACAATATGCAAGCAGTCACCTCATCCCAGGGGGCACAACGATGAATGTCAAAACGTTGCTTTCTAAGAGACAACAAATTTCAGCAGCGCCGTAATGTTCGTACCTCCCATCGACGAAATTCTGAGTCCGCCCATCCAGCGATGGATCACCAATTTCTAATTTTGGGGTACCATAACCTTTATTCTTTAAAACTCATAAAACCTGAACTGGCCATTTCAACACCAATACATTCATTTTCAAAGGGCACCGAAATCAGGGGTAGAGCACACCTTCTGTTCCTCCCACCCTGACGAAATCCTAAGCCGGATCTCTCGACAAAGAGATATCCGATGCCTTCATTTCGGGCATCACGATCTGCACTTTGAAGACACCCTCTGCCGAGGAGGTCCCACGAAGACACCCACCACTAGGGAGGTCCCACGAAGTCCCCTAAACCTTTGAAGACACCCCAAGCTAGGGAGGTCCCACGAAGTCCTCCAAGCCTTTGGAGACACCCCCTGCTAGGGAGGTCCCACGAAGTCTTCCAAACCCTTTAATTCCAACTGGTGTCAAACTCCAGAGGACATCAAAAATTGCCCTTTCTATTTTTACGAGCAACCAAGCGCGCCACTATCTGTGGGACAAGAACACGTGAACTACCGTAGGTCTTCAGGTCCCGATGGTCTCGAGGAGGCCTTGAGCTCCGAGGGGATGAAGATCAAGGGTCCGATTGAAGGGTCCGAAGGGCAAGCCGGCAGATGAAGGAATCTCAGTCAGTAGGTATTACCGAACACTCGGTCCCGCGCCGGTCTTGGCACAGGGGCCTCTTTCCCAAGCTGGGGCAAGGCCGGGCTTGCAAATGCTAATCCGAAAGATCGTGCATTGGTCGAGCTCTTGAGCCGATCAGAGGCTCATAAATTCCAACAAGGAGCCGCGTGTCGCCAATAAGCCCAAAGTCGGCCATTGACACATTCTCTGAACAGGGAATGGAGCCGGACCTCAAAGATCGAAAGGCCTCTTGCGTTGGTCAGGGCCATCTTGACAATGACAGGAGACATGAGGAGTGATGATGCAACGGTTCGCACTCACAATGAGACGGCGACCTGTGCTAATTAGAGGTAGTGGGGTTGAACGAGGACCCCGCGCCGTTTCAACCAGGAGGCAATGGCTGATAAACCGAATTGGTGTCTCGCTGCCAAATAAGCAATGGACTCTTTGTTCCGGTAAGGAATCATTTTGCGTCACTGACGTGTCGCTGCGTCGATCCTGTGCCAGCTGCCCAGGTCAGAGTGTCTGTCGCATCATGGATCGGACCGGCGCATCATGTATCCCTCTGGAGAACTCCGGATCGACCAGGGCACCGTGGTCCCCACATCGCCAGAATAGCAGTTGCTGGGTGCCCTGGGCTGGGATGAAAGGGGCCTTCAGCTCCTTGCCTTGAACATCCACCTGTGCGATTTTAATTTAGATTCTCTCAACGAAATGAGTAATTACAGAAGCACTAGCAATCGAGATTACGCCATCACATCATGAGTTCGTGGCGTTGTACATGCTGAAAAGATATGAAATACGTAGGCGTTGTGTACAAAATATGAACGCATTACACATTGTGTTTTATTTATGATACATATTACTAGACCTCCTTTTTTGCAAGGTGCCTGTATGTTATACCACAATTATCCTCAAGTTCGAATACAGAACGATTTGAACGATTTGCGGGGGTGCCGGTAGTGTAGTGGTTAACGTGTCTACTGCGCGTCTGGGAAACCCGAGGTACGGGGTTCGATTCCCCGCGGTGCCCGCCCTTCCTGCCAGGGTGAGAGGCAGGTGACATCATATAGCCTCAGCAGCTGAGCGCGTCGTAAAGCCCCAATGACACACACACACACACACACACACACACACACACACACACACACACACACACACACACACACACACACACACACACACACACACACACACACACACACACACACACACACACACACACACACACACACACACACACACACAGAACGATTTGAGGTGCCGGGGGGCGCAGTATACCTAATATCCTTGTTTTGGTATCTGGAACGCATGTTGTGTGTGCATCGCTCGTGTCACATTCCTCAGTAATATTTGTTTTAATCGTACTCCTTTAACATACTCCAAACATTCAGCACAATACTTGAATATCTTGATGTTGACGATACAAATTGCATCACATCATCCAAGGAGCTGGCCGCATGTTTTCATTCAAGAAAGAATATCGCGTCAAAAAAACCGGAAATTTTGATAGTTTCAACGATTTCTGCTACCACCAAACTTTCAGCATTTGCGTCAGAACATGTCACTAGAGTGGCATTACGAGTTAGACAGCGTGTGCAAGTTGTTGCGTTTGCGTCTGACCACTCATTCTGGGGTTTGGTTCCCGCGGCGTCCGCCCTGTCTGCCTCGATGAGAGGCAGGCGTCGCCATATCGTCTCAAAACCCTGTCTGCCCCGATGAGAGGCAGGCGTCGCCATATCGTCTCAAAACCCTGTCTGCCTCGATGAGAGGCAGGCGTCGCCATAGCGTCTCAAAACCCTGTCTGCCTCGATGAGAGGCAGGCGTCGCCATATCGTCTCAAAACCCTGTCCGCCTCGATGAGAGGCAGGCGTCGCCATATCGTCTCAAAACCCTGTCTGCCTCGATGAGAGGCAGGCGTCGCCATATCGTCTCAAAACCCTGTCTGCCTCGATGAGAGGCAGGCGTCGCCATATCATCTCAAAACCCTGTCTGCCTCGATGAGAGGCAGGCGTCGCCATATCATCTCAAAACCCTGTCTGCCTCGATGAGAGGCAGGCGTCGCCATATCGTCCCAAAACCTTATCTGCCTCGATGAGAGGCAGGCGTCACCATGTCATCTCAAAACCCTGTCTGCCTCGATGAGAGGCAGGCGTCGCCATAGCGTCTCAAAACCCTGTCTGCCTCGATGAGAGGCAGGCGTCGCCATAGCGTCTCAAAACCCTGTCTGCCTCGCTGAGAGTCAGGCGTCGCCATGGCGTCTCAAAAGCGTCGTAAGACTCCAATGGCGCCCAAGCATTCACTTCGAGATTAGCAACTTGTAAAATGCGACTTTTTGCCGGTTTCGTTTGCCAATGTATTATGCAATGAGCTACATGAGTGTCTACCTTTAAAACCAAACTGTCAGTCCCTATGACATCTCAACTAATATTCACTTTAAATAACTGATCGGGTATAGGGAGCCAAATTCCACATTGTGAAGGCCCGGCCAAAGTCAGCGGGGGCTCAACCCAATATTGGGGGGGGGGGGGGGGGCAGCTCGACATGGGGCATGGCCCCCCAAAGACATACAAAGTTTTACCCCTGGTATGAAATAAGATACCATATGTGTATATATATGCATGTATATATATATAAATATATATATATATATATATATATATAACACCAGCCCAAGTGTAAGTACATGTCAGACCTGGGAAGGACAATATTGTTAGAGTAGCTACGCCATACTCTGGGATGTAAAGAGCAACTCAGCGCGCATCAAAATGAGAATGGCAATTTCGCTTTTACAGATACATTTTGTCTCAAGCCTCCAAACTGGTACACACAAATACTACACTTGCCTTTTCCCTCCGCCGTTTTGTCCACGGTTGACTCAGCAGTCTCTTTAGGCATTGCGCAACCTCGCTCACCACACCAGCTGGTTCCCCAAGCGTTCTACCCGCCTTCTGGCTGAGTTTCACCCTCCCCCCCCCCCCTGTTCGAATGCTATCCACTATGGTGTACATAGCGAAAAGCATCTATGTATACCATACCGCCTTGCACTATGCAGAACTTATCAAAGGGTGGTATCCGTCCCTGCGTAAAAGAACCGCTCAATGAGTGTAGGAAAAACGGCACAATATTACCACTGCTTTATATGTTAACCGACTGTACCTTCACATGCTCAGATGACACCGTTCCTGAGACCTCTCACTGTCCTACTGTAAAGGTAAATTTATTTAAACAGCTCAGTGATGATGACGTTGCGAAACATCAAAAAGTATGTTAAAACATACCTTTCAACCGCATGATGGCAATTGTATGGTCAGACTTGGAGGCGAGGTTGAACAGCTTTCTGTAATTTATCTTCAAACCAGGTAACCATGAAAGCTAGTATACACAAAACATCAACATACATGGTTACTCACGTCCTGCAATAATTATGGCAATCCAAACAATAATACACACATTGTACCCTTGCACTTGCGAGTGGATGCGGTAATCTAGCACGCATTGCTACCTTTCGTTGCTTGTAAGATGCAGTTTACAGATAAAACAATTACCAATACATACTGCTGTGAAGTTGCACATCAAGTCATGCGGACTTTGAACAGGACGACAAAATAAAAATGCACTGCAACAGATGGCGACCATGGCCAATCTCACTGAACATGTTTTGGTTTGGCATGATCCAAGGCTGCTCGAGTATGCCCTGTCAATCCTTCAGCGTTATCCTAGAAAAATAAACCTTATGGTTCGGAACATCGACGTACCAACTGCCAAAGTAATTCCGACCCGCCTCTCACTCTCGCACGTCTGTACAGTTACACACACAAGGCCCCATGCGCACGATTGTCCCATAGTTTTGAACTCGGCGTGGCTCCCTTCGAACCGGCGTGCGTTGCCCGTCACAGCTTGTGACTGCGGGTGGCGGCCGAGGAACACAGAAGACGAGGGCACCATCTGCACTGAAGCCGGCCATCGCAGGCCGACAGGCCCACTGTGCGCTCAGCACCGGCCCGGCCGGCACGACTGGTCCACTGTGCGCTCAGCAGCCACCTGAACCGGCACAGCTGCTTCACGTGCGCTCTGCAGCTGTTCGAACCGGCGCCCGACGCGACTGGTTCACTGTGCGCCCAGCAGCTGTCCGACTCCCATGACTGGCCCACTGAGCGTTAAGCTTCGGCCCGACCTGGCGCGACTGGCTCACTGTGCGCCCAGCAGCTGCGCGACCTGGCGCGACTGGTCCACTGTGCGCTCAGCAGCTACGCGACCTCGGACCACTGGCTCACTGCGCGCTCAGCAGTTGTGTTCCGTACGGATCAGGCAGATCTTGACAGAAACGAAGCGCGGCAGAGTTTTAGCCAACCTTCACAAATGACATCACGAAACCTGCAGCAGCTTTCCAACAGAAGTGACTGAGCTCCAGCTGAGCTCATTGCGCCCCGGCAGGTGTCACCCCGGCCCCCACAAGTCGTTACCCGAGCTCCGGCAGACGGCACCGTGCTCCAAGGGGAGTCAAAGCACTCCTGCATGTGTCAACGCATTCCAGCAAGGATCGAATCACTGAAATCGGGATCAAAACGCTCCAGTAGTCAACACATGCCATGGGAGACAACGCAGTTCAGTAGGAGTAACCGCACTCCAACAGGAGTCGCCACTTTCAGCAGGAGGAACCACGCTCCAGCAGGCATCACCACCACTTCCTTCAGGAGTCACCAAGCTCCCGTGGGAGTCCCGCGCGCCGGCGGCGAGACCGCCCGGCCGCCGCGCCTCTCACCACACGGTGCACTTGTGGCTGGGGTTCATGCGGCTGCCGACCGGGCAGCGGTAGGAGCGGGCGAAGTCTTCCGAGTTGGAGAGCGGCCCCAAGATACGGATGGGGCCGGGCGCGTGCACCGACGACATGATCTTTGTCTCGGCGTCCTCGGGTCGCATCGAGCCGCACCAAATTTGCGCGTAGTTGAGGAAGAAGAGTTGGTCGTGCGTCAGATCAATGCCAGGCAGCAGGTCCTCCTCGCCGTTCCTCGTCACCCACTTGCGGTACGCCTACGGGGGGGGGGGGGGGGGCAGAAACAGGAGCAGGAGCGTCAGGGCGGGACCACTCTGTCGGGGCAGGGGAAGCGGGGGGCGCGCGCCTGCCAGCAAGCTGACCGTACCGACGCAGCTCAACCATGTCTGGCGATAACAAATTTACGATGCAGCCTAAAGTCGAATAACACATATGGAAGTGAAGCGTTACTGACTGCTGACGGGGACCTTACAAGCTTCAGCACTCTACGAATAAGCTTGCTGACCTCCGGCACGACTGGTGGTCATTAACAACTCAGCACGCTTGCAGGCAAACCACTGGTTAACAACACGTCGGATATGTTTAAGCAGCGCTCATTTGCCCAGAAAGATCAGCGTTGGTGTTTTGACATCGGAAACCGCACTGATTGCTGCCCTTGTCATAACCACCTCATTAGCATTCTTCATGGAATTATTGGTGCCCACAAAGCTGGTCATAATTATCTACTGCGTGTGGCAAATGAGTCGTGGCTTGCAGCACATTTTTGCGGGTTCACTGACCTTTGCACATTAGCGCTATGTCCGGGTACATTATGAACGGTCCCAAAATAGCCCTTCAGTGGCTGCCTGCCACGAGAGCGGACAGCTATAACAAATGGCGCCAGCTCAGAACAACAGCTAATGGCCTCTGTTCCACCGCGGTGATCAGAACGGATGGCCGGCCCGGCTCGGCAGGTCGCTGAGGGAACACTAGTCATCAGGACCGTCATGTATCCTGCCGACTGGAGCAACGATCCGACATACGCGTCCGACATGGTTTTGTTGCAGTAACGGTGAGAAAAAGACATCGGTAAAAAGCTCTTTGAGGCCATGTTTTATCGATGTGAGTTCTGGACATGGGCAACGTTCTTGGATGGTCAAAAAATGAAGACTATGTGTTTCGAGAAGCAAAATTCGTACTTTTTTAGTTCGATGTCGGATACAGGTAATCAAATGCAGAACAGATAGAGGTATGTAAAGCCTGTTTGTTAACTCGGGTTCGATACAAACAACCCCTATCTGAAAGTTGTTTGAAATCAAGACGTTCCTGGCACCCCATCCGAACGTTGTATGAAGTCATAGATGTTCCTGGCATTTTTGGCAATCAAGAGCATGAAGTTTGCCGATAATGCCAAACTACGGCCACGTGAACATAGTTGATGTAGCCATCAGTGAATTAATTTTGTAAGCTTAACATGGTCACTACCCGACAACAAATATCCCGGAAAGACCAACAAACATTATTCAGTGACTGAAACACAAATTTGCAGCTCTTCATTTAAAAACGAGATACCACTTAAAACATCATCAGAGAAATATCATGACTTCTCGTTTGCCTACCTGCATCACTCGTGATCACCATGTGCTGTGAATCAATCATGTGGGCCCTCGAGACCCACCCTCTAAGCCTGCTTGAGACCGCCAATGTCACACGTGACCTACCCCCAAGGCCTGCTTGAGGCCGTCGCTGTCACACGTGACCCAGCCCCATGGCCTGCTTGAGGCGGTCGCTATCACACGCGACCCACCCCCAAGGCTTGCTTGAGGCCGCCGCTGTCACACATGACCCACTCTGAAGGCCTGCTTGAGGCCGCCGCTGTCACACGTGACCCACCCTGAAGGCTTGCTTGAGCCCGCCACTGTCACACATGACCCACCCTGAAGGCCTGCTTGAGGCCGCCGTTGTCGGCGATGTTCTCTCCGCGGGTCATCTTGCCGTTGACGTGGCGGCCGATCTGCTCCAGCCGGTACGATGAGTACTGCTTCACTATGCACTCAGTCTGCTTCTGGAACGCCTGAATGGTCGCGTTGTCCCACCACTGCTTCAAATTGCCGTTCTTGTCGAACTGTCGTCCTACGGGCAGCGACGGCCGAGGGCGTCTCCTTCACCGCAGAAGAGGGTCCCGAGAGCGCGAGCTCACCAGCGGAGAGCAAACATCCTTTCAGAAAGTCCTCCGGTGGAGATCACTCCACAAAATGGCCCGTGTGAGGAAACACTCCTAAGAAGTGGTTGTCAGAAGAGAGCCACTCTGTGCGTGCACTGCATACAAATGGTCGTGCCAGCTGTGTAAAAGCACACTACATGTAACACTCATCGGGGTTGTCCGCCCAAGTAACGCAGTTCATTGAACAGGTAGTTTAACACGCGCCCGGGTGGCCGGCTAGATACCCTTCGCTCGAGTGGGGGCGGTCAATTTGACCTCACTAAGATCTCGGGAACTTAGAAGGCTAGAGTCACCAAATTTACAGGGTGTCTTGACCTGTATTTGAACTTACGTTTCAGCTCCCTAGATCATGATCTTCAGGTCAAATAAGGTCAAACAAGGTAAAATTCCAGATTGGTCTCCGAAGTGCCCCCAGAACATAGAACACTGTATCTAAGAAAAGGATCACAAGCCCATTGGAGGTTAGTGACCTTGTTTGACCTTTTGAAGGTCATGGTGACCAAAATCATACAAGACTGCTCTCAGTTTTGCATTTGAATAAGCGACAAAAATTACGCTAGGCAGTAGGTTCCTAAAACAAAATGTCGACCCGGGTCATCTTAGATCAATGACCTGTTATGACCTCCAAGAAGTCAATGGAAGATATATAATGCGGTTCCTGTCATCAATAAATTGAAATACGCACCAGAAACTATCCCATACAGCAAGTCCTAGAGTAATAAATCAGGTTGCTTTTGACCTTGTTCTGACCTTTATACCTGACCTTTGGTCAATGCAATTTGCTCATTCAATATTTGTGGTGCCTAAGAAAGCATCTCAGAGATGTATGGCTCCGTCAAACACTTCGTTGTTGTATCAGAATGAACGATTCCCTAGACATTGTCTTCGCTGAAACCATGGCCTGACTTTGACCTGCCATAGCTCAGCGAACTTACAAGGTGCATCTAAATTGGTTATGCCGAACGATCCGCTATTAAATTGTCTACAGCTACGCAAAATTTGGCGCGACTACGCTGCACCGTTCGGAAACCATTTTGGAAAAACCTTTGGGGAGACAAGTTGACCCGCCCCACTCGAGCGCGTGTTAAGTAACGCAGTTACTGATAGGTCAAGGTCCTGGACTAAAGGACTAAATATACCTGTCGGTACATTTGGTCTTCCTACTTAGTTCAGTTCGGATCTGCCTATTTTAGCTTTGCTCAGCTCACGTCATCACAGATCAGCTCATCTCAGCTCAGTTTAGCTCAGCCTAGCATATTCCATCTTAGCTCCAGCGAAGTGAGGTAAGCAACCAAACGGACCGAGGTGGATACCTTTGTCGTCAAAACCATGTGTGATCTCGTGTCCTATGACGACGCCGATTCCACCGTAGTTGAGTGACTTCGGGAAATACTGGCTGTAGAATAGCGGCTGTAGGATACCAGCGGGGAAGACTGGAACAAAGCGCCATTGCCAGGTCAGGCGTCGGGAGGCAGGGCGGCGCCACTGCACGCGGATCACGCAGGCAGTGCGGCACTGTCCAGTGAGGAGACATGGAAACACGACTGCTCGAGCCGAGCAGCGAAATCACAAGAGTTGAGGACTCGAGAAGCGAGCGGTTATGTGGTGTACAAAGGGAAAAGTGATATTATCATTATGCTTGCATCATTTGTTGTTACTAACTAAGAGTTCACCATGCATGCCTTGTAGCTGATAATGCATAATTATGGCGCTATTATGATGACAAATACACTGATATGATGTTCGAAAGTCAATACATCAGACAGTCTGTCACTTTATCCTGATCGCTGATGTCATACGATGCGGAGACGATAAAGCCTTGAGAGTACTAGCACACACGTATACACATGTATGCACGGACACACGGACGCACGCATGCATGCACACACATACGCACATGCATACGCACGCGCCACACACACACACACACACACACACACACAACACACACACACACACACACACACACACACACACACACACACACACACACACACACACACACACACAACCACACACACACACACACACAACACACACACACACACACAACACACACACACACACACACACACACACACACACACACACAACACACACACACACACACACACACACATACACACAATATATAGCCATACGCATGGTTTCCAACGTTGCACTCATATGAGAAATATCGACTCACCAATGTCGTTTTTGTTAGGGTTATAGAAGGCGTTGACAACCACCACTGGCGGCTCGGTAGACCACTTGTTCTTTGTCACCGGCTTCCGTAGCTTGCTCAGGTTCCGTTGTGCCTTGTACTTAAGCATGCGGAAGATGTTCAACAGGAACGAACTGTTGCTCACATCGATCTGAAAGCAGTCAGTGGCAAGTTATAAAATACTATGAAGCCGACGGGTGGAACAACAATGTCGAACGGTAAATTATGGCACAAACGGAGTAAACCACACATACATAGGTCCCCAAAACAGACACCCACCTCCAGGTGCTAATGACCCGTTAACACTGGATGGACATAAGTAAAAAACATGTTTATGCTGTGCGAGGTTCTGATAATGCTGCACACCATCTAGGAAGCTGTGTGCCGCCGACCTGGTCTGCAGTATCGCGTTCCGGTGGGAGCCAACGGGCAAAGCCCTCAGGGTTTGACCTAGATCGCCATGGCAACAGGGTCGACCTGGACTTGGCCTTCTTCAGCATAGCATAGCAACAAGGACGCTGCAGTCTCCTGCGCTCTCTCTCTCTCTCTCTCTCTCTCTCTCCTCCTCTCCTCTCTCTCTCCTCTCTCTCTCTCTCTCTCTCCTCTCTTCTCTCTCTCTCTTCTCTCTCTCTCTCTCTCTCTCTCTCTCTCTCCCTCTCCCCCCCACACTGTCACACTCGTCGATTTATTACTCTCCCTCTCTCTATCTCTTCACCCCTCTACCAAAAAATGCCTCTCCCTGGCTTCGCCTCCCTGCCTCTAACTTCCCTTCTTCATTCCCCTCTATCCCCCCTCTGCCTGGATTCAATCGAGCGCGCAGCACTACCCCCATCCGCATGCCGCTCGGAGCAGAGCCGGCGGCTGTCGTTGCTGTGATCGTTCGGCTGGTCCCTTCACAGTCGTTCCCGTGGTCGTTTAGGCAGCTGGCAGTGAGGCCTGGGACTGGACCAGCCTCCACAGCCGGACCGGGCGAACACGACGACCCTGGCTCTCGCTGGCCGGCCAGCGGCGTCGCTCCTCCCGTCGTCCCAAAACACGCCGGCACTTAACCCGACAGACACGCTGTTACTCACGTCCTCATGCACGCACGTGCGCATACACGCACGCACCTCCGTCCGCACGTCCGCTAAGCACGCGGGGGGGGGGACGGGCCCGGCCAGGACCGCGCCCTCGGGGTCAAGGTCACTTCCCTGGTCGATAGTCGATCTCCTATGCATAGCGTGTTTGGATTGTCTGACAGAGATGCCGGCTCCCGGGGCTCACCGTCCGGTCAGGGCTCGGGCAGAGCACTGTCGACCACGGCGCGGACCGCACCGACAGAGGATCAGGGGCTCCTCAACCGCTGGCGGCGGCTGAGGAGTCCCGGATCAGGGGACGCCCCAACCGCCGCCAGCAGCCGCAGTGAACTGTCTTGGTCGTTTCGCCGCCGCCATCGCTCTTCCCCGGTTGCCTTGTAAATGTGTGGCGTTAATGCCTATGACTTATGTAAGTTTGATCGTTCCGTTTCGCTGCAGATAATTCGAATTGTTGCGCTCGTAATTCAGTCACGTGTCTTTAGGTCGCGCGGGAAGCATACGAATGAGCTAAACACTTGGATTTCGGTGCTGTTTGGGGTAAACATGCCTCCGAACCGTCTGACGGTTTTCTAATAAATAAATGTTTATGTGGTATAAAGTCGCGAAGATGAGATGGCCTGCCTTAGGACAGATTCATGAGATTAGTGCCACACAATAAAACGATAGTAATCCACACACGAATCTTCTAAACAGATGAGCACAAACACGGCCGTACGCAGGGTTCCTCATGCGGGGGGACAACATTAAAATAGCAACCAAAAACCAAGTTAAGGTCTAGTTTGGCTTTGCAAGCGCACATTACATTTGGGTGTCATAAAAACACTACTGCATGTTCTCGATCTGAATGATACAAGCATTACTGAATGTATTTTAAAATGTCTTCCTGAAATTGTTAGCCGTCAACAATGAATTATGTACATACCCATGCCCCACGGGTCCATCTTACGTCCTAAACCGACGAGGGGCCTTATGTCACGCCCCTTTTAACGCTCGGGCTACGGGAGAGCATCGCGGAAAACACCAGGTGCTGCTCGCCGTCCAAGCTATCCGCGTATATCCAGTTTTGTAGCTTCAGGCCAGCACGTGACCTTTCAGGTCACGGTTATGACTTTGAACAGGCTGTATCCTAACTGGGACGAAAGGTATTTGCCGGTATTGAGTGCACGATATTTAGTCCACCACCGGTAGTTGCCATACTGTACAATGCGGAGTCACGGGGGTCGACCGATGCGTTGATCACCGCCTAAGCTCCAGAACTGTACTTCTTTTCTTTCTTAATCGATCTATGATCTCTGATGCCAATCTAAGCCATTAAGGTCATGCCAACTTTATATTGTGTTCTGATGCAGACAGGTGTGCTATCATCATCGGACACACGTCACCATATTTTTAAACATGTTTTACTCGAGAATAACTCGGGTCATATGCTTTTGACCTTTCACAGGTCAAACCAGCTTATCAGGGGAAATCCCTCCACTATACATCACATGGCAATCAACCGTGTTACGACGACGCAATACACGACAGTCGGCTTGGTACGCATTGAGCCGCCATATGGTGAGCTGGTTCAGATAACTAACGCTTCAAAACTATCTGGGCGACCTGTGCAAGGTCAAAGAGGGCCGCCGAGCCTTCCACGATATTGTAACACTGATCATTATATCTATGCCTATGCCGTATCACCTAATGAAGACCAAGGGTGATCATGCGTGCTCTGGCTGTACTATTCACATATTGCAACTGCCTTCATAGGTTTGGGCATGGTAGCTCACATGCCGCATGGAGCTTCTGCCAATTCAAGGTCATGACCTTGCTTGAACTCTGGAAGGTCAACACCGCTTGCATGTATTCACCTATAAGGAAATCGAGTTGAACAACTCAAAATTACCGATGCTGCAACAATCAATACCCCAACAATACACATGGGTACTTACTTGCTATACATTGCTCTGAACCAGCGTAGCATTAAACCGATTAATTGTTTTAAATTTGTCACCCAGACGACGCTCAAAATGTTTGGAAGATCGTAGATCATAAAAACGTATTCGAAAAATGCAGTTTTCATCAAATTCATGTATAGAAACGGTTTGACATGTCTGACCCAGCTTAATGAGCGTTCCACATTTGCAGATGCTGAGTAAAGTACCAGATATTAGGGAAAGAAGTCACTTCTGAATATAAGTATGCTTCTCAGTGCAAAAGACGGTACTAATTTGCAAAAAAGTCTGCTTAGTCAATTTGTTCTTCAAAATGTCATTGTTTGATCACGCCAAGTAACGTTCCTATGACCACAGAGTGGCTGCCAGATGGACCACGCCAGAATTGCCCTTGTAGCGGACGACGGAATCACTTTTGCTACTTAAAGTAGCACAACACAACGCTAGTGTTTGTTCGTTTAGGTTTATTTTATTCGCGGCATGTGCCTGTGTTTTGATGTTTTCTCGCCGTGTTTTTGTATATTTTTCTGTGATGACATATTTGCCACTTGCAGCAGCATTCTCTGTTGCGGCGCTATTCTCAAATCATTTAATCCTCACCTTCATGTCTGTAATAACTAGAAGTGCTGCCTAAATGTCTATGTTATGCATCACAAAACGCCGTTCGTCATCGAGGCATACAATCAGCAGCTTTAACTGGAAGCTAGTCGGATTGCTGTCTGTCGATGCAACGAATCGGGCTGACAAACTCCAGCCACGAATATTCCGATGGTCTACCATTCTTGACCAATGGCCAACATGATCGCTGAGGTACGGGCGCCCGTGTCACGTTTCTATGACGTCCTATATATTGAGATCACTTTCAATCAGGCGGCACAAAATGGTCAACGCAAATTCGCGTGCGTTTAGTTCCGTGACAAGAGAATTTGGTATCTTAAAAAGAGCATAGCTGTGACCTGCCGGCAATTATCTTGAAAATGACTATCCCAGTTCAGAACACCATACAATCGTGGAACAGTACATTCAACCTCTGATGACCTTACTCTTCGTCCTTGACAATATGACACTTGACATCACTGACGTGAAACCCAATTAAATGTTCGTGAAGTCCCCTGTCTACGAGGGCCTCCTGACCTACCCTCGGCACTGCTTGGAGCGCCCGCCTGACCTACCCCTGAAACTCCTTGGAGTGCCCGCCGGACCTACTCCCGGAACTCCTTGGAGCGCCCGCCGGACCTACCCCTGGCACACCTTGGAGCGCCCGCCGGACCTGCCCCCTGGAACTCCTCGGAGCGCCCGCTTGATCTACCCCTGGAACTCCTTGGAGCGCCCGCCGGACCTACTCCTGGAACTCCTTGGAGCGCCCGACTGACCTACCCCTGGCACTCCTAGGAGCGCCCGTCGGACGTACCCCCTGGAACTCCTTGTCGAGCTCGGCCGGCCTGGTGAGGAACTCCGGGTAGCCAATGTGCTCGTTCATGGCCATGGCCTTCTCCCGAGCAACAGCTCGCGTAGCGTCGTCCATCCAGATGTTGTCCTCCAGCAGCTCGATAAAGGCCTCCCGCAGCGTGTGAATCATCTCCAGCGCCGTCCGCTGCCCGGAAAGAAGCATGTCGTCAGAACGTGTTTTGGAGCGTGGCGTAGTCCATCACACTTCACGTTAGTACGGCAATAATCGCATCATGGGTCAACCCGGGCACGCGAGTGGCATGAAAGTAAATGCGCCGCCAGGCTATAGTTACCGCCTACTACAACATGCGTGGGGGTTTGAGCGACGATAATCACCACGGTAACTGCATGTGTTGATACATAATCTAGCGATCAATCTGCCAAACCCACCAGCAAGCGCCTACAAGGGACCGCGTGTGGCGCGCAAGCGCGCACACAGGATTTTCATTGGGAGGGGCCTGAATACAACCGGGAGAGAGGGACGGGGGGGGGGGGGGGTCACATAAAGGCTCTGGTAGCAGATCTCATTTGCCCCGCCTGGAGGCAGCCGCTGAAGGCCCCGCCACGTCTTTCTCGTTCTTTCTGAGCGGCCCTAATGGTTTTGATGCTTTAGATACATTTACTGTGCTGTCGTGAATGATTGAAGGTCTGCTGCTCAGGACCTTTTAATGCGCTGGAGTCATGTTCTTTCCGTAGCTCCACGTTCGTTGTGTGAGGGGGAGGTCACCAGCACATGTGTCCTCCTCCCCCTGACTGCGCCTCTTATAGCGCGCCACAGGCGGACCACTGACCGGTAACCACCGCCCGGTCGCCGAGGGACCATTCATCAGCACGTTTACACAGTGCCGTCGTTAGCGCTGCCCCCTCTGACGTCGATTATCGAAGGTAAAGGCCGCCACGTGCCATTAGACCGCTGCTAGATCGGGAACGGGCCGCTACGGGCACTGGTACAACAACACGCGACACAAAAACAGTCGGGCAAGTGCATAGGTACGCCTCTTATGACAATAAGCCATTAATTAATAAGACTTCAGAAGCACGCCGTCCTTAGGTGCATCGGGAGCGTCACAAATGGGCTGAGTCGCAGTCTGCTTAACGAAAAAGCCCACTGGAGATGTAAATTGCTCGTTTGAGCTCAGTTCTAAGACGTCTTAGGCGGTCCTGGACGGTTTTACCCTACCCTACCCTATCTCGCTCGTTGAACGTGGGGGAATGCGTAATATCATCACGAGATTATGCACGGCTTCCTGATTCCTGCACTGGGAGGTGCGATCGACACGGATGGCGCTGCTCCGCCGATGGCGCTGACAGTGTAGCAGGAACACACTACCGGTGTAATTGTAAGGATACTGTGTACGCTCGTGGCTTTGTACTTCAGATGTCAGAGGTCAGGCCGACGGAGGCAAATATGATGCAGCCAAGACCCTCTCATGGCAAGAGAACGACGACTCTCACTCCGTTGGTCCGTTGGTTGTAGTTATCGCTCTTAGTGCCAGGATACCTTTCACATACTGGTCGCGGCCAAGTCGATGCTTGTGGCCTTGTAAGGTCTCAATTAAACCTTCTCATCTTAAATGCGTGGTTTACAATCATCGCATCGGCCGTTCAGCTTCCGGCTCATTTGCGCATCCCTCATCCCGGCAGATCAATGAAAAACAAAAATAGAGAGACAGATGATACACATGTGGATGGATGACCACGTGAAGTCCATTTATTGTCCATCTATCTATTCATCTATATATATATATATATATATATATATATATATATATATATATCTATCTATCTATCTATCTATCTATCTTTCAATCTTACTTTCTATCAACATATCACTCCATATATGCATGCATCTATATTCATGTATGCATATATATATATGTATATATATATATATATATATATATATATATATATATATATTAGTTTTATGCATGCAATAATGCGTCGGTTAGTCTACCTGCATGTATTATCTTTCGCTACAAACAGATCTCCATTGTCTCGGTGATGTGATGATTCGAAAGTGGTTTCTAGGTCGGTCCAGCAGCCACTGTTTCAGCGCCTACCTTGCTTTCGTGGTTGAACTTTTTCTTGATAAAAAGTGCGCCGACTGCCATACCGAAGTGTTTGTTGGTCCATTCCACACAGCGGTTCCACCGGTTCCTGTCCGACGGTATACCCAGCAGCACCTGCCAGCACGGTCACCGCAGGTCATCAATCATGACAAGTGGCGTCATGCTCCGAACGTCATCAGACATAGAGCAAAACTGGCGGGACGGGCGCTTCATAGAAGCATATGTAGACAAAAGCAATACACATCCCAGTGATGGGCACAAATTAACACAAGAGCCCTTCTTACATCATGAATAAGTCAAGGCAGAACATAGCGATAATATTACTTTTAAAACTAAACTCAACAGAGTTAAACGCTCGCAAAAGCAGTGCTTCATTTCATGCTTTTACACATCTATGCAAAATTCGCTCGTCAAATTGTCATGTTGTTAGTGGTGCCCATCGCATCGAGGACCAGTCAGTGGGCGCCTATCTTTCCGCCCAAAGTATTCATCCACACATATTGGCATGAGTACATCAAAGCAGTACTCTCCCATGCCAACCGTGACGAAAACAGTGAAGTCATAGTGGGGTATCCTGCTATTCTTACCTTCCTGAACTTTGCCAGGAGTTTCTGGTACGGGGGCGTCATGTACTGTATGGTGTCCTTCACCAGCTTCCACATTATGTAATTGACAATAACCCTGGAACACGTGATTTATATCAAAGCAAATACGAAACTTGTAGTACTGGAACAACATTTGTTTCGCAATGCATTCTACGCATTAACCCCGACACAGCACAAAGATAACGCTAGACCTTACCGTGCGTTAGGGCTTCGTTTAGTTCACTGTATGCGTTTGGCGCGCTGGTGCACTCCACTTTGTTAATAGCATAACACATTCAGGTAATTAAACCCCGTGGTTTGATGAAAATCAGTTGTGGACGGACTTCTGTTGCGAACAATGTAAATAAGGCACAAGGGATACGGTAAAGAAATAACAATTTTTACGTTCTTCTCCTTTGGTAATTCTATTCTGAAGAAGTTTTAATAAAATAAGTCAAATATGACCACTCGCCACCATGAATAGCGCATGACGGAGTTTGTGACGCACGGCTAATTGAATTCTGATGTTCTTCAAGATCTAAGAATAGCGCAACTGTAATGAACTGAGCTGGTGCATGACTTAAATAATGTATAACAATGCGGACTTGGCAGAATGAGCGCATATCTAAGTGTCAGCACAAAGTAGGAAGCTTAAACTTTTATGTCACTTCAAAGCGAGTGAGTGGTTTGGCAGCCTGGCAATGATAAAAACAGCAACGCCAGTGGATTTCGCGCAGCAAGGGACTGGTGGCCCTCCTAGCCACAGGGCCCACTTAGGTCGCTGTCGGGACCCGGTTTGTTAAGATTTGGGACCGTTTTAGATGCGCGTCCCATCTAAATGCCTGAACAACCCGGTTTTTTTTAGAACCTCTACCGACGCCTCAAACTCCCAGACAATGCTGGGGACTTGGGTCCCAAGGAGTCCCGCCACCTCCAGGGGAGGTCATGCCCCAAAGATTTGCCCTTAGCTATGTCACTGGTCTAACGTGGCCATTTGTCTGCGAGGGTATTGACATTTTGCAATAAGAAGTTGCAGAGGGAAAGCAAGCTTTTGGTCTCCATTTTCAATACGTTTAAGCTATGACCAATATCTCGGAGATGTCCCCCTGCGCAGACTGGACATGTCGCAGGGCGAACGGGTTGTACAATTTCATTTTCATGTGATTTATTCAGAACTAAACTCAGCCTTCACATTTAGACGTGTAGAGGGGAAAGAGAGGCTGCAGAGGTCAGGCGTAGCGAGTTAATCCACATGGGAAGACCACAGTCGCTGATGAGTGCCATGTTTAGTTTCTGCGATCACGCTGTCAGTGACATAACTTTGGTTGTGCAGGCTGATGATCCATGAATCCTGCATTGATCACGGGATGAAGTGCTTGCAAGCATCAATCATTTAATGTCATGGGTTTGTTGGCGCACGGTAAAGTTTCTCCTCAATCAGTGAATAACATGTTGTTCGCAGCCCCTTTTGCGTTGATATGCGGTTCCAAGTCTTCAAACATTAGACCTGGCGAGCGATGTTTTGAACCGCAGCTTGCTCCTTTTTCTGATGACTTTGTTTCTAATTGCCCCTGAATCACACATGAATCACGTCTGTTGTCAGTCCCGCACAAGAAGCATGCACGCCACCACTGACACCGAGCTCGACGGCTGCGGCCCTGACACACCGAGAGTCTGACCTGCGCTCCGTGTTCATCACCACCTGGCCAACGGCCCGGATGTACGGCATCGAGTACACCACCACCGGCTCGTTGCCGTTGATGGGCACGTGCAGCAGACTCTGCAGGTACTCGCGCCAGTTGAAGCCCGGCACGGAGTTGGTGAGGATGTGCAGCGGCATCCGCGTGTAGATGGCGCCCGTGTCCTGGCGGTCAGCCTCCGGCACGGACGCCTGCCGCACAGGAGCGGAGTCTGTCAGCCGGCGCCCAGTCCCGGACGGCCGCGCCCTGGCCGTACCGTCCATCAATACACATCCCGCAGAAGCGTCCTGTGGCGATAACGTCCGTCAGCGCACCGATTATTGGCAGAGTGGTCGATAGACCCGCTGAGAGTAATGTGGACACCGTGCCACCGAGGGTCTCACCGATAGTCTCCCATGGTGGGAGAGCGCGGCTGATATATAGATATAGATATAGATATATATGTATAGAGAGAGATACTAGATATATATGTATAGAGTAGAGAGAGAGAGAGAGAGAGAGAGAGAGAGATAGAGAGAGAGAGAGAGAGAGAGGAGAGAGAGAGAAGAGAGAGAAGAGAAGAGTAGAGAGAGAGAGAGAGCATAGAGAGAGAGAGAGAGAGAGAGAGAGGGAGAGAGAGAGAGATATATATATATACACACACACACACACACACCATATATATATATATATATATATATATATATATATATATATGTCCTTCTCCCTCCCTCTGTCTCTCTCTCTCTCTCCATCTCTCTCCCTCTCTCTCTCTCTCTTTCTCTCTCTCCCGCCCTCTCCTCCCCTCCCCCAGGTAGAGGTGCCAGTCGTGTGCGCGTGCCGCCCGCCTGTCAGCGGCGTGGCAGCCTAGTGAGTCCGTGACGTCACGCGACGAGTAGGCTATCAGCTCGGCCACCATCGGCCGGCTTACCGCACACGCGGCCTCACGCCACGGGCCATCGCGCGTCGCACCGGAAGTGTCGCAGACGCGTGAGACGGTGGCTACGCCGCTTCCGTCCCGACTGCGTCACGTTGCCTACTCTTGACCGCTATGCGTGAGATCTACATAGAGAGATGTCAGGATTCTGTCATAAATACCGCTAAAATTTACGTAAGCAAGGGAAACGACGGGGAAATTGGGTCTAAGTTGGTAGCCCAGTGCCAATGCTTCCGTGAAATAGTATTGCACACAATGCGATGACACAACTCGCCACCTACACACAGAACCTTGACGGAATTAAAAGTCCAGTGATATGGTACGTACAAATGGTTTGTGACAGGATTGGTCGCCACGTACAATCGTCATCTGCCACGCAACGCGACGACTAAAAGCTTCGACTTCGTTAATTTGACAGGCGCACGGCAGGAAGCTCGCATGCTAAGCAGGGCAGCGGCGGCCCCCTAATCTGCTCATAAGCGGTGGAGCTGGGTACATCAGCGCCGCCTGTGCGGGTCTGGACCCTGCCACCGCACGGGCACCTGCAGATCAGCCACGCCGCCCGACCCTCCGGCAGCAGCCGGCCGCCGCCGCGGGGCCCGTCCGGGTCGGAGCCCGAGCCGGGCTGCGAGCCCGGCGCTGACGGCCGTCCGAGCACCAGGCACCCGGCAGTGACGGCGCTGTCCTCGGGGAGCCGGCCCAGACAGCCAGCTGCCGATGGCGTACGGAGAAGTGTGAGGCGGCCTCGGGGAGCCGGCCCAGACAGCCAGCAGCCGATGGCGCACGGGGAAGTGTGAGGCAGCCTCGGGGAGCCGGCTCAGACAGCCAGCAGCCGATAGCGTACGGGGCAGTGTGAGGCAGCCTCGGGGAGCCGGCTCAGACAGCCAGCAGCCGATAGCGTACGGGGCAGTGTGAGGCAGCCTCGGGGAGCCGGCTTAGACAGCCAGCAGCCGATGCCGTACGGGGAGGTGTGAGACAGTCAACAGCCGATGGCGCACGGGGAAGTGTGAGGCAGCCTCGGGGAGCCGGCTTAGACAGCCAGCAGCCGATGCCGTACGGGGGAGTGTGAGACAGTCAACAGCCGATGGCGTACGGGGAAGTGTGAGGCGGCCCCGGGGAGCGGGCTCAGACAGCCCGCGGACGATGCCATACGGGGAAGTGTGAGACAGCCAGTAGCCGGTGGCGTTCGGGGAAACGTGAGGCAGCCTCGGGGAGCCGGCTCAGACAGCCCGCAGCCGATGCCGTGCGGGGAAGTGTGAGACAGCAAGCAGCCGATGGCGTACGGGGAAGTGTGAGGCAGCTTCGGGGAGCCGGCTCAGACAGCCCGCAGCCGATAGTGTACGGAGAAGTGTGAGGCAGCCTCGGGGAGCCGGATCAGACAGCCCGCAGCCGATAGCGTACGGGGCAGTGTGAGGCAGCCTCAGGGAGCGGACCCAGACAGCCAGCAGCCGATGGCGTACTGGGAAGTGTGAGACAGCCAGCAGTCGATGGCGTACAAGGAAGTGTGAGACAGCCTCAGGGAGCCGGATCAGACGGCCCGCAGCCGATGGCGCAGGGGGAAGTGTGAGACAGCCATCAGCTGATGGTGTACGGGGAAGTGTGAGACAGCCATCAGCTGATGGAGTACGGGGAAGTGTGAGGCAGCCTCAGGGAGTCGGATCAGACAGCCAGCAGCCGATAGCGTACGGGGCAGTGTGAGGCAGCCTCGGGGAGCCGGCCCAGACAGCCAGCAGCCGATGGCGTACGGGGCAGTGTGAGGCAGCCTCGGGGAGCCGGCCCAGACAGCCAGCAGCCGATAGCGTACGGGGCAGTGTGAGGCAGCCTCAGGGAGCGGACCCAGACAGCCAGCAGCCGATGGCGTACGGGGAAGTGTGAGACAGCCAGCAGCCGATGGCGTGCGGGGAAGTGTGAGGCATCCTCGGGTAGCCGGCCCAGACAGCCAGCAGCCGATGCCGTATGGGGAAGTGTGAGGCAGCCTCGGGGAGCCGGCCCAGACAGCCAGCAGCCGATGGCGCGCGGCGAAGTGTGAGGCAGCCGTGCGCCGAATGGCGACGGGCAAAAGCAGGCTGTAAGCCGTGGGATCGGCATGGCGTGGCTGTGGAGGCTGTGGACGCTGGAGCCGCCGAGATGTGCCGTAATCCCCGGCCGGAGGAAACTACAGCATCGGATTCTTGGCGCGTACGCCGGCCGCTCGTTACAAGGCGGCGGGACGGAGTCGCCTGGCCATTTGAGCTCGGCCCGGTCTCATTCCCGATAAAGGTCTGCTGATGCCGAGGTCAGCTGGGATCCCACGACAGCGCAGCAGGGAGATGTCAGAGCACTGGTCTAACAGACTTGTTGTCGGTCTTTAGGACAGCATAATCAAAGAACAGCACCAGAACAGCATTCGTCATCGAGCGCACCTTTCGAGTGCTCAAGGCCAATAATTTTAAATTAACGTCAACTACTTGCCCTCCTTCTTGGTGTTTTGAGTCGCTTTGGTTTTGGTATCTTGATCGTGCAAATAGTGTATTTAGTATTTTGATGATAATTGTCCATTCTGATTTCATTATTGATGCACAAGTAACTTTTCTACAGTGTCTTACTTTCGCGTGCTGGAGGCAAATCCGGAAGAGCCATGTTATGGAGCGGTTTAGGATCAAATACTTGTATAATGTAAACACGGACACACACCCGTATATATATATATATATATATATATATATATATATATATATATATATATATATGTGTGTGTGTGTGTGTGTGTGTGTGTGTGTGTGTGTGTGTGTGTGTGTGTGTGTGTGTGTGTGTGTGTGTGTGTGTGTGTGTGTGTGTGTGTGTGTGTGTGTGTGTGTGTGTGTGTGTGTGTGTGTGTGTGTGTGTGTGTGTGTGTGTGTGTGCATGTATATATACATATATGTACACCTACACGCGTGCATGTATCATATACACATGTGCGTCCATCCATACACACAGACATACAAGGGCCAAGTTTCTTCTCCTTCGCCGTGTGACGAGGTGGGGAATAAGGCCCACATATCTAGATTATGGACCATTAGCTCGCAGCCTCGTTCCTGCTGTCGGAAAACACATCAGCGATGGTGCAGGGAATAAACCTACCAAAACGAATGCAGACGTTGTTCCTTTCTCCTGGTTTCTCCACAGGGAACGAGGCGAACAGCACTGTTTTATTCATGTGCATAACGTTTCCTGCAAATGCACTAAACAATTTACCAAAACGTTTCTAATTATATTTTTATTAAAATGCGCCGATGGCACTTGTTACTGAATGCCGTTTGTTGGTAGTGCTCTTTGTTCATTCTAACATTTCCCCTTGTTCTTGCGTTCTCTTTGCTCGAATGCAGGGCCATGGACTGCAACGTTGCTTTTATGAAGTTGCCATGTGTCCCTTGCCTCCCATTCAACTCGTTGCAACTTCGCTGACCTATTGTGGCGTACCACTCCCGTGATGCTCCCCGGCACCGCCTGGGATATTTCGCTACCAAGACCGCCTGGGGGCTTAACTCTCTTCGCACGCGGTAAACTCACTCGCATATTGTGTGTAGCCAGCTTGGCTCCCTAACACCTCGAAATTTTCCGAGAAAATTTTGTCTTTGAGGACACAAGATGGCTGCACCATGACGCGAGTTCCACGCAACTCTCGGAACATTTGGGATTGACGCGGTAATGAGGACAGAACGGTGAATGCAAACAAAAATCCACAACCGACGCGCTTTGTCAGACTAAATCCCTTGCAGAGCGCACATCCCACGTATTTCATCCTTTTCTACCTTGTTGTTCTACCCTATTCTACCCGGTTTCGAGCGGGCCGTTCTACGCATGTATTGGGGTATCTGTCTCTGCAAAAGTCAGCACCCCACTCAACGCCTGCATGACTACAAGGGGTGGAGAGGGGAGGGGAGCCTGAGGGGGCAGACAATCCAATTGCGTTTCCGTCTCACCACCCAGCCTCACTCATCAGAGTAAGAGAGCCCCTGTAATGGCAAATGTGGCCTCCAAGGGCGCCGTAATCAGCACTGGAAGGCCAAATTGGCCGCAGCCCACCGAGCGGTAATGGTCACACGTTGCAAAAAACGAACGGTGTTACGACTCGCGAAAAGCACTTTGATCGGGTGACAAAAACGTGGCCGGGGCATGACAAATATTTATCGGACGCTAACAAGCTGGAAGCCGCGTGCAGCATGCCACTTTGAAAAAGCGGCATGCACCAGCATACCAATGTCCTTTGTCTACCGATCGGAGCGCGTTCAGCGCCACCGGAGCGTCGTGAGGTCCGGAAACCATGCCTGGGTGACACGGCACACCCGAGAGGCGGCGCTCGTCATAAGCGGCGCGTGCGAACCGAGGGGTGTCGACGGGCCAGAAAGATGCTCTGGATGGTGTCGGTGGCCGGACCCCCCACGCCCAGCCTGCAGCCTTGGTGGAGGGTGGCTTCCTTGATCGGCCAGTGGTGCAGGGGGTCATCCCGTCCCCAGCACCTAGCAGTTTACGGACTTGTGCGATCTCCCAGCCGAGCGACGAACGGTAGGACATGATCCCTCCTCCCGTCTCACACATCAATCTGAAAATTTTCCCCACTTTCCTGTTCAGAGTACCAGCTGCAACCATTTCCTTCACTTTATGTTCCGTTGCGTAGTCATGTTCCAGTTTGGCACTAGTCCGGGAACTGTCAAATCACATCATATCTGCCATATAAACTTTTGTCAACATCAGCCGCCGCCAACAAACACAAGAGCAAGCATCCAGCCACCTCACGCCGACGCCGGGCACGCGGCAGCCGGCTGTGCGCGGCTCACGTACGTTGGAGAGGGCGATCTCGAGCTGAAGCACGCGGTTCATCTCGGCCTGCGCGTACAGCGGCTCGGCGCCCATCAGCACAGCCACCTCCGTCATGAAGCTACGGTAGGCGTCCAGCTCGCGCCGGTACCGGTCCGAAACGAAGTACTCCCGCGACGGCAGCGACAGCACCATCTGGTCTATCTGCAGCAGCCAGCGTGACGGCGACAGCCGTGACGGAGAGCCGGCGGAGGACGGTCAGCAGACGGACGGCCGAGAGCCGGCGGGGACGGTCAGCGGACGGTCAGCGGACGGACGGCCGGGAGCCGGCGGGGATGGTCAGCGGACGGACGGCCGAGAGCCGGCGGGGGACGGTCAGCGGACGGACGGCCAAGAGCCGGCGGAGGACGGTCAGCGGACGGACGGCCGAGAGCCGGCGGAGGACGGTCAGCGGACGGACGGCCGAGAGCCGGCGGGGGACAGTCAGCGGGCGGATGGCGGAGAATTGGGGGCGGGCTCCGGAACGGGGCTGACTCCGGGACGCGGATGACTCCGGGACGGGGCGGGCTTCAGGGCTGGCGGACTCCAGGACGAGGCGAGACTCCGGGACGGGGCGAGAATCCCGTACGCGACGGACTCACTCAAGGCCAGGGCGAGACTTTGGGACGGGGCGGACTCTGGGACGGGGCGAGACTCCCGGACGCGACGGACTCACTCAAGGCCAGGGCGAGACTTTGGGACGGGGCGGACTCTGGGACGGGGCGAGACTCCCGGACGGGACGCACTCACTCAAGGACAGGGCGAGACTCTGGGACGGGGCGGGCTCCGGGTCGGGGCGACAGACAAGCAGGCGCTAAAACCTTCACACTGACAGTGAACTTACAGAACTTGCACTTACGTCGCGGTACAGATCAAAGGGTGGTGTGGTGCTATTTATGTTTTTTTATCTACAAGGCTCTGCTTTTTCCTAAAGAGGCTCAATGACATATGCCTTGGGGAAACGCAACAAATTAGAGTGCACGCTGTTGTCGGTTGGCCAGGGGGTAGTTTATGCTCACTTGGCGAGGGGAGGCGCTTTCACCCCGTTTAAGCCGAATATATTTATCGGTATTTTAAGGGCAGGCTCAACCATTTGCTTCCTGTTCAGCACCCCCCCCGCGCCAACCTATTCTGCAAAACTACACCCCTGCGATTGGAAAAGAACGGTGGCGGCGATATGAGTGCGGCCTCACTGATCAGGCGGTCGTGTCATGCGGCGCTCGCCGGCCATGCCGCACCTGGATGATGTTGATGGAGGAGTTGCGATCGTCGGGCCCGACCCACATCTCCAGCACGACGCCCTGGTCGTACTGGCTGCGCATGGTACCGAGCAAGCGCTCCAGGCTGGTGTTGGGGGCCTGCCAGCCGCGCTCCAGCACCGGCCAGCCGCCCAGCTCGTCCAGCACGCGACGCAGCGGCCGGTCACCCTCCAGACGGATCTGGGCTGACGACCAGCCACCAGACACCGGTCAGCACGTGCGGACGTCAGACACAGGGCAGCACTCCAGACGGATCTGGGCTGATGACCAGCCGCCAGACACCGGTCAGCACGTGCGGACGTCAGACACAGGGCAGCACTCCAGACGGATCTGGGCTGACGACCAGCCGCCAGACATCGGTCAGCACGTGCGGACGTCAGACACAGGGCAGCACTCCAGACGGATCTGGGCTGACGACCAGCCGCCAGACACCGGTCAGCAAGTCCAGACATTCAGCAAAGTGCAGCGTAAGCTGAACAAGTCGGTTCCGCGCTTGATTTGTGATCGACATCTCTTGAGCGCTCGCATAGTTCTCGGGGGCATCTGTACCATGCTGGAGAAACCATACGTTTGAATCAATAAAGCTTGGAATATCATAACAGAATTTACATAATATACAAGGAGGGTAGTGTCGGCAAAAATGGCTATTCGTTTGGATGTGGGAATTAATATGCTTGACGATGCGGGGCATATTAAAGTGGATGGTGGCGGGCCGAACCAGGGAAAGTTACATGGGTGAGCTTAAACTCACAATTTGTGGCAAGAAAAAATACAGAAGAATGTAGGAGACGTGCATGTTCTATTAATCTATGCAAGAGCTTGACGGCTGCACAACCTCTCCCACTGTTCCGAAGCGCAACTAACATTTCGAGGCGCTGATCAATAAAAGGAAAATAGCTGGTTCAGATCAGTCTATTTTGAGAGTCACTCCTTCAAAGTAGTTCCAAGAGACGACGAGATTCCTTGGCGGAAGTATAAAACGTAGCATGGATTTAGAAATAGATTGATCACCTAAGATCGCAGAATATATTTTGATCCAAGCTTATCCTGATTTATCAAATACGCATGGGAGCACAAGCTGACTTCTGTACACTTACATGTGTTCATGCAACTGGAATAAAACATTTTTGCTTTTCTCGTCGTGTTGCTATCCCTGACGTCAACTACAGGATCTTCCAAAAGACCTGAAACAAACGAAACACGCCACGTTAGACACTACAGCCGGGTAGGCAATGCAAGCGATCATTGAGGATCTTGATGTTCCTTCGAAACATTTTCAAAAAACATTTAATGAAAAACTCCTGGAGACATTATCTATCACGCCAGAGGTGTAAAGCATGGCATCATTTATGTGAAGTCTTAAGTCACACACAGCTTATTAATTATTTTGATAAACAAGAGTCCGCATGCTGTCGTCCCTCCCGTCACTAATTCAATTTAATTATAATAAATAATAATTTCGGCGGCGGTGCACGACAGCTGGCGAGCGGCCGGCCTAACCGGAGGCCTCGCCGGCCGCTTCAAAGGCAGCGGGTGCTGCGAAAGCCAGACTTCCGGACGGGCTCGTGCCGCAGCGTTTATGCGACGAGCCCGGGTAACCTGATTATTTAATGAGGTGTGCTGGCTCCGGCGCGGAAATAACCAGCACGTGTACCGCTGGCACACGCGCCAGCCGCGAACCGCAGAGGTGTCTGTCGCGCTGCTCGGTTCGTGGTCCGGGTGCCGCAATGCGACGCGAAACCTCGTATCTGTCAGAACATTTACCTTAATTGTCCCGGCTACTGTTGGTCGTCACGAGACAACGGTTGCAGAACGCATGACTATCACGCTGCTATCTGAACTGACAATAACGAATGCCCGTTTCTGAAGTGCCAATTATTGCAAACATGGAGCTCTCACTTAGACTCGGGCGAGCAGAGCAAACGGCGGCAGCGAAGCGGTGATTGCCTTCGTACGGGACCGCAACTGTTGAGCAGCCTCCCAGCACGTTCGTGCTAACCAACCAACGCTCGTGCTAACTCTGCAAAGGTGCCGTTATTTGCGGCCTGGCTGCAGCGCCTTTTTCTGCCGTTTGCGTGCTTCAACCTGTGCCTGGCGACAGGTGAACAGCTTGGTCGCCAAGACGTCATTCAGTGTCAGTGTTCCGAAGCGGGTGGCTAGTCCGGCGAGAGGCCAGTATTGTATCAATGTGAATGGCATTACACTGTAAGTGGTAATCTCCTCGGGGGCGAAGAGGCTGTCACGGTGTGTAGTAACGATTGAGTGAGCCATAAAGATAAAGTAGTGTCCATTTATTACATTCAAGCATTGATAACCTGGCACATCCTGATGCGCAAGTACTACAACTTACCTTGGTTCAAAACAATCGTTCCATCGCATTGCCCATATGCACAATGTACACGCCGTAGGAGCAAAATAATATGCGCGCCCGTTCCATTTGCAGGATACGCTCAGCTGCTGTTATGCTTTCTGGTAATAAATTATGCTTTACAGTCTTAGAGTTGTGATTTAGGCCGACCAGCTCGACTAATTGTGATAAAACGACATACACATATTTGGGAGCTTTCCATCCAGACCTGAAGCTGTCAGCTTGTAGGCCCCTCATGCATTCATGAAGAGCTTGCTGTGCTACGCTTGTACGGGGAAGAAGCCAAACATTGTTTCCCAATCGATAATGTTTTGAGAGAGAGCCTAACCAAAGTATACCTAATGCAGACAAAACACTCGCAACGGCTCGCAGCCTAAGCCAGCATCCACAAAAGTTGTCCGTAAACTACCATCACGGCTCGCATGCATTCGCGCCGAATTTGCCTTGCAAAGTGATGGGCAACAATCTCGGATGCAAAGGAGAGGCAAGGCACAACAAGGCCAGTGAGTCAAGGCCGCTGCAGGACGCCTTTTGATCGCACGCTGACGACATGGAGTACGACGTGACTGAGGCTCCCCAGCCCGTTCAACAAAGGCGACCATACAAGGGGCTTGTCATATCATCGCTTAGCGACAGGCGAGGGTCCAACAGAAATGCTCGCTTGTAGTTTGTACATGGCCGATCCCTACCTCGAGCGCAGGCAGAGGGGGGGGGGGCACGCAAGGAGCACGTGCGCCCCCCCCCCCCTAGGATCCCGAGGGGCCCATCGGGCCCCTGGAGACTTACAATTAAGGGCCCGATTTAAGGATCTGAAGGACCCGAAATGCAGGCCGGAGTTGCATTCAGGGGCCCCTGCCGGCAGAGCCAGGCGCTAAAATGCCAGCAAAGGGCCTTGCGCGCTTATGGGGGCCCTCGAGTCGATAAGGGCCTACATGTCGGTTGTGTCGCGCAGACACAGCCAGCAACACCAGTGCTGTGCTGGCTTGTAAGGGGCCCCAAGTCGGTCAGAGGCACGGTTTTAGGAGGCTCGAATTGCCTGGGGGGCCTACCAGGTCCGACGACCAAGGGCTTGATTGGAGGGCCTAAGTGCACGAAGGGCTGACTCCGGACTGAGTCTTATTCGAGGACCCAGCCTGCGGGACGGACTTCAAATGACAGTCAGAGGGCCCTTTGCGCCGATCAGGGACACTCTGGGCCGATAAGGGTCTACATGTTGGTCAGGTACCACCAGTACCGCACAGTCCGCTCCGTATCAATGTGGGCCTGAGGGCCCACTTCCAGTCAGCTACAACACCGGGGCCAGCGATCTGCACTGGTCGGGGCCCCCGTATCTGTCAGGGGCCCACAACGCCTATAAGAGGGTTCTGTGATTGCCAGGAGCCTCGAGCCGACCAAGGGCAGTGTCCGATGAGGGCTGAAGAGGGGCCCGTGCGGTCCAACGGAACCGATTATCAGAGGTTCGGTTGGAGGGCATGAGGGCTCAAAGGACTGGCTCTAGGCCAGATCAAGAATCTCGGTCCGTATGGTCGTGACCAGAAATATCTGCCAGAGGTCCTCCTGCACCATCCGAGGACCCCCTGAGACAACACGGGGGTCAAGTCGTTCAGAGATCACCACACCAAACAGTTGGCTCTCTGTCAGTCTTAATCCGAGAACCCACTTCGCAAGCGGGAGCAAGACCAGAGGACACAATTTGCATTGGTTTAGGCCGCTGAAACAGTGGTTGAGGCCCCTGTGTTGATCAGTGGCCCACAGTGCGTAACAGGGGGTCATGTCCTGGCTAGTGGCCACCAGTCGGCCGCGGGCTTTGTTTGAGGAGGTCCGAAAGGGGGCCGGAGTGCCCCGCGGGATCATAGACCAAGGGCCCGATTAGACTCGTGCCCGCCCCCCCCCCCCCCCCCCCACCGTATTGTCGGCACTTGAAATGTCAGTCAGAGAGATTTGTTAGGTTCCTCTTATAAGGGTTCTCTATCTTCATTAAATGGGGTCTCAAAAGGGAGCCAAACAGTCGACTCCATGTCCGTCTGAGCTGTTAAGACCCATTTCTCAAGCAGGGACAAGGTTGGGGCCCGCGTTTTGCAATGTTCCGGATCCCTAACGCAAGGAGGGGCTCCTGTGTCGGTCATGGGTCGCAGTGCTTAACAGGGGCTGTGTGGCGGCAAATGGCCCGAGCCAGCCAGGGGCCATGTTTGAGGGGACCTGAAGAAGGGCCAAAGGGACTCTTGAGACCAAAGATCAAGGACCCGATTGCAAGGCTGAACGGCCCAAAGGGCTGGCTGACTGTGTCCCCGTCCGTAGGGCCGTGATTTCAAGCGTCATTTAGAAGGCCTATTGCACCGATTGAGGACCCATGGAACAGAGCATTCTTCTGCTTCTGCCAGAGATCACCAACACTGAACATTCGGCTCCGCGTCGGCCTGAGCTCCAACAGCTCATTTCCCAAGCAGGGAAGCAGCCGCAGCCGCGATTTTCATAGGTCGGGGTAGGGGGGGGGGGGCGTCGGGGGCCCCTAATGACAGAGGGCCTCTTGCATTGGTCGGGGCCATCTGACAATGAAAGGAAACATGAGTGCTTATGAGGATGCTTCACATTGAGGCAACAGAAGAGTCCTGTGGGAGTCAGAGCCCTATTGCCGAACGGTGGGCCCCCCATCGCAATTGAGCATGGATCTGTTAAGCCGAACTAGAGTCTCTGTGCCAATTATTGGACCACATGCGACGATAAGAGACGTCGTTGCGTCAAGAAGGGTTCCCGCGTCGGTCCGGGGTCAACTGCAGTTAGCGCAGGTCAGAAGGCCTCCTGTGTCAGGGTGGGGACCAATGTGAAAGGATGTATCCTTCTAACGGCCTCCGGATCAGCCAGAGAATCCCGCCCCGTGTCGCCAGAATGGATCAGACGGAGACACCCCGCGTGCGCTGGGTCTGTCCGTTCCCGGAAGGCCATTCAGCCCTTGACCAGGAACAATATTAATGTGCCCGCTAGTGTTCTTCTCGAAGGGGTCCCTTTCCCGGAAAGAAAGGATGGGTCTCCTTAGTGTTGAATGGACTGGGTTGAAATGAGTTAAAAAACGAACGAGGCCATCCCATGTTGGCCTGAGAACGTTTACTCCTTCGCAGAATCGACTCGTCGAACAACTTATCAAAAGGTTTAAGCCTGCGCGCCCGCAATCTCAGAAGCACGGCCAGCCATGGCCTGGGTTGCAGTTTCCGTCAAACTGGACGGCGTTGACCACTGCAAGTAACAACAGGAGGCGGGTGCCAAGCGCGTGAGAGCGGCCGTCGTGGAAAGTGCCTCTGAATGCTTTCAAAAATTGATTCGCACCGTTGAAAGATTAGGCTGTGCGTATGTTTTTTTTTTGCAACTTCGGGGTTGTCCTCTGGGCGGGTTAGCAGTTACGTCAATAAGAAAATAGAGATTCTACCCTTACTCCTCCACCTCTACAAGATTCTAGCACAACTTCGCAGTGTTGTAAAGGTCAATGCGTTCTATGCATCAATCTATAAAGCGCACAGGTGAAAAGAAGCGCCCTGGGACGTTCTAATACACTCAACGTTGGTTCTTTCAAATGCGTCATTATTTTCGTCCACCCGTTGGTTACAACTTAGTGTTTCCCTCGGGCCCGACTCCGCGCGGCCTATGAAGGCTGCAACGCCTGGCATTGAAGTTTTTGTTGCTAGGGTTTGTAAGCGCGCGTGCCCCAGACTACGTTGCATAATTTGCATCACTTATCAGTTCTGACTGAACGCTGAACATTTCCAGACAAACAAGGCTTGGCCATGTCAATGCCAACTGTTGACCCATTTCGATTTACGTTCGCGGGGCACGCGAAACAACAGCTTTACAACAGAAGACCGTTGCAGGCCAACAACAGAAGAGTGAAGGTTGAACGAACTGAAGCACCATCCTATCGGAAGCGCACAGTTGCTGCACGGCAGATACCGAGCGGGCAGGAGAAGCCAGGCCATGCGAGCCGAGGAAAACCACTGGTTGACTGCACAGTGGGAGGACCACACGGGAGCAAACCAATCGAAGGACGCTGATGCCAGCTAGTATGCAAAAAAAACGATGGTTTGACGGACGTGAACAATGGGAACCAATTAATTTTGCCAAACCATGGGCCATGTCAAATTCGGTTGGGCTTCTGTGGAGGCTGTGATGTTCTATACGCATCGCACGGAACGGGACATAATGACATTCCATAATTGGTGCTGTCGTACGTTAGGAATATAGTTCTTGCACAGTGCATAGCAATTTCAGCTATCCTGACCAACTGATATGCATTTCGCAGCGTCTAATTCCGGCGTAAAATTTCCCAACACACCCAAGAGCACAGCGGAAATTACTTGGATGGCTTGTTTGGTCATGGCGAGTACGTAGAACTTCAGTACCTGTGCTAAACACGTCACGTGATGTCTCGCATCGACAGATGCATCATATCATGGCTATTGCACACGGTATGTTCACCGATTAAGCACGTAGTTCAATATTCGTTATGTGGGCAAACGTTCCACAGAAGCTCAAATTTGAACATCGGAGAGTGAGAATCATTCGAAACTGTCAGCGCACGTGCGCCAGTACGCACAAGAGTGTGCGCGTGTGGAACACTTAGCGAAAATATAGTGATTATACATTTTATGACACAAAACATGTGACATAAGCACCATGATAGCAAAGGACCCTGTGGGGATTCTTTTGGAGATATGCATGAAACCATAATTGCATGTGATAAATGTGATATTGGTTATTAAGGTAACTTTGGCGAAAATCGCACAGAGAATGGTTGCATGACAAAGGATGACACGGGAAAACCGTGCAAGTTTGGCCAGGATGGGTTGGGCTGGGCTAGGCTGGGCTGGGCTGGGCTAAGGTGCGCTGAGCTGACCTGAGCTCAGCTGATCTGAGCCGAGCTGAGTTGCTTTGTGTTGAGTTGAGTTGAGACAATTCAGCTAAGCTGAGTTGCGTTGTAGCTGATTGCCAAATCAAAGTCGGTGCCCTGCTATAATCTTACGTTTGACCTCGGATCCAGGAATGTCTTTTGCGTTCGTTTCGTGAGGCCATTGATAACCACTCGCTCGCATGTGGAACCGGTTTGAGATCCGGTCACTGACCTTTAATGGTGACCTGGAGGTGATCGGCGAGCACCTCGAAGGTCGATATGCTGCTGCGGTCTTCCGGAATCACATGCTCCTTGTTGTACGTGCCGCAGGCGAACTGGAAGAAGTCGTGGCAAGGGTCGGCCGTCCGGTCCATGGCGGCCAGCAGCGAGGCAGCTGCAACACCGCCAGCATCGTCACCAACACCGCCGATATCAGCAATAGCATGGTGGCCAGCAGCGAGGCAGCTGCAACACCGCCAGCATCGTCATCAACACCGCCGATATCAGTAATAGCATGATGGCCAGCAGCGAGGCAGCTGCATCACCGCCAGCACGATCACCAACATCGCCGCGATCAGCAATAACACGGCGGCCAGCAGTAACAACATGGCCACCAATGCACAATCCAGCATTGCCACCAAATGTTGATTGTTATCATCACCAGCACCGCAACATTCATTACCAGCAATTTTGGACAGCATTTGCAGCATTTCCAGACTTCTGTCACCAGGGCTTCTTCAGTTCATTTCACCTAACGGGAGCATAATTATAATTTCAATCACCGTCGCTATCTAAACAAATTACTGGTAACGGTGCTTCAAAACGAGTGCCTTTATTGACTATGGGGCATACATCACTTGAATAGGCGAAGTTGCATTTTTGGTAAATGATTTATGAAAGGTTATGCGCTGCACATGATGCTACTTTTAGCTCATCTCTGGGGATTAAGCGCACGGTCCTTGGCCCTAAGACATAGTTCTGTACAAACACATTCATCCAGCTGGTTGCCAAAATGCCATTCAAAACACACTCGATTGCCCGATACGGTCTCAAAAATGCACACCACTAAGCTGTTCAGTTTCACCACCGTCCGCCGAGCTCTTATCAAACATACCATGGCGCGAACAGTGACACGCTGCTCATGAATTAAATCTGCAAATTCAGCTTATGTAAGCGCTCCGCAGTGCACAAGTTAAAGTCAGCATGCTGCTTCATCTATAGTACAAAACAAACAAAAAATAGCGTTGATCATCCTTGCAAAGTTGACAGCGATTGACGTTCTTCTTAAAGCAATTCTGTCAAATGACACGTTCGGGACATTTCTGGCAGGTGGCGTATGCAGGCAGCGATTGGCCAGAAGAGAGGAGGCAGAGTGGTCCGAACACATGCAGCACATCACACTGATGTGGCCAGAACTATGAAGGATAATCTGTAAGTTTTCCGCAAGGTTCTTCTTCCTACTGCATCTGCTTTTTTCCGTGATGTTAATTGTGCCAACCACCCTGTTAACAGAACTCCAGTTTATTTTTCTGATGACGCAATAATAAGTCTTACATTTTCGAACGTTAAGAAGTGGGCAGCTATATGTGTGACAGTTCGCTAAGGCACCTGAACGATCATTGTTTTCTACTGACTAACAGAATCACCCGCTCAGCCACCCGAAAATGAACAGGACGCTCGATTTTTTCGCCAGTCACGTTCACACAACGTCCTTTGCGTGTTCGTTCCGCACGCCGGCGACAGTAAAACCACTAATGGCGTCATCAGTGCAATCGCTTCGCTCCAGCTCGTACTAAGAAATTCATTGGGCGTCCGGTGGCAGCGCGGCACGCACCGCGCCGAGAGTGTTGCCGTCAGCAGCCGTGTTTGCACGTCACGCTGCACGCAGCACGTGACGTGACGGTGATCGATTGGCCGGCGTCACGTGCGCCGGCCGTGACCAGCACACGCTTAAGTGGACACCGCTAGCGAGCACGGTGTCGGCTGCACGCGGCACTCTGGGTGCTAAAACTCGCCATGCTCACTCTGTCACTTCATGAGTGCACATCCGTACTTTTGGCAGCGTCTACAGATGTGGCCCATCCAACGCTTCATGACTTGAAACACCCAATCAGTGCGCAGAGCCTTCAAATCTGTTAGAATGCACTGTTTGTCTTGATACCATGCACATATTTTCGGTCTTTATGCCATGTAAATGTGTCATACCTGTACACCGCGCACGTCGGGTTTGGAGCCGTGATTGTCATTTGCAGCCGAGTGAGTTGAGTTTGTCTCAGCTTTTTATCGTTGTCAAACGACAATGAAATGTCCGACTGAGTTACGTTTTTTGAGCGATTGCGGCCATGTGCAGCAAAAGGCCATGGTATGAACTTGTATGGAATAATGGTGACAGCGACCGCGTTGAAAGGTCGGGTGACATCACAGAACAGAGAGCATGTTGGACTGCGCTGGGCTTTGCACCACGTTCAACGTGCGCCACCAGATCTGCCGTTGACCTGGAATTGCAGGATTGGTTTGTAGGGGTCACGCCTCACACAAAACGCGCTGCTCAGCGTGAGCTCTGATCCCAGAAAGCCATCCATCTAAAAACGTTCGGAATGAACCGTTTTAAGGAATCGTCGGCAATGCGTTCAAAATCTATTCAAAGTTGGGTCGCTGGTGCATTATTGACACGTAGCCGCCACGACTGTGTGCCATTTGTTGCGATGACCGAGCTTCAGGAGGCGTTTTTTCTTCACCACACCCGAAGCACATATGCCGCAGTGAGGTGGAGTTCAGGCGGCAGTCCGTGTAAGCATTCCAAGCATACGAGTGCATTAGTGAGAGAACTACCATGCCACAAACAACACGCTATCACGCTATTATGAACTGCACCACGCGAGATATTAAGTTCCAAGACTGGATGTTGAGGCATTTACATCAACAGGACTTCATAAGATACACATTGTAATGATTTAAACAAACTAATGATCATTATTCAAACTGCGACACAATGCGGGCATTTTAGGGTCTTTTCAGAATCCATTACCAATTTAAAAGACGTATCGATATCTCTAAATTTTAAAGAGAGTGCCCGACCTTTAAAGCGTATTTCATAGACATGCTCTGGTGGGCCATTAGGACCTGCCATTAATATCGATAGCACCAGGGAATGCAACTGCATCACCAGCGGGATATCACAATCAAGTAAATTGTTTTTATTTTTAGCTCCAATTATGCTGTCGTTACTTCAGAACAGCGCTAGACCTAGTTCTTTGCTTATTAATCCCAGACCTCATCTCGTGTATGGACTACACCAACCTACTCAAGACGACGTGCATCAGAATCAAAGTTCACGGTTGTTTTCGTTCCTTGTACACGGCACGTAGATTTCGAAAAAAGGCTACCGCGCCGTGAATACCGTCCTTTTCAACAAGCGGTGACTGCCGACCACACAAAGCCCCATACGTGGCCCCGCTCTGCTGACCTCATGAGGTCTGCACGCGCTATGCCCGGCTCCCCAGCACCCGTCTGCCAGTCAGCAGCGGGCGCCACGCTTGCGGGCAGCAGTGGACAATGGGCCGCCCGCCAGCCTGCTGACCGTGTCGTCGCCCGCCCCACCGTCCTACTCATGAGTCGCACAAGCCCCCCCCCCCCCCCTGTCGGGACATGGGGCTGCGTGGCGTCGCCGGACACTGTCCGTCTCGAAGTCGGAGTGTGCGTGGTGTCGTGGTGACAAAAGATACTTTTTAGTGCAGTCTCATGACGTGTCTAATGGGCTTGAGCGCGGTGAATGTCATTTGACGCTCCATGCCGTGTTAGAACTAAACGGCACTTGCGTATGACGAATCCGTTTAACAGCGTGGTAAATGGATAAGTCTACGATAGAGGAAAATGTTTCACATTTGAAGATATTGAAGGAAGCATCATCAGATATGTTGAAACAAACTCACTTATGCTTACTGGTATTCTTTTACGTAGAAAAGATTGCTATAGAGAGAGCAATTCTCTGTTAAGCAAATGTGCTCCTCAATGCATCGTGGTTTGATTACGTTACCTCACTTTGTACAACATTGATTGGGAGTCAATTCACGGCCGTTGTATCTGGAAATCGCGCTGACGAATGACAGATTTGAACTCCTCCACAATTATATTCTCTTAGGCCTCGATCGCCGCATGCCTTATGGAATGGCAGGATATGAATGACGCTTTCTGACATCATAAACGCCCACGTGACCTGGACATACTCTCCCAAAATACTCTTCCCATTTTCGCGGCTGGGTAGCTCAGAAACTAGAGAGGATTAGGTCTTAAGGATGGTACGGCTGTGAAGTGCAACGAATGAGTTTCAAAACAGCTATTTCATTTCAAAACCATACAAATTTGGAACAATCCATTTAAAGTTCCCACTCTAGCCACTGGTTAGGACGGCTGCGAACAACACCGACGCCCACGCGGGAGGAGGCGTGCAACAGCAGATCCCGTTTTCCTTGGCTTTGGCCATGGTGCTGGATGGACACATGCCTGGTTCCCAGTGATGGTTCCTGGTTCGGACCTGCTCTTCCTAACACGCGAGATCCTGGATCCTGGCCCGGGTTGGTTCTTTTATAATCTCAATCCCCGGTTTCTGGATCTACTTCAAGCTATTTCAGTTCAAAGCCTCACACAAATGTGGAGCACTGCCTTCAAATGATGGGAAATTAACACGAACACACGGGCATGACAACGCAAGGCGAACCATCATCACATGTTCTCAGAAAACAACAATTCGAACAACTATTCAAATTTCTTAATGAATCTTTGAAAAAGCAGCTTTGTTTGAAGCTTGCGCAATGGTAAAGTCTGACATGCGAGGACATGCTAGCGTACACAAAATTATTGACATTACGGCCCCAGCACACCTAATATCTGACATAAGTTATTTGTCAGATGCGCCGCCTGTCAGATTATGTCAGATTATATGTTGCATACCTTGTCACATAAGCAATCTTCTTTTGTCTTTGCCAACCAAAATCATCCCTATATAATTTTTTGTTACTGTAGGATTTGAGTTCAGATGTGTCAGGATATTGTCAGTGTCAACGTTGCCCGTCGCCATCGTCAATAGCAACGGTGACGTCATAAACGTTGCTTGCGTCAAACGGGACGAACGAGCAGTATTTAAATATTAATTTGGCTGGGAACGGAATTACACCAAGATAAAGCCAGCATTCATGTACAGCCATTAAGCTAGATATGAGAATAAACGAAGGTCAGGCTATGCTCAGTCAAAATAAAGCATGACAGTGAATCAGCCGGCCAAGTTTGAGTACACAATTAGGCAGGATGCCATTTTTTCATAGTGCTAATGTCATTGACAAAACCAGGAAAATGTTAATTGAAGCCGAAGGCGCACTGATCCAGCGCTAGAGCCAAGGTTGACAGAGATCGATAAATCGATACCCTGGTATCTGAAAGCGAACGCGTTGCTCCTCGAATAGCCACGGCGCGTCGCCAGTCCACTGAGTAAATGAGTGGTAACCACTGTCACCACCTACACGGCTTTTAACTACACTGTAGTTACACGGTGAATCGAACGAAATAGTCTCGAGCTCCACTGGACATAAAGAGCGAATAAGACGGCTGGCACATGCCTGTACTTTCAGACGGATGCAATGAGCTAAACAAGTGTGCCTCGATTTGTAAAGCCGTTCACTTACTAATCCTGCTTCTGACTGATCAGTGAACCCCTCACGGTCCTCAAGTCCCAGCATTTGTTGCTAGTAGGAATGTGTCCTTATGCTATTCTGTTATGAAATTCCATACATTTTTCATCACATATTTATAGACAAACCCAGTTGATTCACACAGCTCAGTAACAACTGACCATGCATAGACAACAATAGGGTATCATCACACAACGCCTGCGATATTTAGAGTAACATTAAACAGCAGACTTCGACGGGTAGCGTACCAACAGACGCCTGTTTACAACATTCAACGAACTATTCCTAATGTCGTGGGATATTCAACTGTGGCAGACAGACAGGCGCAAGCTTACACATGTAAACAGTTCACTTATGAAGGGTGACAGGTTGGTGTAGACCCGGTGATTTCCGCGACTCCCAAGCAAGCCATTTGGGTAAAAGCTTGCATCTGATACTAGTAAAGCAAGCGTTCAATCCGACATAGTTGTTTGATGCCAATCAAGATCTGCATTACAGTGTTACTTCATCATTAGTGTCATTGGGTGCTATCTTCAAATAAGGATATACCAGAAAATATTACTACATGCTGATCGAACCTGCGCAAGACATGCGTCGCTCTCCAGGTGCATCGATTTCCCATGCAGTTCGTTCCCATACAGTTCGTTCTCATACAGTGCTGTTCCCATACAGCATCCTCTACAGTACCCCATGCAGCTTGGCGATTCCAATATACGTAGCTGACGTGACTACAAGGAAAGAAAGTGGTTGGCATCAACGTTCCTAGGATGCTAATTATAAAAAAAAATTCGCGAACGTGTGGTTCTAAAAAATGTTGTAGGCTGTTTGTACAGGTGATTTCGGACGCGGGTACTCACAAGCCAATCAGGATGCGTTGAATACACGTATAAAAGCCCACCATCGATGTGTCACTACCAGTCCATCGACACCTCGCCCTGCGGCCTTTAGGCCACACATGACTGGGAAGAACTCGTATTCGTACCATGCAAGGCCACGACACAACCATCCCGTGTCAAGTGCCAGTTGACCTTTCGATCCCAGTCGAGCCGAGTAGGGCGCACGTCCTGAGGTCCTGCGCCGTGTCGCTGGATTACTGGTCCGTTGGATATTCACCGGAGCGGAGCGAGCGTCAGCAACAGCGTTTGGCAGTTTGTAGGGTTTCTGTGCGCTGCCTTAAAGTGCCGATAGACCGGATCTTTAAAAGGATTGTCGTTTGCTATGAAAGCACTTGGCTGCATAACTTCAAATAATGTGCCGCCAACTGCATGTTGCGTCAGACTACTCGACGAATCTTCCGTGTAACTTTGCAGCGCGGTGGCACGCCGGCCGGCGCCGTCCTCAGCATACAGCGACTGCATCTGGCCCACGTGGCACCCCGTGACCCCGAAGAAGACGCCCACATGCTCAAGAAGGCAGTCGTCGGGTGGCGGAGCAGCCCCCGAGCGGCGCCCGTCGCAACGTCCGTGGCACGGCGCTCAAGGAGGCAGCCGGAGGCGCCGAGAGTAGGCACCGCAAGTGGCGTTGGCAGCTCATTCAGACACTCAGACCGAGTGACACGGGCTAAAGCGTCCAACAAAGCGGAACGGAGCCGAGCGCTGGCCGTGCGCCGCGTGGCGCGGCCGCCGTCGGCACGGAGGACGCCTTCCAGCTGCCGGTCGCGCCGCCGCCGGCCCGGCCGACCGACCGACCGACCGACCGACGCCCGACCCGTACCGGATCCCGGCGGCTCCGGCATGGGCCGTCGGCGAAAGTCGAGACTTCTAGGATCTGCGCCGACTCGTTTGGCAATGACATTTCATTGTGAGCTATTTTGATGCTGAAAAATGTGCTGACTGTGCTGCCGCTCGCTGGTGCGACGACCAACTCTCTTTCCAACTGATCTACTGGCACCGCCCCCCGGGGGACAGTTGATCGATGACCTCGCTTGTTCTGTCTCGCCTGTTTCCACCACACCTGGTTTTCACCCGAGCCGTCCAGATTTCAAAGTACTCTGCTGATTGTGACACTTCGCAACGTCCCCTTGCATGCCAGATCCGAGCTGTGCCCAGTGTCATGGCCTTGTTCGCCGCGCTTCTTACCGCGCG
The DNA here is from genome assembly GCF_011947565.3 of Pollicipes pollicipes. Lineage (NCBI taxonomy): Eukaryota > Metazoa > Arthropoda > Thecostraca > Pollicipedomorpha > Pollicipedidae > Pollicipes > Pollicipes pollicipes. The sequence continues at coordinate 38,328,462 of NW_023597034.1, read as the reverse complement.
CAGTCCATGATACGACACAGAGACAGACGACAGGAAGGCCGGCCGGGTTGGGATCTTACCTGTTGTAACACATTCAGGTGTGACGCATACTTTCGCACGACCTGCAAAAAAGAAACATTTCGTTAGAGATGCTTATCAAATTGCGACGCAAAGGATGCAGACCGAGAGGGTGCCTCATTGTCTTTAACTAAAGCTTCATTCATCAGTCTTCAAAAACTGAAAACACTACCAGAGGACTGACTTGTCCATTATCAGTAAAGTGTTCGTCAACACAGAAAAACTGCCTTGAGATTTCAAAGCACTGGTGATAAAATAACGCGCTAAAGTAAAATGCACCTCCACAGGCATACAACGCGTTGCAGACACACATAGTCAGTGCTGCGGTAAAAGTGGAAATGACGCAATTAACATGTTTTGGTAGGTTAAATACACGAAATCGTTTTTTAAAGAGACAAGTCAAACCAGTAACTTTAATTTGTTAGTGATTGTGGGTGCCTTGGCTTTATTGTCGGGGGTTAAGCTTGTCACATTTACAAGCAAGCATATTTACAAGCTGCACATAACAGCTTGCGGAAGTTTCTTAAGTTTTAAATGGTTATGACCACGTGATCACACATAGCCATAGACTGGGTGCTGAAGAGGAACACAAAACGTGAATGGGCACTTACCTTGGTGTGGAGGATTTATTAAACATAAGCGGGCTTCCAAAGAAAAATCACAGCACCAAATCCCATGTAAGAACAAGGAGGCGATGCTGTTCACCGCTCTACCGCATTCGTTAACTAATGCACGAAAATTTGCTGGTCTGGTTACGAACATGTGGTAGTGCCGCTCACAGCTTTTAGAGATCTGTTAAACCCAATACACAATCGAAATTATTTACATCGTTGGTTTTGGGTGAGGAAAGCACAATTTCTAATGTGATGCAGGTTATAATTAGTTCCGCGCCACCATTGCAGTGGATTTTCGCCACAGTCCAAACTGCGGTGCTATCTATTGAAAGGGATATTGACGACTTTAAAACGGAATTTTGTAAGTACACGCCCGCACACTTACTTCGGTTTGGTATGTGCAATTAGGACTGCCAAATCTTTTCCCAAGAATCCATCCTTGAGAGAACAAACTTTTCATTTGAAATCACAATTTTTGCCAATTATTATAACAAGCTCCGCGCACATTACACATCACTGATAGAAAATTGCTTCAATGTTCCTCATTTAAATTTGCTCACTTTGCTGCTAGAACATTTATTGAGCTAATTCTACGACGGCACGCTATGGTAATCCGTGGTATGGAAACTTTCATATGCCCTGATCGACACAAGTTATGAAGAAAGGTCTCAATGCAAGGAAAAACGAACTGTCAGTGTCTGTTAAAGAACTGCCTCTGTCTCTGTCTATGTTTGTCAGTCTATGCACCTCGGTCTCTACCTCCATCCCTATCTTTGTCTCTTGATTTCTGTCTCTGTCTCTGTTTCTGCCTCTGTCCCTGTTTCCGTCCGTCTCGGTCTCGGTCTCGGTCTCGGTCTCGGTCTCGGTCTCGGTCTCGGTCTCGGTCTCGGTCTCGGTCTCGGTCTCGGTCTCGGTCTCGGTCTCGGTCTCAGTCTCGGTCTCGGTTTCAGTCTCAGTTCCATTTTCAGTTTCAGTCTCAGCCTCAGTCTCAGTCTCAGTCTCAGTCTCAGTCTCAGTCTCAGTCTCAGTCTCAGTCTCAGTCTCAGCCTCAGTCTCAGTTTCAGTTTCAGTTTCAGTTTCAGTCTCAGCCTCAGCCTCAGCCTCAGTCTCAGTCTCGATCCCGATCTGATTAGAGAAACCGGAGGTGTCAAAAATCATCCTTTAGTATTGGACTGAAGTCCATGGAGGTATCATCACAACATTTCCAAACGAATATTTGTAATACCCAAACGATTCACACACAACGACTCCATAAAAACCGTGCTCCGTTTTTTTTTCATTGCAGCGTCGTTTCTTTGTAATGCCCGTTGTATGCCCCACAGAAGAAGCGGAACGCCAAAGAGGCGTTTGATAAAAGTGATAACCGCACTGTGGAAGGACCATCCGCGTTACTGGCGCCCGTATTTAAGTGCGTGATGTCACTCCATTCCTGTGCCTGCTATTTTCGAATGTTTAACTTGATTAGGAAACATCAGTTAATGAATTATGTATCAGAAGGTCCTTCAACAGATAATGAGACTTGAGGTGACCCAGAGGTCACCATGTCTTATCCACGGCCAGGTAGAGGTCAAATAAGCCGCCTCATCTTGAATTAATTAGCGGTCCACGAAATTCTCTTCCATTTATGCAACGTTTGTAGCTATTAATGAGGCAGATTATGCATTTTTACATGTGATTATAAGTGACTGGAACAAAAAGCTCAGTTTATGGCGCCGTGAACTTCAGATAACACGCACTCGGCGTGCCAGGCTGTAAGAGCATACCAACATGCACCGTAGTTTATGCAATATTGCGTTTCATAATGGACCGCGTGGTCGTGCCTTTGATCATTTCGCTAGAGCCCTGACAATAAAGACACGGACGCAGCGTTTATCACCAAATGCAACACGGCTTTAAATTTGAATACGTCACCTGTTGCGAGTTTCCTAATGTTTGGTCAACGACACGCGTTTGTATGCCTCTGCAAACATCACACGGCGTAGCTGTTAAGGACATGCAATGTCTCGCTGTTGGGTCGACCAAAGTCTTCCATTAGTCTGGCGAGGCCTGGTCACCGGGTGATCTCAAGATGCGGTGAGGGCTGCAGCCGAGACCCGAGCCGACCCGAGCCAACCTGTCTACCTCTGGAACAGCAACGATCGGAGGCGTTCACGGGAAAGTTTTCTGCACAGATTCCGGGCATGGTCCGTTGTGTCTGAGTAATGCCACTCACTTCTTGTTTATATTTGCTCCTATCTAGTCGTTACCAATCCGTTCACCATTTGTAAAAAGAACGTACTTCTTAAGCATGAAACAAACAAACCCAGATTCACTAGGCTTGAGTGCATGATGGTAAAAAAGCAGCATTAACAGCCGGGCGCACGAACACTGTCAGTTTTGTTTGAGCATTTCTTGTATTTCTCACATTTGTTTATTGTATTACTTGTTACAATTATATATTAAACCCTTCCCCACAGCTACAGTTGCTTTTGACAAAATACCAACGAACCAGGTCTGAAATGGTGCTTTACGAATATTCATGGTTTGCCCAGCCCGAAGGATAATATCAACGAAATTAAACTAATTCCGTGTTGTGTTGACTACTGGGAAGTCCCCAGCAATGCCTCAAAACTAAATGTCTCCAATGGCCACCACGCAAATTGAATAGCTCATAACCAATCATGCAATATCAACTCCTGTTGTAAACAAAGTGAATGACCTCTTACAATCGTTTTGCGTGTGTTCTTGCTAACCGAAAGCACACGCTAATTCAACCATTCTTTGCCCCGATACCTATCGATATGACCCCAAATGGCTGATCCACCATTACTTTCTGTGAAAAGCATCTAATTTTACCGGGTCATGGCAAATCAAAGACGAATTGGTCTGTCGCAAATTCGAAGCGAGTGCCTTCTCCATTCCACTCACCTTTGTCTTCGCCAGGCGCGATAACCCACTCATCCGTTCTTCTCCCAACCTCCATTCATTTACTCTCATTTTTGTGTGGCTCTGAGGGACTTAGATTCATGAGGTGCACTTACGGCCTGATATTTCACATTTTAATCAATGGATGGTCTTGTAAATGTCCTCGAGGGGATTTTCCTGGCTCAGTTTAGTGGAAGGCTGCTTGAAAGCAAAGAAACGGTGGCGTTTGCTAGCAGAAAAAAAAAACGCAGCGGGAGAAAGGTTTCCCTGAGTAAGTTTTTCACTCGAACATCACAGTTCCAGAAGTGATGCAAAAATATCAATGGAAGTCATTGCAAAATGATATGCATGCCTGTCACCACATATTCTTAGTTCCAAGTACGACGCATTTTAAGCTGGGTACTACTTTTACGTCCCATGTTTTTATGTTTGGCGGTAAATGAATTTGCAAAGCTTAAGAAACATAAAAATATACACTTGGCAAGGCTGAAAACAAGCAACCGACTTAACTTGATCCGCTTCATGCCACATGTTTTAAGGTCCCCGCTGCGCCTGCACATGCCGCTTTCTTTGGTCGGCGGCTTCCTCCCCCTCCTCCGACGACGGTTGGCTAAAGTTAGCTGGTGGCCAGATAGCACGCCCGTCGTCAGCGATTAAACGGCCTCACGGGCGTAAACGTTCCGGCCCGGGCGAACCGGCGACCGAGCGTAAGACAGCACCGCCACCTTCTGATGTCTTATATATTTGATTAAGTATGCCTCGCTCCGGTTCTGACGCTCTGGTGCTTCCATACAGGACGCCACGGGGCGTGCGAACCCACTTTGGAATCAGCTAGACCCCCTGGCATGAAGCATGTGAACGATTTTGCAGTGACTACCGGATAGCCGAAACACAAAGCTTCTCGGATATGCTCTTGCCTCACAACCCCCGCCCCCCTCCCCCCCCCCCCGCAGCGGTCACTGGTCGCATGTCAGTCGTGACATTTTCCGGCCTCGTGTAAAGAGGATGGTTAAGAAAAGCTTCTAACCCTCAAGGTCGAATTGGCTTTCTTTCCATTTTGATAGATAAATAAATAAATACAGCTTTTTACCAGCTATGACAGAGCACGTTGTAAAGCCCGCACCAGACTACAAGAGAGCCTTCAATGTTGTCGGGAGGTTATCAAAGATGCGCCTCCAGCTGCGTACCTGCCCTTTCCTGTCTCGCAGTGTGAGTGAAAATTGATGACCTCTGACGAGTGTCAAAGCAATACACATGAGCTTTTCCGTTGTTCAAAAAACAGCTTTCAATTCTGTCCTTAACTTTTGCAAGATTTATAGATCATGCCGACCACCGGTGTCTGTCTTGGAGCTCCGACAACACATTACGAGCGAAGCTTTGTGGTTAGTAGGAACAGTTAGGTTTAAATCATCAGGTCGCGTAAAAACTTATGGCGTGAAATATCACTAGGAGGGAACGCATATCCATATACCTAAACATGCACGTATGCATTCCTTTAAGTAACGAGCATTGCTACATTTCAGATTTAAAATAACTAGAATTAAGTATCCAATCCAGCGTGTCACCACAATGTGTACGTTAAGCATTCTGTCACTTCAGAGCATGTTTCAAGTCTTTATTTGAAACAGCTTCGAGAGTAAGAGTTGAGTGAGAGCACTTAAAAAGACTTACGCTTACAATCATGCGCGTCCCGGCATGTCTGGCATGTTGTACTAGTTCAGCAGCCAATGTGGCCATTTGCCACCGTTTCTAACCATGCAAGTTACTTGATGTGCATGTTAGTCCTTGCTTTTATGACATCAAACGCTGCCCTCATCCAAACCACCCTAATGCATTACTCATGTCATTCGATGGCACGCTGTCAAAGTGTGTAAGTATGTCGTGGGCAAATTGATGAGTTCATATCAGTGGGGAGAGTTGTTTTTGGACGAACATTCAGCAGGTCTTGAATAAAACATTTTGCTGTGGCTTTTGAAGCCGCCGCCAGGTTGGTCTTAATGATCTTCACTGCACTTTGCCCAGCCATAACAGCTTTTCCAAGCACACGGGATCATGCGCTAGGAACCAGATTTGCTTCATATTCTAATTATAAGTCTTAGTCTAAGCACAGCCTTATTACGGTCTCCTTTCATCTTAGTTTTGAACTTGCAAGGTGCGTGAAAAGTCAACAAATATATTTAATAATTTACCGAAATCAGCGTAGGAACGTTCCAAACGGCGCACAACTGCCAAATGGTCATATTCAGCCAGGCCCACATGCGTAAATGAGAAAGGGATATAGATAAGATCACTACATTAAAGGAGGTACAAGTAACGGTGCCCGATAAGACGTAGGCTGTTTTTGACTAGGGCATAGGTGTAGCTTCACGGTTTACTGGTGCATATTCAGCGTTTCAAAAGCCAACGTTCGGCCTAAGGCGATCCATGGAAAAGAAGAAATATCATTTGCCGCCCCAATATTTTTGGTAGGGCTCCGTCCTGCTTGGAGGCATGATCAAAGCCCTGTCACTTTGCGGACATCATCGTCATCATGCCAGGAACAGTGCACATTTCCCGTTCGATTCACACTGCGTGAAAATGCATGTGTTTTTTCTCTGATGCTCATGGTTATCACTGAAACATCCGCTGGTAATATATCAGTATACTATGATGCGTGGCTAGAGCAGCCTGGCTCGGAATTCCCGAAGTACGCGGAAGCGCATAAATTATGGACCATCCACTAGTGATAAGTTGTATAGTCATGGTTCCACAACCACACCGGTCTGAGATTGGCGAGACTGGGGAAAGGGCATCGACTGAATGTGCACTTAATGGACGCCTATTTTCCTCGGCTTTTGTCCATTCCGTGCTAAAACTGCGGCCTGTCTTTGTCACAATGTGTGTGAGATTGGCTGCGCCATCCATCAATGTTCGTGCTGAAATGCTCGCTTCGCACACTCCTCCAGGAATGCCCGACTAGCGCCCACAGCAGTCATCTACCATCCTTACCACGCAGATAGCCCCAATTCGTCGCTCCGCGCACCCAAATCTCCGTCTGCCGGGTCGTTCCGCGTCTTCCGAATCAGACGCCACCTCCCATGGGTGGCACGACACTCACCCCTCACGACGCCCCGGGGTCTCCTCCCAGCCCTGCCGGCCCGACCCCTCACCTCTGCGAGCCGCGCCCGTCGACGACGTCTGCAAGTAGAGCACGAGGAAGAGCAGCGCCGTGAACGCCAGCAGACCCACCAGCGCCAGCAGGTACTTCTCCCGCGCGCCTGCACCGGCCGGCTTCCTGCGCCGCCGCGCCGCCGGCACCGTCTCCACACTGAACTGCTCCTTGCCGTTGTGGAGCGCGTGCTGCACCCGCGAGCCGAGCGCGCCGTTGGGCTCCGCGAGGGGCTGGCGCTCAGCGGCGGCGCGGCCGTCGCTGCTCATGGTGGCGCCGGCAGTGGCCGGGCCGGCCGGCCGGCCGGGCTCCGTCCGACTGCGGCCGCCGGCGCGGGCCGCGCAGTCGCGCCCGGTAACGATCCCGCCGCCGGCCGGCTGACCGCGCCGCGCTGACCCGGGCCGCGCCGCGCTGACCCGCCGCCGGCGCCGGGCGGCAGCGGCGGCGCTGAGCACTGGCCTGGCCAGCTGACCTGAAGCGCCTGCCGCGACCGTGATCTGGACCTTGACGTGGAGAGCCGATCTGGACACCGGGCCTGGACATCTGAGCTAGACACTGACCTGGACATCTGACCTAGACAACTACCTGGACACCTGACCCGTTGCCTGACCCGTGCACCTTTCTTGGATACGTGACCTGGTCACGTGACCTGGACCCGAGACCTGGACACGTGATCTGGACATGTGACCTGGATACGTGACCTGGACACATGATCTATACACCTGCGATGACAAGCAGATACCTAATCAGAGCTTACATGGAATGCCTGACCTGGAGGCTTGACCTATGCACCTGACGTACACGTCTTACCTGGCCGCCTGACCTAGACCCCTGACCTCGAAACCTGACCTTGAAATCTGGCCTAAATATTGATTTGGACACCATATCTGGACAGCTGATCTGGACTCTAACTTCGGACATCTGACTTTCTCGCACGACCTGGACGTCTGATCTGGGCCATTGCCGTAAGTACATGATCTGAGCAATGAACTGGACATTTAAACCTGCACACCTGAACTGAACACCTTGTCAAGATACCTGATCTGCACACATGACGTGGACACTCAATTGGGATATTTGACCTGGACACATGACCTGGACACCTGATCTGGACACCCGATATAGACACGTCAATTGGGCATCTGCTCTGGGCACCTGACCTAGTGGTGGTCTGCGTTTTGAGCAACACAGCTGGACAGCAGATTTTAAGTTATATATATACATATATATATATATATATATATATATATATATATATATATATATATATATATATATATATATATATATTGTATACATATATATGGATATGCATATATATATATATATATATATATATATATATATATATAGCCTCAAATGACTGAAAGCCAATGTAAAATTTCGGTCACCTTTCAAAGGCAACAAAAACAAATACGGTTCGCTGCCCATTTGGGTTTCCCGGTTTTTCCTGACAGCCCGGGTTGTTGCCAACTCTACAAAACCCATATTGAATGTTACAGTACTTTCAAAGTGGCATAGCTTTCTTTGAGTCCTCAAGAACATGCGAGAAAGTAAAGCTTAAGACAATAAAGTTGGCCATGCTATTATTTCTGATTAAGCTTAACTTCTATCGTCTGTTGTTTCGAAGCAGTTCAGCTTTTAATGATCACAAATTGCGCTCCTTGTAATTCCAGGCAATTTGTTTTCAGTGATCGCACCATTTGCATTTCATATGATAATATTAGCTGCAAACTTTCCATGGATTTTTACTACGCGGCAGAGGTATTTGCCTGAAAATCTCAGCTATGTCCGGGCAGCTTTTCGTTTAACAAAAATTCTGCTATTGATAGCTTCGATAGTGAGCGAAAACAGGCGGCCAAAACAGTGAAAACAGCATGATTAAATACTTTCACCTTCGTACACGTCGTACATATATCATTCGACTCTTCCCAGAAGAGACTATAGTGGTTGAAATGTCATCCAATGTGATAGCCTCTTAACAGAATAGCCGACATTCTCGTAACACAATGTTTCATGCACGGAGTCGTACAATAATTCGGTAATATCGTACAAAATTAACGCACGTATCGCTGAGACGTGACCATCCGGTTAATTTCGCTGCCGAATCGAGAGACTGAACTCATATGCTTCCTTTGAACGCTGACCCATGGTCGCCATCGACTGTGCGGATGATTAACGCATGAATTGGAAGCTCACCGGTTGCGGTGGTTGGGAGGTCCGTCAACACCCTTGTAAATTCGATGGAACGCGTCCTTCCCTCCACACTCGACGTCCTGGCAAAAATAGCTTGAAGATAAACTCTAAAATCAATAGTCCCCTGCGATCGGAACGTGCTCTTAGCTGTCCGAACCAATATAAATAAATTTGTTTCCTTCTCTCTCACCTTCAGCAATGATCAGGACTCGCTCTCCCTTCCCGTCATGCATGTTTGCAAGTGTTCAAGTCGTAACCGCGAATCAGCGTAACGCATCGCACGTGATGACCGATGTTTCCAACGCACGCCCACGCACACACAGACGTGTAGCAGCGCGACAGTGAAATATTTTAGGAACGTTCATATTTGAGGCGCAACTTTCCTGCCTGCCATCCCACCGATTTCTGACTCACAAGAACTGGCGGACTTTTGCCTGGGTTATGGGCCAGACTTGGAGTGCTCTGACGGGCCCAAAATTGCAGCATGTAAAATAATGTGTTTGCTATATTTCTGAAGTTTTAAGTTAATTGCAAACCAGAGTTTGCTGCCAAGCACAAAATAATGATAAAACAGACACATTTTTATTTTTACAGCAAGGACGCGAGTGGCAGAACACACATGGCGGACATGACGCACCAACAAAGGGCAGCACAGATTGAACAGCTTTAACCAAACATCTCACTGAAAGATTCGAAAAGAACAACGCAAAATTTCAACACTAGCAGCCTGATTTTATTGAGCAGCAGCTAGGTCGGTCCTGAATAAAAACGCAGATACACAGTGCACTTGTCTGTTATTGCGAAGAAGGTGCACTTAACCTTTCTTGGCTTACACAAATAATCGTGCCCCACAAAATCACAATAAATGTCGATGCTTAATGAAATGCATGGGAAACTTTGACCATTTATTGCCCTAGCTTTACTCATTTGTCAACATAGCCAGCAGTTACTAGCGTATCAAATGCTCGATAGTTGTCAAAACTGAAAACAGTGGTGGTGTTAAGTTTGCTTATCTACGTCTGAAGAAGATGCAATTTGCCACCGCGGCTACAAGGCACTTACACAAAACGTTTATCCCTTGCTCCGATCGTTACCGTTTTAAACACATTTGTTATGAACGCTTTTGTTTTGAATTGTTTGCTCATTTTTCAATATTTGTCTATGTATGCAGGCCTGTCTAAAAATATTTCAACATATGACGTCAATGAAACGTTCGATACAGATCGAAAGTTACAGTCTGCAAGCTCTGAGTATCCACTGAAAGAGCTCCTAATTTTTTGTCCACTTTTTGCTGGTTTGCATATAAGTTTTTCTGCAAACGTAACAAAATGTCCTGATTTTCGATGACATTACGAATAGTCAATGATGTCGCTGAGGGTGAAAATATTCGTGTGCAAAATATAATGGCTTTCCTTGCTTTGACAGCCCAATTACACGAAACGCGAGGTGGTCCTGGGATGAGACGTGGCTGCCGGCATGAGATCAATGTAGTTTAGTTCAAAGCTAACACATGCTTTTGTTTGTGGTGTCATCACATGAAGTATCTACTTAAGGACATCAAACACAATATAGGAGGCTGGCTATAGTTGTTCATTGGGAATGTGACATTGTGGCAATTGTAACGCAGCCAGATGATAGTTAAGCCCACGCACATTGTAAAGAACTGACACTTCTCATGGTTTGAGGCATTCAGCATTTTCTACACTGTCAGTGCAAAGCCTTAAGTTGGGGCATGCAATTTTAAAGAAATTGTCTGTGGTCTTTTGAGCTGAGCTAGGATTTAATTTTCATTGTTATCATTTCCATTTGTAGTTGGAAACTGTTTTCCCAGTGTTTAAGAACGACTTCGGTGTAATATAAATTCCATTATGCAGGTGCTTTGATTGCTGCTCTCTGAGTAGCATCATTGGTATCATTCAAACAATGTTAAGTATTTTACAAGTCTACACATGCTTTCTAGTGTGCCCTTTAATGCATTGGTCAATAAAATTAAGGTGAAATGATAAAGCGCATGCTCCAATAACTTGGCACTTACCGGTAGACGGTGGATCAGCGTTGCATCATCGCGGGCTTTTGTGGGCTGGATCCCTTTATAGGCGGGGTGGGCTGGGCTGTAGGCTGATGTTTTGACAGAAAGTTGCGTCTCTAGTCTAGATACATTCCCTCATTTCAAAAGTAAGTACTCGGACCTGCACCATCCCGGAAACAGGTTTACAGCGACACACCATCCAACAAACTCCATATCTGTCTCATGACGCTCCCTGGGCGGCCGCCGTCGGTACTGATCGCACCTTCAATGGCTCCCGCACCCCGCTGGTGGGGCAGACCGCATCCCCGCGCTGTCGACAGTTCCCCCACCCCGCTGGTGGGGCGAGCTCATCCCCGCGCCGTCGACGGCTCCCTCCCCCCGCTGGTGGGGCGAGCACTTCTCGGACCTGGCGCGTCGGCCGAACCACCGGTCGGGTCAGGGCCAGCTGGGGCCGACGCGTATCGTCCCTCATCGGACGCACGGTCGCCGCTCCCCGGCGGCGCCGTTTTGCGTCACAGCACGGGAGGCGGCGGCGGGGCGGCGGCGACAGTGTACGGCGCTCGCCAGCCCGGTCTCAGGAGGCGCCACGGGGTGTGGACAGGTCCGACCGATGGAGGGGACGATACGGACAGACGAGGCGAGCATACAGACGTCGCCCGAGCGCCAGTTGACCAGCCACGATGGCGTAATGTGGCGTACTCTGCGCCGCAATCTCTCTCTCTCTCTCTCTCTCTCTCTCTCTCTCTCTCTCTCTCTCTCTCTCTCTCTCTCTCTCTCTCTCTCTCTCTCTCTCTCTCTCTCTCTCCTCTCTCTCTCTCCTCTCTCTCTCTCCTCTCTCTCTCTCCCTCACCCTCTCTCCCTCTCTCTCCCCCTCCTTTCTCCCCTCTCCTCCCTCTTCTCTCTCCCCTCTCTCCCTCTCCCCTCTCTCTCTTTCTCCCTCTCTCTCTCTCTCTCTCCTCTCTCTCTCTCTCTCTCTCTCTCTCGCCATGTGGGCCTCATCGGACGCACACATCACGTCGAATCGCCCACCCGCTACCCGTCACCGGTCGGAGATCTGCTGTAGATCGGGTCACACGCGACACCGACGGGGCATGTTCTCGCGGCTGAGGCGGGAACAATCGGAGACGACGCGTCGAGCCGCAGACGGCGGGGCTAAAACGGAGTGGTGTCGGTGATCCGATGAGGCGGCTCCGCTCCGTCAACAGTCGCGGCTGCTCCTGCCTGTATTCGGTGCCACATCCTCAGACGGTTTAGAGTGCCGTGGATTAGCGCCATGTTGTGTGCTGTTCCTGTCGGCTGGCAGCAGACGCAACGCTCGACGTCCAATATGTTTCTAACCCATGCAAAAAGGGTATCAGAACGTAACGCATCCAAGCTGGCCGTCTGCATAATACATGTGCGCACATTCGCATTTACCCAAATCGCTTGCCGGCGATCCTTCAGAGTGATTCCCAAAGATGCGGCATTTTGTGTCGCTGACCTGATGTCGGTGCTTAGTTACTCGACGAAGAAGCGTGTGGAAAACCAGTGGTGTGCCTCACACCACATCCTTCCTTGTCACTGGAAACCGAGCGATGGACGACACGAAACCAAGAAGAGCGGCGCACACGAACCAGGTGAAAGGATGACTCCGCGTTCGGGTGGAGCGGGGAGGACTGAATGCGGGTAGAAGGGTTCTAAGCAGGGGTGTAGCTTGCCAAAATCGGTTGAGGAGTTGCGCCGATAAGGTTAACGTAAGCTGACCTCAAAACCTGATTTTTCTCGAATTTCTGCTAGTTCAGCCGACGTCCTCGATGTAGGAATTTAACCAAACATGCTTCTACGATTCCATTTGTTGTTTTACGCTACATTCACATTTCAAGGTGATATGGAGCCGCATTTTTGTGAGTAGCTGATACTGGGGTGCAATTTTCAGACAACACGCCTTAGTAATTCGAGCACTTGTCATCAACGAAAAGATGTGTCCTTCATCGCTTATCGAAGCTGGACCAAGACACGAAAACGTCTGTTCTGGATTGGCATGACACGTACGGACGAGAGCACAATGTTAATTCCTGACTGCATCACTACGATAAAAAAAACTGAGCTTGCATTACCTTATCAAGAGACGTACCAATAACTGGAAGGATAGAGTAGATAAATAATGGTGACGGAATGGATCTCCAGAGTAACCGTCTTAAACCATAGCGCGACCGACGCTGTCGCGTGGACAACTGTTACGTCTGCACGTGTCGTAGATGGCAGCAGAAAAGCGTCGAGAGATGTTGCAATAAAAGACCTTCCGGCAGGTGGCGCCACCTTGCTGTGCGGCTACTTGCGTAGTTATGGTGAGCCTGTTTGCTTTGAATGTTACATGACTCGGCGAGTAGCGCGGGGTGTGGTCGTTGCTGGAGGTCTGAGTCATCAACGGCGGTAGTGGGAACAACTTCGGTAAGATAGATTGGTTATACTTCTTTCTTACCGAACTTTTTCTGTCGCCAGAATACAAAATGCATTGCACAAAATAGATGTAATTTGGTAAGTTGCTGAGCGCATTTGCGAAGAGCATTATGCGTACAAATAAGACAGTGGTAATAAACTTATTCTTCGGAGAAAAACTAGGAGGATGGAGATATCTATTCTGTCTCCAGAATATCAAGTGCATTGCGTATAATAGCTGTAGTTTGGTGAGTTGTTCAGCGCATTTGCGAGGAACATTAGGCACATAGATATGACAGTGGCAATAACCTTATGCCTTGGGGGAAAACCAGGAGAATGGAGACATAGGCGCATTGATATTTCGGGAACACGCCTTTATCGAAACAACAGCAGAAATGCATCTATGTCTCTTTTCCCCCGGTTTTTCTCCAAGGAACGAGACTACTTCTACTGTCTTATAGATGTAGTTCCATGCTGAGCCAATCCAGGGCAGATAAAGCCGATCCAGAAAAATCAAGGGCATCGTTAAAGTAAAAGATGCATGCGCTCTTGGCATAGTTCGCCCGACTTGAAGGACATTATAGTTATGTGGTATTCGGCATGTGAAGTGACATATCCTGGTAGGTTCGCTGTGACATCTAGGCGTGTTGTATGGTGGCTGCGTATGTCAGTATGCTTGCTTCGCTTTGTGACAGTTTTGCGTTTGCTTCAGAAAACGCAGAGAAACTACAGATGCCTCATAATCCTTTTTCACCCACCGTCGATGATAAACGTGATGAAACGTGTTGGAGATTGATGAAAGAAAGGAATTACGTAACTTGTCCAAGGAAGTGTTTCACATTTATATGGGCTTTTGAGCTGAAAGAGCTATCTTAAAATCCTTTCGATGCTGTTCACAACTGTGCCCGTCTTCAAACCAAAGCCCCTTTAGTTTTTTAGCTACACACCTGCGAAAATAGGAAAAGGTATACCGGGGAGAGTATTTCAAAGTCACCTCGGCATTCATGGCATCATAATAAAGTCATTTAAATCCTGTCATTCTATAAGCCATGCGGCGATCAAAAAGAAAAATTGTCCAGTTTTTGCAAGTTCCGAACACTCAGGGAATTTGGGAAGGAGTGGTTGCCGACCATTTATTCATGCATGCAAGAGATTTCAAGCAACAGGTATCACGCATCACTTATGCATGCAAACAATTTTAAATTAGCAGGCGTTGCGCGTCACACATCACTTTTATGCATCTCCTGAATGTGTAAATTATTTGCCATTTGTGAAGCCTGCTTAGTTGAGTCGGTTTGTATGTACACGTATTTTTCACGCATTTTTATCCTTAGATAGACACTAGATCGTATTAATGACTTTCAGTTGCTTCTTGTTGAATCATCTTTATGTTCGTACCCTAAAATAACTGTGGCTCGCTGTTAAAGGGAATGCTCCGCGTTTGTGTGGCGTTTTGAACTGAAATACTAAAATAGCCATCTTGAGGACCATTTGATGCAGTTCACGGTCATGTCCTTTTAAAACCCAAAACGATCTGGTTCCTGAGTTACACGCCCGCAAAAGTGCAAAAAGGTTCATTTGGAGCCTATTTCAAAGTTGCCTCGGCATTAATAACGTCATTGAAACGTCATGCGATCGCGGTCATACTACAGACTGTCCTACTACAGGCTGTTGCTGGTCAAAACAGTATGGCCGCTGGTACATTCGCAAAAGCGATGAGCTGCACGTATGATACAATATGCAGAAGACGATTGGCTGTTAGCAAGATTTCGCTGCTGAATGCGTGTCGCGAGCGTAAGCGTGAGCACTTTTGGGTTGTAGGGCACTCGTCGTGAACGGGTCACTTTTCCTTTTTCCTAGGCCACGAGCCAATGTTATAAAAAGAACTGTCCGCAAAAAAGTATTGCACCCAAAAGACGGGCACTCTCCCGAAAATTTTAGAGAGGGAGATGCGACTGCAAATCTGTCCTTTTTCTCCTGCTGGCGTTTTTTTTTCTTCTTGAAGAAACCTCTTGAGCCGCAATACCATGAACCCCCGTTGGGATTTTGAAGGAATGTCACGGTTAAATGCGGTGTTATGACTGAGAATCTGTTTGGAAATTGCGAGAAAACCTGCAATTTGATAGTTCCGCGAGCTGTGCAAGTGTGGGATCACACTTATTTGACAAGAGTGTGAATTGGAGGCTTGAAATGTGTGTGATCACTGGTGGTGTGTGCCAGTGGCTTGCATTGATCTTGATGTGATGAGAAGTGTGCGTGCGAGGTATGCACCTCTGAGAGAGAACATTGTTTTGGTATTCTTTAAGTCTACTGACTCCCAATAAAATGTGATATATCGATACTTGCCTCTACCTTTATGTTTGTGTTTGAACATGACGAAGGAACACTGGCAGACTAAGAGAAGCACTAACACAGGGGTGTTCAAAGGCAAGCTGGCACTTCATTATGATCTTGCCAACATTTTAAGCCTATTGAGGTATTACAGCACGTAATTAATCCATTGTTTGTCATTATCTCAGCAATTCATTTTGGCAGAAGGGGCTGGTGCGCACAGCTCATTAATGGACATGTACCTTGATGTACCTTGTAAGGTCGCTGGCTTAAGGCAGGTCCAAGTCAAGCCACGGCTTTCGGCGAAAACGATTCTAAAGGAATCATTCAACCTGATGCAACGAAGTGGCAAATTGATGCTGGAGTGTAAGACATACATATATCTTTGAGACAATTTCTTTGACAATCAGACAATTGAATTTAGGGTGATGAATAATTCCCAATTGCCTAAGGCCAGGTATGGAGCCCAGGTCGAGTGCAAAACGAACTTTTTTAAAAACTTGCTTTGCGAGGTAGTTATTGGAACTTTTTCGAACTTTTTTAACACAAGGGGTCAACAATTGTGTGTTTTAAACCTCATAAAGATCTCCCTAGCATAGAATGACCCCGATCAACCTTTTGTATTTAGGAACATACCACCCAGGATACTCCTTGACGTTTATTGAACTTGGATAATCAAAACAATCTCGCTGGTATTTGGTCATTGGGACTTTCTGGGTGTCAAGTAAGGTCACTGACCTGAAATGAACACCAGTGACTTTTTACTTCGTGGAAGTATCTAGGTTAAGATGGTTGCATAAGTAGGTCTGGTGACACTTTGAACACCATATCGAGTAGACCTTATTTGATTACTTGATTCAAAGGTCAAATAGACGCTAGGACATGACCTAGAAACTAGACCCAGACCTAAGGATATCGCAATTTGGCACCATTGAGTGCAGACACAAACGTACTTGACAAGCCTTGGCGGTGACAAAGAGACAGTGAGGCTGTGAGATTTGACACATACAGGCCTCTCTGCTCTTTGAACTCGGTGTCTCCAGCCCTCCTAGTCTTGAGATCTCAGTGAGGGGGACAAATTGATCCCTTCACCCGAACGGTGTCAAGTTATATTTACATGTAGAGTAGTGTCCTAGATACGTCTGTGAAGGATGCCTGTACCAAGTTTCAAGCAATTTCCTGCAACAATGACTGGGTTACAGCTTGAAATACATCACAGCACTTATGGCCGTGCACACATGGGCCCGGACCCTCGGCGGCGGGCGGCGGGGCTCAGGTCAACCGCGGCAGCGTAGTGACACTTGTTCTAAGCAAAAGACCGCTGGTGCTCAGTTAAGGTCTGCTCCCTTGTTTGACCTTCTGCAGGTGATGGCAACCAAACCTCAATAAGACTGCTTTAAGTTTTACATTTGAATAGGCGTCAAAGACTACGCTTATCAGTGTGTTCTTGGGAACAAAACGTTGACCTGGGTCATTTCAGGTCGGTGGCCCATTCTGACCTTTAAATGTACATAGAAGATGCATAAGGCTGTTCGTGTTATCCATAATTTCCACAGGAGCACCACAAACTACCCCACGCAGCAAGCTCTGGAGTAGCGTAGCAGGATGGTTTTACCCTGGCCTGTACCTTCATGTGTCATCCTAGGAAATAAAATTTGTTGACTCGATTGTTTTGTTGCCTAAGAAACCATCTCAGAGATGCATGTCTTTGTTTAACTCTCCGTTTTTGCGCCAGATGAAAAGATTCCGAAGAAATTGCCTTCACTAAATACATGGCCTGACTTTAACCAGCCGTAGGCCAGCGATCTTGCAAGGAAGATCTAAATTTTTGATACCAAACGATCCGCTTTTTAATTGTCCACTGTATCGTGATGTTACTGGCGTGCGCCTGAGTCCGCCCCTGCTCGCGCCGTCAGTGCTGCTGTACCTCGGTACGCCGCTGCCCCGACCGGCGGTGTAATGCCTGGGACGCCGCCCGCCGGGGTCGGCGCCGCCTGCTCGCCTCGCGTGTTAAGACAGTTAACGTCTCGCAGCGCTCGTGTCTGGTCTGAATGACCTTGGTCCGACTGAAGGGAGAGTGAGCAGACAGAACACGTAAGACTTGAATAACTATGCAAAATTTGACGCGGTGCTACGTTGTTCGAAAGCATTCCGGAAAAAACCTTGGGTGTCAAATTGATCCCCCACCCGAGCGTGTGTCAAGCCAGTCTGCAAAGGTTAGACGATTTTTCCAAATGACAACGCCTTGATTGCGATAAAAACAGATGATCATGATACGCAGCAGCTTTTAAAAGCACATGGCGGCCAAGATAAAAGTACACCGATTTTTTACCATCAGTGGCAAAAGTTTTTGTCGCATGATCGTGGCCGTTGTGGTTGCGCAACACCATCAGCGACAGCGGTAATCATCTCTGATCCCCGATAAACATTTACCAAGATATTTCTCTGTTACTTACACCTTATTCCACGCTTTTTCACAAAAAGGCAGCTAAAGTTCGTTTGAAATGGGAAGCCGTTCCTCCGTAGCAACACAGTTTTGAACCTACAAAATATTCAAAAATTTAATTTTAACGCGGGCAAGGCACCTGCAAGTGGCCGAAGCCCTGGGATACATCAGGCCTACCTAAAATCCTGTAGTTTCTAATCCATATGCCCGCGAAGATGAGCAGACAATTTAATGCTGACTGTTTCAAAGCCATATAGCCATTCATGACGCCATAGCAGCGTCATTTAAACCCTGCCACTCCATAGAGCATGCTGCGTCGAAGACCAAGAAGAAAGTTGCCGTCGAGTCGCCCATATCTGGAGTTTGTGAGCATGATTCCCAAGAAATAGACATAAATTGGCTTTGGCTTCGAATGAATGTTAAAGGGAGCATTTCACATGTGTATGAAACTTTTCACTGAAATAGCCGTCTTGAAGATCATCCGGTGAACTTCACAGTCCTGCCCTTGCTAAGGCCTAAACCCTTCCAGCGTCTGAGCCTAACGTCCGCGAAAATGTTCGGACTTTTTTCTGGGAGACTATTTCAAGGCCACCTAGGCATCCATGCCGTCATGATAGCGTCATTCAAACCATGCCATTCTATCAGCCATGCGGTAATCAAGGCCAATAAAAATGGGATTATCGGTCATTCATATCCGGCGTTCGCGAGCACGAATTCCAGATAAAACAGCCGTCGATTGGCTCCCAATCAGTGTTCTGCAAGGTATGATGACGTAATCAGACTGTAACGTGCCGAAGAGCACATTTACTTAACACATAAATCATGCTGGCTGGAGTAGTTTTTTCTACATAAAGGGTACCACTAGTTCCAAATGAGCTTATTTCAAATATATGCTGCTTGTTTTAATATCTTCAAATGTGGAACATTCCATAGAGAAAGCGGTGCAAGTCTCAATCACTTATCAGAAAACTTCTCAAACTCACAGATAAATGTGCACGAGCACCGTGAGAATGTGACTGGAAATTATGCACATGTTTAGCACGGCGTTTGTAATATTCGACTCAACATGCAATGGCTGGTTTCCCCAAATATTGCGTAGCAGTTACTAAACAACATCGCACCCCACGTGTATATCTTGTCAAAGACAGAACGATGTCTTCAGATTCACACGTCCCAGAACACCTCATAGGAAACGTGACCTCAGGCAGCCCGGCCAGCGTCGTACCAGTCACCCGAAAACCATATGTGCCCGCTCTGGGCACGCGACATGGGATGCCAGATGGCTGCCCGAAACCGGCCAGGTTTGCTGCAACATGAGGCCGGGCATTCACAAATTAACAAATCGTGTCAATATGCGGAGGCGGCATACGCTCACGCAGTCTGCTCTGTATCCGCCCGACAGCCACGTCTGATCGTCGATTCACCCTCCGGTCCAGTTCGCGGAACGTCGGCGATTCCCCTCGCGACGTGACACTCCCATGACCGCCGCGCTGTAAGGTCAACGGGCACTGGGTTGACAGCTGACAGCAGCATGTCTTTTTAGACATGAGTTCAGTTGGTGCGTCTTGCCAATGGTCGGTAGCAGACAGTCAAGCAGATGACACTACATATCAACGACTAATGGGAGGATACAGATCGGTCGACATAACACCTAGCCCGAAGCAAATAAAGGCAACGCGTTTCATCGGAAGAGTACCGACACGGATGTGTTGGTACTCTTTAGGTGTAACACGACACTGGCAGGAAGAAGAGCTCGCGAACAAAATGATGGGAGTTTAAAGCCCGGTTAAAAGCCCCAACACGATGACCGACGTTGTCTAAATTTTAACTGACCACGTCTAAAAGTGGACGAGAAGAAGAGGTGGGCTGCCACACAAACTAGCACAGATGAAGCTATCGGGGAACCTCATTCGACCGAATCTTTCTAACACTACTCGCATAGCCCAGTAAAGTATAATTTAAATCACACATGGTAACGATCGGTCCGGGTGTTGTAGAAACACTTGTTGATATTACAGTGCCAACTTGTCGAAGTCCGCCCGAAGGGCAACCACGGCGCGACGCGGGAGCCGATACAACGTAGGCGCAGTGCAATGTGGGCATGACTCTGGTCTCATTCAGATCCAATGGGACTTCAGCCAACAATCCAAGAACCTAGCCGGGCTTGTGCCGACGACGGCCTTGTGACAGTCATGGTTCAACATCACCACACCTCCGTGGCCGACTTTTCCTGGCCAGAGTGCACGGTGCAGTGCAGTGCCGAGGAACTTGACCAGCCCGCCGCAGTGGCGGATCGAGGCCACGTCTCGGTGATAACACAAAAGTAGATTCGCAGCATCGCAGCCGATTCAGATGGTTGTGCTGCAGTGGAACTATCTTTGGCAGCGGGGACTGGATGTCGACGAGTGACAACAGCAGGTTCCGACAAGGACTATCCGGACAGGAGCGTCGTAACAGTGCTTCTGTTGGTGCGTCCTGTACTGCGGCTCCGCTGTTGTGGATTAGGGCGCATAGCCTCTTAGGCTCCTGACGCCGGCGCCCGGCGCTGTGCCTGCCGCGCCGGGCGGCGCGAGCGGCTGCGGGCCGGTAAGGGTCAAGCTCCCCGTACCAGCGGTGCGGGGCGACTCGTTAAAGGACAGCATCGGTGACGATGGTGGTGTCATGTGACGATGTCCGATCCGTGGTAGTGCCTGTGACGCCGGTTTCGCAGCCGATCAAAGCTGGTAGGTCCATACCAGAGCCCAGTTTCTCATTGACTTTCGATCCATGCTCCGCCCGACAAGGTAGCGTCGTAGATACATGCCAATGGGAAACGTCTGTATTCGAAATATGCACGCAAGCAGAGTCGGCTGATCCAACCCATGGAGGCATGTAGTGCGCGGGAATGGCGCCATTGGATGTTTTCGAATCAGTTATTTGCTTGTGATCTGTAGGAAAAAAAGCAGCCAAAGGAAAGTGACAGCCAGTCTTCGTAAGTGGTTTGTAGCTGTAGTTATTCTCAATCACACTTCTTACAGAATATGACGATCTGCCTGTTTGCTAAGCATACAAGAGCGCCAACAGCGCATCGACCGCTGCTATGCGTTACCAGGCCAGAACCGACGACTTACTTGTAAACAAGCACACTTGCTTCGCCTCTAGGCCGAGTGAGAAATTGGCTTGGGTCGTGACGTCATAGATAAGGAATGAGCTTACCTCAAGACCAGGAATGGGCTTACCTCAAAGTAAGGAATGAGCTTTCATCGGCTTATGAAGAACGGGGCTCCCAGCACAAGATGGCTGGCGAAATCGCGGTGCATCTTGGGCGCGGCTTTACCACTATTGTGTCGACCGTCGCCTCCAGATCACATTATCCACGTCACGCACACGCCACGTAGACCATCATGCTCACGCGGCAGTCGGCATCAAGCACGTCTGACGAGGCAAGATGCAAAGAGGCGGGAGAGAGCGGAGCTTCTCGCACCTCAGCCGAGATTGGGGCGCGGCGCGCGGCGGGCGTCTTCTTCACCTGTTGATCGTCGGCTGCTTAGTCTTTGGCCTATGAGGGAGGAGGGTCTCAAAGATGCACATAAGGTTTTTCGGAAAATAAATTTGAAAGGCTTATACAAACTGCTGATTTGCTGTGTGCCCAAGTTTAAATGATTTTTAACACGCGCCCGGGCGGCTGGCTGGATACCCTTCGCTCGGATGGGGGGTCAATTTGGCTGAGATCTCCAGAACTGAGCAAGCTAGAGACACCAAATTCACAGGGTGTGTTGACCCGTACGTGAGCCCATTTAGGTCGAATTTTAAGGTTCCTAGGTTATGACCTTTGGGTCAAAAAAGGTCAAACAAGTCAAAATTCCAGGTTGGTCTGCAAAGTGCCCCCGGAACATAGATAGCTGTTTCTAAGCAAAAGTTCCCAAGCTCGTTTCACGTCAGTGACCTTGTTTGACTTTTTGAAGGTCATTGTGAGCAAATCATCCAAGACTGCCCTAAGCTTTGCACTCTAATAAGCGACAAAGATAACGCTAGACAATATGTTTCTAAAAACGAAATGTTGACCTGGGTCACTTTAGATCAATGACTTATTCTGACCTCTGAGAAGTCCCTGGAAGATGCAAAATGTGTTTCCTGCTGTTAATAAATTTGAAATAAGCACCATCAACTACCCCACACAGCAAGCCCTAGAGCAATAAAACAGGTTGGTTTTGACCTTGATCTCACCTTTATACCTGGCCTTAGGTCGACGTTATTTGCGTATTCAATATTTGTATCGTCAAAGAAAGCATCTCAGAGATTTGTGGCCTCGCCTAATACTCCGTTGCTGCATCAGAATGAACGATTCCCTAGAAATTGACTTCGCTGAAACCATGGCCTGGATTTGACCTGCCATAGGTCTACGACCTTACAAGGTACATTTAAATTGTTGATACCAAGCGATCCGCTATTTAGTTGTCTACAGCTCTGCAAATTTTGGCGCGGCGACACCGCGCCGTTCAGAAACCATTTTGGAAAAACCTCTGTGGGGTCAATTTGATCCCCACTCGAGGGCCTGTTCAACGTTGAAAAAAACTGAAATTTCCAACCCGGACAGTTTATGGTTCATGGCATTTTCTCGAGGACACCTGGTTACATTTCGCTCAATAGTGCTAACTTACGCTCTTTGTAGCAGTAAAGGCGCTCCAATGAGGTTTACCACTCCTCCTCCTCGTATTTGCATTTCTGAAATACATTTCTGTCATTTCCGTGGCCTCACAATGTCAGGTCATCTGAAGTGAAGCTATGTCAAATTTCCGCCTGAAAAACCAGATTTTGCCGTTTGAAGGCAAATAAATTTAATTTGAATGGCGCACATCGCACGACTACAGGGCGCATGCCCTGGCCCTGTTCCCCACTTGGTGTGCAGTCTCCACGGTCAAGGAAAAAATGCTGGACTCGTAACCTAGCGGGACTGGGTATGAGTTCCAGAGCGTGCGCCTTGTTTTGCCTGACTGGAATGGGAAGGCCAGCTGGCAACTGACCATCAAGGGTCATCCCAGGCCCGGGGCGGCCGCGCCATAGCATTGTGCGGCACGTAAATCCGCCCGCTTTCCTGTCTGGCGGAAGGACGGAGGAAACATTATCGGTTAATGGGAATGTTTCCCATATGAAGATGTTAAAGCAAGCATCATATGTAATGAAATAAGATCCCTTTTAACTAGCAACACATGTTTTAAGTAGAGAAACTTCTAGAGACAACCAATTTTTTTGTTTAGTTATTTTCTCCTATACATGTTATTGTTTGATTGCGTCATCATACCATGCGCAACATGGGTTAAAAGCCAATTGACGGCCGTTACATCTGAAGATTATGCTAACGGATGTCAGATATGAGCATGTAAGCACTTATATTTTTATTGATCTTGATCGCCGCATGGCTAATTAAATGACGGGATATTGATGGCGTCATTATGGCATCATGGATGCTTGGGTGACCTGGAATACTCACCAAACACCGAAAAGTTTAGGTCTTAACTATGCATTGACCGGACGTCTCAGCGGCACACCATTGATCGGAGGGGGCAGATTTGACACCCCTGCTTGTTATAAGAGCCGCTGGGCCGATTTTTTTAAAAATCCAATAGCAATAGATGGCGCTGTGGCGTACGGTTTCAGATCACCCAACAAAGTTAAGGATTGTGTGTGCATTAAGGTCACGGGTCGAAGACAAATTCTAAAACAAAATCACTTTGGAATATCTGGCCTCTCCCACAATGCTTGCCACATGAAAAAGCATCATCTCTTGGTGTCAAATCACTGCACCATGACACAAATCATACGTAGAAAGGTATCCAATGTCATGTGCGCCGTACCAGACCTAGAGCCAAGGTTACATGTCATACAAATGAGAGCTGAAACCTTGGTGTGTATCTTTATTTTGGTCTATTTATTTACGTCATACTAGAACCGTCTAAGTGCGGGGTGGAAGGGCTGGGCTGTAACTATAGGTATCAGACAGATGAGCAAGTTATTCTATGTGTTATACAAGCAAGTTACTCTATGCCGTCATTATATGTGTCATGGCATGTCTTCTCTTCTCACTTGCTGGCAGGCGCAATATGAAGCAAAGAAATAATATTTTCAGTGGATCTGGGGTTATTGTGGTGAAGTCGCAATTTCCCATGACTACGGACATTCCACTAGCCAGGTTTAGAGAAAAGCTCATGTTACAAGTGTCAAAAATGAATGCTAGAGCTCGATGCACCTACAAGACTGCACGCATAAGCAAGTTCCGCTGTTCCGGCGTCTCGTCTCCGGTTCACTGGTACACACGGTGCGTTCAGTCACTTTTGTATTTAACACTCGTCACAGGCACTCGTCACAGTCCGCCCCGCCCGCACGTCCGTCCTCGCGCCAGCGGTTCCCAGAGCTTCTCTTTGCCACCGCCTGCTGCTCGCCAAACTAAGTAAACATTCACTTGCGTGGCATAAAACATAGCCATTATCTTATATCTTACTCTACATCCTTCTTAAAAAAGAATGTCACCATAGATGAATTATTAGCAAATCCATGGCATAATAAATATTTTTCCCACGAGCCTACTTTAACGTGTACAGCAAGAAAGGCCCTTAAAGGGAATATTCCACGTATGGAGATATAGAGGTAGGCATCAGATATGATGGGAAAAGCTTACTTGTAACTATTGGTAAGCTTTCAAGGTTGTTTTGTCTCGGTGCTGATCGTAAGAAAAGCTTTGGTGGACTGTTTGACTTACGCAACGTAGCGATCGCCAGCTTTTATGGCAGATAATTAATATCGCACGATATGCTGTGCTGCTGCTGTTACTGCTGTGATGTTGATGATTTTGTCAATACTGTATTGTCGACCCATCGTTGCCTGCAGTGCTGTAGTCCTGACATTAATATCATGTGATGTGCACAGTATTTACTTTATTGCTTGTACCTGGGAATCTGGTGCCATGCGAAAATTAATGAATTTGTAACAGTGCTATCAATTGATTGCCAGATCATTGCTTTGACTATGGTAAATATGGTAAGGTTGGGCTACCAATTTTTTTTTTGCTTAGGACTATTTATGCAATTAGTAGCTCACCCCGATATATCCATTGCCGTGCAATGATATTCTTGCCGGTGACAGTCATTTGGCATTGTTAATCAGTTGTTGCCAGTCATTTATAGATTATAAGCTGCTGTATCACAGGCTTGACAGAGTAGTCAACCAATGTGGTACAATGTGTAATGGCACAGGTCAACAGCTGTGGCACTACTTCAGTGCTGTACTGTAGCATGACATAGTAAACAATGATATGGATTTTGTACCGCAATTCATGCTGCTCCCATAATACATTCCATCACGAAAAGATGGGCCAAGTGTCCTCTCTTGTGTTTACCCCCCATCTGACATATGACTGACCAAAAACACGTGATCAAATATACAAATCACTTTCAGCAAAGCAGATAACCAACAAGCGGCATCACTTGCTCAACCTGTTTTGGGCATCCACAAAACTTAGGTGAGAAAGACGCAAACACATCTTTCACTTCCACAGTCATGCAGCATGCTGTAGCCACCAGGCTGCTTTTCGAAAAAATAAGAAAATTTTACATGTGGTGAAATGGCACTGCAAACATGCTGAATTTGCACAAGGTCGGAAACATAACATGTGCATGTAGTTATGGGCATGGGCAAAATGCAAGGAAGTCATGGAGCTGCCAATGCACACAATGCTTCTGACAAAAATTTTACAATGTGCTATCCAAGACACCAACAGCAACACTTTTTCACCTTTTTCAGCACCCGGCATCTCACGCAAGTTGCAGTGACTATGACATTGATGACTCGCGAGCAATGCTCGCCTGCATAAAACAAAATTGTGAAAACAGCACAAAGGGCATCAGTAATGATACAGGTCTATAGTTTCAGAAATCTTCAGGGAAAGGTAATTTTGCAGAGCCATATAATGTGCGCTTATACTGAGCATGTCCATTAATGAACTGCACGCACCAGCCCCTACTGCCAAAATGACTTGCTGATATAATGATACACAATGGATTAATTACATGCTGTAATACCTCAATAGGCTCAAAATGTTGGCAAGATCGTAACGAAGTACCAGCCTGCCTTTGTACACCTCTGCAACATAGGTGCTAGTGCCTATCTTAGTTTGCCAGCGCTCCTTTGTCATGTTCAAACGCAAACATAAAGGTGGAGGCAGGTATCAAGATATCATATTTTATTGGCAGTCAGTAGACTTAAAGAATATCAAAACAATGTTCTCTCTCAGAGGTACAAACCCCGCACGCACACTCCCCATCACATCAAGATCAATACAAGCCACTGGCACACACCACCAGTGATCACACATTTCAAGCCCCCGCTTCACACTCCTTTGTCAAATAAGTGTGATCTCACACTTGCACAGCTCGCGGAACTTTCAAATTACAGGTTTTCTCGCAGCTACTCACATATTTTCAGTCATAACGCCACATTTCACCGTAAATCCCTTCAAAACAAAGTCCCAACGGAGGTTCATGGTAGTGCAGCTCAAGCTGTTTCTTCAAGAGAAAAAAAAAACGCCAGCGGGAGAAAATACAGATTTGCCATCGCGTCTCCTTTCGGGAGACTTTCGGGAGATTGCCCGTTTTTTGGGTGCCGTACCTTTTGTAGGCAGTGGCGTTCTTTTTTATAGCATTGGCCTGTGGCCTAAAAATAAGGGAAAATTATCCGCTCACGACTAGTGCCGCACAACCCGAAAGTGGTCACGCTCATGTTCACGACAAGCATTCAGCAGCGAAATCTTGCTAACAGCCAATCATCTTCCGCGCGTTGTATCATACGTGTAGCATCATCGCTTTTGCGAATGTGCTAGCGGCCATGCTGTTTTGACCAAAAGTAGAAGACGGCCTGTAGTATGACCACGATCGCATGACGTTTCTATGACGTCATTAATGCTGAGGCAACTTTGAAATAGGCTCCAAATAAACCTTTCCGCACTTTCGCGGGCGTGTAACCCAGGAACCAGATCGTCTCGGGTCTTAAAAAGAACATGACCGTGAACTGCATCAAAAGGTCATTGAGATGGCTATTTCAGTTCAAAACGCTATACAAACGTGGAAAATTCCCTTTAAATAATATCCGCAATGTCATTGAACTAACCCAGGCAATATGATAACACAAAGAATACAAATACACTACGGAGCATCGTCATGTACCCAGCTATCACAGTCATGGGCTAAACCGATCTGGAGGGCATCTGACCCGGGCTTGTCGCGATGATTGTTCGAACGCGGGCATTGACCCGGGCTTGTCGCGATGATTGTTCGAACGCGGGCATTGACCCGGGCTTGTCGCGATGATTGTTCGAACGCGGCTGTCCTGCGGATGCAGGGACCCAGGACCTGGACGCATTCAAATGGGGACTCGGACGTGGTGGTGATTCAATATTTGACGCCAGGTTACGGGGGGGGGGGGGGGGGGCTGTGGTGACGTGCACCGCGGGGGCACGCGACCTGTGTGCCGGGATAGGGCACGGGGTCGGTATCGCCGCTGTCTCCGGTTCGTCTGACGGATGAACCGCGGCCTGGGCTAGTGCGAAATTTGCGGTCTCAGCCACCTCAGACGGACGCCCAGCCACGTCCGTCCCCTGCCTCAACGCCAGTAGCCAAAATGGTGCTTCTGGTTTAGCCGGTACAGATGTCTGCTGTCCGTCTGAGGACACCGCAATGGCCGGTGCTTGTGTGACAGTGTGACTCGGCACCTGGCGCTGCGACTGTGCCCTCTGGCTGTGCGGTGACGCGGCCGGCACAGTCTGGTGTGTTGTTGCCGACGGGGACTGCTGCTCTGCAGTGTCACGATTACGCGGCTTCAGCCGACTGGAGTGGACCACCACTTTCCTGCGCCCGCCGTCGCACAGGTGAATGCGGCAGTTTAGCTCACTTGTTTGGGTAAGCAACACCGCCGGTTTCCAAGGCCAAACGAACTTGTGATACTCGTCTTTGGTGTGTACCTTTCGGAGCAGGTACACCGCACCACCCGCCTGGTGGCGGAACGCGTTTAACTCGTGGCCGCACAGATCTCGGTTTGCGGCGATGGTTGCCGCTGTGCGTTGTCGCGCGAAGTTATATGCTTTCTGTACTCCCCCGCGGAGGTTATTCACGCAGGCCGAGAGCGTCTCATGTTCTGTTTCAGCGGTCCCTGGGGTCCCTGTGCCAGTCTTGGCCGGCAGCCGCGGCTCTCTCCCCACCATTAGGAGGTACGGGTTGAACCCTGGGGTCATGTACTGCAGTCTGATAGTCGAGGAGGAGCAGTCGAAGATGCTCTTTCCACGCGCGATGCTTGTCATTGAGGCACAGAGGGGACATATCGAGTATAAGCTGATGACATTTCTCGTACACTCCGTTTCTGCCTGGCCAGCCCTGTGGTGTCTGTGTTTTGTTGATCCACCAGCAGACGACACATTTCTTTGGAGACCTTACCACAGAGGTTTACTCCCTGATCGGCATGAAACGGTTGTGGCACGCCCCAGCGCGAGATAAGCCCATCGACCGGAACAGCGGCCACCTCGTCGACTTCTTTGGTTTTCAAGGAACGCACCTCTACCCACTTGGTTAAATGATCGATCACCACTAGCAAGTGTCTGTACCTGTCCTCTTGTGTACCTTGTACCTTTAATACCTGTCCTCAGCGTCTGTTAGGCGCGTCAGGAGGACGATTGCTACTTTTTTGGGGGCGCTTTGGCAAAGCCCAGGTTGCCCAGGGCAGCGCGCTGTTTTGGCGTTGACATGTAATGTTAACATTACATGTGGTATTAATTTATTTACACATAAATATTCCTTTTTCAAAAGCGCATTACATAAAGATATTCACGCGTTGGCCTCGACAAATATGGCGCGGGTGGTGGAGCTAGAAAACGTGATTAAGTAGGATTTATTTTTGGAATCATATCCTAGTATTGACTTGTCTTTATAAGCTGTGAAATGGAAACTTACGATATCTATTCGCATAGCATGAAATGAGGATGCAGAGCAGGGCTGCCATCTAGTTCAATGGCGAAATCTCCGCTCTTGATCACTTGACTAGTGTCTACCAACCTTTTTGTAGTATCAACCAAACACCATACGGCGGGCTTCCAAATTTTAGTCCCATGATAACGTCACGCCTGCGTAGCCTTCTTTAGCAGCTTTGCATATAACAAACTATGCCATATCAGTGCTGACGTCCCAGATCAGCGGTGACACGGGGCTTTTCCAATGCCCTCAGATCAGTGCTTTTCAGATTTTTCAGCCAAGTTTCACTTCACATACTAAACAGTATAAAATAACAAATAACTAGGTTTATTACTAGTCGTTAAAATTGTGGCCGCGGCATCTTGCGACGAACGTTATCAGTTTGCTACACAGCGTTTTAAAGCGTCGTGCCATTTGAGACAGATGGGTTTGGTTGCTCGCCGCGCTGTAATGCGCTGGGTTCAGTGCAAGGCTGTGGGCTGCTTTTGGTTGTGTTCATGTCGTGAGAAGCTGAGTGGCTAGAAGGACGTAGCTAATCGTCAGTTTTAGGGTAAAAGCGCTAAAAAGCCGTGCCGATCTAGGATTGTTGCTTGTGGATACATGAGCCCTAGCTTCAAAGGGAAACGGAGGTCATTGGAGCGACACATGTCAAGGATTCATCCGGGACTTCCTGCTACTGAGAGGAACAGCAGCTTTGAGGTAAAAGGCCGAGCATCACTGGTGTACGCCTCTCACATTGTCCGTTGTACCTCAGACTTAATGCACTGATCGGTGAACATGCATGGAACAAAACACACTTAGTTGCCGTGATATTCCAAATGAAGGTGCCGGAGGTGTTCAAAAATGTGGTTTGCATCTCTTCATACCAATATTGTGTAGGTTCTCACCTAAATAATTGAGATCATCTTAGCAAATTTGGGTTCTGCTTTGGCAATGATTACGCCAAGATATTTAAGGTCGCCAACGCTTTCAGCTGATTGTACGATGGCGTTACCAAAACAAAAGTGATATTGTTTCAGGTGCTTGTAGAACCATACTATCGGTAAATGTAGGGACACAGGGATCCAGTTTTTGAAGATGCGTAGGAATGAGGGATGAAAGGAGGATGGGGATACAGGAAGAAAAATAGTTGAACTTCGTCCAAAATACACTTAAAACAATTTTCTCACCAGATTTGACGCAATTTTCGCAAGTAGCAGCAGGGGTATAGTTCCTTCAAATCAGTTTTTGGGGCTGAACACCCAAGTTACGACAGATGAAAAATAATGGATAAAAATGATAACTGAAATAGGACACTGCATCCCTAGTGAGAAGGCACAATCCCGCCCCTCCCCCCTCCCCCGCCAACTGAATAGGAAACTACACGCCTTTATTTGAAAACTCTGTGAGGCTGGTCTCAATCTTCATTCAGTGTTTGAAAGCCAGCAAATAAAACTTTTGTGCAAATGAACTTCTGAAACGAAAATGCTTGATGGCTATGCTGCATTGCATTTGATTTGTCTTTGTTTTTTGTGGTTTATTGCATTTAGAGATAAATTGCAACAGCTTCTGAGAGATGTGACTCCAAATGACAATTCAGCCGGTTCCAAATTTCGTCGGTGACTGAAAAGACACTTTTTCACCGCTGGTGGACAAGTACGCCTAAACTTGAGTCAAAGCTTATGCAAATATTACTTATTTTCAAATGCTTTAATGGTGCGTTTCGCACACAGTTTCTTCATTTATAGGTTATGTGGAACTAGCATCCGATGACGTGCTCACGAAGGATTATTTTTCTTACTTGATAGGCCCATCGTCTAGAATGCGGAGCTCATGCAGGTTCTCTCGAAATTAAACGCTCCTATGAACTATGAACGTCATAAAATGCAACAGTGCAGTTTATACTGCGAAACCTCGTCTGACTATCGTTTCTTAGATAAATAGCGGACGGAAACGGAGTGATTTAGGAAATGTTTCCGATGTGTGCCAAACATTTCGATTGGTGTGAGTTTAATTGTCCGTACATTTATCTACACACAGGTTGTAGAAAGAATTGGAAGCGTATGGCGATGTTTGTATGCTATTCATATTGCTAAAAATTTGCTGCCTTTTACCGTGCTGGGATGTGCTGTGAAATGGGAACACGGTAGTCAAAGCCCAAATATTAGCTTACAATTCCGTCAAACAAGGTGCACAAAACTGCACCGATCGCAATTGCAAGATTTAAGTGCCAAGGTTTATCCGATGCATTTTATTGCAAAATGATGATGCACGCAATTTCAAGTTTGAACTGGTCCACATTGAGCAGGACGCAGCTTCAAACACTGGGCGCGAGCCATGAACGTGAACAACGCAAAAGGAAGCAGTTCATGTTGACGTGTACCGCCGGTGGTGACGATTTCGCACCATCTGCACCAGTTCCTCACCACGCCGGCAGTTGTACGGTGGGGATGGGCATGATCATGCTCCAGGTCGCGGCACGCTTCCTGGATCTGGTGAGTGCATTAGCCTGAACGCAGGGGGCCCGAAACAACTCTGCGTTTGTGCGTCTCGATGCGAGCAGTGTAACACTTTGCTTGCGCGCTGCTACCGACCCCTTGGGTATCATGGAGCATTCCCCGCCTGCAGTATTTTGAGATCATACCAATGTCTGGTACCATACCGCACGTGTGTATCGCATTTGTATTCTGATACTTAGCTGAGACACTCGACGAAGCTCGGGTAATGCATTGAGTTATGTTACGAAATAATAAGTTGAAAGTTGAGACTAACGACCTCGAATATCTGGTCTCACATCGTAAATGATCGGACTTTTGTTGTGGGCTTTCGTCTTTGCTATTGTGTTTTACTAGTGTACATGCTGCAACGAAATCGACTGTTAACCCGAACGCAACTCATTTCCAGAAGAAACATATATTTAATTCAATCTCCGATCACACTACACGAGGCCCAGATTTAAAGCAACAAGCGGCCAGCAGTACAATGCAATATCCGAAGGTCAAAACAGTTTCAGGTCACTGATGAATGGACAATGACACAAAACAGGTCATCCCGACGTTCTGCACCATTGCTTGAATCACCGACCAGTCTGTGGGGTCACGTGTCCCAAGTGCAGCACTCCAATCCGCTACAGAGCAGAGGCACTCCTGGCAGGGAACAGCCAGGCGGGCATTAAGTGGCTGTGTTCATACGCTACGGAATCTGGTGATGAACAACTGCAAGCTGGGTAACGTATGTAAGTTCCAACAATTTTGTCGTGATTTCCGTTATTTATGTATAAAGGTATATCACAAGTTGTGGCTTTGCAAATCATCAATGTCCTGGAAAATACGGACGTTATCAAGCAAACATTTGCGCATGTTAGGTCGAAACTGAGCGTTGAGAGGCTTTGATTATGGTCACGTTTAACAATGCTTGCTTAACAACGTCATGTTTATTAGTGCCCGGTTGTTAACATCGCTCATTCAGTACTGCCCGCTATACTGAGGGTCGACTTACATTTGCAAGATAAAACCTCATAATGCCGAAAGACAGCAGCTGAAGGTCGTTATTTGTCCCACCCCACAGGTCAAGTAGGACGTTAGCACGACGCTTGTGGGGCATTTGAGTTGTCACGCTTCAAATGGTTTGGCATTTCAATGTAAGTCATACAAACGTGCATAACGGTTCTGAAAGCAAGAGACAGGCATCTAAGAAAACTGGATGAACAGAATAAACCCATGAATGCTACTAGCTTTATTTACAAACCAACTGCTGATACAGCTACCGCCACCTATGTGCCACTGAACAACATTTTAACAGTTACATGCCACTGAATAATGACTTGCAACTTAAGGGAAAGCATTCGATGGCGAAAGTACGCCTGACGTGGGAGAGAGGACGACGTTTTTTCTGATATGGTGTAGACTGACTAAGAGGCCTCATGCTGGCATAACAACTATGTGGTAGCAGATATGCTTTGGGGCCCGCGTTTCTTGAAAATACCACAACAAGCGAAGTTTTGATTACATTCTGTGTATGACTGTATGTTTGTCGTGCAATATTCCGTCGAGATGATCGCCAAATTCGTCAAAACGTCGTCAAATGTCCATACGTTCGTTCTTGATGTGTACCTCAGAACGAACTGATATCGTCAAATTCTAGAACATATAGATTGTTTTAGAGCAAGTATGTCGGACATGGTGCGTTCAGTCAACATGTGTACAAACGTCAGCATTGAGAGGAGCATTCAGCCTTTAAATCCCTTCAGTACACCCGAAAGGCGATGACAAAGGTATTTGGAGATGAGCGTGTTCAGCAAGTTTTTCAGGTACCCCTCCAATTTCTGTTTGTCTCTGCTCAAGAATTTCGCGGCGGCCCTGTTGGCATAACGGCGAGCCGGGTTGCCAATGAGCCGGTTGATGAAGCCGAGGAAACCGCGGAGGCGCGGCTCGACGTGCACGCGTTGAATGCTGAGGTCGACTTTGGTGTCTCTTGGCGAAATCACCAGACGTCCGCCGCTGTAGCCCAGCGCCAGGGTGGTACGCAGCGTTCCGGCCGGGTTGACGAGCGTGATCCTCGGCCGGCCGCGCAACTTTACACAGCGGTTCTTCCAGACGATACGCCTGCATCCCTTCACCCAAGCCTGGCCGTTGGCCACCAAGCGCGGCCACGAGATGGAGAAGTGTATGGTGATTGCGCCCGGCGACGGCCTGACGCTCAGGTGATCGATTCGGTAGCCGGCGGCGCCGTTGATGACGATGTCGGAAAGAGACCAGCTGAACTTGCGGCTGTGTTCAGAAAAGTTCGGCAGTCGGATCGGGTCGAACTTGGCCTTGAGCGCCGGCCGGCTCACCTCCAGGATGTTCTTGACGCATGTCGTCATCGATGCGGCGCTGTCTAGGCTGCAGCCGAGCGTCGTCCCCGACCACAACGCCAGCGCCAGGGCAGCGCAGCACACTAGACGAAACATGGCACCGACAGCGGCGGGCGTGCGGCGCGGCAGGCGGTGTCACGTGCAGAAATCCTCAGACTTCACCGTCGCGACAGACAACGCAGCTTAAGGTGTCCCCCGACTGCACCGTCCGGGAGAAACGCCGCAGCTCAGGCCGTTGTCTGACTACGCCCTCCGCGGACAACCGACGCTTTAAATACGCCATGCGAGTGACATTCAGGTGATGGCAAAGGCTTCGATGACGGGGCGCCGCCGAGTGACAGCGCGCCATGACGAATGCACCTTGACGAAGCGCCATTAGCACCGTGAACCTATCGCCATAAATCCATCGTCAATAAATGTAAATACGAATATTTCTCCACATGCTTTGATGTTGCACTGCTGTCTGAGGTCCAACTTATAGGCTGCTATCTGCGGCGTGTTCCGAAACGCACTTTTTGGTCCCCCTCTCTCCTTAGAGTGGTACTTTCACTTTGCCGACGAATGTATTCCGTTTTCAAGGTCTTTCACTATACAGATTGCATGCACGCCCTGAGCATATTGTTGCGGACTACATATCGCCTGATTAAATATCGAATGTGTGTAACGTATGAGAACCTGTCCGTGTAACGTATGAGAACCGTATCATGATGTATCGTACAGTAATATTCATCCTTAGGTGTCCACTCGTTTGATAGCTGTGACCGCCATCGTGAACACTTAAGGAAAACCTACAATGAAGAAAAATAACACGGGCGTGCGTGGTCAGTCAGCTTACAAAGACTTCGACTGTTCACTTCATTACGATTAAACCTGTCGCCGAACTCTCATCAAACACATACCCGTATGGACCTGGAAAAGGAAACATCGACCTGTGTGCGTCGCGCGTTACTCGACTGTTGCGACGTAACGGCAAGAACATCGCAACATGAACAGCTTAGCCGGGATACATCTAATTCATGTACATCGAAAACATCGAAGTTGTAAATGCTCTATTTACGACTTATGCCCATCGCACAAGCGACCGGGAGGGCGTGGGTGACGGTGCATCAGCCTTGTAGATGTCTCTAGACGTATTCGCCACCTGCCCGTCTTGCTTCGGGTTTGCGGCACGCGCAGGGGGTTATCACGTGTAGTGTCCCGAGACCGGCGAGACACGTTTAAGCGGAACGCGATGGTGAAGGGTACCAGCTCATCTGCACAAATTTTCAGATGACGTCCAGTCGAGCCTTCGTGACAGCACAGAAGCGTGGTTGTGCAATCAGCGGCAGCAGATAACCGGATAAACTTAGTGTCCTTAGTGTCCTAGCAGCTTAGTGTCCCCTGAAGTTGATCCATGTTTTTTGTTTGAGCCGGTTCTGAACGCCGAAGTACAGCACCGGACTACTGAAGGGCCCGCTAACAAGGGTAGCGGAGTCTAGGCGTATGATGAGGAGCAGAGGGGTATGATAAGGAGTCACAGGGATATGACAGGGAGTCACATGGGTCTGACAAGGAGTCGCAGGGGTCTGATAAGGAGTCGCAAGGGTATGGTGAGGAGTCACAGGGGTGTGACGTCGGAGAATATATAGACCTGTCAGCATCCAAGTGCAATAAGGAGATGAAAACAAATGATGGCTGAACCATATGAGGAGATGATATGTAAGCGGGCCCAACGTTCACGAGCAAACGAAAAGTAGTCACATTGACAAACTAATGTGATTCGGGAGCCGCGAGTAGGGTATGCCCTCCCGGCCGTCCATTTTGCGCCGGGTTGTGCGCGAAAACAGGTCGAACTTCCGGGTCTGGGGGTGGCCGGAGGAGTATGGTAATTTTTGGTGATTTCTCTTCAGTTTGCGTCCAATGGGGGTCATGCTGCATTTCCAAAGAGACGGGAAAGCTCGTAGCCCTGTTCTGTAAACTCCGTCCTCCGGTTCCCGAGCCCGTGGTGGCCGCGTGCCCACAGCTGGCCGGTCGGAGCTTGTTATCTGGACCTGTGTAGGTTCTGGACAGCCACATGACGGAGCGTGAGTGGTGGTAGTTGGCTGGCCAGCTAGGCGGGGCCGG
Organism: Pollicipes pollicipes; assembly: GCF_011947565.3. Lineage (NCBI taxonomy): Eukaryota > Metazoa > Arthropoda > Thecostraca > Pollicipedomorpha > Pollicipedidae > Pollicipes > Pollicipes pollicipes. The sequence continues at coordinate 38,292,394 of NW_023597034.1, read as the reverse complement.
TCCGGTTACCAGCTGCTCGTTACAGACCACACCACGCGACATTCTACGAACTGTCCCGTATGAGGCTTAGGCAGAAAGACCCCGGGGCGGGTAGACGCGCATCCGGGATTGCCCTGGATGCGAGGGTAGAGGGGCGGGGGGGGGGGGGGGTGAGTGCCTTGGAATAGCCGCCATCGGATTTTGAGGGTGCAGTGCGGAGATACCTGACTAAGTTCATGTGCGGGGCAGAGCACAGTGATTGCAACTCAAAGTCTGGTGTTAATTTGGTACTTTCGCTGCAAAAATACGATCTTGGCCGCGTGGAATGGACCTTCCCAAAGCAATGGTATGGCTGGTTGCAATACGTTTTTGTTTGCATCAACTAATGCAAAAAATAAGGCACAGTCCAACATTCCATTTTCATCGAATCAGTAAGTACGCACACGTACGGAAATCCCTGATTAACGATGCAGGCATTCTGTCGGGTCCTGGGATCATGCCGCGAGTGTCAACAAGCGTGCCTGGGAGTGCTTTCGCCGTTAATTTATCTGTTCGATGTATGGACTTCAGTTTGAGCTGCTAGATGCGAGAGTAAGGACTTCGGCTCGGCCGGTCCCTCCCGAAGCGGACAATCGACGCCGTTACGCGTGTGGTGCCACCGGTCACCTAACGAGCCGACTGTCGGCAGCGGAAGCAGTCTGTCACGACTGCAACGGACCGAGCCACCTTCTGCAAGCCTGCCGTCAAACGATGAAACCGGGAAATGCGGCAGGGGCTCTGGTACGGCGGCAGTGTTTGTCGCCTCGGATGTCCCCCTCAATACATGTCTGTCGGTCGCTGGCGGGATGAACTGTGTAACATGTCATTGCTCGTCGACACCGGCTCCTCTATCTCTCTCATATCAGACACCGTCTTGAGTAAATTGCCCAATGCTGTCGCAGACCCTGCAACCATCACACCCGAGTCGGTATCGAAAACCAGTCGAACTTCTTAAATCCGCCTCAGTAACACTTGCACTGCCCGGGTTGCATGGTCACTGAACAGTGTTCATCAACAACCAAATCGGAGACGCCGAGTGTATTTTGGGTCGGGACTTTTTGCAACGATACCGCCCGCCGCCTGATCGATGTCGCGTCCCACCGCCTCGAGTTTCCGCCGCCGGCCCAGTCGGCGCCGGTCCATCAGCTGACTCAGACCTCGGACTCGGCCAAAACAACCGTGGCCGGGTTGCCGCCTTCCGTGTGTCAGGTACTGCCGGCTACGAGTGAGCAAACAGAGCCGACCCGTCCAGACAAGAGGGAGTGGGAAGCACATTCGGCCGGGAGGGCCTGTCGGTCTACCGCGAGGTAGTACGGCAGGATTGATCTGTGCCGCCTGGGGCGGGATGCGTCTTCGAAGGTTATGCTCATGACGAGTTTCGTGTGGGTCCAGCGGTCGTGGAAGGTGACGGGGATACAGGCCTGTTGATGATGCCTGCTTTAGTGCAAGTTCAGTCTGGTCAGCCCCTCCCGCTACTTCCGAGAAATCTGTCACAACAGTATGTAACGGTGTACGGAAACACCAAATTAAATCAGGGAGCTAGAATCACTTTTGAACTAGGGCGGGAGTGAAAAATTCCAACGCAAAAAGACCGCGCGGGAGTGAAAAAATCCATTCACAAAAGACGAAACTTATGAGCTCGTGACTGATGCTTCAGCAAACGAAGACATCTATTTCAAATTGGCATGGAGGTAATGTCAGAAACCTGACAAAAAAACTATTTCGTTTTTAACATCTTAGGCCATTAAAGTGAAAGAGAATACATCACGCGCTCGGGTGGGGGGGGGGGGGGGGGCAAATTGACCCCCCCCCCGAGGGCTTTTCCCGAATGGTTTTTGAATGGCGCGGCTACGCCGCGCCACATTTTGCATAGCTGTGGAAATTTGCATAGCAGATGGTTTTGACATACCAATTTTAGATGTACCTTGTAGGATTGCCGGCCTATGACAGGTCAAAGTCAGCCCATGGTTTCAGCGAAGGCAATTTCTAGGGAATCGTTCAATCTGATACAACAACGGAGTGTTTGACGAAGACATACATATCTGAGATCCTTTCTTAGGCACCGCAAATATTGAATGAGCAAATTACGTTGACCTGAGGTCAAGTATGATGGTCAGACCAAGGTCAAAACCAACCTGATTTATAACTATAGTGGTTGCTGTATGCGATAGCTTCTGGTGCTCATTTCGAAATTATTGACAGCAACAACCGCATTATACATCTTCAACTGACTTCTGGAGGTCAGAACAGGCGATTGACCTAAGACGACCCGGGGTCGAACGTTTTGTTTTAGGAAACATACTGCCTAGCGTAATCTTTGTCGCTTATTCAAATGAAAACTCAGAGCAGTTTTGTATCATTTTGGTCACCATGACCTTCAAAGGACCAAACAAGGTCAATGACCTAAAATGGGCTTATGACCTTTTGCTTAGAGGCAGTTGCCTATGTTCTGGGGGCGCTTTGGAGACCAACCTGGAGTTTGACTGTTTGACCTTATTCGACCTGAAGGTCATGACCTAGGAAGCTGAAACCTTGACCTAATTGAGTTCACGTATGGGTCAAGACACCCTGTAAATTCGGTGTCTCTAGCTTTCTTAGTTCCCGAGATCTCAAAGAGGGGTTCAAATTGACCTCCCTCCCCCACACACCCGAGCGAAGGGTATCTAGCTGTCCAACCGGGCGCTTGTTAAAGCATAGCAATTTCATGGCAGTATTATGAGCATAGCAAATTACTAACACCAATAATTTGATGGTGCAGTTTTCAATTTCCCTTCCACAGCACTTTTCAAACAAAACAAAGCAAAGGAATTCAATAACAAAATAACAACAGAAAATTCAACAAGCATAAAGCACTCAAACATAAAGCATTGGAATCCTACACCTCAGCCCATCACCAATTCAGACACAATAGACATACTTCTTTTAAGGTGGGGTCGGGGAAAACAAACATTTTGTCACTGTTTCTTACAAAATACCAATGCTTATTTCAGTGAAAGTAGCCTATGCCTAACCTAAAGAGGCTTTCCATCATCTCATCCTGTATAACCTGTTTGTATCACAGCAGCAGCTGTGAGTTACTGATTCTTGAACAACTCCTCTTGCCACTTACCATGCACTTGACCAACTTAACCTAACTTAGAGTAGCCCATTTGATGAGCATCATCTCAACTCACCTTTCTGTTGACAACAGCAACTGTGATGAAAACATGATATTTAAAGCTAGTTTTTGGCTGGTTTCAACTTGCCTTTTATTCAGGTTCATTTGTGCGTGTTTTGGTGACATCAGACAAAATTGACAACACGCAAATCAAAAACTTTGTATCTCTTTGTATCTCTCTTCTCCAAAATAACATAACTTTTAGATGACCATGCCAGTATTGCTGCTTGTCTTTTCAGCTGCAGCAAATGAATCCATTCGGGCTTGTTTATTCATATTTAATGACAAAGTTTGAGATGTTGGCTTCACATTTTACATGGGGTGGTGTGACTATTTGTTACGGAGCAATATTTGACTCACATTATAATTGCCATGCAGCTTAGAGTATCCCTGTGTTAAAAATATAGTGCATATATACAGTACAGTCATTTGCCGGTCAGCAAAATATGATAACTATGGAAAACATCTGGTTAAATTAGCCATGAGGGACCACTTCAAGAACTTTGGGGCAAATAACCAAGACTATAGAACAAAATAAGCCCATTGCATGCCTTGTGGCATCATAATTTGTCTTATGGCAAAACTCCACGCATTAAAACAGAAAATGGCTAACTCTGGTTACCAATCATGTGTTGAAAGCAGGTAAGGTAAGCAATTACTTGGTCCACAGGAGACTCACCGGCTTCTTCCTGCTCCCCCCAAAATAAAAATTCAGTACCTTTTGCATGGTCTGCTGGCAGACAGAGTCATCCGACTCACCCCCAAATATAAATATCAATCATGCCCACCAACCTTCGAGATTAAAGTGCGAAACAAATAAGAGGTGCGCATGATAAACATCTCCACAAGGCAGAATTTCGCCATCAAACACTTTTGTATTAGCTGCGTCAGGTCTCTCCCAAGGCTCTATTATGATAGCATATTCTAGTGCTGCCATACAGAGGCAGTATTAGGCAAGGCTATTTTAAGCCTTGCCAAGTAGCCTGTTAAGTCAGACACTCGAAAAGCTTGGATTTATCCTTATTGAGCACCGCCATGAACCAAAAAAACAGTTAACCAAAGCTTTAAGAGGGCAAAAATGGCGGTAAAAATCGATTCCGCGCTTCAAATTGTCTCCTTCATTCCCTGTGAATTGTAAACACTTGGGTGCATATCAAACATGTTTGGGCGGCTGGCGAATTTATCCAATTTATGTATGACATACGTACAAGCTTGCAGTTGGAGCATCTTGCAGAGAAATTGGTCAACATTTTAAGCAGCAGATGGTATCTCTAAAGTCAATCGAAAAGGAAGGAAGAAAAAAGCGGCATCACACTGGTATGATATAAAAGACAAAAGTATCTAAATAAATATAAAGACTCGTGCTTTTCTCGCAAAATTTTGTAATCAGCTGATTTGACTTAAAATATGTTGATATAAGTGCTCAAATGGTGAAATTCATATTGTAAGTTTAATTTCAAAGACATTTCTTGAACTTTTCACTCCTGTATTTCGGGAGTGATGCAATTTAGTGGTCAAGTTTCCTCGGAAAAAAGAAGTACGTGGAGTAAAATTCACCCCATCTGCCAGGCCTTGCTGGCGTTTGCACCAGCCTCTGCTTTCGTGGTGTGGTGGTGAGACAAAAGAAAAAAATAGGGGATGCGTGAAGACCTTGCATTTGGCGCACAGCCGCAGATTGTGATGCACTTTGTAAACAAACCAAACTTAATGCGTGCAAGCGGCTGGGGTCGCTGGGGTTCTTGGGATTGGAGGTAGCTGGCGTTTGCTCTGTGCATACATAGACATGATTCAGATGTAGGTGAAGCAGGACATAGCCATAAGTGTCCAGGTTCAGCGGAGTCTCGTTTATGCCTGGTGGTTTCAAGTGAGCTCGGCTTTGGATGACATCTGAAAAGCTCAGAAAGGGAAATAGGGGTGTGGCATGTGTGATTAGACAATGTCAGGCAGGAGTGAAAAAATCACATGAAATATGGGGAAAGGGAGTGAAGAATTCGTCCTCATAGGGTGTTGCTTTACACTCAAAGTCGGCAATTCTAGGACACTGAATTGGATCGCTCGACCCCGACTTCCAATACGCACACAGAGAAGATGATCGGGCAGAAGCATGCGGCGCGGTGTCAGCGCAGCAATGCCCCGAAATGCCGTCGATCGATGTCGCAGCCGAGCTAACGGGGTCGGAAAGAGCACGAACAGCAAAACTGTTGACAAGTTCTCACCACCTGATTGGCAGACGAGTGGGGCTCACTACGCTGGCGCAGCACACCATTTCAACGGGCGACCATCTGCCTATCAGACAGGCGCCGAGACGCATCCCGCCCCACCTTAGAGGCGAGGCGAAGGCACAAATCGATGCCCTGGTCCAAAAAGGCATCCTGGAGGAGAGTTGTGGTGCCGGAGCCAGTCCAGTGGTGCTGGTCCGCAAACGCGGTGGGGTCGGATTGCGTGCCTGTGCCGACACGCGAAAGGCGAACAGTATCACCCAGGCTCCGGCCCACCTGGTCACCAGACGCGCCGGAGGATAGGGACAAAACGGCCATCTCCTGCCCTGGGGCCTGTAAGCCTGGCAGCGCTGCAGATACGGTCTCGCCGGGGTGCCGAGCTCCTCCGCCCGGCTACTCAACATCGTGCTAGACGGACTGGCGCCGAAGGAAGGCCTGGCATACTTCGACGACACGTTGTCCACGACGACGCGGTGAGCCAGGTCGTGCAGCGCCCGGAGGGAGTGCTCAAGTGCCTCAGCAGCGCAGGCCTCACTCTAAATCCGGCAAAATGCCAGTTGATCCGTGTGGAAAAAAACCAGTGGTGACGTAGCTGGACCACCGAGTCTCAAAAGACGGAATCGGTCCCTATCCAGAAAAGTTACAGAGAGTGGTGGACTGGCTAGTGCCCAGATCCAAAAAGGATCTCCTTAGCTGGCTGGGATTGGCTGGTTACTTTCGCCGCTACATGGCCAATTTCGCCAAGGTCGGTGAACCACTGACGCAATCGACACAACAGAAACATGTGCCATTTCACTGGTCGTATGAGGATGAAGCAGCATTCATCAAGCTGGAGGGCCTGTTGACCTCTGCTTCGATTTGAAGACGACGCAGCACTCTTCATCCTGGACGCGGACGCATTCAAGCCGTGAGATAGGGGCCCGCCTTCCCCAGGTGTAAGACGGACAACAGAGGGCAATCACCTAAGCAAGCGCTACTCTCACGACAGGCCAGAAAAAACTATTCGGTAATAAAACGAAAGCTTCTTGCGGAGGTCACGGTTGTGACGCACTTTCGTCACTTTCTGTTGGGAGGAAATAAACCACAGCAGCCTTCAATAGCCGCTTAACTTCAGGGATCCTGAGGGGATGCTCGGCTGGTGGCTGGGAACACTGGGCGATTTCCGGTTTACTGTGGTCACAGCCCCAGTATGGCCCATGTCGATGCCGACGACATGTCCCGCATGCCACCGCCGAGCCGAGATGTCGCCTGCTAGACGGTCTAGTCCCTCCAAGAAATGTCGTTTTCTCGTGACGGCAAAGCGGCTTTAAATGCATTGACACCCGCCCCGCCGCTGCCGCCAAAGCAAACGTAAATGTCCCACCCCTTTTCGCTGGCGGGTCTCTCGGTGGCGTGGAGCCCGCCACCGCCGCCTCGGCTCCAGTCATTGAGCGGGACAGCCGGCCGCCCGGCGCCACGGCAAGGACAGTCCGAGCAGCGTGTGGGGCAGCCACGCAGGACCCCTCTCCAAACAACATGACGAACACGCTCCGAGGGGACAGTGCGCTAAATGTGACATCTTGGCGAACTGCCTTCCTGCGGGGGAACAAATGAAGGACCCGGCAATTTCTCCCGCCATTCAGTGGTCAAAGACGAGGAAGACTCTCAGACCCTCCACCGAATCCCCGCGAAAAGCTTTCTGGAGGCAATATGGTCGCCTCAAGCTGTCAGAAGGCCTACCTTGTCACAATGTGGGAACAGGAGTGAGAAAGTTCCAGTCTTCCTGCCCAACCATCTAGTGAAAGGAATGCTGAAATCAATGCATACAGGTCCTGCGGGCGAGCAGCTTCAAAGCCCGGAAACACAAAATCCATTCAAAACCGGTTATTGTCCGCAAAGTTGGGCGGGCGCTGCCGCTTCAAAATGCTGTCAAACGTGTGAAAGGTGTACCGTTAACATGTTGTCAGTGGCACACTTTTCTTTATATCATTTACAACTTTGATGTTTCGACGTACATGAACTAGATACATCCCGACTACGCTGTTCATGTTGCGACGTTCTCGCCGCTACGTTGCAACGCTCGAGGAACGCGCCAGGCACTACAGGTCGACCTTTCCTTTTCAGGTCCTTACGGGTTTGCGCGCCGTGAGAGTTTTGTGAGAGGTTTACATTGTAATGAAGTGAACCGCCGAAGTCTTTGTAAGCTGCCTGACCACGCACGCCTGTGTTAGTTTTCTTCATTGTAGGTTTTCCTTGATGTGTTCACACTTGGCAGTCACAGCTACCAAACAAGTGGACACCTAAGGGTGAACATTACTGCACGATGCATCATGATTCGGCTCTCATACGTTAAACGAACAGTTCTCATACGTTACACGCACTCGATATTGAACCAGGCGATATGTATTCCACAACAATATCCTGAAGGCATGCATTCAATCTGTCTGGTGAAGGGCCTTGAAAACGGAATACATTCGTCGGTAACGTGGAAGTACCACTCAAAGGAGAGAGTAGGAGCAAAAAGTGGGTTTTAGAACACGCCGCGGATAGCAACCTATTAGTTGTACATCAGACCGCAGTGAAGCACAAACGCATAGGGAGATGGATTTGTAAATACGGTGCTTCGTCAGCGGTGCTTTCGTTATGGCTCACTGTCACTCAGCGGCGCCCCGTCATCGAAGCCTTTGCCATCACCTGAATGTCACTCGCATGGCGTATTTAAAGCGTTAGTTGCCCTCGGAGGGCGTAGTCAGACGACCGCCGAAGCCGGGTCGTTTCTCCCGGACGGTGCAGTGGGAGGACGCCTAAAGCTGCGTTGTCTGTCGCGACGGTGAAGTCTGAGGTTCTCAGCACGTGACACCGCCTGCCGCGCCGCACGCCCGCCGCTGTCGGCACCATGTTTCGTCTAGTGTGCTGCGCTGCCCTGGCGCTGGCGTTCTGGTCGGGGACGACGCTCGGCTGCAGTCTGGACAACGCCCGCATCGGTGACGACATGCGTCAAGGACATCCTGGAGGCGAGCCGATCGGCGCTCAAGGCCAAGTTCGACCCGCTCCGACTGCCGAACTTTTCTGAACACAGCCACAAGTTCAGCTGGTCTCTCTCCGACATCGTCATCAGCGGCGCCGCCGGCTACCGAATCGATGAACTGAGTGTCAGGCCGTCGCCGGGCGCAATCACCATACACTTCTCCATCTCGTGGCCGCGCTTGGTGGCCAACGGCCAGGCTTGGGTGAAGGGATGCAGGCGTATCCTCTGGAAGAACCGCTGTGTAAAGTTGCGCGGCCGGCCGAGGATCACGCTCGTCAACCCGGCCGGAACGCTGCGTACCACCCTGGCGCTGGGCTACAGCGGCGGACGTCTGGTGATTTCGCCAAGAGACACCAAAGTCGACCTCAGCATTCCACGTGTGCACGTCGAGCCGCGCCTCCGCGGTTTCCTCGGCTTCATCAACCGGCTCATTGGCAACCCGGCCCGCCGTTATGCTAGCAGGGCCGCCGGCAAGTCCTTGAGCAGAGACAAACGGAAACTGGAGGATTACCTGAAGAACTTACTGAACATGCTCATCTCTAAACACCACTCTCATCGCCTTTCGGGTGTGCTGACAGGATTTAAAGTCTAAGGGCTTCTCTCCATGCTGACATTTGTACACATGTTGAATGAACACGCCAGGTGCGACATATTTGCTCTAGAGCAATCTATATGTTCTAGAATTTGAGGATAACAATTCGTTCTGAGGTACACACGAAGAACGAACGTACGGCCATTTGACGACGTTTTGATGAATTTGGCGATCATCTCGACGGAATATTGCACGACAAGCATACAGTCATGCACAGAATGTAAATAAAACTTCGCTTGTTGTAAAAAAGTCAGAAAAAAACGTGTTCTCTCTCCCACGTCAGGCATACTTTCGCCAGTCAATGCCCTCGCTTAGTTGCAAGTGATTCTTCAACGGCGTTTCACTTTTAGTATAGGTGGCGGTAGCGGTATCAACAGTTGGTTTGTAGTAATAACTAGCATCATTCATGTTTTTTTGCTGTTCATCCAGTTTCCTTAGATGCTCGCCTCTTGCTTTCAGAAGCGCTATGCGCGTTTGTATGGCACACACATATAACATTGTATGGCATGTACAGTAAAATGCCGAGCTATTTGAAGCGGGACCACTCAAATGCCTCACAAGTGTCGTGCTAATGTACTACATGACGTATGTCGTGTGACAAATAACGACGTTCAGCCCTCGGCTTTTTTGGCATTATGAGCTCTCATCTTGCAAATATAAGTCGGCCCTCAGTATAGCGTGCAGTACTGAATAAACGATATTATCAAGCGAGCATAAACACGCGCTCGAGCGGGGGTCACATTGGCCCCCACCCCCGGAAGGTTTTTCCTGAATGATTTCCGAACGACGCGGCGTAGCCACGCCAAATTTTGCATAGCTGTAGAAAATTAAATGACAAGTCGTTTGGCATCAAGCATGTAGATGTACCTTGTAAAGTCGCCGACCTATGGCAGGTCAAAGTCAGGCCAAGGTTTCAGCGAAGGCAATTTCTTGGGAATCCTTCAATCTGATCCAACAGCGGAGTGTTAGACGAAGCCATTCATCTCTGAGATGCATTCTTAGGCAACATAGCAGTTGAATGAGGAAATTGAATTGGCCTAAGGTCAGTTATGAAGGTCATAACAAGGTCAAAGCCAACCTGTTTGGTTACTCTAGGGCTTGCTGTTTGGGATAGTTTCTGGTGCTCATTTCGAATTTATCGACTGCAGTAACCGCATTATACGTCTTCCATGGACTTCTTAGAGGTCAGAATAGGTCATTGACATAAAATGACCCATGTCAACGTTTTGTTTTAGGAACATACTGCCTAGTGTAATCTTTGTCGCTTAGTCCAATGCAAAACTCAAAGCAATCTTGTATGATTTTACAAACAAGGTCACTGACCGTGAATGAGCATGTGATCTTTTGCTTGGAAACGGTTATCTAGGTTCCGAGGGCACTTTGGAGACCAACTTGGTACTTGACCTTATTTGAACTTTTTTGACCCAAAGATTACAACCTAGGAATCTGAAACGTTGACCCGAATGAGTTCACGTACAGGTTAACACACCCTGTAAATTTGGTGTATCTGGCTCTCTTAGTTCCCGAGATCTCAGGGGGTCAAGTTGCCCCCCCCCCCCCACCCGAGCGAAGGGTATCTAGCCGGCCACCCGGGAGCGTGTTAATATTGATGACGTTGTGAAGCAAGCATCGTTAAACGTGACCATAATGAAAGGCTCTCAATGTTCAGTTTGGACAAAACATATATTAATGCTTGCTTGATAACGTCATACGCATTTTCCGGGACATTGATGACTTGCAAAGCCACAACTTGTGACATGTCTTTGTACATTGCGAACGGAAACGACGACGGAATTGCTGGAATTTAGGCACGCTGTCCAGCTTGCAGTTGTTCATCACCAGATTGCGTAGCGTATGAACACATCCACTTAATGCTCGCCTGGCTGTTCGCTGCCAGGAGTGCCCCTGCTCGGTAGCGGATTGCAGTGCTGTACTTGGGATACGTGACCCCACTGACTGGTCGGTGATTCAAGCAATGGTGCAGAAGGTCGGGATGACCTGTTTTGTGCCATTGCCCATTCATCAGTGATCCGAAACTGATGTGTGACCTTCGGATATTGCATTGTACTGCTGGCCATTTGCTGCTTTAAATCTGGGCCTCTGGTAGTGTGATGGGAGATTGAGTTAAATATATATATATATATATATATATATATATATATATATATATATATATATGCTGGAAATGATTTGCATTCGGTATGGCAGTCGATTTCGTTGGAGCGTGTATACCAGTAAAACACAATAGCAACGACGAAAGGCCACAACAAACGTCCGATCATTTACGATGTGAGACTCGATGTTCGAGGTCGTTAGTCTCAACTTTCAACTTATTATTTCATTGGTATGATTACAACATGATGCAGACGGGGAAGGATCCATGATACCCAAGGGGTCGGTAGTAGCGGGCAAGCAAAGCGTTACACTGCTCGCATCGAGACGCACACACGCAGAGTTGTTTCGGGCCCCCCGCGTCCAGGCTAACGCGCTCACCAGATCCAGGAAACGTGCAGCGACCTGGAACATGATCATGCCCATCCCCGCCGTACAACTACCGGTGTGGTGAGGAAGTGGTGCATATGGTGCGAAACCGTCACCACCGGCGGTACACGTCAACATGAACTGCTTCCTTTTGCGTTGTTCAGGTCCATGGCTTGCGCCCAATGTTTGAAGCTGCGTCCTTCTTAGCATGTACCAGTCCAAACTTGAAATTGCGTGCATCATCATTTTGAAATAAAATGCATCGGATAAAACTTGGCGCTCAAACCTTTCAAATTCACTGGTGCAGTTTTGTGCGCCTTGTTTGATGGAGTTGTAAGCTAATATTGAAGCGGTGGCTAGCGTGTTTCCGTTTCACAGCAAAGCCTCGCACGATACAAAGCAACATTTTTGTTATAGTAATGTGAGTGAGACAGCAACATTTTCACACGCTTCCAATTTTTCTACAACCTGTGTGTAAGGACAATCAAATTCGCTCCTAAATCACTCCGTTTCCGTCCGCTATTATCTTAGAGGAAACAGCCAGACGAGGCCTCGCGGTATAAACCGGATTGTCGCATTCTATGGCAGTCATAGTTCATAAGAGCCTTTATTATTGAGAGAACCTGCATGAGCCCGGCATTCTAGCCGATGGCCTTATCAAGTAAGAAATCTAGTCCGCGAGCACGTCATGGGCTGCTAGTTCCACATAATCTATGAATGGAGAAACCCTGTGGGAAACGCACCAATGAGACATTTGAAAACAAGAAGCATTTGCATAACCTATTACTCAATTCGAGGCGTACTTTTCCACCGCTGAAAACTTTTTTATTTTTTGCTATTTTTTTCATGCTAAGGATGCTTTTTCACTTTTATGAGTATTAAGCCGGCGTTTCTCGTATGATCATTTATGAACCGGCTCGGAGAATGGTTAGAAGCTAAAACATATTCTATTTTTCAGTCCGGCATTCTTTTCAAAACTGGGATATTCGTCATCGATAAGCACGTGACTAGCTGCAAATGCCCGGGGACGAGCGTCTCGGCCTGGAATTGGATAATTTTGCCCTTAATTGTACCCGTTAATTCGCGCACATCCGCCTATGTCATGGATTAAGCTAGATAGCCTGATTACTCTCCTATTCAACGGTAAGGGGTGGAGTACAAAACTTTACGCGCCCGGGTGGCCGGTTGGGTGCCCTTCGCTCGGGTGGAGGGTCAATACGACCCCATGAGATCTTAGAAACTAAGAGAGCTAGAAACACTAAATTTACAGGATGCGTTGGCTTCTGCGTGAACTTACTTGGGTCAAAGGCTTAGGTTCGCAGGTCATGACCTCGGGCCAAATATCAAACAAGGTTGACGTACAGATGGGTCCCCAGAGTGCCTCCAGGACGTAAATAACTGCTCTAAGCAAAATATCACATGCTCCTTTCAGGTCAGGAACCTTATTTAACATTTAGAAGGTCATGGTGGTCAAAATCATATCAAATCAAAATGAATCAAGTCAAATCAAAGTCAAAATCAAATCAGCAGCGTTTTTTACGAGCAGTGCAGGACAGCCCAAGGCCAGCAGGGACGGTGGGCGGCAAACGGCTATTCTGCTGACCACGCGAGGAGGGCTGGCACTGCTACATTAACGAGGCCCTATATTATAAATAAAGGCTCGAAACGAGCAACAATGTTTCTACGCCAATGTGCTAGAGTTGCCGACTTTGGATGTAAAGTAACACCCTATGAGGAGGAATTTGTCATTTCTTGCCTCCATATTTTATGTGAATTTTTCACTTCTACCGGATATTATCTAATCGCTTCGTTTGCAAAATGCATCACAATTTATGGCTTTGTGCCAAATGCAAGGTTTTCACGCATCCGTTTTTTTTGGTCTCACCACGCAAGCACCACACCACCAAAGCAAAGCCTGGTGCGAACACCGGTAAAGCCTAGAAGAGAATTTACTCCACGTATTTCTTAAATAAAAAACTTAGTCACTTAAGAAACTTAGTCACTAAGGTGCACCACTCCCAAAATGCAGGAGTGAAAATTCAACCATTGTCTTCTAAATGCAATTTAAAAGCTGAATATCACTGTTTTAACACTCATGTTCACAGAATTTTTGGTCAAATCAGATGATTACAAAATTTTGCCAAAAAAGCATCGGTCTTCATATGCATTTAATTACTTTTGTTTTTCTTGGCATCACGCGAGCGTGATACAACTTCATTTTTCTTCCTTTCCCGATCGCCTTTGCATATATCATGTATGGCTTTAAATGTTGACCACTCTCTCTGCAAAATACTCCAACAGCAAACTTGCACATATTCTATACATACATTGGATTAATTCGCCAGCCGCCCAAACATGTGTGATATGCACCTAACATAAGAGTGAAAAATTCACAGAAAATGAAAGAGAAAATTTAAAGCACGGGGCTCATTTTTCCCGCCATTTTTCCTCTTAAAACCTCAGCTAGCTGTTTTTTTTTGGTTCATGGCGGCGCTTGATAATGATTAATCCAAGCCATTCCAGTTTCGGTGCCTCGCCATGTTACATTATCTTGCCGTAAGGGCTCTCGGATATCCTGACGCAGCTAATGTCGAAGTGTTTGATAGCGAAATTGCGCCCTCTGGAACTGTTATCATGCACACCTCCTCCTCCTTATTTCGCATCCTAATCTTGTAGGTTGGTGGGCATAATTTATATTTATACTGTGGGTTGGGCTGGATGACACTGTCTGTCAGCAAACCATGGGAAGGGTACTGACTTTTTGTTTGGGGAGCAGAAAAAAGTCTGCTATTAAGAACCCAGTATGTCTCGTGCGAGCAAGTAATTGCCTACCTTACACGCTTTCAGCACATGATTCGTGACCAGGTTTAACCATTTTATGTCAATTTCTGTAGAGCGTTTTCATAAGACAAATTATGGCATTATAGTATGGTGAGGCAGGCGCGTAAGGAGCTGGGGTAAGCACGGGAAGGGGTTAGCCACTACGCACCGCCATTCAAGAAGACTGCCGCTGAGGTGGGGTTCATGGCAGCGGCGGGCTAGCAACAGATGTCGGCGACGCCTGACGAATTCGAGAAGCACCGTCTCATGGTCTCTCGTCTTTCTCATGGTCGTCTCAGGTCTGTCGCGCTCCGGCGCCATCCGCTGGTGGCCAGGGGCAAAACATGGACCATGAGAAAGCTCTCTTCTTTGTTTCCCATCTGGTTTACGGAAACAGGGGTTTGTTTCTACTGCTGCCTTCTATTTACGGCTATGTGCTCGCAAACGTGCGCAACCTTCTGTGCATAAAACTTGACTTGTAATTGCCGTAACAAACCTCACTTGCCCAAAGTTTGATTATTTTCTGAACAAATAAATGCCTCTTTGTGGTGTAATCGGCATACTGCCTGTGCTACACTTGTCATGTGCATAGTAAGCAGTGCGTAATGACGTAATTGTTAGAACAACACATCAGAGCCATTGATATGAAATCGAAGAATTTTTCCTTTCCTAGAACTTTTTAAATACGTTCATATCAACATCAGGCATTCATGAGCAGCTTAAAATGGCTCGATATTGCTGTAAAATTATTACTATATTTTGACTATGAAACCACAAGTCTGGAGAGGTTACCGAAAGCAGATTTGTCACAATGCCGTAATTTTTAATGAACATGTCTTCAGCTTCTCGATGTCGAGGTCTTCACCAACAAGGACGTGGACACTTAGCAGGAGGCAGTAAACCGCTTCGAAATGCTCAAACGGAAGATCGCCGAAAGTATGATGTGCGAGAATGGTAAGCCTACGATTTGTAAGCAGTCTGGAATGGACCAATTGGAGGTCCTTGGCCTAGCGGAGACGTTTGTGGATTATGGCGTACCTGCCTTGCCTTCATTTTATTCTAATACTAAATGTTCTCGTTATTTTATGCTTGCCGCCTATCCCTTGTCTTCTGCATGACGATTACAGGTTTAAGGCATAATGCTGGCCCTGTAGCATGAGACTGAATGGGTAGCCATGTTTTACATGCACACATCTGATCGTTTTAGTTATATTATTGTGTGACATTGATTGGCCGAGTCACTGTAAACTGCGTGTGAAATAGTTGATTCCTGGATGCCAACTGTCAGATCATTCCCTGACCGTGACGCACGGCATTCCATTTCCATCCAGCAAAGGACGCTGCGTAAGATTCAATCAGTTAAGAATCCTGGGCCATTTTGCTATCTCATCTCCCCTGGTAACACGCTGGTTACATTGGGCAACCTCCCCCCTCCCGCACTGGTCACGCGGTATCAAGCATAACGTCTCAAACAGCAACGTCCGTTGGTGCCTTATTGAGCTAGAGATGCGGCTCTCCATTGTTACGCATTCCATTAAGCAACGCTTTGCCTCCATGTCGTATAACGACATGGAGGCAAACGCACTTTATGAATGGTCCCTATAACGCACTTAATGAATGGTCCCCAATGGCACCCTTAATCCAATACAGGTCAAACGATTTGTGAACAAAAATGTTGCGTCGTTTGCGCACCGACAACGTACATGACGTGCTGTAGTCGTGCGTGAATTAGCACCTTTTACTTTATACCACGCCTCCAAAAGTTTGAATCAATGTCACAGACGCCACCATTGACTGCCTCTTCCTGCCCTGTAGGAAGACTTCACTAATTTCCTGCGTTCTGTCTAATCAGCTAATCTAATCTAAACTAAACTAATCAGCGTTCTGCGCTTGCCGTGGTTTGCCGCAGGCCAACCGCTGTGTGTGATCTGTTAGTAAAATCGACTTGAATCGCTGCAAAACATCCTCAACATAACACCCTCTGCATCGGTGACACCCCTCAGGGATGGTGTGACTCCCTGACACCCGTCAAAGATGCATCTACTCCATAAACGCGGTGAACGGTTGAAAAAGGGAGCCAAGCAAGCAAATATTTACCAATTACAATGCCCGAAAGTGGCGACGTGACCCCCTCATTGGGTGTCAGGACTCCTTTTACAAGGTCATTTCCGAAATTGACTCACACACGGGGTGTCATATGCTGTACTACGATGACCACTTGGGTAGTCACCAGCCAGAACTGACTCCCTTTAGAGGTGTCTCGACACGCAATGGGGAAGTCATACAGGGAGTCAAATGTAATTGGAAAGCATCGTTGGGGAGTATGTACTCCCCGTAGGGACGGACTTCTTGACATATTGTGTAACTCCCTACAAGGGTGTCAAAACTTTTTTCAGTGTAGAAGGTAGATGTCTATATGTAGCAAATGGATCATTCCATTCAAAGTGTGAGTCCAACGTTTCAAACTTTGTCATTAAATATGAATCATCGAACCTAAATGGATGTCTTTGCTGCAGCTGAAAAGGCAAGCAGCAAAACTGGTGTGGCCATCTAAAAGTTGTGTTACTTTTGGAGAAAAGATGTTGTTTTGTAGAGCATACCCACTATTGCCCCTGACAGAAGTTAACCATGACAATCAGAATAAGTTGTTTTAAGTGATTTGGGGTTTTGATTTCTGTGTTGTCAACTTGCTCTGGTGTCAACAACCTGACACAAATGAACTGAACGGAAACGCGAGTTGAAACCAGCCAAAAAATAAGCTTTATTATGTTTTTATCACAAGTGCTGCTGTCAACAAATAGGTGAGGTGAGTTGAAATGATGCCCAGCATATGGGCTACTCTAAGTTAGGTTAAGTTGATTAATTGCGTGGCAAGTGACAGTAGAAATTGTACAAGAGTCAGTGCCTCACAAATGCTGCTGTGATGCAGACAGGTTAGGCAATATGAGATGAGGTAAAGCCTCTTAAGGTTAGACTTAGTTAAACTACTTTCATGGAAATAAATGTTGGTATTTTGTAAGAAACAGAAACATGGTGTTTGTATTTCCTGACCCCATCTTAACAGAAGCCAGAAGTCTGTTGTGTTTGACTTGGTGATGGGCTTATGTCCGGGAGTCGAGGTTTTTTTGTTTGAATGCTTTGTGCTCGTTGAATTTTCTGTTGCTTTGTTGTTGAATTCCTTTGTTTTGTATTGTGTTAAAAATCCTGTGGAAGGGAATTGCAAAGTGCGGCATTAAAACATTGGTGTTACATAGTTTTTATGCTCATCACACTGTTATGAAATTACTTGTATTTTATATAATTATTTGTTGTATTTCTAAATACAACAAACACACATTTTTGAAACAAACAAACTGTGAAAAAATATTTCGTTTTACTTAAATTACTCAAGATGCTAAAAAACAAAACAGTTTATCAGGTTTATGATGTAACGTCCATGCCAACCTAATATGTATATCTTTGTTTGCTGGAGCATGTCTTCCTGACTCATAAATTACAATTTTCAACTTAATTTTTTTCCAATCCCGCGCGGTCTTTTTGCGATGACATTTTTCACTCCCACCCTAGGTCAAAAGCAATTCAAGCTCACCACCGCAATATGAGGTAACACACAACACACACAGCAACACAAACCGCAATAACAATGGTTTTAGAGAATCTGGGGTTGTTATGGTGAAGCAGCAATTTTCATACCTATAGACATTCCACTAACCAGGACTGGAAGAAAGCTTATGCTGCAAGTACTGAAAATGAATGTTTGAGCCCGGTGTACCTACAATACGACATGCATGTGGAAGTTATGCTGTTCCGTCGTCCCGCCTCCGGCTCACTGGTACGCACAGTGCGTCCAAAGTCTTCTGCATTTGACGTTCGTCACAGGCACTAGTCACAGTCCATCCCGCCAGCACGCCCGTCTTCTCGCCGGATTCTTTTCGAGTCTTCTCTTTGCCACCGCCTCTTCTCCCGGCTCTCGCGGGGGCGTCCCTCGCGCGGGGCGCCTGGGGCAGGAGGGAATCGCGAGCGCCTCTAAACAGCGCTCGCTAAACTAAGTAAACATTCACTCGCCTGGCATGAAACATAGGTCTTACCTAACATCGTACGCTACATCCGTCTTAAAAGAAGAATGTCCCCATAGTTGAATCATTCATTCATGACATAATTAACAAATCCATCGCATAATGAACAGTTCTCACGAGCCTACCTCAACGTGTACAGCAAGAAAGATCCATGAATTATATCCACCATGTCATTGAACCAACCTAAGCAATATGGTAACACGAATTATACAAATACACTACGAATCATTGTTATGCACTCAGATATCGCAGTCATGGGCTAAATCGATCTGGAGGTCGTCTGACCAGGGCGTTCTGCTGTTCGCGATGATCGTTCGAACACGGTTGCCCTGCGGACGATGGGATTCGGGACCTGGACGCATTTAGATAGGGACTCGGGCCTGGCGGTGGTGCTTTGGTTGACGCCAGGTTACGGAGGGACTGTGGTGACCTGGGCCGCGGGATACGTGACGCACGGGGTCTGTGTCGCTGCTGTCGTCGGGCGGTCGAGCCGTGGCCTGGGCTGGTGTGGAATTCGCAGTCTCGCTACCTCAGACGGACACCTTACCACGTCCGTCCCCTGCGGCACTGTCAGTAGCAAAAATAGTGCGGCTGGTTCAGCCGGTACAGCAGTCTGCTGTCCGTCAGTGGACATCAGTACGGCCGGTGTCCGCGTACCAGCCTGAGTCTGCACCTGGCGCTGCGACTGTGCTGTCTGGCTGTGCGGCGCCTCCGCTGGCGCACTCCGGTGTGTTGGTGTTACCGACGGCAACTGTGGCACTGCAGCATTACCGTTACGCGGCTTCAACCGATTGTGGCGGACCACCAGTTTCTTGCGCCTGCCGTTGCACAGCTGCGTGCGGTAGTTTAGCTCACCTGTCCGGGCAAGCACCACCGCCGGTTTCTTGGACTGACCGAACTTGTAATACTCGGGCGGGCACCTTCCGGGACAATGACACCGTACAACCCGCCTGGTAGTAGAACGCGTTTGACTTGCGGCCGTACTGACCTCAGTTTGCGGCGATGGTCGCCTCTGTGCGTTGTCGCGCGAAGTTATGCGCTTTCTTCAGTCCCAGGCGGAGGTGATCTACTTAGGCCGAGAGCGTCTCAGGTTCCGTTTCAGCAGTCGCTGGGGACCCGATGCTAGCCGCGGTAGTTGCGGCTCCCTCTCCATCATTAGGAGGTACGGGTTCATGCCTGTGGTCATATACTTCCGACAGGTCTTTAGCGCCTCAGACATCACACTCCTGTGACTACTCACCATACCCCTGTGACTCCCAACCATACGCCTAGACTTCGCTACCCTTGTTACCGGGCCCTTCAGTAGTCCGGTGCTGTATTTCGGCGTTCAAAACCGGCTCAAATAAAAACATGGATCAACTTCAGGAGACACTAAGCGTTGTTTATCCGGTTATCTGCTGCCGCTGACTGTACAACCACGCTTCTGTGCTGCCACGAAGGCTCGACTGGACGTCATCTGAAAATTTGTGCAGATGACCTGATACCCTTCACCATCGCGTTCCGCTTAAACGTGCCTCGCCGGTCTCGGGACACTACACCTGATAACCCCCTGCGCGTGCCGCGGTCCCGAAGCAAGACAGGCAGGTGGCGAATACGTCTAGAGACATCTACAAGGCTGATGCACCGTCACCCACGCCCTCCCGGTCACTTGTGCGATGGGCCCTATGTCGTAAATAAAGCATTTACAACTTCCATGTTTTCGATGTACATGAATTAGATATATCCCGGCTATGCTGTTTATGTTGCGAAGTTCTCGCCGTTACGTTGCAGCGCTCGAGGAACGCACCAGCCACACAGGTTGACATTTCCTTCTGAAGCCCTTACGGCTTTGCGTTCCGTGAGAGGTCTGCGAGACGTTTGTGTCGCAATAAAGGAAACAAACGAGGCCTTTGTAAGCTGCCTGACCATGCACGCAGGTGCCATTTTTCTTCATTGTGTGTTTATCCTTGATGTGTTCACGTTTGGCAGTCGCAGCCACCAAACGACTGGACACCTAAGGGTGAACATTACTGCACGATGCATCATGATTGCATGGGATAATTATCATAGGCTAAACGCACTGGACATTGAATCAGGCGATATGTAATCCATCAAAATATGTTGAGTGCCGCTCAAAAAGGAGAGAGAGAGAGAGAGAGAGAGAGAGAGAGAGAGAGAGAGAGAGAGAGAGAGAGAGAGAGAGAGAGAGAGAGAGAGAGAGAGGAGAGAGAGGAGAGAGAGAGAGAGAGAGAGAGAGAGAGAGAGAGAGAGAGAGAGAGAGAGAGAGAAGAGAGAGAGAGAGAGAGAGAGAGAGAGAGGAGAGAGAGAGAGAGAGAGAGAGAGAGAGAGAGAGAGAGAGAGAGAGAGAGAGACTAGATAGAGAGAGAGATAGAGAAGAGAGAGAGAGAGAGAGCGAGAGAGAGAGAGAGAGATGACAGATAGGAGAGTGAAGTGATGAGATAGTATATAGATAGATATAAATATGATAGAGAGACACTACTTATCTTCTATTACTAGAGTCTAACAGATCTTATGGCTGCTATATCTTGTATCTAATCTCTCCTCTCGCTCTCTCTCTCTCTCTCTCTATCTCTCTCTCTCTCTCTATCTTCTTCTCTATCTCTCTCTCTCATTCTTCTCGGAGACGTAGATCTATATGTAAACCCCAAAAGGTGCAGTTCAGAACGCACCGTCAGTAGCAAACCATAGGTTGCGCATCAGACAGCAGTGAAGCACCAACACATGGGTGAATAAGATAAATTTATATAGATCGAATTTCGATAGATCCATGGCGACATTTTCATGGTGCTAATGGCGGTCGTCAGCGGTGCATTCGTCATGGCGCACTGTCACTCGGCGGCGGCCCGACATCGAAACCTTTGCCATCGCCTGAATGTCACTTCGCATGGCATATTTAAAGCGTCAGTTATCCGCGGGGGGAGCGCAGTCAGACGACCGCCGAAGCTGCGTGGTTTCTCTCGGACGGTGCAGTCGGAGCACACCTAAAGCTACGTCGTCAATCGCGACGGCGAAGTCTGAGGATTTCTGCACGTGACACCGCCTGCCGCACCGCTCGCCCGCCGCTGTCGGCACCATGGTTCATCTAGTGTGCTGCGCTGCACTGGCGCTGGCGTTCTGGTCGGGGACGACGCTCGGCTGCAGCCTGGACAGCGCCCCGTCGATGACGACATGCGTCAAACACTTCCTGGAGTCGAGCCGGCCGGCGCTCAAGGCTAAGTTCGACCCGCTCCGACTGCCGAACTTTTCTCATCACAGCAGCAAGTTCAGCTGGTCTCTCTCCGACATCGTCATCAACGGCGCCGCCGGCTACCGAATCGATGAACTGAGCGTCAGGCCGTCGGCAGGCACCATCGCCGTACACCTCTCCATCTCGTGGCCGTACCTAGTGGCAAGCGCAAAGGGCTGGCTGAAGGGCTGCAAGCGTTTTCTCTTTAAGAACCGATGTGCGGAGTTGCGCGGCCGGCCGAAGATCACGCTGGTCAACCCGGCCGGTACGCTGCACACCACATTGACGCTGGGCTTCAGCGGCGGACGTCTGGTGATTTTGCCGAAAGGCACCAGCGTCGACCTCCGCCTTTCACGAGTGCACGTGGAGCCGCGCCTCCGCGGAATCCTCGGCTTTATCACCCGGCTCATTGGCAAGCCCGTCCGCCGTTTTGCTGACAGCGTCGCCACGAAGTTCTTGAAGGAACACAAACCTAAGTTGGAGGAGTTCCTGAAAAACTTGCTGAACACGCTCATCTCCAAACACCTCTCTAAAGGCCTGACAGGTGTATTGAAGGGATTTACAGGCTAAAGGTTTCTTCTAATGCGTATGTCTGTATGCATGTTGACTGAATGAGTCAAACACGGCATACTTGCTCTATAGCAATCTATGTGTTCTAGAATTTGACACTATCACTTCGTTCTTGGTTTGTCCATTGTCTTATGGACAGTGGACACACCAGGAACGAAGGTGCGATCATTTGGCGACGTTTTGATGAATTTAGCGATCATTTCGACGGAATATTGCTTGGTAAACATACGGTCATATACAAAAAGGGCGTAAAACTGGGGTTCTTGTGGTATTTCCAGGAAACGAGGGCCCTAAAATTTATCTGGTAACCACATAATTACGTCATTACGGGCCTCTTATCCAATCTACAGCATATCAGACGTGTTCTCTCCCCATGCCAGGTACATTTGGGCATCCGATGTCTTCGCTTTAAATTGCGAGTCATTCTTCAGCGGCATTTCATTCTTGATACAGGAGGCCATAGCGGTAGGAGGCCACCTGGTTCATAGATAAAACCATTATCTTCCTTTGGTTTATGTTGTTCATTCAAGTTTCTCACATGCTTGCGTGTCTTGCTTTCAGAAGCGTAATGCACGTTTGTATGACGTACATTAAAATGCAAAACCATTTGAAGCGTGACAACTCAAATGCCCCACAAGCGTCGTGCTAACGTCCTACTTGACCTGTGGGGTGGGACAAATAACGACCTTCAGCTCCTGTCTTTCGGCATTATGAGTTATGATCTTGCAAATATAAGTCGACCCTCAGTATAGCGGGCAGTATTGAGTAAACGATGTTATCAAACGAGCATTAACATACATGACGTCGTTAAGCAAGCATTGTTAAACGCGACCATAATCGAAGCTTCTCAACGTCCAGCTTCGATATGGCATATACCATTGCTTGCTTGATAACGTCAAACGTATTCTGTAGAACAATGAAGATTTTCAAAGCCACCACCGGTGATGCATCTTTGAACGTTACTAAAGGAGACAACGACGGAGTTGCTGGAACTTAAGTACGTTATCCAGCTTGTAGTTGTTCATCTCCAGATCGCGTAGCGTATGAACACAGTCACTCAACGCTCGCCTGGCTGTTCGCTGCCAGGTGTGCCCATGCTAGGTAGCGGATTGGAGTGCTGTACTTGTAACACGTGACCCGACTGACCGATCGGCTATTCAAGCAATGATACAGTAGTTAGGGGTGACCTGTTTTGTGTCATCGCCCATTCATCGGTGATCCGAAACTGATCTGTGACCTTCGGATACTGCATTGTACTGCTGGCCCCATGCTGGGGCTCTGGTAGTGTGATTTGAGATTGAGTTAAATATACATATATTCTGGAAATGATTTGCATTTGGGATGGCAGTCGATTTCTTTGGAGCATGTACACCAGTAAACGCAATAGCAAAGACGAAAGCTCACAACGAACGTACGATCACTTACGATATGAGACCAGATATTCGAGGTCGTTAGTCCCAACTTTCAACTCATTGTTTCATAACATAACACGCGCTCGGGTGAGGGGTCAAATTGACCCCCTCCTCCCGAAGGTTTTTGCAGAACGGCTTCCGAACGGCTCGGCGTAGCCGCACCACATTTTGATAGTCTTAGACAATTAAATGGCAGATCGCTTGGCATGAAAAATTTAGATGTACCTTGTAAGGTCATTGACCTATGGCAGGTCAAAGCCAGGCCATGGTTTCAGCGAAGGTATTTCCTAGGGAACCCTTCAATCTGATCCAACAACGGAGTGTTAGACAAAGCCTGTACATCTCTGAGATGCTTTCTTAGGCAACACAATAGCTTGAATGAGCAAATTAAATTGACCTAAGGACAGGTATGAAGGTCACACCAAGGTCAAAACCGACCTGTTTTGTTACTCTAGGACTTGCTGTATGGGATAGTTTCTGGTGCTCATTTCGAGCTTTTTGATAGCAGAAACCACGTCATACATCTCCCATGGATTTCTTAGTGGTCAGAACAGGCCATTGACCTAAAATGACCCAGGTCAACATCTTCCTTTAGGAACATACTGCCTAGCTTAATCTTTGTCGATAGTCAAAGGCAAAACTTAAAGCAATCTTATATGATTTTGGTCGCGTTGGTCTTCAAAAGGTCAAACGAGGTCACTCACCTTGAATGAGAATGTGACCTTTTGCTTAGAAACATTTATCTAGGTTCTGGGGGCACTTTGGGACCAACCCGGAACTTGACTTTGTTTAACTTTTTTATCCGAAGGTCTAAACCGAGAAACCTGAAACTGTGACCGAAGTGAGTTCACGTACAGGTCAACACACCCTGTAAATTTGGTGTCTGTAGCTTTCTTAGTTCCTGAGATCTCAGCAGGGTCAAATTAACCCCCCACCCGAGCAAGGGGTATCCAGACGGCCACCCGGGCGCGTGTAAATGAATTATCCGATCTTCGCCAGGTGTCCCAGCTACTGATCAGAATACAAATGCGATACACATGTGCAGCATGACACCAGACATCGGTATGATTACAACATGATGCAGACGGGGAAGGATCCATGATACCCAAGGGGTCGGTAGCAGCGGGCAAGCAAAGCGTTACACTGCTCGCATCGAGACGCACACACGCAGAGTTGTTTCGGGCACTCCGCGTCCAGGCTAATGCGCTCACCAGATCCATGAAGCGTGCCGGGACATGGAACATGATCATGCCCATCCCCGCTGTACAACTACCGGTGTGGTGAGGAACTGGTGCAGATGATGCGAAACCGTCACCACCGGCGTTACACGTCAACATGAACTGCTTCCTTTTGCGTTGTTCAGGTCCATGGCTTGCGCCCAGCGTTTGGAAACTGCGTCCTTCTCAGTATGGGATATTTCAAACCTAAAGTTGCCTGCATCATCATTTTGCAATAAAATGCATCGGATAAACCTTGGCGCTCAAACCTTTCAAATTCACTGGTGCAATTTTGTGCGCCTTGTTTGATGGAGTTGTAAACTAATATTGAGGCGGTGGCTAGCGTGTTTCCGTTTCACAGCAAATCCTCGCGCAATGCAAAGCAACAATTTTTATTAATGTGAGTAAGATAGCAAAATTTTTACACGCTTCCAATTTTTTATACAACCTGTGTGTGCAAACAATGAAATTCAGACCAACTGAAATGTTTGTCACTCATCGGAAACATTTCCTAAATCACTCCGTTTCCGTCCGCTATGTATCAAAGAGGCAACAGTCAGACAGGATCCCGCAATATAAACTGAGCTGTTGCATTTTATGGCATTCATAGTTCGTAACAGCCTTTACTATTGAGAAAACCTGCATGAGCCCCGCATTCTAGCCAACGACCTTATCAAGTAATAAATCTCGTCCTTCGCGAGCACGTCATCGGCTGCTAGTTCCACATAACCTATATATGGAGAAACCGTGATCCAAACGCACAATTGGGGCATTTGAAAACGAGTGACATTTGCATAAGCTGTGACCTAACTTGACACGTACTTCTCCACCTCTAAAAGCTTTTTTATTTTTCGCTCCTATGATTTTTATGTTAAGGATGTTTTTCACTTAGGCGAGTTTAAAGTCGGTGTAAGGTCAAACAGGGTCAACATCCAGATTGGTCTCCAGTGTCACCAGAACCTAGATAACTGTTCTAAACAGGAGATCACGTGCTCTTTTGAGGTCAGTGACCTTGTTTGACATTCAGAAGATAATGACTGCCAAAATCATTCAATACTGCTTCGAGTTTTGCGTTTGAATTAGCGAAAAACAGTACGCTATGCAGTATGTTCCTCAAAGCAAAACGTTGACCCTAGTCATATTAGGCCAGTGCCTACTTTGACCTTAAAAAAGTCCGTGCAAGATGTATGATGCGGTTCCTATTATCAATAAATTTAAAATGAGCACCAGAAACTACCGCATATAGCAAGGCCTAGAGCAATAACGCAGGTCGGTTTTGACCTTGGTCTGACGTTCATACATGAGCCCAGGTCAATAGACTTTGTTCATTCATTTGATTTGTTTCCTAAGAAAGTTTCTCAGAGATGTATGGATTCGTCTAAAGCTCCGTTGTTGCATCATACTGAGTGACTCCCTAGAAATCAACTTCACTGGATCCATGGCCCGACTTTGATCTGCTGTAGGTCAGTGACCTGACAAGGTTCATCTAAACTTGACACCAAACGATCCGCTGTTCCATTTCTGCAGCTACCAAAAATTTAGCGCCGCTACGCCACGCCGTCTGGAAACCATTCCGGAAAATTTTCCAGCGGGTAGGGTGGCAAATTGACCATCTAACCCGTGCACATTTTAATGCAATGGATGACGTGATACAGTAGTGTCGTTCGTACGCAATCACGTCAGGTAATGTTAGCCCTACCGGAGCATCGCACAGTTTCATGGGCATCGCACCACGCGTGCTGGTGCCTTCTGGACCGGTGTGTTACATAAGAACTTCTCCAGACGCGTGAACAACTCAGAAACAAATGAAGAGGTGGAAAGGTGGCTTCTGCAATTCCTGAACACGCTTACCCAGGTGTTTCTGAATTTAACGTTTGAGTCAAGGTTTTAATGCGTCACGGAACATTCCGTATATAATTTCTTCACCATAAAACCAGAAGTATTCTCTGTTTTCACACTTCGTCAACAATTGAATGATTCGGCATGTCGGGATACTTTGCCGAATGCACACAATCGTGCACACGCTTAATGTCGAACTCTCATCTAATCATAATTATCTACTCCCTGACAGTGGAGCTCATGACCGTGCATTCCATAGCATCGGACTCATTATCATGCACTCGCTGAATGTAGAACTCTCTCATCTAATCATAATCATCTACTCGCTGACAGTGGAGCTCATGATAGTGCATTCCATAGCATCGAACGCATTATCATACACTCGCTAAATGACGAACACATTAATCATGTCTTGGCCACGGTACCCGTAGCCTCGCAGCTTGGCTCCGTCACTACATGGTATCGCGCTAACGAAATTATATCCCTGACTCTATAGCTTCGTTTTCTGACGAGCCACCCGCTGAAGATGTCTCAGCATAGCGTGAGGAAAACCCAAGAAGGTAGGGTAGCCAGAGCCAACTTTGATCCTGATTTTGCCATGCGTTGTCACGGGGCTCTTGTTCCGCATTCTTGGAAAACGGGACCAAGGGCGGATCCAGAACGTCATCCTGGGAGCGGCCACTCCTTGGCTCGGGAGGGGAGAGGTAAAAGCTCGAAGTAGTCCTGGCTAAAACTCAGGACGACTTCACTCTTTGGATTTTCCTTCTACGTATCCACAGGACAAGCTATAAAACTACCTTACATAGTCAAAACTGCTTATATTTTGTTACAACTTTAGAAATAAGTATTTTTTTCAAGCTTGGCAGGAGAGGGGCCATGGCCCGGTTTCGCACCTTCAATCCCTCACCCTCAGTGGAGTGTCATACCACCGACAGGGCCTGCGTCTATACAAACGTAGACGCAGACATAGACATTCCTATGTTTATGTGCTTCAGATACGATTTCTATAATTTTAGAACCTACCTGCCTTTCACCGCCGCGTTATCGTGAAATTATAAGGTTATGCACCTCCCCTCTGGTCGAGAGTACATGGCAGGCGTGTGGTAAAAGGGTAGCAAAGGTCAGCTGCATCCTGATGTGTAATCCCAAACGTTGTGTTTTACAGACAGCCCGTGCCACATGTGACTAGACGGGCAGAGGCGGCCCTGCAGTCGCCGCCCACTCAATGATGCAAGCTGCCGGGCTCGTGCCAAATGACACCGGGCCAACGAGGGCTTGTCAATCACAATGCATGACATATGCCACTGACTGCTCCGTGTATCGTTTTCGCCAGTCGCAGTAAAAGGAATACACATCAGTTGTGGCGCGTTTTTTTTTTCTCTGCGGGCTGACTCGTGGTGGGAGAGAACTGGTAACGACCGCCGACGCTTACCTTCCCCCAAATGATGATCATACTTAGTTTGCCAACCGAGGGGCGCGATCTCTTTGTCCATTGCTATGTTGTAACTCTGTAATGTCATGCAGTGTCACCAGCCATCAAATGTCAATGCTACAGTCTTCAAAAAGCTAACAAAGGCGTATCGCTCGTCGTTTTCTAACCAAAGAGGAATTATTTGGACAATAAACAAAGCGTAACGGCTCTTTAGCATATGCGTTGGTTCTTTCATCGCATCAGTTTGCTGCTCTCGCCATACAATTGTCAAAGCTGTGCTTTCTTCGAAAAATTATTTAGATACTGCAAACATGCGTTTAGATAACCATGCTCGACACCTTTCACGCGTGGTTTTTGAATCAAACGGTCAAAACCTGATAGAGGTCCTCGTTGGGGTAACTAATGAAGTGATGCCACTCAAGGGGCCCTGACGTAATATTCTAACTTAAATATCGCCTGCGAAAGCCAGCCAACTGCAAAATTTATCGGAGAAAGCGAACTAACACTCAATATTGTGAACAGCACATAACAACGATTACTTTTGTGCTGAGGCAGGTAGTACATTGCTTTCTTGGAAGTTACGTGTGTAGAATTTACAGAGCCTGTGCAAGCGCGGATTCGAAAGGCGCCCAAACATTTCGTTGCTTCTCTATTCAATGAGCTTTTTCTGGCCGTCGGTGATGGTGAGGTAACCAGGAGTACTCGTCGGTCGCTCAGCGACAATAGAGCTGTACGCCAAAAACATAAAACCGAAAATAAACAAGTCTCGGCACTCCAAGCAAAGACACTGTGAGGGAATACAGCATCTGAGCAAAGGGCACAGTCAGTAGTAAGAGGCTTGAAAGTGCAGGTTTTTCGCTATCATGAGTTCTAAAACTGGAAACGACCGGCTTTGTGCTTTTTGTGTGTGTGGGGGGGGGGGAGTGGTGGCTTTATCACGGCAAGGGGCGTTCCACACAAACACGCCACTTACCCTCCCCCCCCCCCTCCCACCCCCCACCCGGCCGGCAGCCAACAACTGCAGCTTGACGACCCAGGCACAGAATGGCTTGGACTACGACGGCGTGTCGCACGTCATGGGTTGCGTCTGGTCGAGGTTCGGCATCCTGTCCACCTCCTGACAGGCTCAGCAAGGAGTTAGAAGATTCCACGGCATCAGCGCCGCAGCAAGCACTCCTACTGACAGGAGTGCTGCGACATCACTTCTGCTACCGTCGTTTAGACACCGCATTGGTGACGCGCGACAAAACTTTTTACTATAAAGGTGATAACCTTTGCATTACTTATACTGCAAAACATGCGCAGTCATTACTTATGCAATACTTTACTTCTACTGCAAAGGCTTATACGCAACATAAGTGCTTCACGACACAACTTGTACTCCAAAAAAATCATACCCGTCATTACCTCTGCTGCAAAAACCTATACAGCGTCTCCTTATGCAGGGCATTACTCGTAGTGTATAGACGCATACGTGACACTGACGCTACACGAAAAAAACGCATGCTTCAAAGATGTATCACTGTCATGTCTTTACTGCCAACTTGAACAGTTTTCACGTATGCGCAACATTACTTCTACTTTTCTGGCTTGCCGGGGAGTGTCAAAGGCGTGGGCACCTAGCCGGGGTGTACGAACAATCCACAGGTTAGGAGGGAATCCCAACTGCGTAATACTTCAATTGAATGTCCGAGCAGCTGATACGGAAAGTTTTATGGTTATTATGCTACCAGATTTTATCGATTTACAATGCTTGCAAGTGAGAAGCGTCTGAGCAAACGAGCAGAGGCTGTAGTTTGGGTGGCACCATCTCAATGACTGGTATAACTCTCTGAGAGCTAACTAGCTCTCGGAATGCATGGTATAACTCTCACCACACGTTTTTACTAAAACATGTCGCGTAGAGCTATTGCTGGTATGAAGCGATTTGGCCCAGCCGATTGCTGCGATGTGTTCGGTACCTCTAAGATTTCAGAGGCTTAACCGATGGGTTACAGTACTGGCGGTTGCAATTTGTAGATTATGGCCTGTAGCTTATTGCACAAACGTAACACATATTTATTGGCCAAAGAAGTAAAGTCGCCGACGAGAAAGGACAATATAGGTTTTTACAGTAAACGCAATGACGGGCATAGGCTTTTCTAAACACAAATTGTTTACTACTCTTCAAGTTTGTTCTAATGCGCTCTTATCACCTACTACTCTTTTGCAGTTGAGGTTACATTGCGCATAAGCAAATACTGTATAAGTCTTTGCGTAAGAACTAATGAGCGGTATATGTTTTTGCAGCTCAAGTTTGCCGTGTGGTACTCATGTCGTGTATGACTTTTTCAGTAAAAATGGTGTCGCGTAAAAGCCGAGACTGTATAAGCAACGACGGGCATACGAAAGGATAATATTTTAACCCGCTTGCTTGTATTAAACGGGAGCTTTTGGGACAATTTACATCCTATTTCCAGTCTTGGTAAGACAATGATATTCATTAAAACAGATTCATACCCGCATTAAGAAAAGCCAAAAAAGCCTTATCGGTCACATGCAGGTCAACATACCACCCCTCTACCGTTACGAAGATAGGATGGATGACCGTTTTGCATTTCAGCTGCAGATAGATAACGCAAAACGCTTATATATGTGTTTCAGATGGCTAGCGCCTTTTTACCTAGAGAGTTCCGCGGGTTTTTGGTGGTATCTTGCGGTTGTAGAAATTTTCCTGTGTTTTACTGATGCTTCGGCGAACGGAATGAGCTTTCGCACTGGGATCTTGGTTTTGGTGGCAAAGTCAAGGTGGTGGTGGATTTAACGATTGCCGTGCCGTGCATGTATGTGTACCAAGTTACAACTAAACACATTTGTTTTCTTTGCGAATTTGTAAACCAAAAGTGCGACAAAAAACTAGCAAAAGGTATAATTATTTGAGAGTAGGCATAATTAATTTCGGGTGCGTTCCTATTACCATTCCTATGAAGGGTAATGATAGCAGATGACGGGACCTGAAAGAGAATAGGCTGTTTTCTTTTCCAGGGAAGGGTAAATCGATAAGCCCCGCAGCCGGCACTAATGAAGGAAATTGGGAACCAGTTTCACATTCATCGCCCAGCGTCACAACCAATAAAAGCATATTCTTCGGGACTCGATAATTTCATTATTAATTGGTGTGCCACATGTTGAGACAAATGCTTTCAGCACACAGTGACAATAATTTAGAAGTCGTAGACATCCTATCTTAATTGACGGTAGTGATAAGGATCAGAGCGGTAACCTAAGTTGGTGCAAGTTGGATGAACCTCAGCCCTCCTGTTTCCGGACTTGAGGTCAAACCCTCAACTACACAGGGAGCCCTCGCCAAGCAACGCGCCCAATAAGCAACAAAGGGCCTTTAGCAGACGAGTATGTAAATCACGGCATTTGTTACCCGCCGCATGTCCATAATGGAAATATTTGCCCAAAGCACGCATCTATAATTCATATCTTGCCAAACGCACCGGTGAGTAATTCGTATGTTGTTCTTGGTGCTCTTGAGACCAACCTCTGGAACATCTGCATGAGCTCCGATAAATAGAGCGGTGTTCAGTCCGCCTCCATCCCGGCAAACGCCGAGTCTAACAGACGGAGAGCTCATCATAGAGGATGGAGAGGTCCACATGTTCATCAAGCTGATCGACGAGTGCGACGAGCTCTCCTCGTGGGGAGCGTGGCATCGGCGCCCACTTGGGAACTGCATCATGAGAAGTGCATCAACGCTGTCTGTCGAGTGAATACGGTCATGCTCAAATATGACTGCGTTGTGGCCATACCCAAAGTTTTTCCAAATTCCTAGGGGGTAAAAGGGATATGAGGGCGTTTAATGGGTGCTTCTCACTGATGAGGGTTAGTTAGGAATGGTCGCATGGTCTGGCACGCGTGAACTGGCGGTAGTGAATCTGCGATGGGTTCGCTGTGAACACTCATGCTTAGGTCATATTACAATTGCCAGTCATGTTCGAAGGAGAATCCGGGAAAAAGGTTTTAGTATCGTCGCCACAGTCTTGTACCCTTTACAGCATACCAATGCCTAAGCTATTGTTATTTGTGTTGGAAATGCAGGTCACTAACAAACGCTCTTTTTTTTGCATGTTGGCATGACAAATGAGTGGTAACGTATGATGCCAAAACACTAAAAGACGACATGTGATTTCCTTCGTCTTCGTGGTAGTTATTAGAAGAGGTGTGTAAGTGCGGAACTTTGCGTATATTGGGTCTAAGCGCAGGCATAAAAATGCAAATTTTCCAACGGATAAACAACTATTTGTTACATAATCGAGCGCACAAAGGTGACAGCACATAAGCTGGTATGCTGACGTCTGCACCAATATCATTTATGAGCCGTAGTTTGCCGTAAGTGATGTTTGCGTTTGCCGTAAAAAGAACCGTAAACAGAAATAGCCTGAAAAGACCCGTAACTATCCTATCTGGTAACACAAGCATTCGAGCCAGAACTTTTCCGAAGAGGCCTGTGTCATCTTACTGTGTCGAGCTGATGGAACCAGACGAAAAACTTGCAGAAAATGTTATTGCCTGATTGGAGGATAATGTTCCCAGCGTTTAATGCCGGGAACATCTTCTTTTCTTAACCCGTGCCGGCTGGAGGGGTGGGGGAAGTTGGCCTCCTCCCCTACAGTTTTTCAAGCACATATCAAAATTGAAAAAATGAGCGCCAGCAACGCTGTTTATCCATCGATTTGGCATTCTTTGAGCAAATTTGACATCCTGACCTACCAAGGGTAGTAACCTAGGCCAGGTCAAAGAGAACGACATCTAAAAACTTTGACCACACATTATTTTTTACGAGTCATTTGTCATTGATCAAACTTGTTAGAGTAAAGGAACATAACGGTGACTACAGTTCGCACCCTTCAGATTTTTCAGAAAATGCGGGTGTCGTGAATTGAAGTCGGGAAAACTTTTGCTATTTTTGCAAATACTGCAAATCTGTAGGTCCTTTGTATAATTCTGGTCTTTGTATGTGAGAAAAAGAGCACTAAGATGAAAACCGCCACGTCATGACATGAGGACATGACCTTGGGCCAAGTCATGACACATCTCTATGGGTATCTTCTGCAAAACACATGCTGAGTTTAAAATCGGCTGTTTTATGCGATAGTTTTGGACACAGAATAAAAATACTGCACTGGCGGCATGCTGTGATATCAATCTAATTTATAATTAGGTCAAATAAATCATTTTAGGACATGCAAAGATAAACCAGGTCATCGAGTAAGACATGCGTAACCACCTCCTCGTCGTGTTTGTAAAGTTTATGTCTGAATTCATGTACCAACGTACTTGTTGTCAGTTTGTTACAAATGCATTACAAAGCGTCGAAGGAGCTGTTCATAACGTGGGCAACAGCTAGGCGATCTTGGGAACCTGTAGATATACAGCACACTATTTCTGATCACAAAAGGACATTGTGCTGGTCAAAGATCTGGTAAGCACTTTAAATCTTTTGGTTGGACGATTCACAAATTTGATCCAAATTGACCTCAGATGACCTCTATCTCACCCTGAAATGGTGGTTTTGTGTCTGGAATACTTTTGTCAGCAGCCGCATCTGTAAAAAATAACTCAGTTCATAGGCTCATTTTGCAGAAAATATCGTTCTTGTAGGCTACGGGTAGAGCAATTTTGAACGGTGACCTGATGTAACCTGACCAATGTGGGAAATTTAAATGGTCGTAATGGACACCCCACGGTCTTACTGTTTATTTTAGTGCCCTCAATATCCGTCTTGACATGCTAACATGGGCTTTTAACTGTATCTATCGAAACGACCGTTTCCGACCTTTTGTGACACCAGATGGCCTCACATTTGACCTAAGGTAAAAACTGGCATGTATTCTTCATGATTTGACGAAACCTTTACAGCGGTGTCTTTGCTTTTATCCGACGGTGTCTGGAAGTTGGAGATCTCAGGGAGGAAGTCAACTTCCCCCGGCCGGACGCGGTTGTCTCAGACCCCCGGCCGGGCGCGGTTGTCTCAGACCCCCGGCCAGACGCGGTTGTCTCAGACCCCCGGCCGGACGCGGTTGTCTCAGACCCCCGGCCGGGTGCGAGTTCACCCACGGCCGGGGGTGCCCGTAATAGGTTTACCCGCATGTCGGGAGTAAAATTCACTCCACACTTAAAGGCAAACAAGAAAATTTACCCTTGCATAGAGGGTATAAGAAACTGGTTACCCTTCCAGTGATGGTTTACGCCAAGAGTTATTGCTGGTGTCAGTGTGAATGGAATGGGTCAACCTTTGTGACGGGCGTAGCGTAGATGGGTTAACAGCTGAGAAAAGGGTGCATGACTCCTGGGGACGGTAGGGGGGGGGGGGGGGGTAACTGCATCCATGGCTTGAGAGTAAAAACCGCCTCGGGCATCCGCCAGCGAGGGGTAAATATGCTTTCAGTGCAGAAGCATGGCCTGGCAACGCGCCAAGAACATAGGCGCTATGGCATGTCTGACTCGGCCTAAGCGAAGTTGCGGGACGTCACTAAAATTAGCAGCAGTTTTATATCAACCTGCACGTCGATATGCAGAACTCTCAGGATTTGGATAAAATTGTTAAACTAATAATATTAAGTCAACGCGTTCCAAAACCTGAAAAGGTAAGGTGAGTATATGCAACCGCCCGAAATATGAGTTGAAGTTCACGGCCAATCAAACTTTGTCCAAGCTTTTTAAATTCTTAAGTTTGGGCATATAGGATCTCACGAAGTTTTGTATGTCAAACTAAGTTTTTCCTAGTTCGAAAGACATGGGCAAGTTTTTATCAACCTGTCAGTTTTTAGCTCAATCGTGTCAGTCCGGATTATCGATCGAAAGTTTGATACGGATACGCTATTAGCTTGACAGGTGTAGTTTTGGAGCTAAAAGTATTGCATCGGACCAGGATCCTGCCGACATTCTAGCTAGCCATGGACCTTTCACCCCCACGGAAATTGGGGCATGCCAGTATTTTTGGCGTTTATCTGAGTGAGCAGGATGCTATTCACGTTATTGATACGTCTGAACGCCATTTGAGATTTCAACCCTTGCCCTGACACCCCGTTTGTCCTAATACGAACTGATTATGTGGGATGGGGGGGGGGGGGGGGAGTCGCGCGGTCCACTCCGCCATGAATGTTACACATGTGTGTCAGCCGTTTTGTTCTAAAAATATTGGTATCTAGTTTGGTGTATTTTGAACATATATTTATAATGCAGGGCACCGTTAATGCAATAGTTGACATTCCCGACGCCGCGATCAACGGCTTTGTCGGTTCCCGCCCGCCGCCAACGCCGGCTAAAGATTGTCGTGCAGTCTTCCTTAAAAAGGTCACTTTTCCAAGCCAGATGCTCTGGACACATTTTTGGGTCCAGGCACGTGTGAATGCCCCAGATGGCGCAAAAAGCTTTGGCACGATTGCACAACATGCTGGAAAGGTATCCTCAAGAAGCCTTAGGGAGGGGGAGGACGCCCCAACTGTATTCCTCACCGCATCGACCCTCTTATCAGGGGTGGCTCGAGTAATTCAAGAGCAAATGGAACAAACAGCATGCACAAGCCATAGTCATACTTCTGCATGGATAGCCAGCTCCCACTTCAGCGCCTTAACTGCCCCAAGGGGACTGGTGCCGTCAGTGGAAGTGCTTCCTTTGCGTTGTTCACGTCGGACTTGCGCGTAGGGACTGAATCTGGGTCCTTCGCGGGATGGACTAGTCCCAACCTCAAATCGCGCTCAGAACCCCTTTTCAATAAGATGTTTTGAACGCCCCCTGGCTCTTAATATCCTGAACAGGCACTCTATGTCGGCAGGCACAAAACTATGCCGTACCGCGCGTCTTGTCTGATTTCGCTGAGAAATGAGGCAGTGTCCGCCGCAGTCTCGTTTCACGATGCATGGCGGTACGATGCTGTGCAGGAAATCTGAAATGCAGTGCTCCACATTTATGAGGGGTTTTGGACTGAACTAGTGATCTTGAAGACCTTTTGGTGCTGTTCACAATCCTGCCCTTCTTAAGACCTAAGCCCTTCCACTTTCTGAGCTATACGCTCGCGAAAATAGGGAAGGTATATCGGCAAGAGTATTTCGAAGTTACCTTGGCATTAACGTCATAATAACGTCATTCGAATCCTGTCATGCCATAAGTCATGCGGTGATGAGGGTCAAGAAAAACATAATTGTCGAGGCGTCCATATCTGGCGTTCGCGAGCCCGATTCCCAGATATAACGGCCGTCAATTAGCTATCAATCAACGTTGTGCAAGTTACGATGACGTAATCAAACATACCGTGCTGGGAAGCATATTTATGAAACGGACAATTACGCTGTCTAGTGCGGTCTTTCCCACTTAAAAAGTGTACCGTAGGTGTACCAAGTGAGCTTGTTTCATCATATCTGACGCTTGCTTCAATGCCTTCCAATGTGAAACATGCCGCTTAAGCGATGTGAAACAGCTAAGAATAGCACTTTTTACGACTTAAACCGAACTTATACTGTGCTGCAAGTTTGTAGCGACCCGTAATCATGACGACAGCAATGGATTTTGTAGGAGAATCAAATTTAGCACTACGTAAATGCTTAGCATACATCAGAAATTGCTACCAATTTTTGTTTGATTTACCCTTGTTATTTGTTCGAATAGGGAATGCCAAACGAAATATTACTGAATATACTACGTTTTTGGATTTCATAACATTAATTTTTCATAGTATGTCATATTAATGAAGCGAGGTATATTGCCCCAGGTATCCAGTCAATAAGACGCCGTATCAACTAGAACATGCAGTCTCCCGCGAGTACATCGCTGGCTGTCAGGTTCACATAACCTATAGATTCAGTAACCGTGCCCTTGGATCATGGTCACTCAATTTATCATTGAACTGGCATTGAGTTGCCTTCCTTGGACCTCTACCACCTTGAATTGATCTGTATGATCTGTTTTAGGAACTAACATGCGTTTGCAGGCTTGCTTCGTTGCGCTAATGAAAATCGCAGACATGTAGATCATCCATCTTTTGCGGCTTAAAGAACGGTTCTAGGTGCCCTTTTAGCCACGGCCGCTAAAGGCCAAGGCTATCTTCCTGGCTCGTGCACACGTGACATTCAGCACGTGCGGTGTGATAATTCATGCAGCGTGATGGTCTGTTCGATTTCCTAGCAATGCATGCCACTCCCTAGTGGTTCCGTGCCCTGGGCGCTGCGATGTGTCGTAAAATTTTAAAACCTGTCAAAAATTCGAAATTCAACCTTTACGGAGCTTCTGGCAGTGACATTTAACCTGTAGTACGCACGCGTGAAACACACAACCGGCCGATTAATTCCTTACCGCGGCATACCGGTCCCGTGTGGCTGTATGCTCTTAGTGCGGAAGTATGGCGTAAAACGTAAAAAAAAACTGACGAAATCAGCAAAGTGGGTCTTTACTGCTGGTGTCCACGTGCAACGTGGCACGTCCACCATCACGTCCCATACCAGGTGATTGCGCGTTAGTGTCTATCGACCCATGCCACCCTCGAGTGGCTTGGCGCGCTGGCTTGTCGCTTGGCGCGCTTGGCGCTTGTTTTGCATAAGGAATCAGTGGGAACCAAAATCCAGGAACTTGGTTTTTCAAAAGATTATGCAGTAATCAGGATCCGGGGTTTTGTTTTGGAAAGAACCAGTGGGAACCAGGGTCCAGAATGACGTCGTGTCGAAGATGCTAATGGAAACCGGGAACCAAAGCTGGGGACCAAGCATATGTCCGGTCAGAACAGGTGTATGAAGTCCCGATAAATTTATAGAAATAGGTAAGGAAACGCACTTGTCGCTTAATAAGAATGGGCGAAATAGGAATTTGGGCTTGCAGTTGGAAGGAAAATAGATAACATGGGTAGGCGGCATCATGTGGGGACATTTTAAAATATCGCACGAGACTTACAACCTGAACTCATGATGACGGTGAGATAACTAAGGTTTTCCTGGTGCCAGGCGCAGACCTCTTACTTTGCACGCGTGCAAGAACTAGGGGGCCAGGCGTTGCCCCCCCCCCCCCCCCCGCCAGCGTACTTGCTGAAGACTTTGCATCGCCCTTATCTATGGGCGTAGACTGGAAAAAATGTACTTAGCTTTGTGGTCACCCCTTCCCCTCCTCCACTTTAGGGAGACTCCACTTGGCTTCCTTTGAAAGCATGCTGGCTTGATACAAGCTCTTCACTAGCGCGAACCAATATGTGTGTAAACCAATATCAATGCCAACCAATATGTGTGTATGTAATGCGTGCAAGCACGCTGTCAAAAGTCGAGCCCGAGATAAGGTTAAGGCCCAGCGCTGCACAAAGTTTGAAACACTCCGTCGCTCTTCAAGGGCGCTTGCACGACGGTTCTGGGATATTTTTCAGCGGGCATGCGTAAATCTTTCGGCATTTTAATATACGTTCGCGCCATCACAGAACCCTGGACATACACAAAGATTACCAGTTTGTTCGGAGTATGCGCAGACGTACGATGTTATTGGCAGTATTTCTGAAGCGATACCTCTAAAGTACAAAATGTTCCAGATATCAAGAATATCCTAAGGCCGGAACGCATTTTTTAAGCCGTAAAATAGGTAGCGTCTACATGGAGAATACGATCGTTTTATGTTCCAAGCATGTTTAATATGTTTTTGGTGTTGATAATGAACAGGTAAGTACAATAATATTTAGAGAGTCAATAATGAAAGTTGAGGATGGAGAGGCAAGAGTCAGCACATGCAATTAACAGAGATCAATTGGTGACTATTAGATATGACTTGATTGTCAACGGCGTGGTAAGGGGGAGAGATATGGCATTCATTGCAGTAAAAGCAGCAATTTTAGTTTGGGTTAAATCATGTAATTTAAATAGCTTTGGCATGCGTACCGCCGGCTTGACTTTCATACATATCTAGAATACTTTGTAAGTTTGTAAAAATCGATCCTGAAAGATTCTTCGGCAAAATTTAAGGTTGACCCTAAAACGTCAATTATCTTCGATAAAATTTTTTAAAAATGCAAGATCCTATAAGATCGTGCTGCCAAGTTTAAGACACCCAGAACCTCATAAAATCTGTCAGCAAATTTTCGCAAAAATCCAGGATAACAGATAATCGTTCTACAATATTTGGGGAATTTTTCGAAGTAGAAATATTTTCAAGAATACCTCGGAGAAAATTTTCAAAGCAACCCATGGTCGCAGAAGATTCCGGTCCGGATCTAAGGGATCAGATCCCGGGATCTTTTTTGAGGATCTTAGCACATGGCTGCCCGTACTGCGCGTTGAAAGGTACGACTCGGTGAAGTCACCAGGAAGTTTTCGTAAAGACGCTCGCGAAAGATATGCTCCGTAAAGACGGCGTAGGGATCACGGCCATAAAGTTCCTGAGAGTCTGACATTGAAAAAGCAAACTCTCCTCGGTCACAAGGATGGTACCTTTGCCGTAGTAAGGATGAAGTGCTCTCTTGACTGCCGGGTGCCAACCTATCAGCTGTGCGCTGCTGTCACGCGCTTCGCTAGGTAGTTGTTGCCAGCGGAAAGAATGGTTGCCATAAAAAAGGGACGGTGCTCTTGAGACGCTATGGAATGCGCGATCCGGTGAAGTCACAAGGTTCTCATAAAACGTTTATGAAAGACGTACTTTGCGAAATTTGCATGAATTTGCAGCCATAAATCCCTGTGTGGTAGACATGCCTAATCCCAAGCTTTGGTTCCTGGTTCCCGCTGGCTCTCTCCACAAAACAAAACCATAGATCCTGGTTCCTGCTTGTTCTCTCGATAAACCAAGATCCTGTGTCTTGATTTTCACCAATTCGTTTGACAAAACAAAGCCGTGGGTCTTAATTCTCACTGGTTTTTTTTTCGCTCTCCCTCTCGACAAAACAAGGTCCTGGATCCTGGCTTCTGCTGGATTTTTCAACAAACCAAGGCCCTAGACCTTGGTCCTCACAAGTTCTTTTGACCAAAAACCCTGGATCCTGGTCTCCTCTGATTCTTTAGCAAATTTTGGATCTAGTTCCTAGTTGGTTCTCACTGGTTCTTTTGAAAACAATGAGCCTTGAATGTTGGTTGTCACTTATTTTCTTATCAATACCAGACCCTACCTCATGGTTCTCAGCCACAAAGTCATCCAAGTCACACAGGACAACGTTTGTATTTTTGCTTGACATCTACCAAAGGGAGTGTTCCACATTTGTATGGGGTTTTTAGCTGAAATAACCGTCTTGAAAATCATTGGGTGGAGTTCACAGCCATGGCCTTCTTGCGACTTATATCCTTCTTTCTTCTGAACTACACGCCCGCAGAGCTGTGAAGACTTTCGGAGAGTATTTCAAGGTCAAATTGGCATAACGTTATTCCTATCTTGTCATTCCATGAGCCATGCGGCGATGAAGGAGAAAAAATATGGTTGAGTCGTTCATATCTGGCGTTCGTTAGCATGATTTCCAGATTTAAAGGCTGTCAACTGGCTCTCAATGAATTTTGTGGAAAGGACGATGATGTAATAAAATAATGACGTATCTCGAAGCAAGTCTGCTACACAGATAATTTGTGCTGTCTAGAGCAACCTTTTCATTTAAAAGTATATCAACAATTGTAGCTGAGCTTGTTTCATCATATCTGCTGCTTGCTCGTCGGGCTGAAGGACGTGTCTAACTCTCAGCTTCTTTGAGGCGCTATACGGCTGTTCCAAGGATCTTTCACGGAGGCCGTCTCTGGTAGCAGCGCTAGAAAGCTCTGCCCATCTAGAACGTTCGTTGGATATATGGATATCTGAACTGCACCTAACGTCATTGTTTGGTATGCAGAGCTAATGGAGATGCTGGAGGTATTCAGAAATGTCGTGTAGGTGTGCTGCTACCAATAATGCATGGGCGTCGTACAAGATTACGTCAATTGAGACCGTGTTAGGAAGTGCAAGACCTACTCTAGTGGTGTCACCGGTGGTATCACCGGTATCACCGGTATCACTGGCGTTAGGCCTGTGCAACCGAACAGAAAAACTGAACACCCCTGTAGTGCTATTTAAGAATGCATTTATCTGACAATTTTATCGGCAGGGTTTAAGAAATTGCTTAAGGTCATCCTGCCCAACAGCTGCTCTGTAACAAAACACAGACTGACAGGGATATTTTTGAAGAAGCCTAGACCAGGAACCCCTGAGAGTGTTTGCTTGATGTTCGTCTGTCTCTGTATGGTTTCATGCACACTCACACACACACACACACACACACACACACACACACACACACACACACACACACACACACACACACACACACACACACACACACACACACACACACACACACACACACACACACACACACACACACACACACACACACACACACACACACACACACACACACGCACACACGCACGCACGCACGCACGCACGCACGCACGCACGCACACACACACACACGCTGTGTGTGCGTGAAGGCAATTCGTTAACAGACAGCTGCACTCCAGTATGGAATTGATTGTCACCCTTCTCCATGGCACATAGTCCTGAATATCATTTTACCAGGGATATAATGGAGATTCACTCTTGTCTTCAACTTTCACACTCACCGACCTATTTCACATTCACTTCCACTCAACTGGAAGCCGGACCACATGGCTTTTATACGATTTCTTTCATACGCTGTGCGGCTCTGATACGCAGCTGACGAGCCTTCGGAGGAAGATATTGATGGCGGTCTGCTGACATAGTTCTTATCTTATGTTTTTGACATAGTTTCTTAACAACAAGACATGAGTGCAAGTACCCAGTGCAGTTGACGCAGCCTTAAAGCTCAATAATTAGCAATGAATATTCACTCAAGGAGCCAAACAATGATCAAAAACTGATCCTGAACATGGTCAGCTTGTCGTCATGCATGTGGTGCCATCTATTTGGTGCCATCTGGCGCCACATTGTTTTAACTATTGCGTCATATTCAATCCCCCGCTAATGGTGACGGATGTCTTGAAAAGCTTGGTAGCCAATAGTTTCTGGCTATGAATCACTTTGAAATTAGGTCATATTTGGAAAATTTGGGTGTTTTCAAGTAAGGCTTTTTGTGCATACATCCGATACCTATGATTTCATCAAATGTTTTCCGCTAGTTTTTTAATGTTTCTCCTTTTCTTTTGGCGTCAGGGTAGTATCGATACACGACATACACATGCAAATATAAACGCGAGCAAAAAATCAGCTGCATGAAGAGCATACCAGCCGTGATGTTTGGTCATGCCTCATTTATCAGCTCTCGCCCTGACTCGCCAGAGGGAGGGGAGATCGATGCGACTCCTCCCCACGGCAGCCCCAAACCAAGGAAGATAGAGCCCCGTGAAAAATATTAGTATATTGGTGTCAAGTAGATCTCAAAATTCACAAGAAGTTTGGGGCTGCTAGGTCTAAAATGGGTTAAGAGTAAAATGTTGAAAATCGAATATTAGGGGGTAGGATTGTGAACAGCACTGAAAGGTCTTCATGATGGTTTCTTCAGTTCAGAACCTCCTATAAATGTGAAACTTTAAGAATGTGTACATTCAAGTTGAAACCCAGACACATTTTGTGCCCAAGTTTTACTTTAAGGCAATAACGTCTCAAATCAGTTAAAATCATTGAAAAAAAATGCACACCAAATGCTTGACCTTAACTCAATTGTGAGCTCGCCAGAGGCCACGAAAGTAAAAAAGCGATAGTTCTGAAAGATGCAATTAAAACGCATCTATTTTCCTAGGTGTAGCTGTGTGAAGAAAGTATCCCAGACACGAAAATATCATTTTAGGCTGACATAGGGGTCAGCTGAGGTCCACTTAGGTCAAATTAATAAGCCACCCAAATGAAGAAACGATATTCAAGTGCTGACTGGATCTAAGTGACCAATGCAATGCTTTTCTAAGGTCACAATTAGTGTGTTGTATATCTGTCGGTACTCGAGATCGCACAGCTTTCGAATACGTTGTGCGTAAGCCTTTCGACGTTTCGCAATGTATTTGTTACGAGCTGAGAACAGGCCCGATGGAGCGTGAAAGAAAAATAATCTGTTTTACCAATACGATATACAGGTGGTTGCACGTGCTGCGCTCGTTCATCAAGCCTCCCCACAACTGCCAAGTAGATAATTGACCTTAGATGACCGCATGTGGCCTTGCATATCATCACTCGCCATACTGAAAGCTTACAATGTATTAGAATGATATCACAACATGATTTCTGTGGAATATTCAAATTTCATGCACAAAATTATCTACTAAAACTGTTAAGTTCGAGCTCGGCATGTGCCTTGCAGACGTACCAGAGAAGCAAGTCATGACCTAGCTCAATGTCGTATGCTCTGCGGTCATATGATGGCTGCGCATGTGCGCTACTACTCTTTTTCTAATACATAAGCAACAAAATTACTGACCA
The DNA here is from genome assembly GCF_011947565.3 of Pollicipes pollicipes. Classification (NCBI taxonomy): domain Eukaryota; kingdom Metazoa; phylum Arthropoda; class Thecostraca; order Pollicipedomorpha; family Pollicipedidae; genus Pollicipes; species Pollicipes pollicipes. Next base: position 38,248,917 of record NW_023597034.1, on the reverse strand, counting down.
TAGCAGATCAAAGCTTCAAATTTGTTTAAAAGATTCCAACTTGATAGATAAAGAGGGACTTCAACTTCCCCCGGCCTGGTGCGAGTTAAGAAATTTGCAGGAAACACCTCGCATATTGGAAGTGTGCAGTAAGTTCCTTGATCGCTATTCACAGCCGGTGGTGTCCAATATTTTATTTGTAAAGATGCATAAACTGGGCTGAAGCCAAACATAGTTGGATGTGATTTGAATTAACTTATTGTCAGCTTATATCAGTGATGCATTTCTGCTTACAGTGCGTTGGGATGGATGTGATCTTATGATGTTTTGAAGCTTGACATCGTGAGGGTAACTTTTACCGTATTTTATTACTTCAGCTCCACTTTCTTAGGTTTTAATCTGCAGACATATCTAAAGCAGAGATGTAAGTCAACATTACCATTTTATTGGTTCCAACATATCCAATAATTAATACACGCTCGGGTGGAACTCAATTTCTCCCTAGGGTTTTTTAAGGTTTTTTCCGAAATGATTCCGAATGGCGTAGTGTAGCCGCGTCAACCTTTAACTAGCTGTAAAAAAGTTGATAGCGAATCTTTTGATGTAAAAATAAATGTACTTTGCAAAGTTGCTAACTCATAGCAGGTCAAAGTTAGGCCGCGGTTTTCAGCGAATCTCGTTCCTAGGGAATGGTTCTATGTGACGCGGCAATGAAGTTTCAGAAGAACCAATGCATAACTGAGATGGTTTGTCAGGTAATAACCCAACTGAATTTAAATTACGTGAAATTACATTGACTTGGTCAGGTTTGGTATGAAGGTAGACCGACGTCAAAACTAACCTACCGTTTTACTCGAGAACTTCTCTTATGGGGTGGTTTTTGGTCCTCATTTCGAATTTATTCATTACAGGGACGGCAACAGACATGTTCCATGGGCTTTCTTAGGTTCGAACAGAATACTGACCTAAAATTATGCAGGCATTCGCTTGGTTTTGAGGAAAGTACCGCCTGGCGTAATCCCTGACGCTTATTTGAATGACAAAATAAAAGCAATCATTATGTCCTCAACCACCTTGGCCTCACAAGGGTAAAAGAAGGCCACTGACCTTGATTGAACACCGTTAACCTTTTGCTTAGAACGGGTATCTAGCCTCATGGCAGTTGCATGAAGATGTTTGGGGGCACTTGAGACCCAGTCATGCGTTTGACCTTGTTTGGCATGATTTGACCCCAAGGTCATGACTAGGGACCTGAAATTTTGCAACAAGGGAGTTCAAACACAGGGTAATCCTCGCTGTGATTTTAGTGTATCTAACTATCTTAGTTTTGGGGACCTCAAGGGACTCAAATTGACCCCCACTCGACCAAAGGGTATTCAACCGACCACCCGGGCGCGTGTAAAACTATAAGCATTGCATACGTTCATCGTTTTCATGTTATCAGCCCGTCACTGGTACATATCTGGTGCTCACAAGGGCTTATCCCACAATGACCCAATTGCTGCTGCAGTTAACACAACTGACACTGAATGGGGTCACGCAATTGCAGTCTGGTAGTCCAGATCTAAACAAAGAAAGATGATACACCTCAGCGATTGCTTAGATCACTGTCATGCCGGACCGTACTCTTTCAAGATTTCTGCGCTGATAGACTTCCAGCGTGCTTTGATCTTTTGATCTCGATCACGGAGCTCAAGGCCTTTCCTGCTCATAACGCGGAAAAGTTGTATGCAGTTGCGTCTTCTTTATGAGGGGAATACGTGTGGTTTTTTCCTTGTAATGTTATGTGATGTCATTTTCCGCCGGTGAAGTGAAGAAACTTGGCACCAAAGCAACGGCCAGGCTATGGTTATCAGGCTTTGGAAGCGTGATTTTTCGCATGCTTTTGGTTGTCACACATTCTGGTCGTTTTCGTGCCGTTGAATGAGGCAATTTTTCCCTAAAAATGTGCAGTGTTCGCATTCGTACAGCGCACACAGCTATCGATACCATGGATGAAAAAATAATGATATAGATTGGCAATGTTAGAAACCTCAAATGGACTCTCCATTGCAGCTAATATGAAAAGCTTGAGAAATATCTATGGTTGTATTGTTTTTCGGAAACAAATGAACGAAAGAAGACAAGCTCCCTTAAGCTAAAACCAAACAAGCGCGTAGTGGCTCACAAAAGCTTGACAGGTGTCTGAAAGGTGACCCTTGGCGCAGTCGCTGACACAAACGTAAGGGTCGTGCTGGAAGCATCACCCACCACATCATGCTGAGAGAGCTTATCTTTTTGGGCACCAAATGGCGCGGAATGCTACTGTTTACTGTGCCCGACGCCAGTTGATACAAAAAAGGTCGTTCGTGCTCAAGTCTGCGATGAGCTGCTTGTGAGGCTTAGGCACGTTTCCAAACATGGCCTCGAACGGTGCCACCGGCTTTTTCTCAAAATCCCCCGCTAACCTTTCGCCGGTGGAACCAGAAAATGATCTCGGACCGATGGTGAAATCATCAGGCTTGATAAGGAGCTCACACAAACTTCGTCGTTTGAGTGAAGTTGGCAGATAATCAAATGCACGGGTTTGCCGTCAAAGCGTTACAAAAAACTGAAAATTTTAGTTAACTGTCGCGTTAGCTGCAGCTACGCGCGCTCCAGTGCGTCCAAATCTTCTTCAAACTCGGCTACGATCGAATAGAGCCTCTGACATGTTGCGTAAGCATTCCGTAATGATATCGTAAAACGAGTCAAATGTTTGTCGACTAGCCCGGCTATAGCAGCAAAGAAATCACAGCACGTTCCGAAAGCCTTGTGTGTAGGCAGGGGCGCCGCTGTGGGAGAAGCCCAGCCTGTGGCTCGGATTAGTCGTTTTTCACCATGGAGATCTCCCAACGGAAAGCAAATATCGGCCGTACTCACCGGGCTCCGGGCCCCTCGAAAATTATGACCGTGTCGCTGCATACACGTGCCACTCCCCGTCCAGCTTCATCCCATTGTACGTGAAGCTGCCCCGGCGGGACTTCATTTTGGCGCGTGTGCAGCTCCCTTGTAGGCTTCAGAAGCCGCAGTACCGCATTTGGTGCAAAGGCTGCCCTCTCGCTAAAAAGACCAAAAATTAGATACCACTGGCAGTGAATAATGATCAAGGAACTTAATGCATTTTCCAATATGCCACGCGCTTCCCAAAGGTAAAAAAGTGTCACTCTCGCACAAGTGTGGGAGACTCATATCAACGTCCGTCCACCATGAAAAGAGAGTGAAACGCTCTCATCGTTCAAAGTTCTATTAAAGATCTTTTCACAAGATGTTGAGTGCGATGAACTTACACGCATTAAAGTACTGAAAGGGAAACATGCTTAAGTGACCTGGACTTTTTCAGTCAGGAGAGACAGTTGGCCGGCGATTTGTGGGCACACTCCACGGTGTTTTTTTTTCTTTCTTTTTGTATGGTCAATTTAGGTCAGTTTTCCATACAATCATTGTCCTTACTGCGCAGTGTACTCAGCGTAACAAATGAACGGGTTCTGAAGGCGTAAACTTACCATATCAAATATATATGACGTCATGATGCCGTCAAGCTGGATTCGTGCATCAGCTCTGTTCATCGAAGGGATGAAACAGGTAATTTCATTCATCAATGTATCTTACACTGTCCTTTTATTGATTAAAGTCAGTATGTTACAAACACGACGAATTAAAAACTCACCAAGTCATCATCGTTGAACACAGCTTTTTATGTTCAGAGCGGCGCAGTTCGCCGTAAAATGCGCCACTACGGCACTGAGCATTGTCGATCATCTGGGTTAGTGTATCGGTGTATGTTAACCGGAGGGATCGCGAGGAACTGATAGGTGTAGGTTACTTGGAGTGTAGCATTCGGTGGGTGAGTCGTGTGAGTGTGAGAAGAGTGAGTAGAAGCTGAGTAAATGCCTTGGTGGAAGCACGTGGACGAGGCACGCGCCATTTTGCAAGGGCGCCTGTCCGACGATTTGTGTAGCGTGTGTGGCTGTGAATGGGCTATGGGATTGAACATGTCTAGATTCTGAACTTTTCTTTTTCATGGTATAAAGATGTTCAATTTATTGCAATGCGCACCTGATAGCAGAGTTCCGATATCAGGCCTCCTCCGTATGGTGATAAAATCAAGGTGAAATTCTTTTATTTTAAGTATGAAAGACACCGGAGATTGGCCAGGTTTGGCAGTGTTTTGTCGGGACAGCACCTGAGTAAAATTTTATTTTATCATAAGCATATGCAATTTTAAGCGTAAGCTCAGCACATCAAGGTAGAGTGTTTGAAGTCCGGTTCTCTTTCCAATTCTAGACTACACTCGTCCAACAGAGTGTGCCACAAATGAAGCAAGAGAGCATTGCTTTTGGAGCAAGATTCAGGCTCTCTGATGCAGTCCTTTGAATTTTTTGCCATGTTTGGCCAACTAGGAAAAGCTGGTGTCACAAACCTAGAGCTGTTCCAAATCACAGTGCCTCCTAATGCATGTTTGATATCTTTAAGTGCTTTGATATCCTGGTCAGGTTAATGTCAAGGTCAGGTCACGTCAGCTTCTAAAACGCACTGACCATACATAATGTTGTACGTTAGTTGACATTGCCTAAACTTGTTACAGTAATAAACTCGATAGCACCAACAGCTTGTATCCTTCAGATTTTTTCAAGCCGGCCAGGTCGGTGATCTGAGATGAGGTCAATTAATGTTACTTTTCGCAAATAATGTAAATGTATGTGCATTTTTGAGCAGTTAATATGTTTTTATGCGAGGAAAAGAATATTTAGTCACAAGGACAACTATCACAGGACCTTAGAGCACATGTCAATGGCGCAGATCATGACCTACTTCTTAAGGAACCTTCTGTAAAACCAATGCTGTTCTCAAAATGGGCAGCTTTATGAAACAATGTTGGGCGCAGAATTCGAATTTCCACTGAAAGCATGTTGTTCTGTTATTTGAATGAGTAAGTAGGTCAAAACAGATCACATGAGGTCGCACTAGGTTATAAGAGGCCATCCAAGATCATATGAGACCATCCAAGGTCAATGACGTTCGGTCAGTAGCGGACAGGCCAAATGAACAAGTGTGACACGTTGCAACCACCATTATATCGTCTTTGTGAAGCTGATGGTGTATAATTTCACGTACCAACGCGCGTGTTTTCAGAAGGTTACAACTTAATTGCCAATCACTACGCATAATGCATACAAGTGCTATGCGATCATGAGTACTTATAAATGTGTAGCACACTATTTCCGACCCGGTCAACTCTTAATTTTTGAACTGGACGGCTTGTGAATCTGACCTAAGTGAAGCTCAGATGACCTATATGTCAACCTAAAATGGTATTTCTGTGTTTGGAATGCATTTGGCCCACAGCTGCACTTAATAAAAATTGGCTAAAAGCAGATTGTAAACGAAAACAACAAAGTATCGTTCTTGTAGGTTGCTGATAGACAAATTTTGAAGGGTCACCTGACCTGACCTGACCATTGCGGGGAGCAACAATGGTAGAAGTTGACTTTCAACAGTCTCAAAGTTTATTTTTGTACCCTCGATGCCCATCTTGACGCATTCACATAGTTTTCACTGCAGCTATCAAATGCTTTTCCTTTCGTGACCTCTGGTGACCTCCCATTTGACCTAAGGTCAAAAATTACGTGAGCATTCATTTTCATTTGACGAGGTCTTCACAAAAGTACTTTTGCTCTTTTCTTGCGACGTCTGGATCTTTGTTTGTCTCGTGCAACGTATGGACATTGAAGATCCCAGGGGGAGGGGGGGGGGGTCAACTTCTCCCTTGCCGGGCGCGGTTGTCGCAGACCCTCGGCCGGGCGCAGTTTATGCAAGTGTGGAGAAACAGCCTCATCTCACATAATATAGCCATACAAACAGCTCATGGTGTCAGCCGGAACACAGAGAACATGAATGTAACAGTTTAGGTAAGTCGGAACTTTATTCATTTTCAATTTTCGGGCCAATCAGCAACTGTATCTCGTAGCTGCTGTGCATTGTGGTGACTGACTGGAGACCTGGTGGGTAGTTTTACGAACAGTAGCTCCAAGAAGACACTAATGTCGCTTTCTGTTATATTGTTTTTCCAACTAATTTGCTTTAAACGTTTCGCTCGGCACGTGTGCCGCGTCATCCTTGCCCGATTTGCTAACGGCAATGCGTTGCGCAACTTTTCAACTATGCGTGGTTTCAAACTGGCATTGGCTGAATCACACTGGTTGAATTTGCCTTCACACATTGTCGGCTGACAAAAACACCTCCCGTCACAGAGCCAACCACAAAACCAAAGAACTGTATGACCTTTACAACCAGCATGTCGCCCTGCACGGCAGTGTCCGATGGCATTCGGCGATTGGTGGTAGCGTCTGTGTTGGCAGGAGCAGCTGAGCGGCAGTGTTCACCATGTCGGACCGTCGGCATTCTCCACGTCAGCCCGAGATGAGCAGCGCCCAGCTGCGGCCAGCGCAGCGGAGCTGCACGCTGCCGTGGCCAGCGCTCGCGGCCGCTGCTCTGCTGGTGCTGATACAAGCGACGTGCTGCCTCGCCTGTAGCCTGCACGACGCCGCCTCGCTCAACGCTTGCTTGAAGAGGATCCTGGAGCAGAATCGGGATACACTGAAGAGCCAGATCGACCCGCTGCGCCTTCCTGACGCGTCGGGCAAGGGGGTCCTCGCGTGGAATCTCACGGGCATTAGCGTGTGGGGCCTCTCCAAATATGACATCAAGCAGTTGAGCATCGAGCATAAGGAGCTGGGCCAGCTCACGATTAACTTTAAGGTGAGCTGGCCACGAGTGACAATCACCTCCGCCGGCAGGATGCGGTTGTGCACCGTCATCCTGGGTGGCCGCCAGTGCTTTCCGTTCAAGGCGAGTCCGCAGATGTGGCTCGATCAGCCCACCGCCCGACTTTTCACGCGCCTCCGCATCACGCGCCGGGGAGATCACCTGTCGGTGAAGCCCTCTGGCACGCGCATCCAGTTCAAACTGCCGCGGATCATAGTGCATCTCCGACTGAAAGGCTTTATTGGTTTATTGGATAGTTTGCTGAGATACCCGTCTCGTAAGATCGCTACCAGGCTGGCCAGGCGCTGGTGGGGGAATAATAAGCGTATTGTCGAGGATGAGTTGCGAGACAAACTGGTTAAGGTCACCAACCAGCATCTGTCGTCGGACCTTGGAGCGGTGCTGCAAGGGATGTAATTTTTAAACTGGGTCCCTGTGCATGGTGAAAATATATTGCTATTGTGTTTACGCTGTGGTTGGCATGGTCTGTTTCCGGCTTTTCCCACACACCATTTCTTCAAACCAAACGTCCCTGGTGTTTTTGTTTTATTTTATTTTTACATCGCATGGAATCTGCATGATGTTCGTGGGGTCACCGTTTATCACTGTATTGAGCAACGTCGTATAGATTGAGACCTGCGGGATTTGTATTTGGTGTTCGTAAAAACCGCAGGTGGCATGCGATCCAATGCTTCCTGTGTGATTCCAGCTGTACATCACAGCTACAGGATTTTCACAGGTCGGGTAAACCCATGTGTCTTCATATCGAATGGGTGACGAACTGCAGTTGGATACAGATGTTGGTAACGTTACAGGTGGGGCTACGCAATTTGGTAACACGTCTACGAAAAGTCCTGTAGATATTACCCCTCCGCCCCACTCGTCGTTTTTCATAACGCAGACTTGTATGAAGAGAATCGATGAGACCACCCGCCGTTTTCACACAAATGGTAATAAAGCTAAGTAGAAAACACCGATGGATTGGTCTTAACGAGGTCGCGCGATTTGTACTAGTTGATTTCTTGTTAGATCAAGAATTTACGCTATTATGGCAGGTCAAATGTCTAATTTTCATCACCACCTTATGCATATGCGGCCGTACCCTGTAGCGACTCACCTGAACAGGCCAATTCCTTGTTGAATTATGAGTACAGTGATCTATATTTGTATGCGTTTCAAGCATATAGTTAGCATATAGAATAGCGGCAACATTATGCTTCGATTTATTTTTACCACTTAAATCAAACGTTGAAGTCAAAACACCACAAGTCGTAAACGCATAGACGTCTCAAAAAGTGATGCGAATTTGGACAAAAAGCGTTGCAGATTTAGGTAGGATGGCGGGGTCATCATGGGAATGAAGTCCTTGATTTGTCTTTGCTATGCCTGAGATGAAAGTTTGTGGCTTTTAAAGCTACTGGCGTCTGAGGAAAAACGATTTGCACCTGGCTTCGGCAATTCGCATCGTGGATCCCGATTGCACGCATCAGATGCGATGAAAGAAGCTCACTTATAGCTGTTGGAGTACTTTGAAGCGGTAGACTGTTACAGATAGCAAAATTTCCCAATTAAGTAAATATGCTCCTCAATACGTCATTGTTTGATTGCGTCATCGTATTCCGCAAAACAATGAGTGGGAGCTTATTGACAGCCGTGTTATCTAAAAATCGTGCTCACAAAGTCAACTATGAACAATTTGACAGTTATCTTTTTTTTACCTTGATCGCCGCTTGGTCAGTGGAAAGACAGGCGGGATTTGCATGACGTTATCATAGCGTCATGGATGCCCGGATGACCTTGAAATGGTCTGCACGAAAAAGCACACATCTTTGCGAACGTGTGGCTGGGAAACCATAGGGGTTAGGGTCGTAAGACGGACAGAGCTGCCAATTGCGGCGAATGATCTTCAAGATGGCTAGTTCAGTTAAAAACGTCACACAACTTTGGCACACTACATTCAATGTAGCAATGTTGGCCAGCCACGCACGTTCCACGGTATCGTCGATTGCCGTCCGCCGGCAGCGCCGCCCGTCGATCGTCTTGCAGCATTCCTCAAAAAGCGAAGTGCTCCGAGATGAGGAAACCTTGAAACACGTTTTAGGTGTAAGAATACGCGCGATGAATTCCCCATAGGTAACCGAAGATTTTAGTGTGATTGCACAACATGCCGACGAGGCGTCCTCAAAAAATCCATAGGGGTTTGGTGCATTAACGCCTCCCCCTGTCACGGCGTGGGTTAACAAACTACGACATTTTACTAAATGGGCCTCTTCCGTCATCATAAGCTCCATTTACAGTAATTTGGAGCCGTTGCCTCAAAGGGATTAGTCTGAGCGTAAAAATTGCAACACTTTTCCTAACATTTACAAGTGACACCCAAAAATGGGAATGGGTGGGCATTAGGTGGGTACAGCCACCGACCCCTCCACATCGGCTGATGAAAATGCCATTGAGAACTGCTGCGTTCATCAGATGCATTCACGTTGCGTCCATCCGGGTGCGCCCCAGCGGTTGGGAGCGGTGGGCAGAATGGTGAATGATCCAGCTGAAATGTGCGTCCATGCAGAACTATTAAGCACAGTTTATAAAAAACTGGTCGTAAGATCACCTTGACATTTCGAAAACGAACGGGTCGTCGCATAAAAGTTAAGTTATTTCTTGTTCAATCAAGATCAAAGGAATATTCGTTTTTTAAGTGTTCATGTATTGTCACATCAGACGCATGCAATTTGATTTCTTGAATTTCTTCTGAACAGCTCAGTATTTCAATTTGAAGTAACCGGCCCTGCGGGAGAAATATCAATCTCTCTGGATTTAAAAGCAGATGGATTTATTAATGTTGGCAACGCCTACGGTTTTTTCTAGTGCCGTGTTCCATGCACAAGTAATGCAGCTTTTTCTATTTAATCTATGAGGCTATAGAGATTCAATAGATAGCTGGAAACCCCACAAGACAGAGCTTACTGTTTCGTTTGAATTCAGGTCAAACTTCTTATGCATAATAAAGACGCAGTTTTTCAAGTGTATTTATATAATGAGCCTTGAAAGGAAAGAATCAACAAAGAGCCATCTATACGGTTATGCATTAGTGGGGTCATCAGCGAAGCGCTTCATCTAAGGTATACCACTGTGCCAGATATTATCCCAGGTAGGGCAGCAGGCAAGAGTGGGCCTCGTTTCCTACTGTTCGTGCCCTTCTCCACCTCTCCAATTTTGCAGGGAAAATTGGTTGTAATTCTGAGGGATCGATAAGATTAGTTATATCTGTGGATATGTTTTAGTGGTGTTTTTATCAGTCCTATTCTCAACTGGTTTTGCAAAATAATACCCCTACAACAGGTGGTATTATTGCGTGCCATGTAGTTACTCGAGGTGGGGAATAACTTGAAGGTGAACACGACACCCAGTTGCGCTTAAATATAGGCTCCTGTCGAAAAGTAGGAGGGTTGCAAAATACCATTTAAAAGGTGTGTTCCATTTTCGTTTGGAGCTCTTAACTAAAGTGGTTCTTGGAGATCATTCGGTGGAGTTCACAGTCCTGCCTTCTTTAGTCTTCAACCAGGTTAGTCCCTGAGCTACACGCTCGCGAAGATGCGCAGACTATTTAGTACGACTATTTCAAGGTCACCCCGGCATCCATGATGTCATAAGAACGTCATGCAAATGCTGCCATTTCATCGGTCATTCGGCGATCAAGGCTTCAAGAAAAAAAATTGTCGGGTCGTTCATACCTGGCGTTCGTGCGCGCGATTTCCACACATAATGGCCGTTAATCAGCTCTCAAGCAATGTCTTTCAAGGCATAATGACGCGATCAAACGAGGACATATTGAGGCGTGAATTCCATAAATTCAGAAATAGTGTAGTCTAGAACAGACTTTTCCACTCAAAAAGTTTATCAATGGTTCTACTTAAGCTTATTTCATTACATACCACGCCTGCTTCAATATCTTCAAATGTAGAGTCTTGGCACTGACCTTGACCGGGTCAGACGCTCAGCGCCCCGCTCCACATTACTCCGGGCGATCTGAGTTCGATGCGGCACGGCTAGCTTGAGTCCGTGGCGCGCGGCTCGCGACGTTTAACGTAAAGTTGTTGTGGCAACGCACGGGGTCTTCTCGACGAGCACTCACCGATTAGCAATTATTTTTATGTTGCCAGGCCAATAATCCCAGGTCAATAATACAAAGTCAATGATAACCACCAGCCCAGTTACTAAAAAGCAGCACCAAAGTCGCCAGGAGACCTGCGGCATGTTATCTTTACACCCACGTTTCGCAAACTTTTTGAATAGTGCCTTGTCACCCTCGTTCTGGCGCATATAAAGCCGCAAATAGATAAACGCCTAGACGGTAATGTAAACGGGGCCTCAACGTCCCACACCTTGATAAAATCGCTGCATAATCTACTCTCTGAGTTGGATAAGCCCGACAACCACTTTCCTGTAGCTCGCATGATTTCAAGAAGGGATTTGACCTCATTGACGATACAACGGCCATACAGATCATGCTTAGCATAGACCTTCGCTCTGGTTATGCAAAGCAGTTGACCTCATTTCTCCAGGGTCGAAATGAGATGGTAAGGACGCTGGATGGAACGATTAGCTGTGAGGAATCATTTACTTGCGGCATCCCAGAGGATACCCTGGTTGGACCAGCTGGACGTTTTTAACTATGGTCAACGCTGCCACTTCTGAGACAGAACATCGTTTGAAATATGTACATGATCTCACATTACACAAAGCATGTCCAGTTGACTTAATAAATGAACACAGTCAGCTGCAAGACAAAACGGCTGCAAATAAGATGGTGCTTAATGCTGAAGAGTGTCAGGTCATGCATGTTTTTAATGTCAAGAAACCCCGATACTCCCGGACACCGTCATCCGTAATCAATGGGATCTGCTTACCAATTGTGAGAACCAATAAACTTATACATGAGTAATTAGCTTTAGGTGTTCGGTTAGTAACAGTATTCAGCGATATGTCTTGGCAGGCACTTGCCTCTGAAATTGCCAAGAAGAGTTCGAAGGCTTTATGTATGCTTCAGGTAATCAAAGAATTCCGTCCGTCACAAGAGTGAATCATTAATATCATAACAAAATAGACATATGTTCGACCACTGCTTGAATACTCTACGGCTGTTTTTCATCCCGCACTCGCCGGCCGCCAAGTCCAACGAATTGAGCGAGTACAGAGGCGGGCACTTAAAATCAAAGCTGGGCATGACAGAGGTTATTAATGGATTATACAGCCACTGAAACCAGAAGCGCTTGCAGGCAGGCAGGAGAAACTGTGACAGGGAAGCATGCTCCCACGAACACGAGAGGCAATCTCGGAAAGAAACATCCAAAATGGTGATGTGATGCAAACATATTACTGTTATACAAGACTGTGAACATTCAGCGTACCATATACCACAGCCCTTATAAACATGAAATCATGGCATCTAGTTGAGGGGTAAGCCCTCCACCACACTCACCGCTGCATCCGTTAAGACGTTTAAAAATTATAAACGGTTACTCTGTGCTTGCATGTGCGCTATATGAGTTGACACGCGACGTTGGGTCATTATACCGTCTATCTACACCGAGAGACAGCGAGGCAACGAGACAGACAAAGAGAGAGGGAGAGAGAGAATGAGAGAGAGAGAGAGAGAGAGAGAGAGAGAGAGAGAGAGAGAGAGAGAGAGAGAGAGAGAGAGAGAGAGAGAGAGAGAGAGAGAGAGAGAGAGAGAGAGAGAGAGAGAGAGAGAGAGAGAGAGAGAGAGAGAGAGAGAGAGAGAGAGAGAGAGAGAGAGAGAGAGAGAGAGAGAGGAGAGAGAGAGAGAGAGAGAGAGGTGAGGTGAGGAGGGGTGAGGGTGAGGGGTGTGGGTGAGGGGTGAGAGTGGAGGAGTGAGACGGTATATTATAAAAACACTACGTTGAGATCACTCAACGATCTGTCTCTTAACAATCTATTTCCATTTTACT
>NW_023597034.1:38213777-38235416 GCF_011947565.3 Pollicipes pollicipes | reverse complement strand
CGTGAACTGGCGGTAGTGAATCTGCGATGGGTTCGCTGTGAACACTCATGCTTAGGTCATATTACAATTGCCAGTCATGTTCGAAGGAGAATCCGGGAAAAAGGTTTTAGTATCGTCGCCACAGTCTTGTACCCTTTACAGCATACCAATGCCTAAGCTATTGTTATTTGTGTTGGAAATGCAGGTCACTAACAAACGCTCTTTTTTTTGCATGTTGGCATGACAAATGAGTGGTAACGTATGATGCCAAAACACTAAAAGACGACATGTGATTTCCTTCGTCTTCGTGGTAGTTATTAGAAGAGGTGTAAGTGCGGAACTTTGCATATATTGGGTCTAAGCGCAGGCATAAAAATGCAAATTTTCCAACGGATAAACAACTATTTGTTACATAGTCGTGCCTACAAAGGTGACAGCACATTCTCTGGTATGGTGATATCTGCACCAATGCCATTTGTGAGCCGTAGTTTGCCGTAAGTGATGTTGCGTTTGCCGTAAAAAGAACCGTAAACAGAAATAGCCTGAAAAGACCCGTAACTAGCCTATCTGGTAACAAAAGCATTCGAGCCAGAAATTTTCCAAAGGGGCCTGTGTCATCCTACTGTGTCGAGCTGATGGAACCAGACGAAAAACTTGCAGAAAATGTTATTGCCTGATTGGAGGATAATGTTCCCAGCGTTTAATTCCGCCGGAACATCTTCTTTTCTTAACCCGTGCCGGCTGGAGGGGTGGGGGAAGTTGGCCTCCTCCCCCCTACGTTTTTCAAGCACATATCAAAATTGAAAAAATGAGCGCCAGCAACGCTGTTTATATCCATCGATTTGGCATTCTTTGAGCAAATTTGACATCCTGACCTACCAAGGGTAGTAACCTAGGCCAGGTCAAAGAGAACGACATCTAAAAACTTTGACCACCATTATTTTTTACGAGTCATTTGTCATTGATCAAACTTGTTAGAGTAAAGGAACATAACGGTGACTACAGTTCGCACCCTTCAGATTTTTCAGAAAATGCGGGTGTCGTGAATTGAAGTCGGGAAAACTTTGCTATTTTTGCAAATACTGCAAATCTGTAGGTCCTTTGTATAATTCTGGTCTTTGTATGTGAGAAAAAAGAGCACTAAGATGAAAACCGCCACTCATGACATGAGGACATGACCTTGGGCCAATCATGACACATCTCTATGGGTATCTTCTGCAAACACATGCTGAGTTTAAATCGGCTGTTTTAGCGATAGTTTTGGACACAGAATAAAAATACTGCACTGGCGGCATGCTGTGATATCAATCTAATTTATATTAGGTCAAATAAATCATTTTAGGACATGCGAATAAACCAGGTCATCGAGTAAGACATGCGTAACCACCTCCTCGTCGTGTTTGTAAAGTTTATGTCTGAATTCATGTACCAACGTACTTGTTGTCAGTTTGTTACAAATGCATTACAAAGCGTCGAAGGAGCTGTTCATAACGTGGGCAAAGCTAGGCGATCTTGGGAACCTGTAGATAATACAGCACACTATTTCTGATCACAAAATGACATTGTGCTGGTCCAAGATCTGGTAAGCACTTTAAATCTTTGGTTGGACGATTCACAAAATTTGATCCAAATTGACCTCAGATGACCTCTATCTCACCCTGAAATGGTGGTTTTGTGTCTGGAATACTTTTGTCAGCAGCCGCAATCTGTAAAAAATAACTCAGTTCATAGGCTCATTTTGCAGAAAATATCGTTCTTGTAGGCTACGGGTAGAGCAATTTTGAACGGTGACCTTGATTGTAACCTTACCAATGTGGGAATTTAAATGGTTCGTAATGGACACCCCTACGGTCTTACTGTTTATTTTAGTGGCCCTCAATATCCGTCTTTGACATGCTCACATGGGTTTTTAACTGCATCCATCGAACGACCGTTTCCGAACCTTTTTGTGACACCCGATGGCCTCACATTTGACCTAAGGTAAAAACTGGCAGGTCTTCTTCATGATTTGACGAACCCTTTACAGCGGTTGTGTCTTTGCTTTTATCCGACTGTGTGTCTGGAAGTTGGAGATCTAGGGAGGAAGTCACAACTTCCCACGGCCGGACGCGGGTTGTGTCTCCGGCCCCCGGCCAGGGCGCGGTTTTGTCTTCAGACCCCCGGCCCAGACCACGCGGTTGTCTCAGACCCCCGGCCGGACGCGGTTTTGTCTCATGACCCCCGGCCGGGTTGCGAGTTCACATTACCACGGGGCCGGGGATGTGCCCGTATAGGTTTTACCCGGCCATGTCGGGAGTAAAATTCACTCCACACTTAAGGCAAACAAGAAAATTTACCCTTGCATAGAGGGTATAAGAAACTGGTTACCCTTCCAGTGATGGTTTTACGCCAAGAGTTATTGCTGGTGTCAGTGTGAATGGAATGGGTCAACCTTTGTGACGGGCGTAGCGTAGATGGGTTAACAGCTGAGAAAAGGGTGCATGACTCCTGGGGACGGTAGGGGGGGGGGGGGGGTTAACTGCATCCATGGCTTGAGAGTAAAAACCGCCTCGGGCATCCGCCAGCGAGGGGTAAATATGCTTTCAGTGCAGAAGCATGGCCTGGCAACGCGCCAAGAACATAGGCGCTATGGCATGTCTGACTCGGCCTAAGCGAAGGTTGCGGGACGTCACTAAATTAGCAGCAGTTTTATATCAACCTGCACGTCGATATGCAGAACTCTCAGGATTTGGATAAAATTGTTAAACTAATAATATTAAGTCAACGCGTTCCAAAACCTGAAAAGGTAAGGTGAGTATATGCAACCGCCCGAAATATGAGTTGAAGTTCACGGCCAATCAAACTTTGTCCAAGCTTTTTAAATTCTTAAGTTTGGGCATATAGGATCTCACGAAGTTTTGTATGTCAAACTAAGTTTTTCCTAGTTTGAAAGACATGGGCAAGTTTTTATCAACCTGTCAGTTTTTAGCTCAATCGTGTCAGTCCGGATTATCGATCGAAAGTTTGATACGGATACGCTATTAGCTTGACAGGTGTAGTTTTGGAGCTAAAAGTATTGCATCGGACCAGGATCCTGCCGACATTCTAGCTAGCCATGGACCTTTCACCCCCACGGAAATTGGGGCATGCCAGTATTTTGGCGTTTTATCTGAGTGAGCAGGATGCTATTCACGTTATTGATACGTCTGAACGCCATTTGAGATTTCAACCCTTGCCCTGACACCCCGTTTGTCCTAATACGAACTGATTATGTGGGATGGGGGGGGGGGGGGGAGTCGCGCGGTCCACTCCGCCATGAATGTTACACATGTGTGTCAGCCGTTTTGTTCTAAAAATATTGGTATCTAGTTTGGTGTATTTTGAACATATATTTATAATGCATCGCACCGTTAATGCAATAGTTGACATTCCCGACGCCGCGATCAACGGCTTTGTCGGTTCCCGCCCGCCGCCAACGCCGGCTAAAGATTGTCGTGCAGTCTTCCTTAAAAAGCTCACTTTTCCAAGCCAGATGCTCTGGACACATTTTTGGGTCCAGGCACGTGTGAATGCCCCAGATGGCGCAAAAAGCTTTGGCACGATTGCACAACATGCTGGAAAGGTATCCTCAAGAAGCCTTAGGGAGGGGGAGGACGCCCCCAACTGTATTCCTCACCGCATCGACCCTCTTATCAGGGGTGGCTCGAGTAATTCAAGAGCAAATGGAACAAACAGCATGCACAAGCCATAGTCATACTTCTGCATGGATAGCCAGCTCCCACTTCAGCGCCTTAACTGCCCCAAGGGGACTGGTGCCGTCAGTGGAAGTGCTTCCTTTGCGTTGTTCACGTCGGACTTGCGCGTAGGGACTGAATCTGGGTCCTTCGCGGGATGGACTAGTCCCAACCTCAAATCGCGCTCAGAACCCCTTTTCAATAAGATGTTTTGAACGCCCCCTGGCTCTTAATATCCTGAACAGGCACTCTATGTCGGCAGGCACAAAACTATGCCGTACCGCGCGTCTTGTCTGATTTCGCTGAGAAATGAGGCAGTGTCCGCCGCAGTCTCGTTTCACGATGCATGGCGGTACGATGCTGTGCAGGAAATCTGAAATGCAGTGCTCCACATTTATAGGGGTTTTTGGACTGAACTAGTGATCTTGAAGACCTTTTGGTGCTGTTCACAATCCTGCCCTTCTTAAGACCTAAGCCCTTCCACTTTCTGAGCTATACGCTCGCGAAAATAGGGAAGGTATATCGGCAAGAGTATTTCGAAGTTACCTTGGCATTAACGTCATAATAACGTCATTCGAATCCTGTCATGCCATAAGTCATGCGGTGATGAGGGTCAAGAAAAACATAATTGTCGAGGCGTCCATATCTGGCGTTCGCGAGCCCGATTCCCAGATATAACGGCCGTCAATTAGCTATCAATCAACGTTGTGCAAGTTACGATGACGTAATCAAACATACCGTGCTGGGAAGCATATTTATGAAACGGACAATTACGCTGTCTAGTGCGGTCTTTCCCACTTAAAAAGTGTACCGTAGGTGTACCAAGTGAGCTTGTTTCATCATATCTGACGCTTGCTTCAATGCCTTCCAATGTGAAACATGCCGCTTAAGCGATGTGAAACAGCTAAGAATAGCACTTTTTACGACTTAAACCGAACTTATACTGTGCTACAAGTTTGTAGCGACCCGTAATCATGACGACAGCAATGGATTTTGTAGGAGAATCAAATTTAGCACTACGTAAATGCTTAGCATACATCAGAAATTGCTACCAATTTTTGTTTGATTTACCCTTGTTATTTGTTCGAATAGGGAATGCCAAACGAAATATTACTGAATATACTACGTTTTTGGATTTCATAACATTAATTTTTCATAGTATGTCATATTAATGAAGCAAGGTATATTACCCCAGGTATCCAGTCAATAAGACGCCGTATCAACTAGAACATGCAGTCTCCCGCGAGTACATCGCTGGCTGTCAGGTTCACATAACCTATAGATTCAGTAACCGTGCCCTTGGATCATGGTCACTCAATTTATCATTGAACTGGCATTGAGTTGCCTTCCTTGGACCTCTACCACCTTGAATTGATCTGTATGATCTGTTTTAGGAACTAACATGCGTTTGCAGGCTTGCTTCGTTGCGCTAATGAAAATCGCAGACATGTAGATCATCCATCTTTTGCGGCTTAAAGAACGGTTCTAGGTGCCCTTTTAGTCACGGCCGCTAAAGGCCAAGGCTATCTTCCTGGCTCGTGCACACGTGACATTCAGCACGTGCGGTGTGATAATTCATGCAGCGTGATGGTCTGTTCGATTTCCTAGCAATGCATGCCACTCCCTAGTGGTTCCGTGCCCTGGGCGCTGCGATGTGTCGTAAAATTTTAAAACCTGTCAAAAATTCGAAATTCAACCTTTACGGAGCTTCTGGCAGTGACATTTAACCTGTAGTACGCACGCGTGAAACACACAACCGGCCGATTAATTCCTTACCGCGGCATACCGGTCCCGTGTGGCTGTATGCTCTTAGTGCGGAAGTATGGCGTAAAACGTAAAAAAACTGACGAAATCAGCAAAGTGGGTCTTTACTGCTGGTGTCCACGTGCAACGTGGCACGTCCACCATCACGTCCCATACCAGGTGATTGCGCGTTAGTGTCTATCGACCCATGCCACCCTCGAGTGGCTTGGCGCGCTGGCTTGTCGCTTGGCGCGCTTGGCGCTTGTTTTGCATAAGGAATCAGTGGGAACCAAAATCCAGGAACTTGGTTTTTCAAAAGATTATGCAGTAATCAGGATCCGGGGTTTTGTTTTGGAAAGAACCAGTGGGAACCAGGGTCCAGAATGACGTCGTGTCGAAGATGCTAATGGAAACCGGGAACCAAAGCTGGGGACCAAGCATATGTCCGGTCAGATCAGGTGTATGAAGTCCCGATAAATTTATAGAAATAGGTAAGGAAACGCACTTGTCGCTTAATAAGAATGGGCGAAATAGGAATTTGGGCTTGCAGTTGGAAGGAAAATAGATAACATGGGTAGGCGGCATCATGTGGGGACATTTTAAAATATCGCACGAGACTTACAACCTGAACTCATGATGACGGTGAGATAACTAAGGTTTTCCTGGTGCCAGGCGCAGACCTCTTACTTTGCACGCGTGCAAGAACTAAGGGGCCAGGCGTTGCCCCCCCCCCCCCCCCCGCCAGCGTACTTGCTGAAGACTTTGCATCGCCCTTATCTATGGGCGTAGACTGGAAAAAATGTACTTAGCTTTGTGGTCACCCCTTCCCCTCCTCCACTTTAGGGAGACTCCACTTGGCTTCCTTTGAAAGCATGCTGGCTTGATACAAGCTCTTCACTAGCGCGAACCAATATGTGTGTAAACCAATATCAATGCCAACCAATATGTGTGTATGTAATGTGTGCAAGCACGCTGTCAAAAGTCGAGCCCGAGATAAGGTTAAGGCCCAGCGCCGCACAAAGTTTGAAACACTCCGTCGCTCTTCAAGGGCGCTTGCACGACGGTTCTGGGATATTTTTCAGCGGGCATGCGTAAATCTTTCGGCATTTTAATATACGTTCGCGCCATCACAGAACCCTGGACATACACAAAGATTACCAGTTTGTTCGGAGTATGCGCAGACGTACGATGTTATTGGCAGTATTTCTGAAGCGATACCTCTAAAGTACAAAATGTTCCAGATATCAAGAATATCCTAAGGCCGGAACGCATTTTTTAAGCCGTAAAATAGGTAGCGTCTACATGGAGAATACGATCGTTTTATGTTCCAAGCATGTTTAATATGTTTTTGGTGTTGATAATGAACAGGTAAGTACAATAATATTTAGAGAGTCAATAATGAAAGTTGAGGATGGAGAGGCAAGAGTCAGCACATGCAATTAACAGAGATCAATTGGTGACTATTAGATATGACTTGATTGTCAACGGCGTGGTAAGGGGGAGAGATATGGCATTCATTGCAGTAAAAGCAGCAATTTTAGTTTGGGTTAAATCATGTAATTTAAATAGCTTTGGCATGCGTACCGCCGGCTTGACTTTCATACATATCTAGAATACTTTGTAAGTTTGTAAAAATCGATCCTGAAAGATTCTTCGGCAAAATTTAAGGTTGACCCTAAAACGTCAATTATCTTCGATAAAATTTTTTAAAAATGCAAGATCCTATAAGATCGTGCTGCCAAGTTTAAGACACCCAGAACCTCATAAAATCTGTCAGCAAATTTTCGCAAAAATCCAGGATAACAGATAATCGTTCTACAATATTTGGGGAATTTTTCGAAGTAGAAATATTTTCAAGAATACCTCGGAGAAAATTTTCAAAGCAACCCATGGTCGCAGAAGATTCCGGTCCGGATCTAAGGGATCAGATCCCGGGATCTTTTTTGAGGATCTTAGCACATGGCTGCCCGTACTGCGCGTTGAAAGGTACGACTCGGTGAAGTCACCAGGAAGTTTTCGTAAAGACGCTCGCGAAAGATATGCTCCGTAAAGACGGCGTAGGGATCACGGCCATAAAGTTCCTGAGAGTCTGACATTGAAAAAGCAAACTCTCCTCGGTCACAAGGATGGTACCTTTGCCGTAGTAAGGATGAAGTGCTCTCTTGACTGCCGGGTGCCAACCTATCAGCTGTGCGCTGCTGTCACGCGCTTCGCTAGGTAGTTGTTGCCAGCGGAAAGAATGGTTGCCATAAAAAAGGGACGGTGCTCTTGAGACGCTATGGAATGCGCGATCCGGTGAAGTCACAAGGTTCTCATAAAACGTTTATGAAAGACGTACTTTGCGAAATTTGCATGAATTTGCAGCCATAAATCCCTGTGTGGTAGACATGCCTAATCCCAAGCTTTGGTTCCTGGTTCCCGCTGGCTCTCTCCACAAAACAAAACCATAGATCCTGGTTCCTGCTTGTTCTCTCGATAAACCAAGATCCTGTGTCTTGATTTTCACCAATTCGTTTGACAAAACAAAGCCGTGGGTCTTAATTCTCACTGTTTTTTTTCGCTCTCCCTCTCGACAAAACAAGGTCCTGGATCCTGGCTTCTGCTGGATTTTTCAACAAACCAAGGCCCTAGACCTTGGTCCTCACAAGTTCTTTTGACCAAAAACCCTGGATCCTGGTCTCCTCTGATTCTTTAGCAAATTTTGGATCTAGTTCCTAGTTGGTTCTCACTGGTTCTTTTGAAAACAATGAGCCTTGAATGTTGGTTGTCACTTATTTTCTTATCAATACCAGACCCTACCTCATGGTTCTCAGCCACAAAGTCATCCAAGTCACACAGGACAACGTTTGTATTTTTGCTTGACATCTACCAAAGGGAGTGTTCCACATTTGTATGGGGTATTTAGCTGAAATAACCGTCTTGAAAATCATTGGGTGGAGTTCACAGCCATGGCCTTCTTGCGACTTATATCCTTCTTTCTTCTGAACTACACGCCCGCAGAGCTGTGAAGACTTTCGGAGAGTATTTCAAGGTCAAATTGGCATAACGTTATTCCTATCTTGTCATTCCATGAGCCATGCGGCGATGAAGGAGAAAAAATATGGTTGAGTCGTTCATATCTGGCGTTCGTTAGCATGATTTCCAGATTTAAAGGCAGTCAACTGGCTTTCAATGAATTTTGTGGAAAGGACGATGATGTAATAAAACAATGACGTATCTCGAAGCAAGTCTGCTACACAGATAATTTGTGCTGTCTAGAGCAACCTTTTCATTTAAAAGTATATCAACAATTGTAGCTGAGCTTGTTTCATCATATCTGCTGCTTGCTCGTCGGGCTGAAGGACGTGTCTAACTCTCAGCTTCTTTGAGGCGCTATACGGCTGTTCCAAGGATCTTTCACGGAGGCCGTCTCTGGTAGCAGCGCTAGAAAGCTCTGCCCATCTAGAACGTTCGTTGGATATATGGATATCTGAACTGCACCTAACGTCATTGTTTGGTATGCAGAGCTAATGGAGATGCTGGAGGTATTCAGAAATGTCGTGTAGGTGTGCTGCTACCAATAATGCATGGGCGTCGTACAAGATTACGTCAATTGAGACCGTGTTAGGAAGTGCAAGACCTACTCTAGTGGTGTCACCGGTGGTATCACCGGTATCACCGGTATCACTGGCGTTAGGCCTGTGCAACCGAACAGAAAAACTGAACACCCCTGTAGTGCTATTTAAGAATGCATTTATCTGACAAATTTTATCGGCAGGGTTTTAAGAAATTGCTTAAGGTCATCCTGCCCAACAGCTGCTCTGTAACAAAACACAGACTGACAGGGATATTTTTGAAGAAGCCTAGACCAGGAACCCCTGAGAGTGTTTGCTTGATGTTCGTCTGTCTCTGTATGGTTTCATGCACACTCACACACACACACACACACACACACACACACACACACACACACACACACACACACACACACACACACACACACACACACACACACACACACACACACACACACACACACACACACACACACACACACACACACACACACACACACACACACACACACACACACACACACACCACACACACACACACACACGCACACACGCACACACGCACGCACGCACGCACGCACGCACGCACGCACGCACGCACACACACACACACGCTGTGTGTGCGTGAAGGCAATTCGTTAACAGACAGCTGCACTCCAGTATGGAATTGATTGTCACCCTTCTCCATGGCACATAGTCCTGAATATCATTTTACCAGGGATATAATGGAGATTCACTCTTGTCTTCAACTTTCACACTCACCGACCTATTTCACATTCACTTCCACTCAACTGGAAGCCGGACCACATGGCTTTTATACGATTTCTTTCATACGCTGTGCGGCTCTGATACGCAGCTGACGAGCCTTCGGAGGAAGATATTGATGGCGGTCTGCTGACATAGTTCTTATCTTATGTTTTTGACATAGTTTCTTAACAACAAGACATGAGTGCAAGTACCCAGTGCAGTTGACGCAGCCTTAAAGCTCAATAATTAGCAATGAATATTCACTCAAGGAGCCAAACAATGATCAAAAACTGATCCTGAACATGGTCAGCTTGTCGTCATGCATGTGGTGCCATCTATTTGGTGCCATCTGGCGCCACATTGTTTTAACTATTGCGTCATATTCAATCCCCCGCTAATGGTGACGGATGTCTTGAAAACTTGGTAGCCAATAGTTTCTGGCTATGAATCACTTTGAAATTAGGTCATATTTGGAAAATTTGGGTGTTTTCAAGTAAGGCTTTTTGTGCATACATCCGATACCTATGATTTCATCAAATGTTTTCCGCTAGTTTTTTAATGTTTCTCCTTTTCTTTTGGCGTCAGGGTAGTATCGATACACGACATACACATGCAAATATAAACGCGAGCAAAAAATCAGCTGCATGAAGAGCATACCAGCCGTGATGTTTGGTCATGCCTCATTTATCAGCTCTCGCCCTGACTCGCCAGAGGGAGGGGAGATCGATGCGACTCCTCCCCACGGCAGCCCCAAACCAAGGAAGATAGAGCCCCGTGAAAAATATTAGTATATTGGTGTCAAGTAGATCTCAAAATTCACAAGAAGTTTGGGGCTGCTAGGTCTAAAATGGGTTAAGAGTAAAATGTTGAAAATCGAATATTAGGGGGTAGGATTGTGAACAGCACTGAAAGGTCTTCATGATGGTTTCTTCAGTTCAGAACCTCCTATAAATGTGAAACTTTAAGAATGTGTACATTCAAGTTGAAACCCAGACACATTTTGTGCCCAAGTTTTACTTTAAGGCAATAACGTCTCAAATCAGTTAAAATCATTGAAAAAAATGCACACCAAATGCTTGACCTTAACTCAATTGTGAGCTCGCCAGAGGCCACGAAAGTAAAAAAGCGATAGTTCTGAAAGATGCAATTAAAACGCATCTATTTTCCTAGGTGTAGCTGTGTGAAGAAAGTATCCCAGACACGAAAATATCATTTTAGGCTGACATAGGGGTCAGCTGAGGTCCACTTAGGTCAAATTAATAAGCCACCCAAATGAAGAAACGATATTCAAGTGCTGACTGGATCTAAGTGACCAATGCAATGCTTTTCTAAGGTCACAATTAGTGTGTTGTATATCTGTCGGTACTCGAGATCGCACAGCTTTCGAATACGTTGTGCGTAAGCCTTTCGACGTTTCGCAATGTATTTGTTACGAGCTGAGAACAGGCCCGATGGAGCGTGAAAGAAAAATAATCTGTTTTACCAATACGATATACGGGTGGTTGCACGTGCTGCGCTCGTTCATCAAGCCTCCCCACAACTGCCAAGTAGATAATTGACCTTAGATGACCGCATGTGGCCTTGCATATCATCACTCGCCATACTGAAAGCTTACAATGTATTAGAATGATATCACAACATGATTTCTGTGGAATATTCAAATTTCATGCACAAAATTATCTACTAAAACTGTTAAGTTCGAGCTCGGCATGTGCCTTGCAGACGTACCAGAGAAGCAAGTCATGACCTAGCTCAATGTCGTATGCTCTGCGGTCATATGATGGCTGCGCATGTGCGCTACTACTCTTTTTCTAATACATAAGCAACAAAATTACTGACCATAGCAGATCAAAGCTTCAAATTTGTTTAAAAGATTCCAACTTGATAGATAAAGAGGGACTTCAACTTCCCCCGGCCTGGTGCGAGTTAAGAAATTTGCAGGAAACACCTCGCATATTGGAAGTGTGCAGTAAGTTCCTTGATCGCTATTCACAGCCGGTGGTGTCCAATATTTTATTTGTAAAGATGCATAAACTGGGCTGAAGCCAAACATAGTTGGATGTGATTTGAATTAACTTTATTGTCAGCTTATATCAGTGATGCATTTCTGCTTACAGTGCGTTGGGATGGATGTGATCTTATGATGTTTTGAAGCTTGACATCGTGAGGGTAACTTTTACCGTATTTTATTACTTCAGCTCCACTTTCTTAGGTTTTAATCTGCAGACATATCTAAAGCAGAGATGTAAGTCAACATTACCATTTTATTGGTTCCAACATATCCAATAATTAATACACGCTCGGGTGGAACTCAATTTCTCCCTAGGGTTTTTTAAGGTTTTTTCCGAAATGATTCCGAATGGCGTAGTGTAGCCGCGTCAACCTTTAACTAGCTGTAAAAAAGTTGATAGCGAATCTTTTGATGTAAAAATAAATGTACTTTGCAAAGTTGCTAACTCATAGCAGGTCAAAGTTAGGCCGCGGTTTTCAGCGAATCTCGTTCCTAGGGAATGGTTCTATGTGACGCGGCAATGAAGTTTCAGAAGAACCAATGCATAACTGAGATGGTTTGTCAGGTAATAACCCAACTGAATTTAAATTACGTGAAATTACATTGACTTGGTCAGGTTTGGTATGAAGGTAGACCGACGTCAAAACTAACCTACCGTTTTACTCGAGAACTTCTCTTATGGGGTGGTTTTTGGTCCTCATTTCGAATTTATTCATTACAGGGACGGCAACAGACATGTTCCATGGGCTTTCTTAGGTTCGAACAGAATACTGACCTAAAATTATGCAGGCATTCGCTTGGTTTTGAGGAAAGTACCGCCTGGCGTAATCCCTGACGCTTATTTGAATGACAAAATAAAAGCAATCATTATGTCCTCAACCACCTTGGCCTCACAAGGGTAAAAGAAGGCCACTGACCTTGATTGAACACCGTTAACCTTTTGCTTAGAACGGGTATCTAGCCTCATGGCAGTTGCATGAAGATGTTTGGGGGCACTTGAGACCCAGTCATGCGTTTGACCTTGTTTGGCATGATTTGACCCCAAGGTCATGACTAGGGACCTGAAATTTTGCAACAAGGGAGTTCAAACACAGGGTAATCCTCGCTGTGATTTTAGTGTATCTAACTATCTTAGTTTTGGGGACCTCAAGGGACTCAAATTGACCCCCACTCGACCAAAGGGTATTCAACCGACCACCTGGGCGCGTGTAAAACTATAAGCATTGCATACGTTCATCGTTTTCATGTCATCAGCCCATCAATGGTACATATCTGGTGCTCACAAGGGCTTATCCCACAATGACCCAATTGCTGCTGCAGTTAACACAACTGACACTGAATGGGGTCACGCAATTGCAGTCTGGTAGTCCAGATCTAAACAAAAAAGATGATACACCTCAGCGATTGCTTAGATCACTGTAATGCCGGACCGTACTCTTTCAAGATTTCTGCGCCGATTGACTTCCAGCGTGCTTTGATCTTTTGATCTTGATCACGGAGCTCAAGGCCTTTCCTGCTCATAACGCGGAAAAGTTGTATGCAGTTGCGTCTTCTTTATGAGGGGAATACGTGTGGTTTTTTCCTTGTAATGTTATGTGATGTCATTTTCCGCCGGTGAAGTGAAGAAACTTGGCACCAAAGCAACGGCCAGGCTATGGTTATCAGGCTTTGGAAGCGTGATTTTTCGCATGCTTTTGGTTGTCACACATTCTGGTCGTTTTCGTGCCGTTGAATGAGGCAATTTTTCCCTAAAAATGTGCAGTGTTCGCATTCGTACAGCGCACACAGGCTATCGATACCATGGATGAAAAAATAATGATATTAGATTGGCATGTAGTAGAAACCTCAAATGGGACTCTCCATTGCAGCTAATATGAAAAGCTTGAGAAATATCTATGGTTGTATTGTTTTTCGGAAACAAATGAACGAAAGAAGACAGCCTCCTTAAGCTAAAACCAAACAAGCGCGTAGTGGCTCACAAAAGCTTGACAGGCGTCTGAAAGGTGACTCCTTGGCGCAGTCGCTGACACAAACGTAAAGGGTCGTGCTGGAAGCATCACCCACCACATCATGCTGAGAGTGAGCTTATCTTTTTGGGCACCAAATGGCGCGGAATGCTACTGTTGACTGTGCCCGACGCCAGATTGATACAAAAAAGGTCGTTCGTAGCTCAAGTCTGCGATGAGCTGCTTGTGAGGCTTAGGCACGTTCCAACATGGACCTCGAACGGTACCACCGGCTTTTTCTCAAAATCCCCCGCTAACCTTTCGGCCGGTGGAACCAGAATAATGATCTCGGACCGAATGGATGAAATCATCAGGCTTGGTAAGGAGCTCACACAAACTTCGTCGTTTTGAGTGAAGTTGGCAGATAATCAAATGCACGGGTTTGCCGTCAAAGCGTTACAAAAAACTGAAAATTTAGTTAACTGTCGCGTTAGCTGCAGCTACGCGCGCTCCAGTGCGTCCAAAATCTTCTTCAAAACTCGGCTACGATCGAATAGAGCCTCTGACATGTTGCGTAAGCATTCGTAATGATATCGTAAAACGAGTCAAATGATTTGTCGACTAGCCCGGCTATAGCAGCAAAGAAATCACAGCACGTTCCGAAAGCCTTGTGTGTAGGCAGGGGCGCCGCTGTGGGAGAAGCCCAGCCTGTGGCTCGGATTAGTCGTTTTTCACCATAGGAGATCTCCCAACGGAAAGCAAATATCGGCCGTACTCACCGGGCTCCGGGCCCCTCGAAAATTATGACCGTGTCGCTGCATACACGTGCCACTCCCCGGCCCGCGTCCATCTCCCATTGTACGTGAAGCTGCCCCGGCGGGGACTTCATTTTGGCGCGTGTGCAGCTCCCTTGTAGGCTTCAGAAGCCCGCAGTACCCGGCATTTGGTGCAAAGGCTGCCCTCTCTCGCTAAAAAGACCAAAGATTAGATACCACTGGCAGTGAATAATGATCAAGGAACTTAATGCATTTTCCAATATGCCACGCGCTTCCCAAAGGTAAAAAAAGTGTCACTCTCGCACAAGTGTGGGAGACTCATATCAACGTCCGTCCACCATGAAAAGAGAGTGAAACGCTCTCATCGTTCAAAGTTCTATTAAAGATATTTTCACAAGATGTTGAGTGTGATGAACTTGCACACATGAAGTACTGAAGGGAAACATGCTTTAGTTACCTGGCTTTTTCAGTCAGGAGAGACAGTTGGCCGGCGATTTGTGGGCACACTCCACGGTGTTTTTTTTCTCTTTTTTGTATGGTCAATTTAGGTCAGTTTTCCATACATCATTGTCCTTACTGCGCAGTGTACTCAGCGTACAAATGAACGGGTCTGAAGGCGTAAACCCATTCAAATATATATGACGTCATGATGCCGTCAAGCTGGATTCGTGCATCAGCTCTGTTCATCGAAGGGATGAAACGGTAATTTCATTCATCAATGTATCTTACAGTCCTTTTATGATTAAAAGTCAGTATTTTACAAAACGACGAATTAAAACTCACGAAAGTCATCATCGTTGAACAAGCTTTTTTTCAGAGCGGCGCAGTTCGCCGTAAAATGCGTCATACGGCGTGGGCATTGTCGATCATCTGGGTTGGTGTATCGGTGTATGTTAGCCGGAGGGATCGCGAGGAACTGATAGGTGTAGGTTACTTGGAGTGTAGCATTCGGTGGGGTGAGTCGTGTGTGAGAAGAGTGAGTAGAAGCTGGGTAAATGCTTTGGTGGAAGCACATGGACGAGGCACGCGCAATTTTGCAAGGGCGCCTGTCCGACGGCTTGGGTAGTGTGTGCGGCTGTGAATGGGTTACTGGGATTGAACATATCTAGATTCTTAACTTTTCTTTTTCATCGTATAATATGTGCAAGATAGAAGCAAGTTGAAATTCTTTTATTTTAAGTATGAAAGACACCGGAGATTGGCCAGGTTTGGCAGTGTTTTGTCGGGACAGCACCTGAGTAAAATTTTATTTTATCATAAGCATATGCAATTTTAAGCGTAAGCTCAGCACATCAAGGTAGAGTGTTTGAAGTCCGGTTCTCTTTCCAATTCTAGACTACACTCGTCCAACAGAGTGTGCCACAAATGAAGCAAGAGAGCATTGCTTTTGGAGCAAGATTCAGGCTCTCTGATGCAGTCCTTTGAATTTTTGCCATGTTTGGCCAACTAGGAAAAGCTGGTGTCACAAACCTAGAGCTGTTCCAAATCACAGTGCCTCCTAATGCATGTTTGATATCTTTAAGTGCTTTGATATCCTGGTCAGGTTAATGTCAAGGTCAGGTCACGTCAGCTTCTAAAACGCACTGACCATACATAATGTTGTACGTTAGTTGACATTGCCTAAACTTGTTACAGTAATAAACTCGATAGCACCAACAGCTTGTATCCTTCAGATTTTTTCAAGCCGGCCAGGTCGGTGATCTGAGATGAGGTCAATTAATGTTACTTTTCGCAAATAATGTAAATGTATGTGCATTTTTGAGCAGTTAATATGTTTTTATGCGAGGAAAAGAATATTTAGTCACAAGGACAACTATCACAGGACCTTAGAGCACATGTCAATGGCGCAGATCATGACCTACTTCTTAAGGAACCTTCTGTAAAACCAATGCTGTTCTCAAAATGGGCAGCTTTATGAAACAATGTTGGGCGCAGAATTCGAATTTCCACTGAAAGCATGTTGTTCTGTTATTTGAATGAGTAAGTAGGTCAAAACAGATCACATGAGGTCGCACTAGGTTATAAGAGGCCATCCAAGATCATATGAGGCCATCCAAGGTCAATGACGTTCGGTCAGTAGCGGACAGGCCAAATGAACAAGTGTGACACGTTGCAACCACCATTATATCGTCTTTGTGAAGCTGATGGTGTATAATTTCACGTACCAACGCGCGTGTTTTCAGAAGGTTACAACTTAATTGCCAATCACTACGCATAATGCATACAAGTGCTATGCGAATCATGAGTACTTATAAATGTGTAGCACACTATTGTCCGACCCGGTCAACTCTTAATTTTTGAACTGGACGGCTTGTGAATCTGACCTAAGTGAAGCTCAGATGACCTATATGTCAACCTAAAATGGCATTTCTGTGTTTGGAATGCATTTGGCCCACACTGCACTTAATAAAAAATTGGCTAAGAAGCAGATTGTAAACGAAACAAACAAAGTAATCGTTCTTGTAGGTTGCTGATAGACAAATTTGAAGGGTCACCTGACCTGACCTGACCATTGCGGGGAGCAACAATGGTAAGAAGTTGACTTTCAACAGTCTCAAAGTTTATTTTTGTACCCTCATGCCCATCTTGACGCATTCACATAGTTTTCACTGCAGCTATCAAATGCTTTTCCTTTCGTGACCTCTGGTGACCTCCCATTTGACCTAAGGTCAAAATTACGTGAGCATTCATTTTCATTTGACGAGGTCTTCACAAAAGTACTTTTGCTCTTTCTTGCGACGTCTGGATCTTTGTTTGTCTCATGTCAACGTTATGACATTGAAGATCCAGGGGGAGGGGGGGGGGGTCAACTTCTCCCTTGCCGGTCGCGGTTGTCGCAGACCCCGGCCGGGCGCAGTTATGCAAGTGTGGAAGAAACAGCCTCATCTCACATAATATAGGCCATACAAACAGCTCATGGTGTCAGCCGGAACAAGAGAGAACATGAATGTAACAGTTTAGGTAAGTCGGAACTTTATTCATTTTCAATTTTCGGGCCAATCAAGCAACTGTATCTCGTAGCTGCTGTGCATTGTGGTGACTGACTGGAGACCTGGTGGGTAGTTTTTACGAACAGTAGCTCCAAGAAGACACTATGTCGCTTTCTGTTATATTGTTTTTTCCAACTAATTTGCTTTAAACGTTTCTCGCTCGGCACGTGTGCCGCGTCAATCCTTGCCCGATTTGCTAACGGCAATGCGTTTGCGCAACTCTTTTCAACTATGCTGGGTTTCAAACTGGCATTGGTCTGAATCACAACACTGGTTTGAATTTGCCTTCAGCACATTGTCGGCTGACAAAAACACCTCCCGTCACAGAGCCAACACAAAACCAAAGAACTGTATGACCTTTACAACCAGCATGTCGCCCTGCACGGCCAGTGTCCGATGGCATTCGGCGATTGGTGGTAGGTCTGTGTTTGCAGGAGCAGCTGAGCGGCAGTGTCACCATGTCGGACCGTCGGCATTCTCCACGTCAGCCCGAGAATGAGGCACGCCCAGCTGCGGCCAGCGCAGCGGAGCTGCACGCTTGCCGGGGCCAGCGCTCGCGGCCGCGCTCTGCTGGTGCTGATACAAGCGACGTTGCTGCCTCGCCTGTAGCGCTGCACGACGCCGCCTCGCTCAACGCTTGCTTGAAGAGGATCCTGGAGCAGAATCGGGATACACTGAAGATCCAGATCGACCCGCTGCGCCTTCCTGACGCGTCGGCAAGGGTGTGGTCCTCGCGTGGAATCTCACGGGCATTAGCGTTGTGGGGCCCTCTCCAAATATGACATCAAGCAGTTGAAGCATCGAGCATAAGGAGCTGGGGCCAGCTCACGATTAACTTTAAGGTGAGCTGGCCACGAGTGACAATCACCTCCGCCGGCAGATGCGGTTGGTGCACCGTCCTCCTGTGGTGGCCGCCAGTGCCTTTCCGTTCAAGGCGAGTCCGCAGACTGGCGGCTGCGATCAGCCCACCGCCCGACTTGTTCACGCAATGCCTCCGCATCACGCGCCGGGGAGATAACCTGTCGGTGAAGCCCCTCTGGCACGGCATCCAGTTCAAACTGCCGCGGATCATAGTGCATCTCCGACTGAAAGGCTTTATTGGTTTATTGGATAGTTTGCTGAGATACCCGTCTCGTAAGATCGCTACCAGGCTGGCCAGGCGCTGGTGGGGGAATAATAAGCGTATTGTCGAGGATGAGTTGCGAGACAAACTGGTTAAGGTCACCAACCAGCATCTGTCGTCGGACCTTGGAGCGGTGCTGCAAGGGATGTAATTTTTAAACTGGGTCCCTGTGCATGGTGAAAATATATTGCTATTGTGTTTACGCTGTGGTTGGCATGGTCTGTTTCCGGCTTTTCCCACACACCATTTCTTCAAACCAAACGTCCCTGGTGTTTTTGTTTTATTTTATTTTTACATCGCATGGAATCTGCATGATGTTCGTGGGGTCACCGTTTATCACTGTATTGAGCAACGTCGTATAGATTGAGACCTGCGGGATTTGTATTTGGTGTTCGTAAAAACCGCAGGTGGCATGCGATCCAATGCTTCCTGTGTGATTCCAGCTGTACATCACAGCTACAGGATTTTCACAGGTCGGGTAAACCCATGTGTCTTCATATCGAATGGGTGACGAACTGCAGTTGGATACAGATGTTGGTAACGTTACAGGTGGGGCTACGCAATTTGGTAACACGTCTACGAAAAGTCCTGTAGATATTACCCCTCCGCCCCACTCGTCGTTTTTCATAACGCAGACTTGTATGAAGAGAATCGATGAGACCACCCGCCGTTTTCACACAAATGGTAATAAAGCTAAGTAGAAAACACCGATGGATTGGTCTTAACGAGGTCGCGCGATTTGTACTAGTTGATTTCTTGTTAGATCAAGAATTTACGCTATTATGGCAGGTCAAATGTCTAATTTTCATCACCACCTTATGCATATGCGGCCGTACCCTGTAGCGACTCACCTGAACAGGCCAATTCCTTGTTGAATTATGAGTACAGTGATCTATATTTGTATGCGTTTCAAGCATATAGTTAGCATATAGAATAGTGGCAACATTATGCTTCGATTTATTTTTACCACTTAAATCAAACGTTGAAGTCAAAACACCACAAGTCGTAAACGCATAGACGTCTCAAAAAGTGATGCGAATTTGGACAAAAAGCGTTGCAGATTTAGGTAGGATGGCGGGGTCATCATGGGAATGAAGTCCTTGATTTGTCTTTGCTATGCCTGAGATGAAAGTTTGTGGCTTTTAAAGCTACTGGCGTCTGAGGAAAAACGATTTGCACCTGGCTTCGGCAATTCGCATCGTGGATCCCGATTGCACGCATCAGATGCGATGAAAGAAGCTCACTTATAGCTGTTGGAATACTTTGAAGCGGTAGACTGCTACAGATAACAAAATTTCCCAATTAAGTAAATATGCTCCTCAATACGTCATTGTTTGATTGCGTCATCGTATTCCGCAAAACAATGAGTGGGAGCTTATTGACAGCCGTGTTATCTAAAAATCGTGCTCACAAAGTCAACTATGAACAATTTGACAGTTATCTTTTTTTTACCTTGATCGCCGCTTGGTCAGTGGAAAGACAGGCGGGATTTGCATGACGTTATCATAGCGTCATGGATGCCCGGATGACCTTGAAATGGTCTGCACGAAAAAGCACACATCTTTGCGAACGTGTGGCTGGGAAACCATAGGGGTTAGGGTCGTAAGACGGACAGAGCTGCCAATTGCGGCGAATGATCTTCAAGATGGCTAGTTCAGTTAAAAACGTCACACAACTTTGGCACACTACATTCAATGTAGCAATGTTGGCCAGCCACGCACGTTCCACGGTATCGTCGATTGCCGTCCGCCTGCAGCGCCGCCCGTCGATCGTCTTGCAGCATTCCTCAAAAAGCGAAGTGCTCCGAGATGAGGAAACCTTGAAACACGTTTTAGGTGTAAGAATACGCGCGATGAATTCCCCATAGGTAACCGAAGATTTTAGTGTGATTGCACAACATGCCGACGAGGCGTCCTCAAAAAATCCATAGGGGTTTGGTGCATTAACGCCTCCCCCTGTCACGGTGAGGGTTAAAAAACTACGACATTTTACTAAATGGGCCTCTTCCGTCATCATAAGCTCCATTTACACTAATTTGGAGCCGTTACCTCAAAGGGATTAGTCTGAGCGTAAAAATTGCAACACTTTTCCTAACATTTATAAGTGACACCCAAAAATGGGAATGGGTGGGCATTAGGTGGGTACAGCCACCGACCCCTCCATATCGGCAGATGAAAATGCCATTGAGAACTGCTGCGTTCATCAGATGCATTCACGTTGCGTCCATCCGGGTGCGCCCCAGCGGTTGGGAGCGGTGGGTAGAATGGTGAATGATCCAGCTGAAATGTGCGTCCATGCAGAACTATTAAGCACAGTTTATAAAAAAACTGGTCGTAAGATCACCTTGACATTTCGAAAACGAACGGGTCGTCGCATAAAAGTTAAGTTATTTCTTGTTCAATCAAGATCAAAGGAATATTCGTTTTTTAAGTGTTCATGTATTGTCACATCAGACGCATGCAATTTGATTTCTTGAATTTCTTCTGAACAGCTCAGTATTTCAATTTGAAGTAACCGGCCCTGCGGGAGAAATATCAATCTCTCTGGATTTAAAAGCAGATGGATTTATTAATGTCGGCAACGCCTACGGTTTTTTCTAGTGCCGTGTTCCATGCACAAGTAATGCAGCTTTTTCTATTTAATCTATGAGGCTATAGAGATTCAATAGATAGCTGGAAACTCCACAAGACCGAGCTTACTGTTTCGTTTGAATTCAGGTCAAACTTCTTATGCATAATAAAGACGCAGTTTTTCAAGTGTATTTATATAATGAGCCTTGAAAGGAAAGAATCAACAAAGAGCCATCTATACGGTTATGCATTAGTGGGGTCATCAGCGAAGCGCTTCATCTAAGGTATACCACTGTGCCAGATATTATCCCAGGTAGGGCAGCAGGCAAGAGTGGGCCTCGTTTCCTACTGTTCGTGCCCTTCTCCACCTCTCCAATTTTGCAGGGAAAATTGGTTGTAATTCTGAGGGATCGATAAGATTAGTTATATCTGTGGATATGTTTTAGTGGTGTTTTTATCAGTCCTATTCTCAACTGGTTTTGCAAAA
>NW_023597034.1:38198638-38213098 GCF_011947565.3 Pollicipes pollicipes | reverse complement strand
AGCCTGACAGGTTCAGTCGAAGGCAGCTGCATCGCTCTGCATGTTTCCGAGTCCCTCCGGCTCGTGAAATGAGTGGTGACCGCACACAACATCCACGACAACACTTTAACGTACACAAAGGTGCCATAGAACCACACCGTCGGCCGTTAACAACATCACGAAGAAAGGACCACGGCCAACGAACCGCCGATGCCTCACTGGTTTTGGGAGTCAGCACCAGTGCTACCCGGGACGCGTAACCACTGTCTCCTGTCCCGCTCCCAAAACCCGGCGGGCACGCGCCAATGACAAACGGCGTCCACCGAAGTGGCGGCACCATGCTGGCCGCAGCACCGGCCGGCCGCTTCCTGCACCGCTCCGGCGGCCACCTCAGCCTCTCCTGCTCCGCTCCAGCCCGCACCGGCCCTCGATCGCCGGTCGGGGCGGCCCGAGCCTCCACAGCGCGTCCGACACGGCTGCCGCCGGCGCGCCACCCACGCTCTCGGCGGGGGCCCCACCGGCGTCCGTCACAGCCGACGGGCCGCGCCCGGCCCCCTCCCGATCCGGCCACGCGCTCCTGCTGTCCGATTTCGTGCCTCGGGGGATGCCCGGGCAGCGCGCGACGCCGGCGGCGCGTCTCACACGAAGCCGCCGCACGGGCCAGCGATCACGTGCGCGTGCGTGGCGTTGCAGTGGAACACGTCGCGGAAGGCGGCCGCCTGCTCGACGGCGAGGTCCAGCCTGCGGACAGCCGGCAGGGTCAGCCGGGAGGGCGGCCGCTTCGCTGGCCGCCCCGACGCCAACGGCGCTCTCTGACGCGCTCGGGTCGGCCCGGCCGCTCGTCGGCTGACGCAGCTGGCGTACGGAGAACAGCCGTGGCGTCGGGATCCACCAGGTGTGAGGACACCGCAGACTGACAGTCGGATGCGGTGACAGCAACGTTGTACGTTTTTCCACAGAAGCTACCGTTTATTGATCATAGTGTCGTGTGCCACTCGGACTGGTCGATACTGTTTTGACTCATTATAGTAATTCAGACTTAGTAATTAGGCCTTAATTAAAACTTAATCGTTATTAATAATAACAATTACTAATTACTTGCTACATCTTTGAACAAAATAATCATAAAATAATTTCTTACACGAGATGGGTGCAATGTCTCGCACGTGATATATGAAATTATGATCATTCGGACTCACTTAATCTTCCCATCCAACGAAAACTTGGTGAATTCGTCCCAGTGATCTTTCTCTTCTGTCTTGTGCCTACATTGGCTCTGAAGAGGACACAAAGATACGTATTAGCAGTGCGTCTGGTTCGTCAACTATTCAGGGAAAATATCACCACGCCAAAGCATAAGCATGCTATAAACCACACCATCTTAATCGGAAAATGACTGGTAAATAGGTGCCATGAGTTCCCGTGCTGAAAACAACCGGGCTCCACCATACGAAGGAGCAGTGATTGAAATATTTCTAGCAATCATTGGGCGATACGATGATATCCCACGTTTCGAGGAAATACAGCCGTGCACACTGTCCGGAAACGTCATTCATTCGAACGTCACAAAAACTCGTAGCATTCTCATAAGATATTTAAATGATTGCTAAACATATTGTCGTCGGTTGATTTTAGCATGACAATCGAAGCCGAGAAACAGCGTATGGTGCCCGTATCAAGTATAATGAAATGTCGGCGAAAATGCCGCTCCTTTGCATACCGCGACACCTCAATTTATCATGCTTGGGTTATTTATACTTTCAATGCATATATCGAATACGGTGGCTGCGCTGTGCTGTTGCCAGCATCTCGGCACCTCTCACCTGGCCGTAAGCTATGAAGAACACTTTCTCTGCCTCCATCGCTTCCAGGCCCGGTAGTTGCTTGTCCCCCACCTCTTCCAGGTGATCCTTCAACGTCTGGAACAGGCGAGCATGTCTGGGAAACTCCCACCGGTCGGCAGCTCCCCTCGGCTTGACCGTTCATCACTGACACGTCCCCCCCCCCCTGACGGAGGGCGCCGGAGAGCAGAACAATGCTGGGCAGCCATGCCGTCCATCTGCTGGCTCAAACCAGATAACAAAATTGGCCAGTGCTCGAGACGGGAGAGGATTGTCAACGCGGCAGCTTCAGAGCAAACCGCAAAAATGTACGCTGGTGACACCAAATAATAACCTGCACGCAGAACAAAAGAAGCACGAGAGGAGGGTAAAAGGAAGAGATAGCACACATTGAGTGACTAGAACTAACGATCGGGTGTCAATAGACGGGCGCCGTAATCAAGGGCGGAGGACCACGAGCAGGCCGTGTGGTGCGCGTGGCGCATTACCGGCTGTATTACGGTTTACCGCCGTCAACGGCAAGACAACCAGGTGAGCAGTGGTCGTTGGATGAGTTCTACTGAACCGATTCAGTCGTCCATACCAAATATCCGCAGTCCAGCGGTCAGACAGACTGGTGCGCGTTGATCAGTCCCAGTCTGCTGACAGCAGCGCAAAGGCGGACTTCACCTTGAACGGGGAAGTGCTCATTTCAAGGACCCACCGGACTGCACCCCAGCGGGAAGAATCATCACCTCGAAGACCCACCAGATTGCCCCCTGTCTGGGACGACTCCTCACCTCGAGGGCCGGCCCAACGGCACCCTAAGCGGAACGGCCCCTCATCCCGAGAACCACCCGGACAAGAGCCTGAGCGGGAGAGCTTCTCACCTCGAGGGCCAGCCGCACGGCCAGCACCTGGACGGACGCGGACGCCGAGACCCGTGCCACGGTCGCCTGTTGGACGCCCGCCGCCGCCAGCGCGGCCGACACGCATGCGCGGAACGTCTCTTGGTTGTGCGCCATCGTCTCGTGGTCTGTCGTCGTCGCGTTACTCCGGTCCATCGATGAAGTCAAGCTGCTGTGGTCGATCGAGGACAAGATGGCGTCCGCCAAGCGCGTACCCAGACCACCATACTGGAATGGCCTGGAAACATCATGGGTTAGAATATCGTACAGAAATGTATATTTCTTTGATTGCAACAATCATTTTTTTCGTTCAAGCACGGCAAAGTGCTCTTAGTTTGGGCACGATCGACTGCAATTGCTGGTCTGTGCGAATCACGGCTCCGAATTGTGTAAACCCGTTCGGCGTATTATTCACAAGAAAGCAAAACAAAAAAGGTAACATACCAACTGGAGACCAATAGATTGCTCGCGTTGCACCAACCGCTAAGCCCAGTCAATGCTGATATTAAAAAGCAAGTACGCTGGTATACCCAGGCACCACACCTGCGGTTTTTGGCGTGTAATATGCCTATGGAATACTGACAATAACATGACACGCTCATGTGCGATTGGATGATATTGTACAGCGTTGGCCAATGGCAGCTTGCACCATGCCACATATCTGTTCCTATTCAGGAACGCCGGTGTCGCTCCAACACAACGTCCCCGCGCAAACCCAAACGACCTCTCTTCCTGGCAGTATTGCAAACGGTACAATGTCTGTAGCAAGTCAGCTGTATCTTACCGCGTCCCAGCTAACGTTAGGGGAAGTAAGATTGCAACGGACTGGGTCGGGTGAGGCCGACCGGGCCGACGGCAGCCCCAGCAGCGCCCGCCCCCCCCCCCCCCCTCTCCCCCACCCCCTTCCTGTCACTCACGGCGGGTAAGCGGGGTCGAACAGCGGGGGCCGCATCAACTGGTCCGGCACAACGACGGCGTTCCTGGCGCTGCTGTAGCTGACGCTGGCGCCGTTCAGCAACGGCTCCAGCTCCCACTGCTGGCCTGGATGGCACAGAGTGGACGCGGTCAGACGGGAGCAGCGGCCGGAGCAGGCGCCCCGCCGCCGTCGGCACAGGACACACGGCAGCACTGGCGAATCATAGCTGACGATAATCTGTGGGCGTCACGGCTGGTGCGCCACCGACAATGTCCGGACCACGGCTGGTGCACCACCGACAATGTCCGGACCACGGCTGACACACCACCGACAATGTCCGGATCACGGCTAGTGCACCACCGACAATGTCCGGATCACGGCTGGTACACCATCGATAATGTTCGGACCACGGCTAACACACCAGCGACAATGTCCGGGCCATGGCTGGTACACCACCGACAATGTCCGGACCACGGCTGGTGCACCACCGACAATGTACGGACCACGGCTGGTACACCACCGACAATGTCCGGACCACGGCTGGTGCACCACCGACAATGTACGGACCACGGCTGGTGCACCACCGACAATGTCCGGGCCACGGCTGGTGCACCACCGACAATGTACGGACCACGGCTGGTGCACCACCGACAATGTCCGGACCACGGCTGGTACACCACCGATAATGCTCGGACCACGGCTGGCACACCACCGATAATGCTCGGACCACGGCTGACACACCACCAACAATGTCCGGATCACGGCTGGTGCGCCACCGATAATGTCCGGATCACGGCTGGTACACCACCGATAATGTACGGACCACGGCTGGTGCACCACCGACAATGTCCGGACCACGGCTGGTACACCACCGATAATGCACGGACCACGGCTGACACACCACCGATAATGCTTGGACCACGGCTAACACACCAGCGACAATGTCCGGACCACGGCTGGTGCACCACCGACAATGTCCGGACCACGGCTGGTACACAACCGACAATGTCCGGACCACAGCTGGCACACCACCGATAGTGCTCGGACCACGGCTAACACACCAGCGACAATGTCCGGACCACGGCTGGTACACCACAGCTATATGGTACGTCACAGACAATGCCCGCGCAATATTATATGTGTAATTTGTTTGCCAATGCATCTGAGGTCACGTGACCAACATTCGGACAACGGTCAGCTGGTCGTAACGGGGTCGCAACCAGGTCCCCGCCCCAATGCAGGACCCCTTCAAGTTCACAGTCCCATCCTCCATGAGAACCTAGACCCATGCCTGCATTGAAGATACACCTGAGCGCGGAGGGCGTGGGGAAGGTGCTACCGACGCCATCAAAACATCACGTCATCAGACGGCAGCCATCTCTCAGCAGACCGCCTGCCGCTCTCCCCGCACGCGCGTGACTGTCGTCCCATCTCGCGGCCGCTGGTGGCGGCTGCCTGTCGCGCCTCGCCGCACGCACCAGGCGCCAGGTAGGCCTTCTGCTGGACGACGCGCTGGTGCCGACGCGCCGCCTGCACGCTCTCGAAGAACCCATAGCGCAGCACGGCGAGGTCGCTGTACAGGCGGTCCAGCAGCTTATCCTCCAGCAGCAGCGGCGGGTAGCCGGCCACCAGGTCCAGTGACGTCACCTGTGGCAGACGGCGGACGGTGCGGCGGCCGGACGCGCTCGAGGGCTCGACGCTCACTCCAGTGGAAGCA
The DNA here is from genome assembly GCF_011947565.3 of Pollicipes pollicipes. Classification (NCBI taxonomy): domain Eukaryota; kingdom Metazoa; phylum Arthropoda; class Thecostraca; order Pollicipedomorpha; family Pollicipedidae; genus Pollicipes; species Pollicipes pollicipes. The sequence continues at coordinate 38,207,758 of NW_023597034.1, read as the reverse complement.
TGCGGCAGACTCTGTGCCGCGATCTGTCACGTCGAATATCTGATGACGTCAATGAAATGTGCACGCATCGCTCCGGATTCGAACAGGCGTCTTAGATCCCAATCTCGCTGGGAGCAGGATCGGTCTGAACGATTGCACAATCGCGGTTAAGTATACGCTGTGGGAAATACATGTGGATTTCCAGCTCTAGTAGCGCAGTGCGGACGACATCGCCCATAATTCTGATTATTGCAATGCTAGGCCACTAGGCCGTCGTTGAACCGCCAGCCCACACACTACCACCCCGTGCACAGTGCTGGCTGGCGGAGCCGACCCCCGCGGGGAGCAGCGCCACACCACACCCCACCCCACCCCACTCGGCACGGCGACGAGCCGGGGGCGCCAGACAACTCCTCAGGATCGGTCTCAGTGTACTCAGGAGCAGCCGGCCCACCTTCTGGATGACGCTGGCGCGGCTCTCCTCGCTGATGAAGCGGCTGTAGGTGAGCACGCTGCCCAGACTCTGCGTCAGCGCCCGGAACAGGTCCTCGGCGGCGCGCTGACTCAGTTCGCGCGCCTCCACCGGCTCGTCGCGCGCCAGCAGCGCGCCGGCCGCCAGCGGGAAGAACTCGCGAGTCATGCGCGTGCAGGTCAGCCAGTGGGGCGGCGGCTGCTTCACACCTGCACGCGCGGACGACGGTCAGGCCAGGCCAGGCCAGGCCAGGCCAGGTCATGCCAGGTCAGGTCATGTCAGGTCAGGTCATTGGAGACGATCGGGTCCGTCGCCCCAGTCCTGTGTTGTGGTGGTCCCGCGCGCGCTGGGACACAAACGGAAACGGAGAATTTGAAACCAGGAGCTAGCCACCTGATACACAAACTAGGCCTAACGAATGGGATGGCGCGTTTGCCGCGCGTTTTGCTACCGATGATTGAATGCCATGATGTCGCACCTAAGCTCTGACCACGAACCGATATTTACGGTAAACAAAAACACATGCTGGCGATGACGTTCCAGGTGGTCACTGGTGTCGCCGTGCCGGCCGCGGCCGTCCTCCCACCGGTGAGCTCGGTGGCAGCCGGCCTCTCACCGGTGAGCTCGGAGCGAAGTACGTCCAGCACGGCCCGGTCATGCTCCGGCAGGTACGGGTAGTAGCCGGCGATCAGCCGCCACATCAGGTAGGCGTTCATCGAGCTGCGGCGGCCGACGCCCAGGTCACCGCACAGGTCACGGACACAGGCGAGCTCACGGAGACAGGGGCGAGCCCACAGAGACAGGGGCGGGCTCACGGAGCCAGAGGCGAGCTCACGGAGCCAGAGGCGAGCTCACGGAGCCAATGGCGAGCTCACGGAGACAGGGGCGAGCTCACCGAGACAGTGGCGAGCTCACGAAGCCAAAGGTGAGCTCACGGAGTCAAGAGCGAGCTCACGGAGACAGAGGTGAGCTCACGGAAATAGAGGCCAGCCCGTAGAGATCGATAGGCCATATAGACACAAGCCGGAAAACGAGCAAACAAAACCACGGATACAGAGGCAAACCAAATGGGATAAACGTGACCTCACGAGGCCACAGGTGACCTCACAGGGACATAAACGCGCTAACCGGGACAGAAGCGAGCTGACGAGGACCTCACCCCGTGATCCCACCATTAATGGTAAAATCCATTTAAACGGAATAATCCTGTGACGAAATCTTAACGCACGCCAAAAATGGACACGGCCCGCCCCGCCCACAACACAGGCACATGTCAGAACACATAAAGAAGACATTGTATATGATGCGGGCATTTGGTCAATGAATGGCGAGTATAGTACTAAATGCATCGCCGCACACTCTGACACGACTCTCGTGTGTGTGCTGAGGTTTATTACTCCAAAAACGCGTACCTCCTGGAGAAGTGGTGGCAAACACCAATGTCATACAATCCCGACCTCCAGTGACGTCCTGTTTTGAGAACAAAACAAGTGGACAAAACTAAACCCGGTCACGCACCGCACGTAACGGGTCAGGCTGAGATTAACAAATGACGCACATAGACACATGCGAATAGCGAAATACTCAGACAACAGACAGACAACGGAGACAACAGACAACAGAAAACAGCAAAGAAGACAGCAAAAATACGCTGTTTGGAGCTGTGGTTGAATTCTCCGAAACCGACAACAGTCCCAGATCAACGCACTTCGTTTTATTTAGCAGCGTCGATCAGAGCGCGCCATCTCGCTTTCGACGATCAAAGATCAAAGTTAGCCCAGCCGTACGGCTTACCTCCAGATTCCAAAGCTGGAGTACACAATCCCCTCAAGAACACGCATGTGGCGACCTCTCTACAACACCCTACGAGGTGACCCAGGTGGCGCGCTCAACTCCCTCCAACACTTGGTCTGGCGGAGACATCCACAGCGCTCCGTCCCCAGCAAAGACATGAGGCAGGGCATGCTGAAACACACTGCTGTGCAACCACGCAGCTATCACGACCCACAGCCATCCTTATCATGATTAACACGGTAACCAACATCATAACAATAATAACAGAGAAGACGACGGCCACAGACAATGAAGCGGTGGCACTACGGCAAGCGAGGTCACGCTTGACAACAGCGGCGCGCCTGAACAGGCTAGACAGCCCACCTTTTCCCGGTGCTGGATATAATTTTCGAGAGCTCCACGATGTACTTGTCATCAGGGAGTAGGATCTCAGTGTCCATGTTGACATTGGCCTCTGGATACACGCTCTGAAGGGTGTTCAGCCAGTCAATCTGAAAACGGATGAGCCCACATCGCAGCCTCAGCACAGTCCCCACTCGTGAGGAAGCGTGGGTCCACAAGTCTTCGTTCCCGCCATATGAGTTTTTCCACCTTCACCCTACGAAGCAGTTTTTGAGCAAAATATCACCAATATGACGTCAAAAAAGGTTACTGATAGTGAACCTTCAATGCCAGAAAAATACAGTTTTCAGAAGTTATTCCAAAAGAAGCCTTTGGGGCTTCGTGGTTTTGAGCCCCTCCCCCTCCCTCCATCGTGCGACTATATGTAGTTGGAGGGAGTTACCACATTTGTATGCGGGTTTTGAACAGAGATAGTCACTTTAGAGATAAATGTGTAGTTCAGACACATGTCCTCTTCGATACTTTAATTCTTTCGTTTCTGAGCTGGATGCCCGTCAATTCGGCCGTCTTATTTCGTGCAGACTATTTCGAGGTCACCCAGGCATGTATAACGTCACAGAAACGTCACGTGAACACTGCCATCTTGTTGGCCATGTAGTGCTGAAGGTCACGACACAAATTATCACCGACCTTTTCGCCTCTGGTGTACGTCAGCACGACTTTTGGCATCCGCATGCTTCACTTGGCCCTGAGCCCATGTGAGGCGTTTCGTGCAAGTCTCGAACACGAGACACGTTTCGTGCTATGCAACACAATAACTTGGGTGATAGTACGGATTCGAATTAGAAGATTTAGAAGACTGGGAAACGAAAAACGTAAGAATAGCGCCGTAACCGAGTAAGTGAGTGCAAGTGAACAATATAAAATCCAGCACAAACATGCAAGAACACCACTAAAACGATCCAAAACACAAGCACAATACAACATCCGGCTCCACAAGCACCCTCTGGCAGCACACGCCGCCTCTCGGCAAGGTTAAGTACTACAGGTGAGTCAGCCCGTTCGCTACAGTGGAAATTCTGACACGGCCCGTCTGGCAGCGACTTACAACATAAAGACGTTTCGTGACGCAATCAAACGATTACACGTTGAGGAGCATATTCACTAAATGGTTAAATTATGTTGCCTAGGACAGTCTTTTACACTTAAATAAAACCGATAGTCACAAGTGAAACCGCTTCATCATACCTGATCCTTTCCTCAACATCTTCAAATGTGGAACAACCCTTTTAACACGCGCAAGGGTGGGTATTGAATGTGACGCGCTCGAGTGGGGATCAATTTGATTTCCCTAAAAATGCCCAAAACTGAGGGCTAGAAGCAATAAATTCATAGGAGAGGTGTGTCTATGTGTGCAATCACTTGTGTCACAATTTCTAGGTCATGACATTCTGGTCAAATAAGTTGAAAAAGAATAAACTTCACATCAGGTGTCGGAAGAGTCCTCAGACATCCTCATGCAACTTCATCTACCATAGATGCCTCGGTTAAGCAAAAGTTCACAGGTGTTCACTTCAGGTGAGTGACCTTAATTGCCTTTACATTACGGTAACCAATAACCCAGTCGATTATTTCGACTTTACAAAAATCAATGAGCGCCGATCATTAGGCTAGTTGGTATGTTCTTAACAGAAGGCTAATCGGCGTCATTTCAGGTCAGTGAGCACATCTGACCTGCAGGAAGTCCCATTAAGATGTCTGTTGACGTCCCTAAAATGAATAATTGAGCGTCAAATTTGGGCGTAAAAACCGCCCCATAAACAAAGTTTTTCAATAAAAAGCTTCTTTGGTTCTAACCTCGGCCTGACCTTCATACCCGACATCAATGGCGTTGGCCGTGACCTCAACTACCATTGTCTAATTATCTAAGAAGTCATCTCAAAGAAGCATGGCGTCGCCTAACAGTCCGTTGTCCCACCAGATTGAACGACTTACTTAAAATTGTTTTTGCTGTCAGCCATGGTCCGCCTTTGGCGTGCCATAGGTCAGCGACCTAACACGGTGCATACAATTTGCATACCAAAGGACAGCTATTAAATTGCACACGGCCAAACCAAGCTTGGCACAGCTACGCCAAGCCGTTTGGAAGTTATTCTAGAAAGACCTTTGGAGGGGGGGTCAAATCAATTCCCCACCGCACTCGAGCGCGTCTTTAATACCCAGCAGCGGACATGACGGCCAAAGTGAGCGCGCATCGAATGCCGAAGCCACGAGACATCCCTGGATGTCGGCGGTGCGGCTCCGGCGGCGCTAACACACGTCACAGTCGTCATAACAAACCCTGCCGCCGCGATGGTGGCCCCACATCGCGCGCCGCGATGTCTCCCCAAAATAAACGCGCGTTGAATCGCCGTCGGCCGTCGGCCGTCGGCGGTGCGCCGAGTTCGCCGCGAGCTGGGCGCCGCGCAGGTGAGCTGGTGACACGGTCCCCTCCGGACTCCATTTACAAACAGCCGGCAGCAGCCCAAATAAACGGCCCAGCTCCGCTGCCGGGCGGAGCCGCGCACAGGCGGCCCCCATTTCCCGCCGCTTGTGAGAAAAAAGGCCGAAGGCCTGTCGTTACGAGGACGGTGGGGAGCAGTTTTAGGCAATTATCCCGGAACTAAATAAACACACGTGAAATAGAACACACAGCATGCACCTTTATTGCAAACGTGAGCTTGCCGACGAGTTGGTCACACAAGTCGGTTCACCCAAATCAGATGTCACGGGGCTTAAGAGCTTCATAAAAAGCATGGGTCAGCCCTTTTTGTGAATCCTTTTTTTCCTTTCCACCTACGTTATGTCCAAGTCCCATGTTAAAGAGGAGGGCAGACTACAGCCCCGGTTCTGTGACATGCCTACGAGCAAACCACTCAAGCCGTGCGTAGGGCAATCTCCAGGAAAGTCAGAAGTCGTCCATGTTGAACACCGAGCGGCGTACATTTTGTTTTCGATATGCCTCCATGACGTACCGTTGATGTTTGCGCGACAACGATGCGCGTGTTTATATGGCTTTTCAGCGCGCGAAAAGCCCTTGTGAGTAAGAGTAAACCGATCATGGTGCCCGTGAAATCTTATCTTCTACTTTGCCATGGGAAGGCATGTTCCCGACGTTTGGGAGTTTTAGCCTACGTCATCGGCCTTAACAGCGTAAGAGCGTACGCCACAAACCAAACAAGCCATTACAGTAAATATGCAATCATGAACATGAATCGCAAAAACCCGAGCGAAACAAAACAGCGTGCATGCCTCCTCAACGGGTCCCTGTCTCCACCACGGAAGGCAGCACTGCAGCACGCTTACGGCCTCGATCGCAAGCGGTATCGGGGCGTGGTCAGCTGCGCGATAACGCGAGACCAGCGCGCGCCGGCCGGTACCTGCGGCGACTCCTTGCGCAGCCAGTCGACCGTCACCCGGCGCGGTGACCTCGTCGGGTCCCGCAGCGCCAGCGGCTCCAGCGACGCCTCCACCAGCCGCTTCTCGTAGTTGAACATGTTCTGGGCGAAGCGGCTGGCGCGGTCGGTGGTGGCGCCCAGCCGCAGCAGCACGTCCTGGATGTAGCGCTGGTACGCCGTCACCACCTGTGGCCACGGGACGGAGTCGGCGCGGCCGGTCAGCTGGCGCAGCAGACGGGCTCAGGGTCGCTGGAGTGCTGGTGACGGTCGAGGGCGGTTCATGTGGTGATGCGGAAAATTTTGCAGCGGCTTTGAAGAGTTGGGAGCAGAACAGGAATGACGTATCATAGCAATGCATCGATCGACTTCATCACTGACAGCCTAGAAACTGATGACAACAACCACCCTCCAACTTCAGTAAAATGCATTTGCAGAAACAATATATATATATATATATATATATATATATATATATATATATATCGGATTCGTATTAAGCTGCATCAGGCATGGAAAACGTGACACGCAGATGCTGGCTGCATCCTCCGGTCCTACCCCTACTGGCAAGCGAGCAAGACGCTTGACGCATCACCACCTAGCAATCAGCGAGGGCACCAGTGCACTTGAATACTGATACATCGTACAAGGCGTGCTGCTATTGCTGCCAAGTCGAAGCTGTATCCAAGCATGCTGCGGCTATCACATAGCACACCGCGACTGAGTTGTTCTACGGTTTCGGCCATGTTTGTGCTTACAAGCATTGCATGCAATCCTCAGGCATGGCTACGCCAGCAGCAGATAACAAAAGACGTGACACCGCCCTTTAAAGCCCGCAGTACAACGCATGCAATCAGCAGTGCACTGCCACCTACACAGCACCCATGCAGACAAAGGCCGGAGGCTTTCATCTTGGAGGTTGAAACAGACTACCGCTAGGTGTCTGATGATGTGACAGAACTGCTCGTGCAGCAGGGACGCAGGGTGTATTCCAATAGTAAATGGGTCAGTATTGCCCACGGCAGACCACGAGTGATGAGTGTTGTATAGTTTAATAGAGCATAATTTGCAGTTTCCATTCTTAGAGGCACTCAAAGTGCCTGCAAACGAAAATCTTGTGTCTTTGCACGCACAGTTGTTGTCACGAAAGCTACGAAGATGGAAACAAAAAACGAGCCGTGATGCCAACACGCCTGGCAAAGGTTAATGACGTCACGTAGAATAGAACATTCTTGACGCACTGCAAATACATCCAGTTTCCCCAAGTCGACCGAGGAGGCTCAACCCGAGTCGATCAACCCACGTTAGTCTCAAATGCTGATTTCTACACGAATTGGACCAACTTTGCTTCAATGTTTCGAGAACATAGCAGCACGTTTATCTTAAATCCATCGTTTGATTTTGTTATTTCCAGGCAGTAAGGGAAGGACAAAGCAGAAAGTGGGAAATCCTTTGCATGCAAACCAGGTTTCTCCCATTTTCCTTTAATGCTTGTATTGCTTGGAATTCATGAGCGTATTATTTTAGGCTGAAGGGTTTGCAACTGAGCTGACAGGGCGCGGTTCCACAAGTACGGGGACGGGAGGGTTAAGTCGGCAAGCTTGCGGTTGGGCTCAAGAACGTCAACTGAAAACGGTCCTACGATCCCGTCACACCCATTCCAGGGACATTGGTGTGTGTGGGGACCTGCGGAGTCCGCGGTGTCATCTAACATTACAAGCGTGCGGAGTGCCAACGAGAAAACCAACAGCGCATGCGCGGAGGGAGCGGTGGGTGGCGATCTAACTTCTGGTCGACCTCAAGGCCAGTGCTCGACGCATTGCGAAAACGGCCAACAATAGTGGACACTGCAACAGTGGATGCAATTACCTTAAATGACGCAAAAACGCCAGCTACACAAAATCAACGTTCCAGCAACAGCACGAACCCATCAATAGTCGTGCACCCATTGTGCAAGCAAATGGATTTTCTGGTAATTACGGAGCCAATTCGCGATGCATCTCAATTATTTTCACCAAAAAGTGTTTTGCGACCGTGCGAAGCGCTGAACCTACCACCCTGTTAAAATCGCCACAGCAAAGAACAGCTAGAATCACATATTTGTTCACTGCAAATGCCTTCACAATACCCATATCATGACCATGAAAGACCACTTATTGTGATGGCTACATGATGGCCCTCTTCCTTACTGGCAGTGTTCGCCGACGTTAAGACATGTGGTCCATTCCCCCAACGATCAGCCCAATATATTACCACGTGAAAGGGGTTGGTAAATGGAATAGAAAATGACAGAGCCAAGCGTCGGTGCATGTTTGCGCCACTTCTACGAGGAGAAGACCTACGAACCAAGCTGCCACACGTGACGTCATAGCAAACAGCGGCCTATAGCGTCTATCAGGGGGAGCACGCCGGCGGGCACATCGAGCGATCTAGCGCGGCACACTCGGAAAACAGAAGTGCTGGCAGGCGAATAGTTACGGTATAGCGGAGTATTTTGTTTCTCAGCGACAGCAGAGACTGCCGGTGGCGCGTGTCCACACAGAGCTTTTTAACGGCCACCTGTCCGAACTCGGAGTAAATGGACCGCAGCTGCAGGCGCAAGAGAACCACAGCGATGTGTCGGCGAACGGACTCAACGGTCTGGCAGACCGACCGGACCGGACCGGACCGGACCGGACCGGACCGGACCGGACCGGGCCGGGCCGGGCCGGGCCGGGCCGGGCCGGGCCGGGCCGGGCCGGGCCGGGCCGGACCAGACCAGACCAGACCAGACCAGACCAGACCAGACCAGACCAGACCAGACCAGATCAGATCAGATCAGACCAGATCAGATCAATCAGATCAGATCGACCAGACCAGACCAAACAGACAGGTCTGGCGGATCAAGACGCAAAGCAGCTGTCGGCACTTCAGAACACATGCGCACATCACGGTTCCGCAATCTAGTGTTGAAATGTTGCTTCCGGGAATATAAGAAATCAAATACTTTCTGGAAGAACAGTAAAAAAAGTCCTTACAAACGACGCACCCGCAACACCACTGATTTTTAACGCCAGCTTAACTAATTCACAACAAATGACAGTACTTTGTGTGGCCATC
>NW_023597034.1:38122121-38197638 GCF_011947565.3 Pollicipes pollicipes | reverse complement strand
AGGGTGTATTCCAATAGTAAATGGGTCAGTATTGCCCACGGCAGACCACGAGTGATGAGTGTTGTATAGTTTAATAGAGCATAATTTGCAGTTTCCATTCTTAGAGGCACTCAAAGTGCCTGCAAACGAAAATCTTGTGTCTTTGCACGCACAGTTGTTGTCACGAAAGCTACGAAGATGGAAACAAAAAACGAGCCGTGATGCCAACACGCCTGGCAAAGGTTAATGACGTCACGTAGAATAGAACATTCTTGACGCACTGCAAATACATCCAGTTTCCCCAAGTCGACCGAGGAGGCTCAACCCGAGTCGATCAACCCACGTTAGTCTCAAATGCTGATTTCTACACGAATTGGACCAACTTTGCTTCAATGTTTCGAGAACATAGCAGCACGTTTATCTTAAATCCATCGTTTGATTTTGTTATTTCCAGGCAGTAAGGGAAGGACAAAGCAGAAAGTGGGAAATCCTTTGCATGCAAACCAGGTTTCTCCCATTTTCCTTTAATGCTTGTATTGCTTGGAATTCATGAGCGTATTATTTTAGGCTGAAGGGTTTGCAACTGAGCTGACAGGGCGCGGTTCCACAAGTACGGGGACGGGAGGGTTAAGTCGGCAAGCTTGCGGTTGGGCTCAAGAACGTCAACTGAAAACGGTCCTACGATCCCGTCACACCCATTCCAGGGACATTGGTGTGTGTGGGGACCTGCGGAGTCCGCGGTGTCATCTACCATTACAAGCGTGCGGGGTGCCAACGAGAAAACCAACAGCGCATGCGCTGAGGGAGCGGAGGGTGGCGATCTAACTTCTGGTCGACCTCAAGGCTAGTGCTCGACGCACTGCGAAAACGGCCAACAATAGTGGATACTGCAACAGTGGATGCAATTACCTTAAATGACGCAAAAACACCAGCTACACAAAATCAACGTTCCAGCAACAACACGAACCCATCAATAGTCGTGCACCCATTGTGCAAGCAAATGGATTTTCTGGTAATTACGGAGCCAATTCGCGATGCATCTCAATTATTTTCACCAAAAAGTGTTTTGCGACCGTGCGAAGCGCTGAACCTACCACCCTGTTAAAATCGCCACAGCAAAGAACAGCTAGAATCACATATTTGTTCACTGCAAATGCCTTCACAATACCCATATCATGACCATGAAAGACCACTTATTGTGATGGCTACATGATGGCCATCTTCCTTACAGGCAGTGTTCGCCGACGTTAAGACATGTGGTCCAGTGCCCCAACGATCAGCCCACATATATTACCACGTGAAAGGGGTTGGTAAATGGAATAGAAAATGACAGAGCCAAGCGTCGGTGCATGTTTGCGCCACTTCTACGAGGAGAAGACCTACGAACCAAGCTGCCACACGTGACGTCATAGCAAACAGCGGCCTATAGCGTCTATCAGGGGGAGCACGCCGGCGGGCACATCGAGCGATCTAGCGCGGCACACTCGGAAAAAAGAAGTGCTGGCAGGCGAATAGTTACGGTATAGCGGAGTATTTTGTTTCTCAGCGACAGCAGAGACTGCCGGTGGCGCGTGTCCACACAGAGCTTTTTAACGGCCACCTGTCCGAACTCGGAGTAAATGGACCGCAGCTGCAGGCGCAAGAGAACCACAGCGATGTGTCGGCGAACGGACTCAACGGTCTGGCAGACCGACCGGACCGAACCGGACCGGACCGGACCGGACCGGACCGGACCGGACCGGGCCGGGCCGGGCCGGGCCGGGCCGGCCGGCCGACCAGACCAGACCAGACCAGACCAGACCAGACCAGACCAGACCAGACCAGACCAGACCAGACCAGACCAGACCAGACCAGATCAGATCAGATCAGACCAGATCAGATCAATCAGATCAGATCGACCAGACCAGACCAAACAGACAGGTCTGGCGGATCAAGACGCAAAGCAGCTGTCGGCACTTCAGAACACATGCGCACATCACGGTTCCGCAATCTAGTGTTGAAATGTTGCTTCCGGGAATATAAGAAATCAAATACTTTCTGGAAGAACAGTAAAAAAAGTCCTTACAAACGGCGCACCTGCAACACCACTGATTTTTAACGCCAGCTTAACTAATTCACAACAAATGACAGTACTTTGTGTGGCCATCCGCGTAACACGTTACGCCTGGGGAGAGGGAAGACTGGACAACAGCAAGCCCCACTGGGCACAGCACCGAGCCACGCGTGATACTGCCAGCTCCCGGCTACCCCCAGCACCGTCAACCGCCAGCCCAGCGTCAGCGTCAGTCGGCCTTGACCCCGTGCTGCTCTGTACAGTGGGCGTAACGGCGGCCGGCCGCATCCACCGCACGCACCTGGTCGTCATGAGCCCGGAAGTAGTAGCCCCGCTCCGGCAGGCCCACACCTCCAGACGCGATCTGAAGCAGTCGGGCGCAATGTCAGTGGTGCGAACATCTGTTCTTCGTCGTGCCGTTCTTCAGACAAAACACTGAGCGGTCATTGAAGTGCTTACGTGTTAATCCATTCCAAACCGCGTTTAGTAAGCCAAGTACACGCGTTACTTTGACCACGGATGCTAGACAACATTCTCCAAAAGCATTGCTTTTAGAAGAACATCAATCTGCTCTTGTCCTTCGCTTGCATGTGTAATTGGCACAATGGAGAGTTTCAGTAACATTTACTCACGTCCGAGTTATTAGTACCACTATATTGGCAAGATTACAACCTTGTTAGGGACGAATAATTGAGCTAGACCTAACTTGGCCGCTGGACGTCGACGTCAATGCTTGAGCCTTATTAGGGACGAATAATTGAGCTAGACCTAACTTGGCCACTAGACGTCGACGTCAATGCCTGAGCCAAGATACCAATATATGGTCATGCTCAGTACGTAAGCCTGACACGATCTGACACATTTCCCTTTCACCGTGTGATGTCCGTTTCATATACGCATGACGTTGCCGCTCCCCGCCGGGCCCAACGCGTCAGTTTCGTACCTGAATGATGTTGCCGCCCCCGTCCGGGTGCGGCACGACGTCGGCGCGGAAGAAGACAGTCGATGTTATGCTCCGCCTGCAGCACGCGCACCACGGCCAGCGGGTTCCACACCTGCCTCTCGAACGAGCCGACGGCGTCGAACCCACCTGCAGTAGCACACCGCCCCGCGCGGCCGGTCAGCCACCGCCGCGGAGGCCGACCAGAGGCGATGACGCAACCCCGGCCGCAGCACAATCCTCGGCGGCAAAGCGACTCTTTGGCTGCTCGGCGCTAATCGCCGTGCGATAGACGAGATGGGTGAGTGTAGCACACGGCGGTCGGTGCGGATTTGCGGCGCAGCGGTGCGACGCCGCGCGAGCGGGCGGGGAGTTCGGCCGCGGAATCGAATCAATCGCAATCGAAGCCAAGGTTGCGAGGCAAACGGCGCGTCACTCACTCAGCCACCGGGACGTGAGGCAGGCGAAATCAATTGCAGCATTAGGCCACAATTGGTTCGAGGACAGGGGAAGTGCGTAGCTCCGCACGCGCGCGAGCAATTGGCCCAGCTTCCCCGCGGCTCCATGGCATGACAAGGTCGGCCCATGACTCGGACCAGACGTCTGGGATGTGATCTCTCCAGCTAGCGCAAGGTTATGTCACTCGCACCATTTACACCGTCCGAAACAAGACGAAATAATGCATCCTATTTCTTTAACGTCAAATGCGCCACACCGTACACGCGTCAGTGAGCTGACGGATGTGTTTAGCTGCGAATGCGAGGGTGGCGTGTGTTAGCGCGACACCAGATGTTGAAAACAGGCAATAAACCTGTTCTGATAACGGTACATCAGCGACAGGCTGAGCCCAGACAAACAGAGCAGGTCGACAGTCCACACCAAGGTCCGCCATCGGACGCGTTGCCCGCGTGCTCGCGCGTTGCGTCGCGGCCTGGCGGCTGCCGCCAGCTGCGAGCGTCGCAGCTGCCGCCGGCTGCAAGCACCGCAGCCGCCACAGAGTTCCGTTGTCGCACCACCCAAACCCGTCGCTATTTGCGTCGGGACCTTGGTGCCGCCCGGTACACCCGCGGACCGAGCTGAGCAGAGCGGCCGGTGGGACGCGCCAAACACCCGGTGGAATGTGCGCGGCTGGGAGCGCGGCCCTGTCCGCGCGCCGCCCAGCGACGCCAGCCAGCGCGCGGGTGATGCGGTGCACACCACCGGGCGCGGCGCGAAGCTGTGCGACCGTGACATCGGGGGTCACGAGCCCACAAACCGCCCGCGGTATCAACATTGGTGCGCATTACGCCAGGGAACTAATGGAGTATATATAACGGGTAGTCTAGAGAAGACACGCCAAACTATAGCACCGTATCACAATTTACTTTCATGAATGGCCAAGCGACTTTGCAATGTCTTCCTCTGAACAGCGATCGCGCTCGAGTGCCCCGACTTCCGCGGCTCAGCCAGAGCTTACGTCAACAGGAGGCGGAGCGGAACCGCAACGGTCGCGCTCGTCGAAGCGCGCGGGCCGCAGTGACAGCGGGAATCCCTCCCGCACAAAAGCGGCCCGAGCGGCGGCCGGCACGGACGCGGGAGATGGATGGCATAGCGCAAGGGGGAGCGTGACGCTTGGGCCTGAGGAGGAGCCGCCCGCCACGACACTGGCCAGTTGGGCAGGGCTAACTAACCATCGGCGAACATGACCCGGTGCAGACACGCCAGGTCTCACAGTCTGGTTGGGTCATAAGCCGGCTAAAACTATGTCTGTCCGTCAGCTCCACCCCGGGTAATTCCGAACCTAGCTGATCAAGGCTCATAGGATTGGAAGATAATGTGACTGCGTGATGGGATTGCACAGAAACTCAGCCGCGTGTCTAAGGACTCCAACCGGACTGGATAATACATAGGGCTGGAATAATAGGGAATAAAAAGGGCTGTTCGGCCGTGAACTGCGAACTGGGCCCACTAATCTGACCGAGCCTTCGCCCCACGAAGCAAATCAGTGAGTGGAGATGCTCGCAAGGAACCAGACCGCCGTCGCCAGACGCACTGATGGCGGACCACCAGCTGACCGGCTGGCGCCGACGGCGACCCAGCCCGGCCGGCGTCGGTGACCTTTGCGGGCCGGACAGGCGGGTCATGTCCAGCTCGGCGCGCGTGAGGCGTCTCCGCAAATCAGCCCGCAACAGCTGACCGCGTCCGCCCAGGAGTGTACCCACCGGCGGCTAGCTAAGCACTAATAGCTGAGGCATGCCGCGCCTGAAGAGCTTCCCGGCATGCCAGCCCAGCCAGCCCGACAGAGAGTCAGGCAATGGCGTGGGAGGTCAGGGGTGAGGCACTGAATGGCCACGTCACTGCCCTACCAAAGGTAGCTTCGGGAGCGTTGCCAGGAAGAAGGGGCTGAGGAAACGTCCGCCCCTTGTTCCTCGGGCGCTCGACCCGCTGGGCAATCCGTAAGGTGGCACCAGGGTCCCATTCAGACGCCCAAAACGAGCTCATATTTACATCTTATTGATGCCTACCTCTCTTTGAACAATTGAAATCCGACAGTGATGCCTTTTTAAAAGGGTCTTGGAAGTTTCCAGGAGCGTTCAGCACCTCTATATCAGCCGGAATGTCATTACTGAAAAACTGGGTCCATGTGTAAAATTGGGATAAGCCCGATGCCAAAAAGCTAATTTGGGTGGTCCTTAACAAAACCATGGAGGCGATCTAAGGTTGCAGAACTTTTTAAAAAGACTGCTTCTCCCCTCACACTTCAGCTGCTAGCCAAGGTGGCCTAGCGCGCAATGGCATAACCATTATTTAAATATATGAAGCTAGGAATCTTCAAATGAGTCATTTGAGGCGTCATCAAAACATTCAAGCTCTCGATTTCGTTGACCGGATGGGAGCGTTTTTGCACAATGCCCGACGACAATCCTTGTCCATCGAAGCTCGAGGTATTTGCCAGCATTGTTCCCTGGTCAAAACACCTTGTTGACCTTGACGTGGCGGAAGAAGGGACGCGCACCTAACGTCAATTAACTATTCCAAGCCGCAATCTGACACCTCGTTTTAACCGAACGGGTAATTGCGCATGCAAACAGAACACCCGACCGGACGATCCGGGCGTTCAGCTTCTCGCGAATCTCAAATGTCATCCGATCCGAACCGCGAGAACTGGATGTTTCTATACTAATCCACATGAATTAAGCATGTGTTCGTTACATGGCGGAGAATAAGGCATGCGTGAACAGTATGCCCACTGGCAATGGCGTTCGTAGACAGTCTTTATTTCGTTCCCTTTCGTTCAGACCGGTAAATTTCTTAATGCCTCTTAATCCCGTGATACGCGATCTGTCATGATAAATGACAAACATATGACGCCCATTTAATACGGTAATTTAAGCCATTCGAAACAATAGCCTAGTGTGTCACCATATTGCACCCCACGAAGTGTAATTATTCGATGTCAGAGCGCTTCTGCTTTACCGAACCGCACGGCAGCTGCTATAGTGCTGACACTCGATGTCAAAGCGCTCCTGCTTTACCGAACCGCACGGTAGCTGCTATGGCTCTGGCCATGTGTGTCCCTTCGTAAGATCAAGATGTACAAGCCTTCTTATAAGCTAGCTATTACGCGCGCCACTGTCTGATTATCCTTCATCAGTTAATCTCAGCAGTAATAAGAGTCCTGTCCTGACCAGCACGCCCTCCGCCTAAACCTCAAGGCGCTCTGCCGAACTTTTGCACGATTTCTTCAATTGCGTGACTACGACGGCGCGGTTCGCATGGAGACCATTCTGACCCACGCTACATTTTCCCATTTGGCCCATTTTCATGTGAGCACAGCGAGCACACTGCCCCTGTGCTTTCCCTCACCCCAACTCCGGTCATGCCCACGGTGACCATCCGGCGCGCGGCGGCGGTGCTCGTCACCTCCTCAAACCGGACCGAACCGCCGCCGACCACGGCACGCGTCCGACGTGTGCCGCTCCGCCGCCGCCGCCGAGCACGGCACCACGCACGCCCCTCCCGGCGTGCTGGCGCGCGCCACCACGCCGGCCAGCACCGGTGTCAAATGAGGGACGACAGCGCAGATAAACACGAGTCGCGGCAACGCGCGCCTGCCCTGCGGCCGCATTGTGGGGCGCCATCCATCAGCCAGGAGCGGCTCCGGTGTCGGCGGCAGGTGTGCTCAGGCCGGGATGGGACAGAACGGCGCCGGACGAGACGGGACGGGACGAGACGGTAGCATTCAAAGTGTGTTTAGAATGTGCGTGCATGCGTAATGGGTGTGAAGAGTTCAACAGCCGAGAGCAATTAAACATGTGATATCGGTGGTGTGTATAATTATCTTGGACAAACAGGCATATTTATCGGAGCACATGTGGCTGCTGCTGTCTACGGCTAAGATAGCGGGGAAAGCCATCGCCGCGTAATCCGAAACATGTGTGCATGAATTAATTTAGCCACGTCCGTATACGCGCACAGGCAAAACACCTTGAGAAACGGACGTGTCGGCGCTCGCAAGCACCTGTGGGGCTCTCGTCAACAAAGTAAGGTCTTTCCGACCTCACGGGAGAGCCATGTCCACTTGCCGAGTGCCCCGGCAAGTGGACATATAGGGTTCTCGGCAACAACGTGCGGTCCCTGGACAGCGTAATGATCTCTGAAGCCTCCCCCAACCACCACTCTCTCAATCAGCGAAGATTGTGTTTTTTGTTCAAGGACCTCCTATTTTCGCAAAGGGCCCTTCAACAACGAAACGACGAATGCGAAACGGATGGGACGGGAGGGACTGGTTAGACAAGCAGGCTTGGGTGGGATCAGGCAGTCAGGGCGGGCGGTACAGGCGGGACAGGTGGAAAGGGCAGGAAAGGTTAGGACGGGACAGGCCGTGCAGTGTCAAACCAGACAGTCCGAACATGACGGGAATGGTAAACCAGACATGTGGGACAGGGTGGGACCGGGTGGGACAGAACGGACGATATGGACCGGAGAACGGGTGAGGACGGTGGCAGGCCGGGACAAGTCGGGACAGTAGCGGACGGGACAAGAGGTCGTGACCGGACCCGACCCGACCCGATCCGATCCGACCCGACCCGACTGGAGGTGGGCACGTGGTCAGCCGGTCAGGCTGGGACGGTCCACGACAGCCACGGCCACGCAGACCTCATTCCATGGTCGGCACCGGCCATAGAAGCCCATAATGCGATGATGCGCTGGCCACTGGGAACAGATAGCACGCTGTGTATGGACTTTCGGGGCACACCCCATCTCTGTACGCTGGCCACTTGTTATGCAATGCACTTTGCTCGGCCTGCTTTTCAAACTACGCGGCATCGAAGGGCGGACGGTACCCATGTACCGTTACGGAAAGCACATATTTAAGCACTCTGCACATGCAGCCGCGCAGCATCTTAATGACGTGAGCCTTATTGCTACGAGCTGTGCACAATCACGATAGGTGTCGGTGAAAGTGTGGGCAATATCTGCCAGGTCAGGCCCAGTCAGGTCCGATAAGACTAAGCCGAGTGGGCCGGTCATTGTCGGTGAAAGAAACGATCTGCCGTCACGTCAAACGACAAGTTCTTGGAAACACAGCACAGTGTCTGCCGATTGAACAGAGAAGTGTGATGTGGTTGGCTCGTAGCCTTTCCACCGCCGCATGTCGTCATGCGGCAGCCAGGTCGGACCTGCGGACCTCTGCAAACACCGCGAGCCCTCTGTCGGCAGGCCGGCCGGCTTGCCTAGTTTGTTGATGATGGTGACAAGGCTGGTCTTGAGCACGGACTGGCCCGACTTGGCGGCGCGGCCCATGCAGCCCTGGTAGAAGGCGTCCAGCTTCCACAGGTAGGAGCGCGACGAGTCCACCCGCTGCAGCGTAGACAGGATCCTCTGCAGACGCCGCTCCTCTGCAAAACGAGCCCGCACCTGCGTCGTCACCACGCCGCTCACACACACGCGGCATGTGACAGATGCTCAGCGGGGAGACGTCCTCTGGCTGCGACGCGCGTCGGCTGAGAGGCCCCGCCGGCTCTCGCTCGGCGCCGCGCTGCCCGTGAGACGACGCGCGCCACCTCGGTCCGAGATGGAGATGCGGCGCGCAAGCCATCCATATCTGCCGGGCAGATATAAGAGTACTCCGCGCCGCACGCACGCCCGACGTTAACATCGGAATCCGGCGGACATTCCCCAGGGTGCCCCAACCTGCGACAAGCCATACCCTCAACAGTTATCAGTCCTCGAGATACAAAAAACATATGGTGAACCGATCGGGCCGCGACAGAATGACGGATGTCTGCCGGCCGGGGCGGCAGCCGCCACAGGAGACAGCAGGCCTGGCCAGCCACTCGGGGACGCTGCAGGCAGGACCAGACGGGACTAGGACCCATGTGGGCGTGTTCTCACTTATCACAGCTGACAGACGGGACTGGGACCCATGTGGGCGTGTTCTCACTTATCACAGCTGACGGTGTCGGGTGAGTGGGACGGGACGGGATGGGATGGGATGGGATGGGATGGGATGGGATGGGATGGGATGGGATGGGATGGAACGCGACGAGACGAGACGAGACGAGACGAGACGGGACGGGACGGGACGGGACGGGATGGATGGGATGGGATGGGATGGGATGGGATGGGATGGGATGGGATGGGATGGGATCAGGCCGAATCGGACCGGATCGGGCCAGGTCAGGTCAGGTTATCTCCGTCTCATACGTTCAAGACCGTCTGAAGAAGTGGGCGAGGCCATTACCGATTTTGAAGTTCATCTACACATGCTGTCACAATCAATGTTAAACGCTCTTGAAAAGTGTGGGCGATGACCCACTGTCCCTCTTGTCCCTACCCCTTACTCGGATCAGATCAGGCCGCCCCAACCCGCCAGCTGACCCGGCTAAGCCCCCTGCGGCCGCCCGGACGTGGGAGGCCGGCGCCTCCTCCCGCCGCCCCAACACGTCATCCCTGGCCGACGGACGCGGTGTGCTGCAGCCGCCGCGTCCGGGCGGACACGCTGCGCCGCGGAAACACGAACCGGCGGCCCGGCAGCCGCGGGCGGGGACGAAGTGCACGCGCCCGGGGTGATGAGCCGCGGACGACACGGTCAGCGCTTTCCGGAAACGTCTGCGACGTGCTGCTTCCAGTCACGAGCACGTGGCCAGCGAGCACCGGAAGACGGGCTGGTCGGAGATCACCGCAGAGTCGCCCCCATGACAGAGTGTTGTAAACAAGAGACGCAGTTGTAAAAAAAAATGGATCAACTGCGGCGATTGCAACAACGTCAACGTTAAACCAGTGCATCCAACAGCTTCGTGGCTTTAATTGCCACCCAACGGGGCCCTTCATGCCCACACCATTCGACACAAGCGGGCCACACGAAAACAGAAGAAGGCATGGCAACTGGATGCCATCCGCATTGTCTCGACGCCAGCCGCTGCTGGCCCCGTGACAGAGCCGCGGGCCGCGCCGGCTCACCCGAGTAGAGCAGCTGGTCGGTGACGCCCCACTGGCTGCTCGTCTCCGGGATCGGGTTGTCGCGCAGCCAGCTGGAGCACGTGTGCTGCCAGAGCGAGTCGCAGGCCGTGTCGTCGCCGCCGGCCAGGCTGGAGCGCAGCTGCCGGAGGAGCGGGCCGCGCGTCAGGGCGCCGGCGCCGGTCGGAGACGCCGGGCTTCGAGCTCATACGGCACACGGCAGGGTCAACAGCGCGTACGCGCACGTTTAAGTGCCGCGCTCGCAGTGAAACATTCTCGTGAGAGATGACGACGTTGATTGGGGCTTGAGGGCGCGCCGGCGCACGGGGTCCTTTTGCGCCCAATCCTCACAAGAGAGCACGCAGCTCATTTTGTATCACCGAACAAATAAGTGAAACTTTTTGCGAAATAGATGGGAGGCGCATTGGGCCGGCTCCCCCCCACACGCATCCATACGCGTCATGTTCTAGTTCACCCTTGTCAGCTTCGCCACTTTCCCCATCGGAGATATGCGGCGGTGGGGTTAGCACGATCGCCCCGTGATCTCACATGCTACGCGGTAGAAACGGAGTGAAACCAAATCAGACGGTGGCCACCCAAGTGCTGCGCGACATTCACGTAGTAATGCCCCGTATTGCTCACAGCTGACCTGTCTGGTTGGTGTTCAATTGCATTACCACTCGCACACCTCTGCCACTCTCGTTCATGACAACGGGGTTCCGAAATAGGCCGCGTAAGACACAGAATTGTATCATCTGTGGCCTTAATTCCGGTTGACCTGAGGACAATTCTCAGGCACTGATGAACATCATGATGTAACAGCTCCACACCGTCAGAACTGGACACAGTCCTGCAACACGCAGAGCTAAAAATGCATGGCACGCCCGCGCCCTCCTGTTCGATTAGTTCGTTCATTCGGTCATTCAGTTGACTAATTTATTGAGTACATCATCCCATTCATTCGACAGACTCTTCATCGCACATTGTCGCCATGATGCCACCTTTCTGCGATCTGATGTATTGGGGGCTAAAAACTTACAAGTTAAGTGCAATCAGGAGTACAAATGCAAGGAAGCTCAGGCAGCCAACATGTTGTAGTGCGCAGAGCAGCCCGGGATATGCTTTCGGCGAAACCGCGTAGTAGAGGCACTGGATGGCAAAGGTCCCATCAGAAATTAGGTCCGGGCTGGGTCGGGTCGGGTCGGGTCGGTCGGATCAGGTCAGGTCAGGTCAGGTCAGGTCAGGTCAGATCAGATCAGATCAGGTCGGGTCGGGTCAGATCAGGTCAGTTCAGGTCAGGCCAGGTCAGGTCAGGTCAGGTTAATTACCACTGACTTTCCCGACTTCTACATTAAATCTACATTGCCTGCGAGTTCCACCCATGGTTTGGCGACCCATTTCCTAACCCCGTAGGCACATTCACCGCGTGATTTCCGAGCGGGCTCTTACACGAGTTATGACGTCACGAATTCCTGGCAAAGTTGGCACGGCAGCCTGACGTAGCTGATCTTACCAGAAGGCGATAGCGACGTCTCCGTCGGCCTGTCATACCACTGAGACATGATGATTCCTGCGACGGTACTCAGAGCTGTGGCCGTTGTGCAAGCATTCCGCAATGTCATCAGTCTGGCTCCGGGGGGCGCCTCCTGTGCTCTGTCATCAGTCTGGCTACGGGGGAGGAGGGGCCTCCTGCGCTGTGTCATCATCAGTCTGGCTCCGAGAGGTGCCTCCTGTGCTCTGTCATCAGTCTGACTACGGGGGAGGAGGGGCCTCCTGCCCTGTGTCATCATCAGTCTGGCTCAGAGGGGCGCCTCCGGCGCTGTGCCACCATCATGTAGCTCTACATGTTCGCTCAGTCAGCTCATAGTTTAAACGCATTTGCTAGTGTCGTGCAAAGCTTTCACTAAACATCCCGCGAGGGTGGAGCGTGCTTCTTTATAGGCTTTCACCAGTGCAGATTGCGACCCAGATCTCGCCGGCCGAAACATCACTACCCTTGACGGTCCAAACAGAAGACCACCGCGCGATTGGCCTGGCATTCTACATAGTGCAGACGCTTGCTGACGTGCGGTGTACCGTCCGGCACGGCTGTGCGCGCTCCACCCGCTCTCTGGCGAGGGTCAGGGACCTGCCGCAAGGTCAGGTCTGCTAGGCTGGGGCCGTGGATCAGATCGAATCGGATCGGATCGCAATGAGTCAGGTCGGTTCAGGTCAGGTCAGGTCAGGTCGGGCTGAGTTGGGTCGGGTCGGGTCGGGTCGGGTCGGATCGGGTGGTGGGGTGGGGTGGGGTGGGGTAGGGTGGGATGGCGTCAATGCGGGTCGGGACGACAGCCTGCCGCGACCTGACCGCGTTGGGACGGCGTCGGGACCCAGTGCGCGAGACGAACTAATTTTGGCTCACGCGCGGCCACAGCGTGCAACACGAGGCGCGTTCCGCACCCCGGCCGATAGTGCCGTCCGCTGCTGACCGCTACTCTCCACATGCATTGACCTTTCGACGTGGAGCAGTGCGGAAACGGAACGCGATAACAGACACTGCGAATTACGCCGTGCCATTGCTGTCGCCGGACGCTACCGTTGCCGAAAAATTACGGCCGCCGGGCATCAGATCGCGCGAAACGCCGCCTGGCGGCAATTATTTCAAACACTGAGCGTCTAGTGCCCTTCTCGCTAGTAATGCAAAACATAGAGATCGGCGAGCATCCATCAACCCCAAGGTGGAGTTTGTTAAAGGTAGACAACTTCCGGGTGAAAATATCCCAACCCTGGTCAATTCATATTAGAACTCCTTTAGCCATCTACAATTGATTTCAAATAGCATTGGCCAGGCTGTGTAAGTTCCCATTCACCTTCACGCATTACATCAGGGTTTCCAATGCATTTGAGTCTGTTTGGTACCTAAGGAGGAATTTGATGCAAACTTCTCACACGTAGCTTATTGCAAGAATTACTGCACACAAATTTGTACCGCTTACGGCGTTGTCGCTCAGGCAGGGGTTCTGAAAGCAGCACACTTCCTTGATCAAGGGTTTCCGACTAGGGTACGCCGGGCTCACACACCAACGAAGACTTACAGCTCACGCAAAAGGTGGTGCAGATGGTGCAGCATGGTGCTAACGGTATGGTACTACCGGAGCGTCTCTACCGAAACACTCTGGACAAGCGCGAGTAAACCCTTTTGGAAAACAAGTACCGAGGAGAGCTGTTAGAACAGGGCTTAGTATTGTACATGTCATACGTTGACTACACCAAACAGACAACCACGTCTTCGCTTTACCGTACCCAGCGAACAGTATCACCATTCCCAAAACAAACATTAACAGAAGCAAACGTCTCATTTACCGCGTAAAATATTCCAAGCACGCCCGGCCAGGCTGGAATTTCGACCTCGCACGGCGTCCGTTTGGGCGGTTCGATTCGGAGCTCGTGACCTGGCACCAAGCCAGGACTATTCACGCCACGCGATCCGCCCGAGGTTGATCAAGGTCATGGGACCAACCACTGAGAACGTGAGGCTGAGGCTGGTCAAGGTCATGGGACCAGCCGCATGAGAACCCGAGGCTGCTCGGTCACGGTCCACATGTGGGCGGCTTCAGCCAGTCATGGCAGGCTTCAGCCAATCAGCCAACGGGAGAGCGGCCGATCCCGGCGAACGCCCCTGAAATTCCTTCCGCTTGGCCCACCTACTTTCTGGAGAAAATAAAAAAATCCTGGGGCTTGAGACAGTGGCAGCCGCCTGGGACGAGACCGGCGCGCGCTGCGCATCCCATGAGTACCACTAGTACCTTCAACATGACGTACCGGACAGTTCATCCTGCGACGTTGCCTATGATTACGCAGAATGTTCAGCCAGCACTTTAAAGGAATCTCTTGGGGACTACCGATAAGTCATTACTGACGTCAATAGTATAAGGCCACGACACCTCCACCAAATTTATCTCAACCATCCGGAATTCTTCCAGTTTGCCACGCACTCGCTCCAACGCCACAATAGTTCTGCAAAGTTTTGGCCTTTACACCTTTCGACCCACGTCTGGTGCAGACGTCTGCAGCAATGTCCACGTCCCTCCGCCAACACCGCGGCGGTCCGCCGAGCCGCCGCCCCTGGCCGGCAGGCACGCACGAGGCGACAGGCACCATCGGGTACTCGTCGGCCGTCTGAATGGGCATCGGCGTGATTGCCTGCGCCGGCCCGCACAGGCGGCGCTAATGCGGGCCGACACGGCAGGCGCGAGCGGGCGCCCGCCAAACGCGCCCGCTCGGCCGTCCCATCGCCGGCGGCCAGCGAGCGGGATTCGCCGCCCACGGTCGTGGATAGATTCGCTACGGCCGGGGCAGCAGCATGTATTGAACGGAGTGCGCCAGGCATTCGCCGCCGTAAAAATGCATAGGGGAAATGGAGTGCGATATTTCTTCCGGTAAGTTTTATGTGCGGAAGTAACGACCTGGCTCACGGATAGTGACGGGCTGTACGGCTTCGGCTGCACTTACTGTAACGTGGTCAGTGGTCACTGCCCAGGATCAGGCAAGTGTTTTGACGTTCGCGGCGTGCCATGAACACAGTGGTCTCTAGAGCCTGGGGTGCAGCGTTTTGGACCCTGATACGGCATTGATGCGTCGTGGGACTGGCAGCGTATTCCGGCACGTCATGCCAAACCAGCCCTCGGTCCATATATATATATATATATATATATATATATATATATATATATATATATATGTATATCATGTAAGTGAGAAAACCCAAACTGAGTCAAGCTAGTATTCTTCGAAATCTGGCTTTGACATCTTGTTTATTCACCCGTACCCTTTGGTGCACTGAAGGTCGTTTTGTGTCCTCGTGCATTTATTACGCAAACATTACCATTGCGAATACGTGAAGGCACACACTTAATGTTTTTACAAATCACTTCGAATTTCAATAACACAATTGGGGCTGCGGAGCATATTTCGACTTTGCAGACGAGCGCAATTCTGCGTTACGCGAGCAAGATTACACTTAAGCAACAACAAGTTAAATTTACATGCATGGATACTTTCCAAATCCATGCTAAAAGCGCAGTTACGGTTAAACCTTTCGTTCAATAGAAAGAAGGCTTATTGGACAAGAACACAAGGTGCGAAACTCAGACCGGCTTCCCATATCTGTCTTTTTTGTAATAGGCGCATCGACTGAGGGTTTGGGGAGTGCCAAATGTCAACTAGCTGCCCACTGTCGACTGATTGTCATTTGTCAACTAGCTGGCAACAAGTTAACGAGCTGCGCAGTGTAAAGGGACAGTGTTATCTGCCCCTGATATCGCACGCTTCCAGGAATAGAAAGGTTTCCTTTACCTTGCGCTTTGTGACAAGGAGCAAGCTCACGCAGTGGCGTATGAGGTACGTACATTCAAACAGCGACACTGATTGATAACACCCCGTAGTGTTATGGCGTTACTGCCTGTACCGTCATGTCGATGGATAAGAAAGTATCAGGGCCCATACACAGCACATAAGGCTACGCTCCTCAAATGTAGTTTGATAACGCGACGTAGTTTATACTAGTCATAACCGGCCCCTGCTGCAATTTTGACGAAACTGTCAACCAAATGCAACAGAAGGTGAAACTGTTGCCGCCGTCCATATCGGCCTCGTCACTATCTGTCCCTGCTAAAGGGACTTACGAAAAGATCACTAAGAACGCACATAAACAACGTCTGTACCATACTATGACCTAACACGTCCTTGCACAAGTCTCCAGCCACGTAGACCTACCGCCCGCCAATGGTATAACTTGCTCTATCCAACCCATACACGCCGAATGACGTGAACCTAATGAAACATCGTCAACAATGCATGGGCTGCGAACACTATCGAGCGTCTACCACCGACAGCCGTAATCGACCAGCTGGCCCATCCTGATGAGCCTCCAAGCAACGGGCAACCTCCGAGAATCACAGGCCTCCACTTGGCAGGACACATCGCTGCGGTGACGGAAACGCGCGCCACTGTGCGGTCACGTGACCGAGAGGCTCGCGGCGCGGGATGCTGATTACCACACACACACTTGGTGACCCGCGGCGGAAAAACGGACAGGGGCCAATTAACCGATCATGGCCCGTCGGTGGACAGAGTTGGTTCGCCGCTCCTTAGACCGGCGGTGACACTGTGCAAGTTTTTATCCCCAGAGCGTTTTTACAACAGAAATTTTGACGACAAACTCTTGCGTCGGTCGAGCACGATCACCCAGGCCATTAACACCACAGCTCGACAATCTGGAATGTAGTCGACGCTTCGGAATTCAGCTGACAATTCGGAAGGCAACATACTCACCACATAAAGCACGCTGAGCATGCGGCGAACACGCCACTGGATCTAAATGAGTTGTCATGGCAGTACACGCCTTACATGCTTGGAAAACGGGTCCTGGGATCATCCTGTCAGAACAGAGGTTTAGAACCAGATGCCCACCCACCTTAGACCCAATGGGTCAAGAGCAACATGCAACATGGACACGCGCGCCTTGAGTTCAATATATTATCTCAGTCGCACGTCGCCGCAATTCGACACCTTTACTAGGATACGGATACGAACAATCGAAAACAGATCCGAAGCACGAAAATCGCATCTTTAACACGGCGAGCTATTACGCCCCCCTATCCTAGAAGATGAGTGCCAGATCCCCCTCTAGGACTGGCTGCCTCAGGGGCGTATTGCGATAGGGGAGGGGGGGGAGGGGAGGGGAGTGGTACCGCGGACAGCTGTCCCTTTATAATTTGTCTATGCATTATTGATGTGCATGTGTGTAAGTGTCGACCATCAAAAACAGACGAAAAATCGTAAAGCTAAATACACTCAAAACTTATGATCGTATAAACATGCAAAAAATTGTCGCGCCTATGGTGTTCTACGATGCTTGCTCCATCGAAAACATCGCTTCTGCCCTCCCCCTCCCTATTGCGGGATCCTGTTATCGCCCCAGGCCGGCCCGCGGTGCATTATTTAACACGTAGCACTGTCGGCGACGCACGCCCCATATCGCTGTCGGAGCCGCTACGCCGCCTCAGCCTGGATGCCCTTCGCCACAGCACGCGCCACCACCGCGCCCGTACACCTACACACCCCTTATCACGAGCGGATCGGAGCGCCGGCCTCGCCCCGCTCCCCCCCCCCCCCCCCCCCCCAGATGCCGCACGTCCACACGTACCGCGTCAATTAGTGTACTAAACGGGGCGGCGGTATGTGACACCGATAGGACGTCCGACGTAAACACGGCCTCGCGTGAGCCGCCAGCCGCTGACACTCGAGGAGAAGCCGGACGCCGGGGCGCCCGTCACCGGGGCTTGCATACGTCACGTGTTTAACGGGGTGCTTTTTACTGCACTGATGTTTCGTCACTGCGTCAAAGTTGCCGTTGTAAATTCGCCCTCCTGCCAGACAGCGACCCTGCGTGTTCGACAGGCAATGACTCAAAACATTCATTGTCGCTGGCCGCGAGAACGCGCCCACGGCCATGTCTTGTTTACACACCAACACAATGGCACGAGGTCCAACACTGCGTGTCCTGTTGCGAGACAGCACGCCTCACCACAGCCATGGCAACGTCCCTTCCCGCCCCCCCCCCCCCCCACACACTCCTCGCTGTTGAACCGGTCCTTATATCGCGCCTAGATACCGCGGGCCGCGATAACGCCAGCCACCGCGCCGCGGGTCACGGCGAGACGACAGCAGGGTCCAGAGCACGCCGGCGCGGGTCACAGAGAGATGACAACAGGGTCGGGTCCAGAGCACGCCGGCGCGGGTCACAGAGAGATGACAACAGGGTCCAGAGCACGCCGGCGCGGGTCACAGAGAGACGACAGGGTCCAGAGCACGCCGGCGCGGGTCACAGAGAGATGACAACAGGGTCCAGAGCACGCCGGCGCGGGTCACAGAGAGATGACAACAGGGTCCAGAGCACGCCGGCGCGGGTCACAGAGAGATGACAACAGGGTCCAGAGCACGCCGGCGCGGGTCACAGAGAGATGACAACAGGGTCCAGAGCACGCCGGCGCGGGTCACAGAGAGATGACAACAGGGTCCAGAGCACGCCGGCGCGGGTCACAGAGAGATGACAACAGGGTCCAGAGCACGCCGGCGCGGGTCACAGAGATGACAACAGGGTCCAGAGCACGCCGGCGCGGGTCACGAGAGATGACAACAGGGTCCAGAGCACGCCGGCGCGGGTCACAGAGAGATGACAACAGGTCCAGAGCACGCCGCGCGGGTCACAGAGAGATCACAGAGAGATGACAACAGGGTCCAGAGCACGCTAGTGCGGCTGCGTCGGAATGTCTCTGACCGTCACGGACCAACGGAGCAGCGGCAGCCGAGGCTCGGTCGACCGCCTGGCCATCGGCGGCGCGTCCGGCGCCGATGTCCCCGCCGTTACCGTCGGAACTCCTCTCCAGAACCGACGCTGCGGACCGACGCGCCGACCTCTACACGCTCCGCGCACGGCCGCCGCTGCCGTCGTGAGCCCGCACGCCTCTTGCAGAGCATGCTCCGATTGCACGGCACGGGTTGCAACGAGGTAAGGAAAATGGCGGGAGAGGTCAGGCGGCCGATAGCGACGATCACTTTCAGACTTGGCACAGCTCCCAACCACTGTGCCAAGAGGGAGCAAGCCTGACTACATCGACGCAAGGTACCGAGGTAACGTCCACAGCCAAGCCTTGTCCCCGGGAGTGCTCAGACGGAACTATTAATTACCTTCAGGCCGTTACAACATGAACCGCCATTGTTCTAGCAGTGTCGGTTCCTTTACAATCCTCTTCCACACCCGCTGCACCGAGGACATCCACACATTTAGAGCCGAACCCATGCGTCAGCCATCGCTTTATGGGTGAGCGCTACGTCCTCCCATTCACACGAAAGGGTCGCTCTCACCGTCCGTCCGCGACGCGCGATGGCAGGCGCTCGGGAAGGAACCACGGGCCAGAATGGCGGGAACAAGGCCGAGTGGCGGGAAAAGGCTAGATGGAGGACTGGCCGAGTGGCGTACCCAACAGAAAAGGTCAGGCCGGGACGAGGCAGTCATCAGCGGACGTGTCATACGCATGTCACGACAAAACTGACGTGATGTAGCACAAATCAGAAGGTGGACAACAATTTTTCCAAAGAATTATTCAACAAATTCTCTTCTCTCTCATCAACATCCACGGACTCCTCTGCTTGCCTTCGACGGGTCCCGAAAATGTCCGCCAGCTTCGTCTCGCGTGCGTCATGCATAGCCAACGGTCGCAGCAAGGCATGACGACAAAACAGTTTCCGTCTTTATCATGCTCCGAAAAATATCCGTGATTCTCCCTCGGCATAGTTGTGTGTGGCAATTCTCCGTATTGGCAGTTCCTAACGCCATTCCTGCAGAATTTTCCAGCACTCCTCAGAATTCTCCGAGATTAGTTACCAGCTGGTTTAGCGATTGGCTGCAGATGATTGACACGCCCTTTGACACAGGTGCTGACCAACATCGAGCACACTGAGTGGTCAACAACAAGCGCGGAATGTGTGAGCTTATACGTGGACTAAGTAGTGAGCATGAAGCGATCGTTCAACTTAAGATTTCCTGACACACCTTCGGAAGATAAGCCTGTCCAAGCACACGCAGAGCACAGCGTAAAATAAATCTGCGCACCTCATGAGCCGTAACGATCCACCATATGGTTGCATGACTACAACGCTCGAAAGAGCCTCATACCCGACGAACCAATGCATGCCGGAGCGCCCACACAACACCGCCAGCACCAGCGCATCGAAATCAGAGAACACCATCCGCGGCTTCGGACCCAACGCTGCTCTCGTCCTCTGCCGCCAGGGCCGGGCGTGGTCGTGTTTTTTTTTGTGTCGCTGGGCGGCTCTAGCCACGTGCTCGCTGCTCTTAAAGGCAACGGCGCGGTTCTAAGAGGTTTCGGCCAACGGAAGCGTGCATGCAGTCTCATAAACGTAAGCAGTCGTACGGAATGACACACTGACCCTAGATACGGATCTTCGAGAGAGCGGTTAGATAGCAGTCGATACAAGTGGCCACAGTTTGCGCACGTAAGCGCTGGCAGCAACGCGCGGCTAGGCACGGGCGTGCTGCTGTCGAACTCGTGGAAACGACAGCAGCTGATTGGCCAACGATGAGCAAATGCACTTTTACGCAGACGTCGCGTAACATGACGCCTGACCTTCTTCCAGAGGACGTGTTTAGCTCAGTGTACTTGGCTGCCTTGCCACGTTCCATCATGCCATTCATGATGTGGTAAGACGAGATACCGTTGGGCTTTTTCGTGTGTGCCTACCCCCTCTTTGTGAGCATTCTCGCTTCCCTCGTGAATATTAACACGTTCCTTCAGAATATCCTCGGTACTATCCCGACCTTCTGCTGTAAATATCCGGGTGCCTGCTATACATATCCGGACTACCTGTCGCGCACGTCCGGGTTCATTCCTCGAGCATATCGCCCCCCCCCCTCCGTCCCGCTGGTCCCGCTCTCTGCTGGTTAGGGCCTCGCAGCCCCGATCCGGGCGGTCCCCATCTCGCCGATCACGATCTCGGCCGCCTCGGCGGGGGTCCGACCGCCTCAGTCGGGCGGGCGCGGCCTTCAGGTGCCGGCCGGTCGCCGGCCCCAGCCGCCGGGTCGGCCGGTGCAGCGAACGGCCGGGCGTGGACGGGGCCGAGCAGCCGGCGCAGACGGGGTGGCAGCCGGGACGCGCGCTCAGCACTGATACGGGTCACCAGGTGGCCTCTGTTTACCTGCTGACCGGCTCGAGGCGTGGGTGGTTTTCGAAAGCACAGGCTGTGCAGACTGCTATCTTGTTGCAGCCTTTTACGGCAGCAAACAACAACGCCGCGCGGACCATCAAAGCAGGCGCGTGGCACCGCGGCCCCCCTCGGCCCGGCAGCAGCCCAACCCGCACCCATCCCGCTTCTCCGCACTCTACATCGTCCACACGTCCCTCGAGGCGTACAAGCCGGGCTCACCCAGCAGGCGCGCGGCGGCCGGCATACCGCCGCGCTGGCCCTGACACCTACCTGGGTCCGGCATGCGACGGCCGGCCACCAAGGATACCGACCCGGCCGCCCGCCCGCCTAACCCGGTGGCGGGGCGCGTGGCCCGGCCGCAGCACCCCGGCGACGCGGCGGCACGGGTGGTAGAGATCGATAGTAAAAAAACTTGGGCGGTTTAGAACGCGTGAAAGATGGGTTGTTCTGCTGTAGTACTGGAACAGCCGACGCACAGGTGATTGCGCGGCTCTGCGTTACTCACGTCATGCCGACACGACTGGATTGCCAGCCACCTGCCTTAAAAGTGCAAACAGTTTGCCAACTTCACACGCCCACAAGCCTGTTGTAGGTCTTCGGGCTTCAACATAACCCCAGGCATGACGCAGCAACGGGAACTACGCTCTTATCGGGTTTCATCAGCTGGTAAGCGGGCCTGCACGCCCGGCAGGCCGGGCAGCAGCGGCGCCTACCTGCGCGGCGGCCCGCAGGCAGTCGGACGTCTCGCAGCGTACGGTCTCGTCCACGGGCGGCGGCGGCGGCCACGAGGCAGCCAACACGATCACTATCATCAGCAGCAACAGCGCCAGCAGGCCCAGCACGGCCAGCGTCAGCATCCAGCGCAGCGGCAGGCCCAGCGAGGCGGCCGCCCAGCGCAGCCGACCAGGCCGCCGCTTGCTCGGCTCAACAGAGTCGTCCAGCATGGTGTCACGCTCGCGCGGCTCGGCGACCGGCTCGCCGTTCTCACCGCCCATCGCGCTGTCGCGGGCCGCACACGTTCCCAGGCCACACTCGCCGCACCCGGTGACTCGCAGTCCCACTGCCGTCAGCGCGCGGCGCCGACCGGCCGACGCGCTGCCAGCGCCGCCGCTCGCGCGGCGGCCGGGCGGCGAACTAGTGGGCGGCCCGCGGATTACGTGCCACGTGATCGCCGCAGGCGCCGCCGCTGATCTCCGAAACGATGGCGACCAGCGGTGTGGCTACGTTGAGGTACTTCCACCCCGACCAACTGACGATGGGTGTCGCTCCTCACGAGCTGAAACTCCTCCGGTAGTGTTGTGACGTCAGCTAGCGGAGTGTCAGGCCGGGCTGGCGGAGTGGCGGCGCGCGTGCCGGCCGGCGTGGCCCCGCCGTGACGTCACCAGGTATCGGGGCGTGCCGGCGCCCGGACCGGTTGTGGGCCGTCCTGACGGGGAACGTGGAGCGGTCATCGCCTTCTCCTGAGCGCGCCGTGCATTCTGTCAGGATTTGCGCTTGGGCACCCGCGGAGCGGTGGGGTCCGGGGACCCCAGTGACAAACTTTACTTATGAGTTCTAACAAGATTACATCGAAATCGATCTGGTCCCAGTAAAACAGTTCCGTTCGGTTGCGACTGTATTGCCACCTGTCTGTGTGAAGTGTGTCTCAAATGCCGTTTGGAATTTTCATTTTTCGCGCATTCAGCAGGGCTCATTTTGCTACCAACCGCAAGTGTTCGTGGCCCCTAAATTAATCTTAGTGATCCCATCCCGAGTAACACCGGGTTTCCCGCCCGGGCTGATCGACAGGAACGATCCTGAGGCTTGCAGGAAGGAGGTGCGACGCATTCCTGCATTATCCTCGGCTCAGACAGTAATGCTGGCTCGTAATTCTAATGTAGCACTGCTATTTTCAAGCATTGCGTGATATAGTGGTGTAGTATCGCAGTATCGGACTCATAGGTCGACTGTTTCCATCTGAAATTGCTGGAAGCAAGGCACCCAACTTATGCTAATAGCCGTACCTGTTCGGAACCCAGTCAAGTGGAAGCGCAAGCATTCGAGGCAGTGTGACGACCCCTTGTTCGGCAGCGGGTGCCTCTCCTAGCTAAAATTAGGCATCGGCGATAGGCATCGAGCACACCAGACACGGCGGCGCCCCGGTGCTCTTCTAAACCGGCACCCCGGTGATGGTGCAAGCAGCGACGCGCCCTGGTGCTCTTCTAAACCGGCACCCCTTGTGATAATGCAGCCGGCGGCGAGTGACTGGAAATGAGCTCATCTGGTTAAACCCCCTGGCGTTCTCACAATCGGAATCAGTCGCTGCTGAGCGGGTTTTGTTTGATTCGGTGTCAGTGGAATGGATTCCTGCGCCGTCTCACAGCGCATGGATATTTGTTTAAATGTATATTCTCACCCCAAATCAGGGCAGCTCGGTGCTGCTGCACCGGCTCTCATCCCGGCTCAAGGAGCTTTGACTCAGTTCCAGGATAGATTCCGTTAGTTATTGCAGTAGCAACGGCTTAGAAAAGAGCCCGGCCTTCATACAACCCAAAATAGAACGTTGAGCTCTAAAGGAATACGATTACGCACGATTGTGTTCCATTTAGCCCACATATAGGTTACTTGCCACGCCATAATATGCCACGCTGTGTGTGTTTGTATATAAATAGGCCAACCGACGACTTAATTCACTCGAGTTAAATTTTGGCTTTTCGAAAACATCAAGGAAATCCATTTTGCCCGGATGAATCGACGAAAACCTGGTCGAGTGCGTAGCTGATCCCAGCTCCAGCTGACGTCAGAGGTGAGGCTGCTTCTGAGACATCTCGGACGCCCCAAGGCTGCAAGGACGCTGCTGATACGCCATTGCATTTCTGAATTAAATAACGCGCCTTCAGTGCGAACACTTGCATCTCAGGTGTGCACGGCTGCGATCGGTACGTACAGTCTCAAGAAGCAGCACTAGTCCTGTCATTGGTCTCACTATGTGAACTCAACGCTTCGCCGTTCCCAGCATCTCCTCTCAGCAGATCGTAGTGCGACATCCTATCCCTCGGTTTTCACCATCCTTTCAGCCTATCCTTCACTCGCGGCGCCATTCTCGCGCCTGTGTACGTTGCCGGCTTTGTTCTGGCGAGATCCATGCTACCCGATCAACAGGCCGGCTCTTCGTCTGGTGTATGACGTGCTTGGCGTCTTTGATCATTTAGCGTCGATATCTCGCACCTGATGTGACGGAAACAATGAATGACTAGGTGTGAAAGCTCGGCTTGAATCCGCGGGCGCTCCATCCACAGCCGCTAGCGGCAGCCCTCCATTTGCGCGAACCTCCCTTTTTCCGTCTCAGACAAAACTGCGGGCCTGAGATGTACCTGCACTGCCCTACTCCGTAAACGTCCAGGTCAGACGGAATTTGTGAATCTGTCATTGTGAATGACGCTCTTAAATGACTTCTGCCATACCAGCGAATAATTTGTCCAGCGTGCAGATATCCTTAAGGAAGGCCCTGTCATGCACGGGTAGCTCCACGAACAGGCGCTGGGACTGCCAGCGATAGTGTGTCGGACGGAGCGATTGTCGGAGACGACGGCCCTCGTTGGGGGCGTGACGTCTCTCGCGCGACCGTATGGTGCTGGCGCAGCTGCTCGGCATCCTCAGGACCTAGGTCAGCGGAGTGAGGCACGGAGGCAGCAACAGCGTTGCGCCCGGTGGGCTCGGACTTTGTGCGCTTACATGAACGAACACTCCACCGGGAAGGGTAACACCGTGCTCCCCGGTGAAAGTGCGTAGCCGGCGGCTCAGTTCGTACGTATTTGTCGGCGCATCACCAGCGGATGTACGCCGTACGTGTTCCTGACGTTGGTCTGGTCCACGCCGCGCCCTCGCGGCCAGACGCGTCCTCTGGTGGTTCCGGTGCTGACATTCCGCCCTGACTGAGGTGGCTGTCCGCGACTGAGCTAATCACAGTGGTCGACCTTCGTCCTGTTTGTCCCCGTACCGAGCTGTCCGGCCGCCAGCACGTCCGCTCGCCGCACTGCGGTCCCTACAGGGGGCGAGCAGCACCGCTGGTTAAATATTCTTGCAGCCGGTTCCCGACTCGCAGATTAAGTTCACGAGATTGGGCTTTGCATCAACAACTAGTGACACCACTCAGTAAAATAATGAAACTGAAAGATAGGATTGACCTGAACTGCCAAGTAATTAAGAGCGAATGGACGTATATATGGTAAACGTGTAACGGGTTGCAATGGTACGAACGATAACACGGAATACATGTTAAAAGACAGAGCATGTACTCCACAGAGGATGGGCTAAACGCCGAGAATGCGAGAATGCTGATAAACACCACTTGCAAACAGGGGTTGGTTTCCTTTTGAATCGTAGTCCGAGTTTAGACACGAAGTGTGACATTTGACTCCATTTGGGAAGCACGACGCGTTTAAGACGCGTTTGTCCACTGCGCGATTGCTTCGCTGCGCGCTGATGCGGTACGGGCTGGAGTGCTGCACTGGACCAGTCACAGTGTTCTTATGATGTGAGCCTACCACGACTCTCTTCGCCTTTGCATCTTCCCATCACACATCATGCCGGCGATCTGTGCATTGTCGCTGCCAGTTGTCCAACTTCCTCTCCGCCGCCGTGGCATCAGAGGTAAGAGTTTCAGAGGTGCTGGTTTCATCATCAAGGTTTCATCAGAGGTGCTTAAGACGAAATGAATCCATCTGGCGATCGAACCATCAACATGGGCTGTGAGGCGCCACGTAAAGTGCAATAACACTACGCAACGCACTATACAATGCACCATGCTGTAGGCCCTACCACAGCTATGAGGCACCACGTAAAGCGCAATAACACTACGCAACGCACTATGCAATGCATCATTCTGTAGGCCGTACCACAGCTGTCTTTCCATCCTCCTTATGCCTATGTTTGTTTGTACTACGCTTATGCTTCTTTTTATCAAAGATTTAGTTCGAGACTTTTGAATGGATAGGTTTTGGTGGAACCACAGCCCACGCTAAGCAGTGCCTGTTGCGTGACCCCTGGCCCCACCATGCGAAATTCCAGGTCAACAGGATACTTTGGTGCGAAGGCTTAAGTGCCGTAATACTCGTCGCGGTCAGCCATGCGCTCTGATGTCACTTGACCTTTGACGCTGCCGCTGCCGCCGGCCGCAGGCCATCTCCGTCGAGAACAGATGGCTAACGCAAAAGTTCCCTGAAGCTTAGCCCGCCAAGGGTGTGTAGAACGGAATGCACGCGCCCCAACCAACTGGTCAACCAGGATGGACACGTGATACAGCACGTCCATTTACAAACCACACAGATCAAGTCAAGTTTAAGATCACAGCCAAGGTCGTGTGACTTGAACGCTGACCACAGTAGTTGGACCCGCACCGTTTCCTGCTAAGGGCGTCCTAGTTATTTCCATGGATAAAAATACTGCTGCTAGCTATATATGGATCTGGAATGCGTGCGATCGCCAACCGAAACCACGCAGCAGCCATTAATGTGTTCTCTTTTTGAGGAAGATGATGGAAGCGCTTGCCCTGTCTCCCCTCCCCCCGTCTGTACCGCCACTGGTTTCTTCCTTTGGCAGTTGTACGATGTGCTCTTGTACAATCGTTCATGACGGTGGAAAACATTACAGTCTGTTTGCAACGTCGCTCTTTTGTCGGCGTACTTGTCTATCGGTACTCACCACGCTCACTTTCAGCCTTTTAGACCTCTCAGTCTTTGCTTTGTATGTGTATCAAAATTGAACTCTCATGGTTCTTTTTGCTGGGTGAAACCAGTCAGCTTTGGGCTGAAATGCCATGGTGATGGTGCCCCGAGGAAGTTGGCAGCGAAACAGGTTGTTGCCCCTTTCTTTCCAGGCAACGTCGTCATACTGTTAAATGCCTGAATTTGGATGTATGTGACCAGTCTGGCGACGTCAACTCGGCGCACGACACTGTGTTTTTTTTGGTGCACGACACTGTGTTTTTTTGGTGCACGACACTGTGTTTTTTTGGGTGGGGGAGGTGGGAAGTATTGGGAAGGATTTTCTTATGTCCTCCTTTTGCTCCGTTTTTATCACTTACGCCTGCTTCCATCGAAGCTTGACGATACGCTGTTCATTTAACTGACTTTTAACAGCGCAGTGCATCACGTTATGTTTGTTGCACAGCCCAAGATGCCCAAGATATTTACCTTTCATGACTGAGCACAAACATGTTCGTAGACCTTAGAACAGAGCACGCGCCTAAAGGAATGCGATACCTTTCCCATCCTTACCATTCTTCTAGAAGCGTAAGCCACATTTTGGCTCAAAACATCAAGTTATCTCTTTTTTGTTATGCATTCCAGAGGTTTCAGTCTAGCTAGCCCCAGTGCCAGATCTCCGCACAACTACCGTTGTCACGTTATACACGCTGCTGCAATGTTTCGACGCCACCGAACCCTTAAGATGCACGTCCCTTTAGAATATTGTGTTCTCCGCCTTCTACAGCAGCGAGATTCACCTCAAGATACCTCCATTCGTAAGCTATTACGACTCAATCAGAGCAGTCGCATCAAATATCTGCAGGCTGAGGGACGGCACAATGTCTTTGATCTTCACCATGGCTCACCTGCTTTCACATAACGAACGAATGGGGCAAAACTGAATAAGGTCGACCGGCTCACGGACAGCGCATGAGCTTCTCACCGCTTACCCCAGAATACTGCCGGCGGCGACTGGGCATGCATTCGCGACTCGCGATGGTTCGCCGTTACGAAAGTTTCAAATTTCATACCTTTAGCTCAAGTTTTTATAGGCGAGATGCTACAAACAACGATGAGTCAAGGGGTGGTAAACAGCGGAAACGATTCGCCGCACGCTATGATGTAAATTTTGCCGCGACCGTAACGACATTTTTCACGGTAGCGTTTTGACACGGTTTTCGAAATGGTGTCATTTTAGGCTTGTCCAACCGTTCGTGACACAACCGTGCGTCATAGAAAGTTGTGCTGCCCCCATGACTTGCAGACGGTACAGTGATTGATGCTGTGAAGTTGAATTGACGCCTTAACATGTTTCGGCTGTCGAGTTGTAGAGCAAAATGTGGAAAGCTCTCGAGAACTGGCAAATCCGTTGAGACCGCTCGTCCGACGGCGCGGCTACGCACTTGTCACTTTGCGATCGCCCGGCCATTACTAGATCGCCGCCGATTGATCGCAAATTTACATCGCACATGTCGAGTCGATCAAAATTTGGCAACACGTTCTCGCGCGCCATGCCCTCACTGTGCACCTTCCAGTTGTTACGTGATACTGCAAGACCTCGGTCCACGTAACCTGGTCGAGCGAAAATGTCATTGTCCTCGCTCCGGGTACCTGAGTACCTGATAAATGCCGGGACTGGACACACTCGTCCACTCACCCACCGACAGGTCTTTATCCAGCACATCAGATGTGCAAATCATTGCTGCAAGAACTTTGAGCTGAAGCTCCTGCAGCCAGACGTGTTCTTGCACTGATCCTCATCTATAATGAGCCGGTGATAAGTCCAGCATTTGTGTCTCATGGAATGTAGCGCAGAAACCAACTTCTGTGTGAGTCAGTTTTACATGAAACAACATAATTGCTTCGACTTTTTAAGATGAGCCTATGCTATGATCAAAACACCACCTACCTATTCCAAGTGGGTCGTCATCCGTCTATTCCGAGCTGTAACCTGCCAAAACCGTTTGGTGAGGCCGGGTTCGGGTCTAATGTTTCGTACACCAAGCTCTTTTTCGTTTCAAGTGCTTGCGGACCACTTCGTCTCTCGCTCGTAAGTGCACGCTGATGGGATTTGCATTAATGTGTCCGTAATGACGGCAAATTATTGGTTATTATAGCCTTCACACCATGGGGGAAACATGGTTAGCTAATTATCCGGCCACTGTTAGGTACTGTTGAGTGCTGAACAGGACTGGATGTTTGGCTTTCAGTCAAGTACGTGCCACGACCAGCATTGTCTCCTTGAAATGGCCGAGATTCGAAGCGGGGTTATCCAATGACGGCTTCAGCGCTCTACCAACTGAGCTAACCAGGAAGGGCGGTGCAGGACAATCACTGATATCGTTGTATAGGCCCCAAGCAATGATATCCAAATCAGCCCGACGTAACGGTATCCAAGTAAGCATCATACAATGTCAAACTGAGCCCTTTCAAGTTGTGGAGATTCGCCTGCAAGTATATAAACAGCTGTCATATATGATGCTGTCAGAAATATATGAAACTCAAGGACCTCTGGATTTGGCCTCGGCCACCGTTGAGTGCAAACCGGCGGACACTTATCATGCGCTCAGTGCCCCACATTCACCAAGCCTCTACATCACTAGCTTACAGCTAGGAAAACTGTGAAACATCTCAAACTTGGCCAACCAAAACGTCATTACGTGCATCGCAACAGATCGGAACCTGAGAAAACCGAAGCAAACGAATGCACGGAGGGTTTGCCGCCCCGCGCCAGGCGTAAGTCAAGTTCGTCTTTGCTGTTGTGGTCTTCGCAACGCAACGTCAACTCGACCCGAAAAGACAATGACGTCAGTTGGTATTAGAGAGCACATCGGCCACTTAGGTCATTTTGCGCTGCTCTAAAATTTCAGTTACACGGCGAGCTTAAGCTGCTACTGAGGTAAGTATATCACGTGGATTTCAACAACGACCAAGAACAGTGCCACGCCACATAGGTCGATTTCTATATATTCCCCTTTACTTGAAACCAGGACGACTCCACGTCCAAAGAAATGCTGCCTCTCGGCAACCGGAGGTGCACATTCTACCAGTGTATGCCTGCCAGCGAAGATCTCGCCGCACCCATCGCATGTAGGAACAACAGCACAGCAACAGTATACGTGAATGTATTTGTCGCGTTTGGCACATGGTGTTTCAGCTAGCCACCGGGACGAGAAGGCCGAAGTAGGAACTTTTGAGGCCGCCCCACGGCCATCACTTGCCGCGGACAGCTCGAGAAAGACAGCTCCGCTGGCCGAAAGCGCAGCCAGGCACACCACACTGGTTGACGACGCACGTAAATAAAGACATCGAGCGGTACACGCCGCGCGCCAGAAAGACTCGATTAACAAAACAGATTGATGGTGATTGTAGCGTGCGGTAATATGGCGAGTATGCAGACGCAATCATAGAAACCGAGAAGCTCATGCAAGTTTCTGCTATCACTCGAGCTCGAATATAATCACCTGCCCGTGCGGGCCAATAGCCGATCCATCAAATCGTCGATACTGACTATCTAAAGCTCGCTGCGAAGCCGATGGCTTGAGGCCGCCGGCAGCGCACCCTGGTGCACGCGCCGCGCATTCGTTTGTACACGGTACACCGATAGATGGCGGTCACTGCGCGCCTGGCCATCGCTGGCGGGACGCCGCGCCATCCAGACGACCACGGCCGGCCCGCCAGACAAGCAGTGCCGGCGCCGCCTCCACGGCACTACGTGCTGGGACCGGCTGGCTGGCAGGGGTACTATGTACCGGCAGCAGTACTCGCAGCCGAGGGCTACTCGGGTACGGGTGCCACTCGGCCACCGCCGTACTGTGTGCGAGCGTGCTTATCTCCTAACCGTGCCGCGTGGGAGGAGCTCGTCACCCAGACGACTAAACGGAGCGCGCGGGCCGTTACGACGCGTAACGACGCCACGTGGGCGAGCGAACGACAGTCCCATAATGCTAGTTGCCCGAAGGCCAACGGTAGGCCCCCGACCACGCGAGTGGCGCCTCTGAATACATCGACCGCTGACGCGCGTACGCCCCGGTAGAGCAGCGCCCTGCGCCGCGCCGCGCCGCGCGAGGCCGGGCGGCGACCGCGATCGCGACCGGCACCGCCGCCGCCGCTGCCGGGCGCGGCGGCCGGCCGGCGGCTAGACGGCCTTCATCGGCGGCTTCTGCGCCACGGTGAGGTAGCCGCCGCCGGGCGCCGGCGGCGCCGGCTTGGCCATCAAGCGCACCGTGTTCTTCAGCGCCTGGCGTTTGTTGCAGAACCAGATGCGCACCACCTCGCGTTCGTAGCCGAGTCGGCCGGCCAGCTGGGTGATCTCCTGACCTGAAACCAGCGGAGAGCGGTGTCAGCACGCCCCCTGCCGACGGACCAGTCTCAGTAAACGGCCGGGAAAGCCAGAACTGATCGTCGCGGAAAAACTGACGGCTTGCTACACGACGCCCCGCTGATTGGGTGACGTCCTTCTGTCACACGGACACATGTATGTAGTGCGTGTCGTGCGCATGCAATGGCCACTTATCGTGCCTAACACCTAGAATACGCGACCGACTTTGCCACTTGGTATAGTAACCCGGTCGATAGTTCATCAGGTCCTGGGCATAAAACATGCAAAACCACACCCGCTTACCCAAGGCGGCATTTCCGCGCTGAAAAATGCATCGTTATGCGAACGTAGCCCCATCGCCTCGGCAAATCGAAGACCAGTTACATCCGCACGGCTAACCCGGCCACGACGATCGATGGCGGAAATCAGCCCACTTCGCGAAGAGCTGCCGATAAAAGTCAACGAACACCATGGACCGATGCTGAGGAAGGGCTCGACGGCCGGCACCGTCGCCCAGCGAGCACGCTCGCCACAGCGCCTCGCATGCAAACACAGTTGGTGTTCCGCGGTCCTTCTCACGAATGCTCACGAGGAGCACGCGGTTTTGGTGCTGGCTGTAAGTGCTTGAGACGCTGTTTTGAATACGGCTGTAACCGTACTTGAATTCAGCGCATTCATGAGTTCAGGACATTTCTCGCTGGTGATCAGACATATTCCACGATCAGACACTGTTAAGTGTTTGGAAGAACCCTGCACGTGTGATGACTCAAAATATTTCCTGACGGTTCACACCAGTTGTCTAAAAGAGCCTTGCATGCAAAGGGATGACTTAACATATTTCTGGTGCTAACAAGCAAATTGTCTCCCAGACGGTTGCTGCACTATGGGACAATAACCTTCAGCCGCGCTGTGCACTTCCGTTCCCACCGGACTCAGCCCTGGTGCGTCACCGTTCACGGCATGCTGCGGCGTCACCGTCCCGTACCATTCTACAGTTTGTTTGGCATCCCTCCCGCTGACCCTCGCTGTCCGGTGGCAGCAGTGGGGTCAGGAGCGGGTTCTGCGGATCAGGTCAGGATGTGGTGACCCCGTCCGTCGCCCGGAGGCTGGCTGTCCGGTGACAGCGGTGGGGTCAGGAGCGGGTCCTGCGGGCCAGGTCAGGATGTGGTGACCCCGTCCGTCGCCCGGAGGCTGGCCGTCCGGTGACAGCAGTGGGGTCAGGAGCGGGTGCTGCGGGTCAGGTCAGGATGCGGTGACCCCGTCCGTCCCAGGACGCTGGCTCAGGCCGCCCGGTAATGACGGCAGCCATCGCGGCCCGACGAGCCCGGCGCCAGATCGGGCGGAGATAGCGTCTAGCGAAGACCTGCCCGGCTCGGACGAGAGCAAAAACACGACCTGCGAGGACCAGGCTAGCCGCGGCTCTGAAGTGTGACTTGAAGCATTCCCAGACATGCTCCAAACGCACCTCCTCCCGGGGGGAGAGAGATGGGGATCACCGAGGCGCACATGGCTGATGCAGTGATGCGCCCTTGAAACGCAATCAATAACTTACAATAACACTGAAGAGTCGGCGCTGGGGGACAGGCTGCGGCGTTCGGGGGAGGGGCTCCGGGGTGGATCCAGCACCAGGCTAACCATTGACGAGGGCCGTGAAATCTAACAGCTGAGTGACCCGCTCGCGCCAGGGCTGGGGGGGTCTTTCGGGGTCGTCTTTTGCGACACTGGGGAGCCAAAGCCTTGGGGCGGCATCGCAAAATGACACGCGACACCGGCTCCGGAGTAGAAGGGCACTGAGGAAGCAGGAACATCACATGCCCGGGATCGTGGCGCTTCGGAAATGAGGAGTCTCGGCTCCCTCCGTGACGGAAGCACGTGCAAAGCACGTGACAGGCAGGCCAGATGATGGGCTGTTGGCCAAAACACTTGGGCCTATCACCCGCTGTCACAATTTTCAATATATATATATATATATATATATATATATATATATATATATATATATATATATGGAATGCTGGCGCAGCCGCTTAACCCAATGTCGCACACGCCCACAGAATCAGCACTTACGACGGCGGTTAGACCGACGGGATTGTCACCAGCTCTGCAATGAACTGAGCACGGCTCGGCCGCGGCCAAACCGGATCGAGCCCGGTTTTCTAACAGAAACGTTCGTCCGCATCGGGAGCAGTGAAAGGGCGCGACATTCTGGACAGGTGGCGCGCTTCTGGGGAGATCGCTGGGAGACGAACGCGCCGCCCAGTTTGTGACACACGCCACCGCTGGCATGGAGCGACATCTGTCGACAAACCTAAGCATTGCAGGAGAGGCCTGGGGCGTCACATTGGCTTCGGTGACGGTAGGGCCCGGGAAGTAGGAAGCACCGGCGCGTTGCTTAGCTAACAGATCTTGGCGAATGCTGTCAACACGTTCTCACGCGAGAAGTGTCCTTGGGCGGAGCGCTTGTAAAGTAATTTATAGTTCTTAAAGAAACCGTCACATGTTTGTCTTCCTAGAAGTCTTGATGTCGCGTCTTCCTTGTCCTCCTTGCCAGCAGACACGCGCACCCGATAAAAACCTGGGTGAAGCGCCATCTATTCTAGGGGAACTGGCCAACACCTGCCCGCATATCGAACCCGCGAGAGGGGGGGGGGGGGAGGCGTTGAAACGCACGTGTTTACCACCCTCCGGTGCGACGATTAGGTAGGGCTTTGTATCTGAGGCGACCCTGCGTAGGACGGATGATCGCGCTGATGAAAACTCGCCGTTATGCATGGCGGGGGGGGGGGGGCTACTAAGGAGAGGGAGGGTGTGTTGCAGGTTGCAAGGTGCGAGAATCAGGTAGCATAAACGGTCAGACTCTACGGGTATTTAGGCCCCAAGCCTATGAGACCACGGCCCGTCATCGTCGTTGGAGCTGTACGATATATTCAGCTAGCTGCTGAAACTATATCGCGTCGCATGCCTCTCACCCTAGCAAGAAGGGCGGGCACCGCGGGGAATCGAGTCCTGTACCTCTGGTTTTCCAGACGCGCAGCAGTGAACGCGGCCGCGTTAACCACTACACTCCCGGCACCCCGATGTGGAGGTTCGACCTCCATTAGTCACTGTCCTTGCTACCTCACCAAGTCGCAAAGGTTTTGCAGCACGCCGCCGTAT
The DNA here is from genome assembly GCF_011947565.3 of Pollicipes pollicipes. NCBI lineage: Eukaryota > Metazoa > Arthropoda > Thecostraca > Pollicipedomorpha > Pollicipedidae > Pollicipes > Pollicipes pollicipes. The sequence goes on along the minus strand of NW_023597034.1, from coordinate 38,163,253 downwards.
TTCATCGATTACCCCAGCCCGGGCGCTCCAACCTCCGCCGGTCCGACACCACCGATCTAACACGAGCATAAGCGTGCTGGCGGGGTACAGGGGCAAACTGCGTCCGGTTCGGGGTATCGTCGGCATCTGAACACCTCCCGCCAACCGTGCCGCCGGTACCGCTGAGGCACCAGACGTCCAATTACCCTCCCGTCGCAGGCGGGTCGCAGCCAGCTCAACCGCGCGACACCGCTACGCCGGAGCGCCCTCCGCAGCCGCGTCAACCGTCCACCTACCGGACGGGTGCGTGTTACGCTCGAAGTGCGCGTTGAGGGCCTCCAGAGCCTGCGGCGTGAACGAGGTGCGCCGCTTGCGCTTCTTGGAGGGCTCCGTGCCGCAGAAGTCCACCAGGTTCTGCGCGCCCAGCTTGTGCCTGCCGACAGCAGCCGTCTGGTCAAGGGGCCGGCTGCGCACGTCCGGCTGCGCACGCCCGGTCTGAGGCTGCCGACGGGAGCCGGTCAGTGCGCGGCACGCCGCCGAGCCCGGCTCCCTCTGTCGGGCGTCTCGAGTAGGACGATCCCGCGCTGAGCACGTCGTCATACGCCGGCTCTGCTGGGGCCGGGCACCGCGCGCGGCTCTGCGGGGGCCTGCGCGAGGTCCGCACGTCCCGGCGGTGTGCATTAGCGGGGCTTCAGTGGATCGGACGTTCATCGAGGTGAAAATGCCGTAACGCATTAGAGACATAAACAAACGCGATCAAACAAAACTGCACGCCCTCCTCCTCCGCACCAAAGGCTGCCCATGGTTTACAATCACGTCACGCCCCTTTCGCTGTCTGCCGTACAAACATGTCACAGAGTCGAACAGCGTGATTCCTGCGCCCGGCGAATGCATGTGTCCCAAAACACGACCAGGCGTGGCTCAAGAAAGCGAGGGACATCGATGCAGCAGTGCAGTGGCACACAAAAGCATGGAGCTGCTCTTGCGACGCGACAGTCGGCATTACATTACCTGTACCTTTCTTCAGCCTCCCGCATCCACTTCTCGAGGATGGGCTTGATCTTCTGCGCGCTCTTGGGCGTGATGTCCAGCTTCTCGAACCTGCCGGCAGTGCACGGCACGTCGTATCACCAGACATCTCACTTCTTACAAGTAAATCCAGCGGATGCTCTTTTGTGCACGTATATACAGACCTCAATGCCTTGTAGCGGCCACTGATGGAACCAACACGCCCCATGCCGCGCCCCAGAACGTGGGCGATCCTCTACCTCGGCTGCTCTCAGCCCAGGGTTCGGGGGCTGGAAGCAGTGAGGCAAGCGTTCCTATCAGTGAGCAGCGAAAGCTGGCGGGTTGACTGATGCCGATCATCAGCATGCGATGCGCGGTGGCGTCAGTGAATGCCAAGGTTGCAGCGGATGAATTTCGGCCCAGACGTATTCGCCCGCAGGAGCCCGAATCCGGTTATTATTCGTCGTCCACAGGCCTTCGGACCAAGACTGCGGTCTCGGTCCGAAGGCCTGAAGCTCTGGTTCTGTATGTAGCCACACCCTCCCGAGCGTGCCTATCCGAGCCAAACGCGACCTCGCTCCCACCTGCAGGTGCCGTGCCCACCCATCTCTCACCTGCAGATGGCCGACTGGCTGTAGGCCGGGCCCATGCTGACGCTCAGCGCCTGCCCCACCTGCCGGCGACGGACGGACGCGGCTGTGAGACGCACGTCGGCGACGGCAGGACGCGCAGGAGTGGCCCTCCGGACGGCCCAGCCAGCGTACAGGCCGCGCAACAGTCAGGACATGATCCACTCCTCACACCCAACTGGCGCCGTCATGCCATGCGGCGGCTCAGGGCTCAAGGTCCGGGAGTGTACAGCGTTGGAAGGCCGGGAAGCACACAGCGCGCCGTCACAAACTGCGGCGGCAGCATATGAGAAAGCTTGACTGAAAGCTTGACTGGTGCTCTTAGCATTCCCTGCGAGCCGATCCGCCTTCGGTGCACAACGCCCGGTGCCAGAGGAATAAACTTATAGTCCAAGATCTCACCGCCTCAGCACGGTGCCGAATATATCCGCCGCCGTACTTAAGCCGAGGAGGAGGCCGACACGCCCGTTACTGTTCGGCCGATACTGAGGCAGGACTGAAACCTCTCACGGAAGGTGGTGAGAAGAGGGAAGAGGGTGGGTCCGCGTGCCTTCGCCAGGCTCGTGCCGCAGCAGCGGGCCGACGAGGACGCCGATCCTGCCGGAAAGCAGCGTTCGTCTCACCTGCGTCTGCGTCAGGCCCAGACTGAGGCGGCGCATCTTGAAGGCGCGCGCGAACTCCTTGACCTCCTCGAGGTCGATGCCGTCCACCATGTTGGCCGTCACCTGGTTGATGGTCGGCTGGTCTGTGGGCGCCGGCCGGCCAGTCAGAGCGGCGATGTGCCACGCTCGCGATCCGACGGATCACCCCTCGCCCCCGACGCTTCACAGCACCACGCGACCGCCCCCCCCCCCCCCCCCCCCCACCGGCCATCACAATGACGTTCAGCAAACACATGGCCGGACGAGGCGCAGGGCTGGCGAGTCCGTTCAGCGGGCTAGAGGTGCCACCTAGCGGACGGCGAATGAACTTTACGCTGCGAGGGGTTCCAATAAACCGCTCGCCCCACGAGCTCACCGCTGCCCACCGACTCGACTCCGTCACCGGCAGCGGCGGCGACAGGACACTCACTGCCGGCGTCGAGGAAGGGGTCCTGCCAGTCGGCGACGTCCGGCGGGCTGTCGTCGGCCGGCCGCGGCGGCGCCGGCGGCAGCGGCGGCGGCGGGCAGTACTGCGGCGCCGCCGCGTGCACGGCCAGCGACGGCGGCGAACTGGCGCCGCTGGTGACGGCCGTCGCCTGTCGGCGCGCATCGGCACTGTCACACGCCGCCACCGAGGGAGACGATCACGGCAGCCACCAGCCTACGGACGGCGCTACAGACGGGCTAACATCCTGACCGGGATAACACAGGGAAGGATGCTGATTATTTCTACTGCCTTGCACTTTATCAAACTAGCGTACTTCCTGATCTCAGAACATTACGACGACTCTTTTACATAAACGAGATAGGATAGCCAAACACGCCTATGAACTGAAAGAGGGCAAAGAGGGAAAGAGGGCAAAGAGGGCAAAGAGGGCAGGGCAAAGAGGGCAAAGAGGGCAGGGCAAAGAGGGCAGGAACTGCATGGAAATCGCATATTAGAGGCCACTTCTTCCCGCCTGCAGCCATCAGTGTGCATTTCACTTAGATTACATGCCCAAAAAACACAACCAAAGCCAGCAATAAGCCGTCGCAGTTAACGCAGCCTCGGAATGAGTGAACATTCCCACCAGCAGACTGACAGCGCGGGCAGACCCCATCGCAGTGCACCACCGGTGCGCGGCACGGCAGCAGACGCCAGCCGAAAACAGCCGCTCGCCGTCCTCGGGGGCGGCGCCGACGCACGCACACACCGCACACGCAGGCCCCGGCGACCGCGGCCGTCTGCCCCGCTCCCTCCACTTACGAGCGTGAGGGGCGCGGCCGCGGGCGCCGCCAGGCCGTGCAGGGCGGCCAGGCCGGGCACGGCCGGCGCCGGCGGCGCCACCAGCGCCTGCAGGTTGGCGGCCGTGGCGGCGAACACCTGGCCGCCGCTGAGGCAGAGCTGTGCCAGCCCGCCCGACGCCACCTGGCTCACCGGGATGGTGATGATGGGCTGCATGGTCACGCCTGCCGGACATGGGCGCCGAGGGCGCGGCGTCAGCGGGGCGGAGCGGCTCGGCGACGCCACACGACACCGAATACGGGAGTTGGCTACGGCATTGTTGGTCCATGCCGTCCTTACGTCAGCTTAGTCAGACAGCGTCCTCCGCGAAGAAAGTACAGCAGCAAACAACCGACGAACAAGCAGCAAACAACCCACGAACAAACGGCAAACAACTCACAACAAACAGCAAATAACTCGCCAACAAACAGCAAACAGCTGCCGAACAAACAGCAAACAGCTCACGAACATACATCAAATACACGTCACCCGAAGCGTGTCACGCCGCATTCCGCGCAAATGCACACCACCGCCATTTGTACCAGTGGTGTGCAACTTGGCACCGACGTGCTTCCCACGTTAACGCACCCAGTTCCAAAACAAACCAAGCGACGACGTGGTCATGGCGTTACATATGCGTAGGTACCTGGTCTTGTTTTCGTACGGTGTGCGGGTGAATGACACGCGTACGTGCGACCTGATCATTTACAAACATTTTTGAACATGAAAATTAAAGACCACGACGTTACGGGACCGTCGAAAACACACCCAGCTTTAATTCAAGGCTGGGAGCACTCTCTGACGATGCCCGCCATCAAGGCAACCGCTGGCCAACAGTGACAACTGCCGACAGATGTAAACGTAGGGGAAGCCAAGCCATCTCTAGATTACGAGCACAAGCCGCCAAGGATGCCATCACGCAACGTCGGCATATGCTGCAATTCGGTTCCCACGTGGAGCTGTGCTAACGATTAGTACCTTGGTGGCCTGCATGAAGTTTGGTTCCACGGCACGATGGGGACGGCATGAACTGCAGTTTAGCTGAAGTGAGACGCACTGTACCGTGGCCACCTTGGGAAGTGATGACGTGCTGACTTAGTACCATTCATGGTAACGCAGCCGTCTTAAGTACCGCCGCTATGACAGCGCACCATGCCCGTCACGTTCGTCAGGGCACGGCACGCCGTCTGAGGACGACACGGCACGTGCGCCGCTTACCGTGCGAGGTGGGTATGATGAGCTGGGCGCCCTGGATGCCCTGCGCCAGCTGACCACCGGCCAGGATCAGCTGCGGCACGGCGGCCACCGCCTGCGGCAGCAGCTGCGGCGGCGGTGGCTGCACCACGGCTCCCGCCGCTGTCGGGACGCGGGCCGCGCGAGCACGGCGGTCAGCGGAGCGGCCACCAGGGACAGCCGGCACTGACTGGTGGCTACGGAGTGCCACCAAGGACATCAGCCACTGCACACCCGGAGTATCTCCGCCACCGGCCACTAGGAACTCTACCATTCGGCGCTCGCTGGGGGCGCCACCGTTCCCTGTCACAAAGGGCCCGCCACTCGCCACGACAGAGCCCGGTGGCGTGTCTCAATAACGCTCCCACAGTCCGGTCGGCCGCCCGTTTTGGAAGGTACAGACAATGTTTGACAGCATCTCCACAGAGGGGCCCGGCGGCACGACGTCCTGGGGACGGGTCCAGCAGCGCGTCTGCCCGCCTGCGCGGACGGTGCGCCTGTGCTAAGGGGGTTGACTGACCCATCTGTCCGGCGGTGGCCGCCTGCAGGCCGGCCAGCTGCGCCTGGATCGTCATCAGCTGCTGCAGCTCGTGCAGCGACATGCCCACACCGGCCGGTCTGGCGGGCTCCGGCGGCCCTGGTGGGGGTCAGAGATATGGGGGTCAGATATCACGGTGTGACGATCACGGGGTCACGATCACGGGGTCATGATCACGGGATCACAATCACGAGTCGCTATCACGAGGTCGCTATCACGGAATCACAGCCCCGGGATGGAAGACGGAGCCGGTCACAGCCGACTGTCCTGGGGAGAGGTACAGAGAGCCAACGCCAGCAGAAACGGAGGGGGCGTATCCTGCGACGCCCGGAGAAGGACGGATACGGGTCACACTGACGGGGCCCGTCCGATCCTGAGGCACTGCATGGGGACGGAGAGGGATGGCAAACAGGGGGTTCGTTCGTACTCTGTACATCCCCGAGGAAGCTTCGGAGTCGGTTCTGGCAGATTGGGTAGCACAAATGCGTGCTAAGTGCTCCCAAAGACAACACGGAATGAGTCAGGGAGGAAACGCCTGAGGAAAGACGCAGATGGATGGAAACGTCCGTGATTCAGAATATTCTTTCAGGACTGGTGTAAAATTTTCCACGGATGTGTTTGCCTACTAATGTGTGCGCTAAGCATACCTAGCTTATACGCAAGTATACGTTGATGAGATTCATGCCCAGGCGATGAGCATGTATGTGATATTTACCCGGCAAACAGGTGAACAAAAAGGGTCATTTGTTAAAACCTCTGACCACGTGACACGTGACACTATTTTCGTTTGCATGCACGGTTTCTTCCTCAGAGCATCTCATCTTACACGTCTATGGACACCGGGGTTCGCGTAATGATGCGTGTTCCCCCTGATGACTTTAATATCCAAAGTACACGTGACCATCCACAAGCACTGTTTCACCAAGTCGAACGTACCTGGCTGCAGCCTCCCGACAGCCCAGCGCACTCGGTTCCCGGCACATGGACAGCATGCGCACGTGCCTAATCAGCAGCACACAGGGTTTGCACGCGCGCCTGGAGGCGTCTCACCGCCCCCTGACGCCCCCCCCCCCCCTCCCCCGGGGCCCGTCACCAAGCGTGCCGGACCCGTCCGCCGCTGACCTGGATCGGCGGCCGGCCGGGCCGCCTCCTCGCCGGCGGCGGCCGCCTCCTCCTTGCAGCTGGGCACCGCCGGGGACAGACCCTGCCGGCAGGGCCAGAGGCGGCGGTGAGGACCGCCCAACACCAACCATACCAAAGTCCAGAGGTCAGGTCCCGTTTGCCTTCGCCCCAGGCAAATCCCCGGTACTCAGCTGTAACGTCCGCTCACGTGCGTCCCCGACAAGCCACGTAAGCGCCGCGCCCGGCAGCCAGCTGCATTGACACCCCCGCCGCCATGATGGAATACGAGGGCGGGAAGGCCCGGTCACTAGACAGACAACAGCGCAACATATCATGCGGACAATGGCTTCATTCATCAGCCGAGCTGCCAGTTGTGCCAGCTGGCCTGCGGTACCGCGCGAAACGTGACCGTGCCGGCGGCAGTACACCAGGTCACCACCCCACCCCCCGCCAGTCAGCAGCGCTCGGCCCCCACCGGTTCGCAGCGGCCGCCAGGTGCTTTGACTCAGACGGAGATCGATGGTGCCAGCGACCGACGGTCACACGGAATGTCACCAGGGACGGCCGGAGGTCACACGGACTGTCACCAGAGACGGCTGGGGGTCACACGGACTGCCACCAGAGACGGCCGGAGGTCACACGGACTGTCACCAGAGCCGGCTGGAGGTCACACGGACTGTCACCAGAGACGGCCCGAGGTCACACGGACTGTCACCAGAGACGGCCAGAGGTCACACGGACTGTCACCAGAGACGGCCCGAGGTCACACGGACTGTCACCAGAGACGGCTGGAGGTCACACGGACTGTCACCAGAGACGGCCGGAGGTCACACGGACTGCCACCAGAGACGGCTGGGGGTCACACGGACTGCCACCAGAGACGGCCAGAGGTCACACAGGCTGTCACCGGAGACGGCCGGAGGTCACACGGGCTGTCACCAGAGACGGCCGGAGGTCACACGGGCTGTCACCGGAGACGGCCAGAGGTCACTCAGATCGTCACCAGAGACGGCCGGAGGTCACACAGATCGTCACCGGAGACGGCCGGAGGTCACTCAGATCGTCACCAGAGACGGCCGGAGGTCACACAGATCGTCACCAGAGACGGCCGGAGGTCACACAGATCGTCACCAGAGACGGCCGGAGGTCACACAGATCGTCACCAGAGACGGCCGGAGGTCACTCAGATCGTCACCAGAGACGGCCGGAGGTCACACAGATCGTCACCAGAGACGGCCGACGGTCACATGGATCGTCACCAAACACCATGTTAGCGGCAAATTCAGCGTTACCTAGTTCAAGCCAAATGCTAATTTGCCCGTTTACAGCCTGCTGGCCAAACAGCGCGAGTGATAACGCCGCCGTCTATGTTTACATCCTTTCACCGCTGGAGGCATAGCCACCAGCACTAGGCCCACCACAAGTAAGCAAACCACATCTTTGTCACTGCTAGCAGTGCATGCTTTCGTATCCGTACAGCAACCCGAAGTTTTCCATTATTTCGTAATGAATTAGACATCACTGGGTCAAAGCGCGCGTTTCATACCTAAAACGATGGCCAACCAAATCTTGTTTTCGAGTTACACATGTAAAACGTATAAACGTTCTCTCAACCCTCGTAACGTGGGGCATCTCTGACTTCTTGTCACGTGGGAGCGTCTCTGGTCCCTCGTCACATGGGAGCGTCCTGACATTGAATGACGCGTCCAATAATTGTAGTGAAGCTCATGAGCCGGGACGCTTTAGGCAAAATCACGTCATGACTGTGAATATCACTTCGCAAACCACAATCTGGTCATCTCGGCAAAAAACCATACCAAGTTGGACCATGCTTCCAAACCCAGTTAAAACCTGTTCACGTTGGACCGCTTCCACTTCGCTCAACGCCAACCATTACCCAGTCCATGCTGACGGGAGTCGACGACCGACTAAAACCCCACCGAGCGAGAGATATGTTATCAAGGAGACAGACGCGCTCAGGCGTAATTCCATCGCAGCTGACGCAGGCTCGGCAGGTTTCAGACGACTCATGCCTGTCGCGGGGCGGCGTCTCCGCCCGGTTGTGGGCCGGGCGGTGCGTACCTGCGGCTTCTGCAGGTCCAGTGGGTCCTCCTGGCCGTCCCGGTTCAGGTCGCAAAAGGCATCAGCCATGGCGCTCCTGCACAGCCGAGGCGTGTCAGACGGCTGGACAACCGAGCAAAACACACTCAGCCACCAGCCAGCAGCCCAGACACTGCAGGCGCTGCCTACGGTCGGCTGCAGTCGGACGCTGCGCATACAGACAAGCAAGCCGACCTAATTTGACCGATGGCGTTCATAAGAAAATCACGCATGAAAGCAGCCCATTAAGCTCATTCAGCGACGTCAAACATGGCACAATCGTGGCGCAACTGCACCAGTCACTACCAAACATCAATGGCCCGAGCCGATCCCACCACTGCGATGTTGCATCACTACACCGTCACTGTCAGCCACAGGCGCCGCTCTTACCCCTCCACAGCCCCTGGTTCCCCGCCTCCCGCCCACGCACACACCCGGACCGGGGACACACAGAGCGCGCCTCAGCGCACCACCACCAGCGCCCACGCGCGGCCACTCCCACGCACCCCATCCCGAGCCGCCGCGCCGACCTTCACCACCATCGTCGCGCCACAGCCGCCTCCGTGGCGCGGGGCCCGCGCGACCCTGAGCGCCGCCGCGCCGCCGCCGGACTGACCTGGGCGGTCGGCCTCCGGGAGGAGCGCGCCGCGCCGGCCGCGCCGGCCGTGCGCCGGACCGTCCGTCGAACACCGACGCCGCCGCCGCCGCCGCTCAGCCGCCGCCGCCGCTGCCGGCCGGAGAGAGACACGCTGATTAAAACGATGATTAGCAGGGGGACGCCACGCCGGCACAATGCGCGGATAATAAGGCGGCGCCTCATCTGCATACGGAGAGGCGGCGCACGTGACCGGAGGGACGCGGCGCCGACACCGCGGACGCCGGCGCCGGCCGGTGCTAGCACGGCGGTCCGGCCGCCCGCAAAGAGCCAGCGCCACGCCGCCGCTGACCTGACCCCCTGACGGTCAGGTCTACTCTGGTGCACGGCTTCCGGATGAGGGGACGTCTCGACGTAGCACCGGGTCGCCGTGGGTTCAAGCCTCGGCGAGGGCCATCGTGTTTCACCGACAAGCAGGGGGAGACGCTGTGCACATGACGTGCTTCTAATGTCAGAGTAGCGTTATCACATTGCTCTGAACGTTTTCGTGGCGGGGTGTGCGCCACAAGGCCTTTACACATCAAGGCGTGCTAGCCGCCAATCAACAATAATGGCATCAAGGACACCCGTCAAAACGTGTTACTCATTATTTGTCCACACAGCACCAGTGCCTTGTCTCTGAAATATGAGATGACATAACCCACCCATGACAGGAGTGTAAAACATCCCCTCCTATATATATATATATATATATATATATATATATATATATATATGTATATATATATATATATACATGTATATATATATATATATATATATATATATATATATATATATATATTCAACTGCGAAGCCGAAGTCGCAGTTGAATTCGTTCCCATCATGCACGGTGAAAATATGGAATATTAGGGTTCCATGACATATTCTTCACTCGCACGCGCGTGACCGCGGCAGCGGTCACGCGCGTGCGAGTGAAGATACGGATACGGCAAACCAATGTGCTTCAAAGGGCGCAATCCATTTGATGGACTAAGGAAACAAAAGCGAAACACGAAATCTTATCGCTAAAAAACAGATCCTTCTGTAATGGTTAAAACGAGTAAGAACACCCGGAGCATGTTTATAATGTTCAGCAATCCTACTTTGCTGAAAACGGGGCAATCTTGAGCTAAAAACGTCATTGTGGTAAAATATGACATCGTGGCACAGATAACACGAACTAGCTATCAGACCAGATAATAAGCGTATCAGGTGATAATTCACACATGGATACACGCCATATTCACACTAGGCTAGGCCCATTCGAGGCTGCGTGTCTGACAGGCCGCATACGGGGGGGGGGGGGGGGGGGGGGGGGGGGGGGGGGGGGGCCCGACGGGGGACGGACGGAGATGACAGTCTGACGTCCTGACAGGCCGGCCAGCACCCTGTCCCTGCCTCCTGCGTCCGCACCGCTGCCCGCCAGCTACACTTTCCACCGGCCACCGACTGCACCGTCTCACAACCCGCACAATGTGGCCCTGACTGGCTCGGCCACGGACCCACAAACCGCGCCACCGCACCGGCAACGGACCGCACCGTCTCAAGTCGACATAGCGCGCTCTGGTGCCGCTCCCAATTGCAACAATCGCAAACTTCGCCTCACAGTCGGGACACCGCACCTCAAAGCCCCTCCTGACTGCACCAATCGCACACTGCATCGTCTCACAGCCCGCACATCGCACCCGTGTCACTCTTAACTGCACCAATCACAAACTGCGTCGTCTCACAGCCCGCACGTCACACCCGGTGGCGCTCCAGACTGCACTAACCACAGACTGCATCATCTCACAGCCGACACATCGCAACACGGTACAGCTCCTGACTGTACCTACTCGAACTCTGCAAACTGCACTTACTCCACATCCTGAATGTACCAGCTCGAACTCCACACACCGCACTACCTCCACAGCCACAAACGGCAGTGCCACAGCCCGCACGTCGCACCTCGGTACAGCTCCTGACTGCACCAGCTCGAACTCCGCAAGCCACACTACCCCCACAGCCTGACTGCATCGCCCCGACTCTGCACGCGGTGCCAGGGCACAACCCCTGACTGCAACAGCTTTTACCCACCTAATGTCCCGTCCCACCCCACCGGCCACGTGCTGCGTCCTCTCGCAGCCTGCCACAGGAGAGACGTAGCCGAGGGACGGCGGATGGGGCCATGGGCCCCGCCTGAGCCAACAGGTTACACTAAACACTGGGCGATGTTGCAGGAATTCGTCTAAGCTCGCAGGGTTTCGGAGAAACTTTGGCCTCTACTCTCCCCCTTCCCTGAGGAACTTTGGCTGGATGCCCGGCGCACAGTACCATGACACCACATCCTCAGTATACGCACTCGAGCTACGCGACTCCACTTCGTCAACGATTACGGACTGCGCCGTCCCGAAAACCGCGCGCAACGACACCAGTCTGACCGAACCGCCCGCAAACCCACAAACCAGACCACATCTCCGCCTGCAACGAGCCAACCACCGCCTCACCGTCCACAATGTTCACGCCACCTTCCACAAGCTGTGTCGGCGCGCCGCCCGCCCAGCGCACCGTCTTATCGTCCGCCGGCCGAGCGCGGGTCTTATCGTCTGCGATTTAGCACTGCAGCGCCGCGGGCCCGCCTGCACGGCCGCCGCCGTCCGCGCCATTGCCGGCCGCCCGCAAACGGCAACCGTCACCACACACCGGCTCACAAAACGCTTATTCACACAGCTCATTATGAAAATGGCATCCCAATCGTGCACGGCCGGCTGGCACTGACAAAGGGAGGCCGGCCGGCGGCGGGGTGCCCCTCCCCCGGCGCGGCCCGCCTCTATGCCCGGCTCAACCAGACATGTGATTAGTCAATGCGCTATGATAATTCCTCCATTTTCCTCTCCGCGCTCCCCTCGCTAGCTTATTAATTATATGCATTCTCATTAAGGGCATGGCCCGGCGCTTATCATCGCGCGCTGCAGACAAATCCGGCCCTTAGCGCCGCGGCCGTGGCCTCCCCGCCGGGCGGAAACCGCCTGCGCCGTAGTTAATAAACATTGCGATCTCATTATGTATGTAAATGAAGTATTAATCAACAATGCAGAATTAAACGCTGAGTCACAAAGAATTTAATTAAACGGCCAGGGCGCCCCGGTATTGAGCGGCGGCCGGCCGAGCGCTGGCCACCGACCGCATACGATTTGCGAGGGCGACGCCAGGCCCGCGCCACCGCGCGCGCCGACGCGCCGTCCAGTATTGATTGCCCGCCTTTTTTCCTTCTTTGTCCACTTCTTCCCTCCCTTATCTCATTTCAGTCCAAGTTCGGAATTTCAATTTCCCGGCCCAATCGGATCGGGACGGCCGCATTATGCTGATGGCCCGGCAGCGGTCAGTTGGCGGCGCGTTATGTTGGCGAGCGGCGGGCGCGCCCTGCCGGCACGCCGAACGGCACGCCACATCTCCAATTGTGTTCAAGGCCGCACCCGTCATGCAACGCGAGATAATCCGCGGAGAAAGCGCCCGTCCCAGCCGCAGCCAATTAAACCAAGCCAAGCCGGCGGTCATACATTATTGATATTTTTCAGTAACTAGGAATTTTAAGCAGCGGCGGTGGGGAATCAATGCAGCCGCACGGCCGTCCGACGGTGCATCGAGGCGCGGCTAACGCATTCAATGGCTCGCTCTTATGGACCGGTCGCGAGCGGGCTCATTTGGCCGAGCAGCGATACATCAAATGATGGAGTGGCGGGCCGGCCGCCGGTCAGGACGGGGCCGGAGCCGGTCGGCCGGCCGCCGAGAGCCCTCCACACGGCAATAAGATCGCCGGCCACCGCTCTCCCGGCCGGCCGAATTACGGAAAAACACGCCGACGGGCGGCGACTCCACCCGCCCGCCGTCCGCGGCCCCGGCCAGGACACGCGGGCCTCTCGTCGCCGCGGAGGGGGTGGCTGTGGGCTACCCACGGCGGGGACAGCGCTGCAGGACGCGACCGCCCCCTGCAGGAGGAAGGCGGGACAGCAGGTGGGGCCCGCACGTCAGCTGCTCCCGTCGGATCGTAACAAACAAGACCGCGAAAAGAAACGCTGGCTGACCGCGGTGACAGCCTCTACACAATGGGCTGTAAGCCACCAAGGCCGGTGGCAGCGGCACCAAGATTTACCCGGACCGGCGCACGTGTGCGACAAATTCACTGAATTACGCATGACCGCATTATACCAGGCTGACCGTGAACTGCACGTGAGTTATTTGAAGTGAGCAAATCGTCAATTCGGACAGCCGGCAGACTTTCTGGAACCCGATATCTCTGCAATCACTAATCGCAGCTTCATGTAGTTCGCAGCTAAATAAGCGGAATCGTTCGCACGCCGCGCTGTACAAGGTTTACGACATTGCATGCGAGCTGTTCGGTCGGACGTGCTTTTCCTGCAGCAGTGCGATGTGAACAAAACAAACTGGCCCATTCAATCAACATGAAAACATGAAAGCTCCGAATCGCCAAAAAGCTACACAACATGGATTCCAAGCGGACCCGAATCCATACCGGTGCGTGCTGCGGTGAGACGGGGACCCGCGGCACTCGAGGGCGAAGAAAGCTGCCAATCGCACAGGCGGGCGCGGGTCGGTGTGTGGAGTCAGCCTCACGTGCACGAGCGCTGACGACCACGTCCGATCACGGCAACCAGAGCAGATTACGATGTGAACACAACTGCACAGTGCAGGCCAACGTACCGTCTGCAAATCGCGAAGCGGGCTTAACGCTGCCCGACGGATCGGTGCTGCATCACTGTGCGGGGGAGTGGCCAACGCCACCGATTATCGGAACGGGCCGCGACTTCAGCACGCCGAGGGCGCAGCCCAGGGCGATTGGGGAACGCGAGCTCCACAGGTATGCGCTGTGCAGCCTACTTCAACGTGACCGAGACATCCAGAACATCTGCGTGTTTTTGCGACACCCTCGACCGCAGGCACTAAAGCCGTAACCATTACAGGGCTTAACGATTTCATCGATCGACCTAACCTGCCTAGTCCAGATCTAAAGCCCGCCAATTTGCAAGCCGCGCGATATTAGCATCAGCGCGCGGACGCTACGCTAGTGAACCCCTGCTTTCTAGCACGTTTACGACAGGTTTTCCAATGCACTGGCGAGAACCGTTAGAACGAGCTCCAAAACCTTAGCGTTTAATGCTTCCCACATGATTCTGATTGGCAATTTTCTTATCTGCATCACCTCTCGTCGCACGAGGCACTAGAGAAGCATGGAAGTGGGTGAGTGCACCACAGCAAAACTGATAAACCAGCATTCGCGGTCCGACCATTTCTGAAACCGTAACCACCGTAAACCATCGCAATTAATGCAGCCAACGGTGCACCGATGACTGCTGTCTAAAATTCCAATGAACATAACAAATCGTCACTAAGTCAAACTATGCAAAACGTTTGCATTGCAAAACAAAATTGCAACTAAACGCGGCAGGCGTCTGCGGCGGTGCCGGCAGAGGACGGAACCAGGCCGACCCAGAGACCCAGCGAAGCCATCTGCCACAGACTATCAGCCCTATCACCAGCCGCGCCACGCAATGTGAATGGTTCACAGAAACCAGGCGCGCCGAGCGTCCCACGCCCGTGCTCGCGGTCACTGAGACTCGCGGACCGTGACCGGCGACAAAACACGGCGCACGGTGTTTTGTGATTGGTCGATGCGATCAATGACGCCGACATTCACCGGCGGCATTACTGGCGCGGCCGACGCCCAGCGTGTCTTACCGACCAGTGAGAACAGTGCCAGCTCCGGTGGTAGGGCCACCGTCACACTACAGGACACGGCTTCGAACACAATATGTTGCGACCTAAACCGAGTACGAGTAAATGATGGTAACTACACGAGCACGTGGTGCATTTCATTGTGACTTATCTCCACCCAACATATTTGTGTTTCCTTCGTAATGCCCTTGGCACAGCCACTACGTAAACTGGAAATAATTTCTGAGTCATCGATGTTGTCGATGGCGTATCACTATACGTCGCCAGACCCCTAGCCAGAAGCGCGAGGTTTTCCATAGTTGAGGGGAGGGGGAGGGAAGAGAGGGAGATTTCGATTCTTTCTTTTCAAGCAGCGCCATTACCTTAGTGTTACATTTACGCTTTGGGGTGAGGGGAATGAAGCTCCCAAGTTCTTTCCCCAAACGACGTATTCTCCCGTACCCAGCCCCATGGGCCGTTCATTTTTTCAGCAAAATCAGGAATCATCCCTACGTCGCCGTGAAAAGCGCCCGCAGGCATTCATCACAACCGATGGCATGCATTTCCAACTGCGTCTGGATTACACGCCCAGGTTTTGGTAGCATCTGCAAGAAATAATTTTTTATGATCGCGAGCAGGGCATTTCACTGCATTACACGGATGTTCTACATTTTAAGATATTGAAGCAAGCATGAGACTGATGAAACAAGCTCACTTGTAACTATTAATATACTTTCAAGTGAAAAAGACTGCTCTAGACATCACAATCTCTCTGTTTCGTAAATATGCTCCTCAGAACGTCACTGTCTGGTTACGTCATCGCATCCTGCACTCATTGATTGAGGGTCAATTGACACCATCATATCTGGAAATCGTACTCACGAACATCAGATTTAAAGGACTCGACAATTATATTTTTCTTGGCATTGATCGGCGCTTGGGTAATGGAACGGCAAGATCTGAATTGCATTATCATGGTGTCAAGGACGCCTGTCTGACCTTGAAAGTCTACACGACATAGTCTGCACATCTTCGCGGGCGCGTAGCTCAGAAACTAGAGCATAGAGGTGTCAAGGTCTTAAGGGGGGCACGGCTATGAACTGCACCGAATGATCTTCAAGATAGCTATTTCAGTTCAGCTCCTCACAAATGTGGAACGCCTCCTTTCACACGCGCCCGGGTGGCCGGTCCCCTTCGCCCGGATAGTTGGGGGTCAATTTGACCCCCCTGGCATCTCGGGAACTAAGAAATCTAAAAGAGACACCAAATTTACAGGACGTGCTGATCTGTACCTGAACTCACTAAGGCCCAGGTTTGAGGTCCTAGATCCTGACCTTCAGGTCAAATAAGGTCACATAAGGTCAACCTCCAGGTTGGTCCCCAAAGTGCCCACAGAACCTAGATACCTGCTCTAAGCAAGAGGTCACGTGATCGATTAAGGTAAATTAACTTGTTTTACCTTTCGAAGGTCACGGTGACCAACATCATACAAAACTGCTTTGAGTTTTGCATTTCAATTACGACAATAACCACGCAATGCAAAGTGTTCCTAAAAACAAAATGTTGACCTGTGCCATTTCAGGTCAGTGACCTATTCCGATCCTTCATAATTGCATGAAAGATGTATAATGCGGTTCTTGTTGTCAATATATTCGAAGTGAGCACCAGAAATTGTCCCATTAAGCAAGCCTTAGAGTACTAAAACAGACTGGCTCTGACCTTGTTCTGACCTTCAAAACTGATGTTAGGCTGATGGAATTTGTTCATTTAATTGTTGCGTTGCCTAAGGAAGCATCCCAGATATGTATGGTCTCGTCGAACACTCCCTTGTTGCATCAGATTAAACGATTACCTGGAAATCGACTTCGCGGAATGCATGGCCTGACTTAAACCTGCCGTAGGTAGCGACCATACAGGGTACATATAAATGTTTCATGCCATACGATCCACTATTCAACTGTCTGCAACTATGCACACTTTGGCGCGGCTGTGCAGCACCGTTCAGAAACCATTACAGAAAAATCTTCCGGGGGGGGGGGGGGGCAATATGACCCCACCCGAGCGCGTGTTAAGGTCTTTAAATTCCTTTTTAATGTTTAGGTATTCAGGTAGCAAAATGCAGCCACAACCGCGGAGAAAATGGCACGGGCAATTTTATGTACGGGTAAAGAATGAAGACATTTCAGAACACATCATTCTTGCAAGCCAAAGGCAAGTTGGAATATGTTCAGTTCCGGTCGGATTTTTACACAGTCATTGAATGCCACACTTTAGAATGTACCTAATTCTATACAACACTTGGTGCTAAAAAGACTGTGCATGCAGCCCTTGCTAAGAACATTTTAAACACGCTAACATGGGTATATGTTAACGTTGGGGCGTGCACTGCGAAAATCTGACGGATATGATCTGACGGATGGATAATTTAATTGATCTGATGTATATGCTACGTGCATGTCACCTGTGTGTGACGTGCTTCTCAGCCATGCCAATGCATGCGTCAAGCAAGCCTGCTGAAAGTGCGGACGTTTCTAAATGATCGTGAAAGCAGGAACACCTTTCAAAGCCTTTCAGCCTATTTTCCTCCATGGAACACATAGGCCGATGTTACCATTTATTTAGAAGTCAGTTTTCCTGTTTGCAGCCCACCCCGCCCCGGTTCCCACGCCCTTAAAGGCTACAGTAGCCAGCTCACACTCTTGCAATGCATGCGATACATGGTGCAATGACGTCACCAGGATTTAACCGCGAAACGGCCAAATCGGGTCATAGCCAAGTCATAACCTTTTAGTCAAGGAGTCTCTCTTCATCGCTAAAGGAACCCTTTTTCTTTTGTCTTTTTATTGGGGGTGGGCTTTTGAGGGTCGGAGCCAAATTTTACCGCATTCGGGCGGGATTCCACCGAGGGTTCCGTTTTTGAGAAGCCTTAAAGCGTCTTAAAAGCGTCCTTAAAGCGTCTTAAACTGTGAACAAGCAAAATAGTCTTCGCACTGAGGAGCCCGCCAATTCTACGGCAGGAAAAGCGTGATCCCAAAGCCCCTCTCCCCCACTGGGCTACGTCACTGGCATGCCATTCTCTTCCACAGGGTGCACAGCTGTTCAAAACGGCACAGGAGACATTGTCTACGGCCACTACACAAGACTCAGTAAATGTTAATTCCTCAACAAACGGCACCTCACTTCATTTCGAATCCCTTTGACACAGCATTATGAGAGTACTTACTCTGAAAACTATCAACATTATGATAGCACTTACTGTCAAAGCTATCTTCATACTTGCGAAGCATGATAGACAATCAGGCGCAGTTTCACATGCATCTCCCTCAGCCGCCATGCAGCCTTTGTGTGTTACTAAACTCTACGCCGTCATGTCCGTCCCTCTTCCGCCCAAGGGATACTGCGTCTCGGGGCCGTTTCACCTCCCCAGTCCCATGCACAAGGCGCATTGTGCACGTCCATGTCCAGTGCATACCCAAACAGCGTAGCAGTATTATAGCGGTTAAGATGATGATGATTTGGGCCTTGGGGCGCGCTGCATCTCTGGAAAACCAGAGGTATAGGGTTCGATTCCCCGCGGTGCCCGCCCTTCTGGCCAAAAGCAGGCAGGCGGCGCCACATGGCCAGCGCAGCCAGCGCGTGGTAGAGCACCAAAGACTTGACCTGACCGAGCATGTCGAAAGCTCTGGCATACCGTCCGACACCAGTACGAAAAGCCAGCTACTGTTTTGCAGTTTCGTGAATCCCGCCATGTGCACAGGACCTGCAGCACTATTGTCTCCATATAGCCACGTGAACACCATGTACAAAACCCACAACAATACGAAATCAACGCAGAAGCCCGCGCTTTCGCGCTCAGTCCGCTGCCAGGATGACAAGTCCGGCGATCGTCCATTGGCGGCGCTGAGGCGGAGATGGGGCGCGGCGGGCGCCGGTCCGGCAGGGCGCGTGATGCCCGGACGGCACCCCTTCCCCGGGGAGCCGTTATCCCGGGCGCACACTGACTCACACAGAGCGGGGCGGCTGCGACGGCCGCTTGTCTGGCGGTCCGCGCGCGGCAGCAGCTCACCACCCGCTGGTCGGCTCTGATGAAGGGCATCAGGGACGGCCGAGGGGAAACTCAAATGAACAACGAACAGACCAATGCGTCAGATGATGTGGCCAGCAGCACATTCAGCGATATGGTAAGATGCTGCGCAGTTGGATAAAAACGGTCGCATTATTCAATTCTGGCACCTCGGCTTATAGGTGAAGGCACGCGGTTCGATTGAAGGAAACAGCTACTAGTGCTTTCTTATTTCAATGAGGGACAAGAGAAGGGGAAAGCTATATATATATATATATATATATATATATATATATATATATATATATATAGTCTTATATAGTTATATATAGCACACTATATATACATATATGGGTCACTTTCAACTGCAGTTTTGTCGGCGCCCAGAGGCATCAGCGCCAGCCGGCCTCCCGACCTCCCGCGTGGAGACCAACCACGACCCCAACTGAGCTCCTTCGCCACACGTGTGTGTTTGTGTCATTGGGACTTTACGACGCACTCAGCTGCTGAGGCTATATGGCATCGCCTGCCTCTCACCCTGGTAGGAAGGGCGGGCACTGCGGGGAACCGAACCCCGTACCTCTGGTTTCCCAGACGCGCAGTAGTTAACTCAGACGCGTTAACCACTACACTACCCCCCCCCCCCCCCCTTCGCCTCACGTGACAACTTTAATATCGGTGTTTACATGCAACTTACACCCGATAAAATATCCGTGTCTGCCGCTTTTATCCGCGGGCTGGGGCGACTCGTGACGGACACAACGATGGTGCTGCACAAGACAAAAATACATCCATTGGGATATCGAGGAGCCGACCGCAGCCGGCCGCAGTGCGCTCTTGCGTGAGATGGCCTGTAACCTCGGCATAGAGCACACGCCCAGCAATCCGCGGCGCAGGGGAGCAGCCACCCGTTTACAGGACTAAACAGCCAGCCGTTTACAGCCACCCGTTTACAGCGCAACTACTAAAACTGTCCCTCAGCTTCGGCAAACTTTCGATTCTCTATGTTCACTGAAATGCATTCAAGAGGACTATTTCCAGCCATGGAATTTCCGGCCAAATGGTCATCAAAGGGGCACCGACAAACTTCACCAGGGATCAAAGCGCCTAGAACAACGCGGCACCAACTGCTCCAGTAGGTCTCATTTCATGCAGCAAATCACTAAAAACAGCATACATGTCTACGACCCGACGTCCTTGAAAGTTTTCCTCAATGCCGCAGATACCAGCCCAGCGTTTCATGGAAAACGGCATCTGGCTCACGGCGGCTGCATTCACAGTCCTACCATAGCCAAGTATCACGTCACTCGGGTAACACCGAAGACCATTTATGGCCATAAGACGTAAAATGCACCGATTCTCGCGTGAGTAATATGGTCATGCCACATCAGTCACACCCACCGTACCATGGAATAAAGGCAGTCCAGCAAGCCCCCAGTCGTTGCCAAGTCTGGCCCAGATGTGTGTCTGGAGCTCAAAACGCTCCCAGCATCCCAGTACAATGGAGACATATGGGATCTTCACCTACCCATGGGATCCAGGCATATCTCTGCTTTCCAGAAATATCTTAATTTCCTCAGTATTCAACTAAACTACCAAAGTTGTCTGGATGTGTGCAGATCCCTAAGGCAGTCCTGCATTTCACAGGATTCCATGCCAAGTCTGAGTCTTGAGATCATATCCTGGGATCATTTACAAGGGGGGGGGGGGAAGGGGGGGAACTCCCAGCATATGTTTGCATGCAGGTGGCCTGAGGAAAACAGCTGCTTGGACACTATCCTCAGAGATTATGCATGGTAAAAACCTTACTCCTGAAAATACTAGCTTAGACATACCAGCCATGATCTAAATCGTCTTTGATCTATAAATCAACAAGGTCCACAGAAGAATGGATTTAGCTCAAATCGTGACTTTGGATGGGCTGTTGAAGGGAGTATCCCAGCTTCTTGTACTTTTCATTTATTAGCACATTAGACGTGTGCGATATAATCAGTGATACCCACTCTTTCATACATTTCACTTATTATTACATCGGACGCGTGCGATTTGATCAGCCATACCAGCTTTCCCAAATAATTCTGAACAACTCAGAATTTCAATTCCAAGTAGCCGACCCTGGAGGAGAAATTTTCACCTGACTCCCTCTCCACCACCATGAAAGTAATGCATCCCATCTGCCTTGTTTTTTCAACGTGAGAGTTCTGTAATGTTGTAACATGCCAATGTGTTTAATGTTTGTGAAATACATGCCATCAAGGCTTGAAACTTTCCATTTAGACAAAGAGATATGCGAACATGAAGCTGTTATCCTGCAAATTCCACGATGCGTTTTATCACGGCTTCGATTTCTTTTCCAAGGGCATTTATCACAGTGGCTCTCTTCGAACACATTTTGGCTTTGGCAATGGGAGTATCACATGATCCATGTGGCAAATTTGTTCAAACTTGAACCAACTAACAAACAAACTTCTCAGTAACTTGTTCTTGCCCCCTAGGCCAATCACAAACATTCTTTTATTAGCACAAGCAGAGGCGCGCACGATCGTTGTCGTGACGATGGTAGTCGCCACTGCTGGGAACAAGCGTAGTGTCAGTTCAGTGCAACGTTAATACAGAACCTGACAGCGCAATTTGGGACAAGAACATAATTCAAATCGATATCCTCTTTTGAGCGGTGAACTTAACACTTTACTTTTTACTCCAATACATCCCTGCTGACTTTATGTGAACACATACCTACCCAACTTGGAAACTTGATACATAGGTATAATCCTGGATCCTAAATGCTCGCCTACAATGTGCTGGCATTATAGCCTACCACAAGAAAAGGAGTGCACTGATATCAATCACTCTTGTTACAATATTAACACCAGTTCTTAGTGTTGTAAATTCACTGCCCTCAGTGGTGTGATAGCTGCCATGCTGGACTTGAATTCCAGAGATCCAGGTTCCACTCCTGGTGGATGGACCCCAATTTTCCACTCCACTGGGAGAAAAATGTCACCAAGCCACAAGGCAGTCAGAATAACATGTCTGAATTAACAATTAACCTATTGCACATATGGGCAAAACCAGAGGCATGGGGTTTTATTTCCCACTGTGCCCACCCTTACACCCAGAGTGAGATGCAAGTGACTCTCATGGTCACAGCAGCCAAGTGCATCATAAAGCCCCAGTGATGACAAAGGCAGCTGTGGGATTAGGGCTCACCAAAGCAGAGGCAGGTGAAAAGCATTCTAGCATGCACAACAGGGGCCAGTTTCCTAATCAGTTGAAATGCTTTAGCTCCCAACTTTTTAAGAAAGTAGGCAAAATCCAGGGAGATTATATTTGACTTTATAATTTTAACTCAATCTTAACCAGGCTGAATCATTTTGCTTTGATACAAATGCTGGAAAAACAGCTCCAAGCTACTATCTTGCAAAATATGCCACTTTACAAAAACTTCTATATAAGTCACCAACCAGAATACCCTTCATAATCAGAAACAGGCATTATATTATCTCACCTTCAAAAATAATGACAGTCTTATGATGTGAGGGTGCCCATGATGCAACCCTGACAAGATTTCTAAGCTTTGTCAGTTGGGTGCTGATCACTGATTGGTCAACAGAGCAGCTGAACATGACATACATGTAATTGAGATGGAACAGTGATTGCATTGGCATACCCACTCTTATTTGCAATTAAATGTTATTTTTTGTCAGATTATATAGGGTTATTGGTGACTGCAAGACACAATCATCATGGTTATCAATAACCTTGCTCGCAACAACACAACTCCTTGAAACACTGGCTCACATGCGACATCACACTGGCAATGTTGTAAGCAATTCAACAGATGTAACCTTAAATGGATGGTCACATAATGCATAATACACCCACTTCCTTGAACTTAAGACAATCATGCTGATTGCAGCTTACTGTAGTTGGGTAGTTACAGGTCCAAACCTTGTTTTTGCACAACTATAATGTAATAATATGAATACAGTGCTCCTGATGGCTGTGTGAATAGGGACATCATGGGAACATTTCTTTCATTGCATGGACACTGAAAGACCATCTTACTACAAATTGGCCTCTTGGGTCACTATCCATACTGACCCAGCTTGAAAAAACCATCAGACTGATAAGAACAATGTAAAACAGCTGAATAGTTTGGACAATTGGCCTTATTTCAGGTACCAGAATGACTTTCTGTTGACGGAAATTGCCGTGCTAGACTAGGGATTCAGCTTAACTCCTGGGGGGAAGTAAAACACATCTGAGTAAGAAATGGAGCTAAGAATTCACAAAACCGTGGACGCAACCCAGCACAATTTTGGAATTACAATTCATCAGACGTCTGTTATGCACGGAAATCCTTGCTGGTCATGGGACTGTACCATTAGTGCTTTATAGCGCTCAGCACACCAAATACGTACCAATTATTACTCACAGGCACGCTCCGGTTGACACGACCACCGCCCGCCAACACAATACCCACAAAATTTTCGCTTGAGCCCCGCGGTGTGATTGTAGTCGACAAACCACGGTCGAAAAACAACGCATAGGCCGACAACGATTTGGTAGCTTATCAAGAACAGCAAACAAGAAAGGTGAGGCCAAATCCAAAAATTGATTTGTATTAAAGTACTTGATATTTGCCAGTCACGGCGCATGTCGTTCGTTTATGATGCGTGCATGTAAAAATGCTTCGGAGGCGAATCATTCGCCTCGGGAGTAGTTTTATGGCCTTGGCTTTGGGCATTCGCACTGTGTAATAATCGAAACCCAAGTCCCCGTTGAAACTGCTTGTGGCCTCGGGGATAGGTGGTGGCCAGCATCTATTACCCTGGGTGGTTTACGCCGAGCGGTAGGTCGGCATGGCGTACACCCATTGTTGTGTGCCCATTAGTTGTGTTTTGAATGTTTCCGGGCGGCCATGTCCGCAACCTATCACCTTTTTTTGTTTATCTCGTTTAACTCTTCCAGAATCCATTGTATGCTGTGGCCTGCGGCCATATACCTACACCCTCTGCTCACATTTGCACACCCACACCCATTTCCTGCCTTACAGAATGCATTTCAGGATGAGGTCAGGTTGTTTTTTCTTACCTCATGTTACAAAAGAGCATTGTACATCAGTCGTTGTTTTTAAGGCAGAAAACATCATAATTAATCATAAAACAGGTCATCTATACTCTTACCTTGGAACCTAACTAATTACGATACCAAACATCCGACTGCCGCAAACACACAGCAGCCGCGACGGCCGGCGCCATTACTGCCGCGCGGTCACAGCGTTACTGCGCGCGGTCACAACATTATTGCGCCCAAGCTCCGACCAATTTTCAGTATCCCAGCCTTCCCCAGACTTGGAAAGAGGAATTAAAACCTTGAATCCCTGTCTCTCATATCTGGCAACCACTTGTCTTCACTTGCAAGTTGATCTTCTGCTACTTTCTTTATAAAAAATAATGTAAACTTTTTGAATGGGTGGATTTCTGAGATCAGAGCTCACACCAAGCATTTCTGGCTATGTGAGCCCTGACCATTACCATCCAGTTGCAAAATGTTTGGTCAGTAACAGAATTTGGTGGTCAAGGTTTAATGTGCCAGAACACTGGTTGCGGTCTGTCCTGCCCTCTGGCATCCCCTAACCTCAAGTGAGGCCACTTGCCTGGCCACGGGTGGGTGGATCATAAGTCAGGCGCTCTTACCAACAACCACAGGGACAAACCTGCGCATCACTTGAATAAATCTTCCCTTTAGACTTGCATTGATTTTTATATCTGACCACGCAATGGCTGTCCCGATCCTGATAATGATGAGGGCGATGATCCCTTCATACCCCTTCATATCGCTGTCTTGTAACGCTAGTAAGTGTTTAGTTCCACCATGATATTGCATGTTAGAGTATCGTGGTCAAAAAATCGCGACGTCCTTTTGGACGAGTATACCGCATATGGCTTATGTCTCCATCCCCTTGTAATTTGAACATTCCTCCAAGAAAAAGTCCATGATTGTCGGCCTGCATGTATGCATCATCAGATCACCCAACCATCTTGTCCATGCTGGCTCGGTCATGTCATGCGTTCGTTGCTCTTCGGCGGTGTTTACTGACTCTTTACATGAATTTATAAAGCACGTGCAAATTGTTTGAGACTGTTTTTTGTGATTGGTTTTGAATTTTTGCGAGAACTGCACCGAGCCAGCTTGTGATCCATCAGCTGCACCAACTTCATTATTTTGGTTACTTGCAACACAATTTACGAGACCGGGAAACAGCAAGCTTGCTTCTGTCAGCCCCCAGGAGAACTCACCAGGACAATAATTAAGCTGTCCCGCTTGTGAAAAGCAGTCCACTGAATTTCACAGCCAGCAAAACTGAACTGTATTATCTTCGTTGTTGTTAAAAATGCCGCATGATTGCAAGGGTGATTGCAACGGGTCTGAGTCCCATCTGTCCGAAAATAGCGTGTGCTTCAGGTGCAAAATGAAACGTGTACACCCGCCGCGCTGACCCATGCTTGGAGGCTGCTCCGCGACATACCATTTTTTCCTTGTTCGGTAAATTTTATGAATTGTTTGCATGCCAAAGAATTCACAACGTATTTATGTTGTAGGCACCATTCTGACCCTCCGCAGCAGCATGCAACATTTACCGACCCTGGCAAGCTTTGTAGCAAATAACTGAGGAGGATAGGGGCTCTGATTGCAACGTTCGAAATGCACATGGCAGAAGGCAATCAATCAGAAACGTGTTTCATGCTCGTCATTGTTCACATGCACTATCTGAAAGTGGGAGCGCCGGAAACCACTGCCCTCTGGTGACGCATCTCTGTACGCTAACTTCGGTCAGCAACCGTAAGACACGAATTCGCTTAACCAAATACAAGGGTACGGTCTTTGTTGAGGATGTATTAGTAATAGGGCCCATTGGGGCTGGCGTCATTAGGAGTGTAGTGTAGGATGCGGAGTGCGTGCACTTTGAAAAACCGAGTCGGAGGAGGCGTAGGAGCACCAGTGTTGCTAGCTTCAAGTTAGTATGATGTTAATTTTTTTCTGTTTTTTAACACCTGTCAACCGGGTTTTCCTGCCATCGGCTGAAGATACTTATGCTGCCATCAAACGTGTAGACTGGCATGCTCATTTATAGAGAGCACAATGATCACAATATAGTAACACCACATCTACAAGGAATAAATGGTTAGCGAGCACTCACGACTTGGACGGTAGCGCTCGAGAAGTAACCCTGGAGCTTGTCCGAGCAATGCGAAATCAGCTCTATGAAGATTTGCATTTGGGATTAATTCCTTTAGGATACTGAATAGTTTTCTGCCGCATTCTGCCACTTAACAACACAATACACGACAAAACACACACGGTGGGCTTTTCATTCGTATCGGAATTTGGTTGGGAACGAGTTTGCGTAAAGTGAGAAGATGTATGAAATACCCGCTACAAGGTTGAAACGGTCCGCCGCTCGCACATATTGACACCAATACGGTCGACAGGCGTTGAGGGCATACAATAGCTCAGGCCCATGTTCGGCAGATTGCAGGGTTTGCAAGAATTAGTCCCGGTCACTAAGTTGCGTTTCTTTCCAATCAGGTCCTTCTGCTGCGCTGCAGCAGTGAGCCGCTCTATACCTCTACTTTCTCCGCTATGTTGGTCTATCGCCGCACGCTCAAAGCACTAAGAACCCCACCAGCAAGACGGCGTACAATTACATCGCATGCACGTGTCCACAGACCTGGCGAGGCAGGACGGAGCAAGGCCGTGTCACAGCGAAGCGAGGCCGAGTCACGGCGAGGCAAGACCGAAGCTGGGCGAAGCCGGTGCGGTGCCGGGCGAGGCGCCCGGTCGCGCGGGAGCGACGGGCCGGCGCCGAGCAACGGCGGTGAGCGTCGCTGGCCGCCCGGACTATTTTTGTTTATTTTTTCTTGCGGGGCTCCGGTGGCAGCAGTGACCAGCGGCGTGCTGTGACGCCACGGTGCGCCGTCGGGCGGTGGGCCGCCAGTGCAGCTGGGCCCCGGTGGCAGCTGTGACCAGCGGTGTGCTGTGACGCCACGGTGCGCCGTCGGGCGGTGGGCCGCCAGTGCTGCGGGGCTCCGGTGGCAGCAGCGACCAGCGGTGTGCTGTGACGCCACGACGCGTCGGCGGTTGAAGGCCTCCAGTGCCGCGGGTGACTGGACGTGGCACGCTTCGCGTTGGTCGGGCTGCTGTGGGGCGTTCGCCGTGAGCCAGCCGTCGCCGGGGATGTGCAGGTTCGGGGATCGGAAGTTTGGGGATCTGAAGTCGTTGCCGCGCTTCGCGATGGGCTTGCTGCTGTAGCACGGCCGGCACGTTTAATTCAGTTCCGCAGTTTCAGCACATGCAGTAAATAAGTGGCCTCAAAACAGGGACCGCTTTGAGATGGGCTTACTACTGTAGCATGATCGATGCATTCACTTAGTTCCGTCCTTTCAGTACATGCAGTAAGCATAATGTTGTCG
Source organism: Pollicipes pollicipes (assembly GCF_011947565.3). Lineage (NCBI taxonomy): Eukaryota > Metazoa > Arthropoda > Thecostraca > Pollicipedomorpha > Pollicipedidae > Pollicipes > Pollicipes pollicipes. Next base: position 38,135,847 of record NW_023597034.1, on the reverse strand, counting down.
AGGTCGGTGTCATATTTGAGTAGATGTTTTCTGACCGGGTTTGGCCGGCAACGGAACAAGAATAGGCTTTTATTGGAACCTGCGAGCGCGATTTCGCGCAGCGAAGGCACTGCAATTATTTCAGCCTGTTATTCCTCGAAACATACAAGATCGTTCTCCAAGACCTCCAGCAGGGGAACAACGGCCGGTCCTGCTCACAAAATGTAATTCAAGGTTCGTTGAGTGGCGTGATTTCAGATGAGTGAAATGTGCTTGTACCAAATGGCAAGACCTTCCCAGAACTTCATGTCACAAATCTGTGTCATGATGCATAGGATGCACGTATTACGTCCTGTGGACCTATGACTTGTGGACAGTCACTTGCCAGTTTATGGATGCAGGGGCTGAAACCATGCGACTTTGGCGCCGATTTGAGGCTTTTGATCGGCTTTGAGGATTCGCGTGAATGTGTTGGCCTACTGATATTGATGACTCACAGATTTATGATTTAATTAATGGCTGTGAATCTGGGACTGTCCTGCGTTTTTGTGTCCCCATGCTGTTCCCTTAATCACTGCTTACTTGTTCACGCATGTGCTGAGGATTTGCTAGTCATTAGCATGGCCTCCCTCATGATATTGTAAGCACCCATGATAAACACTCCAGCCGAGTAGCTGCATCCCCCAGCCGTGATCTAGCGGCGCTCCTGCAGCCGCGCTCGTCTGCTGGCGTTTTGAGGTTTCGTTGGCTGCCAACAGATGACAGCGCGGTCACGCTGTACCTGCACGGCTCTCACCTGGTGGTGCAGCACCCGCGCTGGCCGGCGGAGGACGTGCTGCTGCCGCTGGTGTGGCTTCGCGACCACTGCCGCTGTCCCAGCTGCTACAACACTAACCACTCACCAGCGCCAGGTGAGTGGCAGACGTGGAAGGGACGACTGAGGCCGGCATTGGCCGGTGAACTAAGGGACTGGGACCCATACCGGCACTGGCCCGGGAGTGGGACCGGGCGGGCGCCCGGCAGGACTAAGGGACTGGGACCCAGACCGGCACTGGCCCAGGAGTGGGACCGGGCGGGCGTCCGGCAGGACTAAGGGACTGGGACCCAAAGCGACATTGGCCCAGGAGTGGGACCGGGCGAGCGTCCGGCAGGACTAAGGACTGAGCCGGGCACCCGGCTCTAGCACTGACATTGGGACGGGGACTGTGACTGGAACTGCGGCCGTGGCTTATTCCGGGGAAAGGCCAGGGACCCGTTCGGTCGCTGGGAACGGGTCGGGGGCCGGGGTGGGCTGAAGTGATGCTATTGGCAGGTCTAGGGCAGTCCAGACTTCAATCCCGAGACTTGCCCCACACATCATCACGGACGAAATGCTCGGAGAACGAAATTGAGGATTGAGAATTAAGAAACGGAATGGGCAAAATTGCCTGGACCCTAGACTTCTCTGCTACGGAACTTGGCGCGCAAAATTGGTCACATTACACAGTGGGCCTCAGATCGGCAAACTCGGCTATCACAATTCTTTGGCATTTACACTGAGGAGCCGAGCAAAATTCTCGTGAAGTGATATCACGGAAAGGGTGTAGTGAAACTTGTTTTCATTCACTGATGTTGTTAAGATGTAGGGGTTCTTACATTCGGCTCGGCGTTCTATATGTAACCAATCGCGATTAATTACAACATCTCATTTTTAGATGACCTCTACATGTTCAAATTTTCCACGATGAGTATCCTTCATGTGTGTATCCTTCACCTTTCCTCTTGTTACGCACTTAACCGTGACCCAGCGGCTTGCCGGAACTGCGCTGGACGCGGCGCCAGCCATCGCCCTGAGTGCTCCATTCAGGAAACTGAAGCTGCGACGCAGGACAGTGGCCCAGCCGGCCGCCGTCCTCTCAGGGTTACTGTGACCTTCTGGAAGGGCTCTTAGGACTGGTACAGCCAAACAAGTCGCATTTGATGCCCTTGCCTTTGACCAGCCACTTGAAAACTGCGGCATATGTCCTTCGGGGAGGACGATGATCCGTACGAGGAGTAGACCAGCCTTTCACTGTTCTGCAACTCCGTGAAGGATTACAGGACGTTGTCGTTGTTCGAGCTGAATCCCTCCACATTCTCGTGGGGTTGGTACCTATACGTGGACCTTGGTCGTTTGGACCCGGAAAACCTCCAGCCTTCCTCCACCCGGATCCGCCTCTACATGGGCCCGGGAAGCCTCCTCCACCTTTCCCCCACTCTGGTCTGTGCACGCTCAAGAAGCCTTCTTGTTGATAAGCGGGCCGTAACAGGGATAACATTTGTGCGTTTTTAGAACTGAGTGTGCCAGATATCCGGGTAAGCGTACCCACGGCCTGCTCGATCCCAGAGGGCATTCTCAGTGTCTTAGACCGCTTTGTGCCATCACCAGTTTTTGCGGACCTTGTCTGGTTTCCACACTAGATTCCTCAAATAGTGTTTTTTAAGCATTCGTGTTTATATCAGACCTTTCACTAGAGCTGAAGCGTAGACACACATTCCATAGAAATTTCTTGTTTTACCACTTTGCCCTTTTAACAGAGTCGTCCTTTAAACTTCGATCAGGGTGAAATGTAAGGGTTATAAGAGGATGAGTGATGAAGGGACAAGGTCAAAGTGAACTATCCTTTTTGAAAGCCTCGCTCCTTCCACAATAGCTGTAAACATGCTTTGGTATTTTGCACACTTTCTGGTGAAATGCAGAGTTTACGTCTGCTTGGCAACGATCGAGACAGTTCAGAATATTTTTGTCACTGCCGATAAACCTTTAGTTTACCGGCAGTGTTCGTTTTCGCTTATCAATTTTTCGTGATTTCGCTGTAATAAAACCTTCACTTCAAAATGCCGGCGGGCGATGCGTCCCGCTGGTAACTGCCGTTCTCAACAAATGCCAGTGCAAGTTGATTCATGCAGATGTTTTCGGCTGGAGTCTTTTTTGACGACGGTTACCAGTCAGGTGATAATTGGCTAACAGGCCATGTATGCCCCAATGTATGTCATTCCAAGCACGTGCTGCCGTGGGCCGATTCCTGGTAGCTGCCGCGTCGTTTTGAGGCGCGACCGGCGCCGAGACAGCGGCGAGCCGTCCGTCCCGCCCGGCATGTTCCTGTTTAGGCTCTGATAAACACCGTAATATACACACAAGGACAGACCCGAGCCGGATGCCCTCGGGACTGTGGGACAGACCGGCGCGGGCGGCAGTGGCGCTGCCCGGAACGGCCACTCGGGAGCTGCAGCGGGCCGTTTTGACATGGGCGCTCTGGGCCCGAGAGGGCCAGCCTGGCGCCGCTCGAAGGCCGGACACCGTGGAGACGGGCCATCGCGCGAGCGAATGCTCGAGCAGTGGGAAGCAGTAACGATCGGGGACGGGTATCCAATGCGGCAGAATGGTGAGACACTGTTGGCCAGTTGTCAGTCAGCCAGATGTTGACACTGTCAGGCGTGGCAGACACAAGTTTTTTTTTCGTGTGACTCGGGCGCGCCTGTGCTCTGAGTCAAAAGCTGGCTTGGATCCCCCATGATACGGCGAGCTTAGACGTTGAGCTTTACAGCAAAGTGCACATGGCCCGCTATGAGCAAGAAAAGATCAAATGAAAGAGGTTTCTCGTCATTGGAGCCATCCGCGAAATGCCATGACTTTCTCTCGTTCCTTTTGCACGACTTATGCACACAAATGCTCGCACCATGTTACCGCCACGCCTCGTCATCGTCCGTCAACTCGCACGTCCTTCATTCCAGACCGATGTACGTGACCTGGTGTTTGACGTGCACCCCAGTCAGTTCGCCGTCGACCAGAGCGGAACCTCCATCACCATCACCTGTGAGTCGAGCCGACATTACATGCGCGGGACGCATCACCTCCGCACAGGTTCACTGGAGCAGGCGGGACCTCGCGCTTCAGCCTCTCGCGTTTGATGTCTGTTGCTATAACGAAGGGCAGGGGTACCTGTCGGTAGGCGTTCTCATAAACAGGTTTTAGCGTGGATGAGGTGAGAGTTGGGTGACTTGGAGTGTCTGGAGATTAGCGGGTTTACTGGCTGGTGCGATGTGGGGGCTGCGTGCGCCATCTAACGGCTGCCAGACGCACTGGACATTCCGGTCCCGCTCACACTGTGCCGCCACGTGGCAATAGTGGTTTGCTGGCCAGCCAGAGCGGGGTCGTTGCTCGCCGGGGAAGGGGTGGGGGTGGGTGGATGACAGCAGTACTTGATGTGGCAAGGCTGTCGGGACGGATAGTCTCTACTGCGGGTTTTCAAATAGGACTGAAATCCACAGACGTCGGTGTGGTCGCTGCGCGCTCACCATGGAATACCGCCCACCGTGTTATTGGTGGCCTGTGGGCTAATGCGAGATGTCAGCGACTGTAAACCTTTGACTCCGCTGTGGGGTCTGTGCGGTGCATTCTGTGTACCGTAGGGCGTCCGAGGCGAACGCGAGGTCTGTTGTAGAGTGTTGCTGGTGGACTCTTGGTCTCCTGTTGCCTTTAGTATTCGAGAGACGCAGGTGTATCGAATAGTAAATACCTGGCGACGTCAGACCCAGCTTGTCTGCGATGGCTGGTTAGGGACCCTACATGACGTTTTCCGGTCCGGTCTGGTTTCATGTACTCTTATACAGAACAGAAAATGCATGCATCAAACCAGCGCCCTGAGTGATCGCACCCTGGTTCGGTCCCAAAACTTGTAAGTTACAAACAAGCGCTAGAAGACGTCCTGGAAGCATTTCCCAATGCTGTGGCAACCGCAGATCGGGCATGACCAGCCCACAAAGCGACAATCCCCATGTTTTGGCGCAGGACGGGTATTCTGACCTGCCGTTTATTTCTACCCTCCGGCGATGGCTATAAAAGTTTGAGAGGCCCGTAAAGCGGCACTTTGGCGCCGAACACTTCATAACGGCAGAGTTGACTGCTGGTCCCCGAGGCTTGGCCTCACAACGACCAGCGAAGAGGCCAGTGGCGCGTGTGTCTAGCGCCAGCTTCACTTTTATGCGCCCCGTCTTCCCTGCGCTGGGTGAAATGTGACGAAGTGAAGCGAAGACGTGTTGACGGCGCGAGGGAACAGGGCGACTGAATGAAGCATGGCCATGCGGATCTCAGTCGCGGCCTCGTAACCTGACCGACCTCGCGACTGCCACAGGGCACGACGGACATGAGTCGAAGTACAGTCTTCAGTGGCTCTGGGAAAACAGCTACATTAGTCGGAAGTACCGGCAGATGCAGCAGGACAGGGTCTGGAAGAGGTGAGGCGTCCCACCCACCTCACCTCCTTCCCCTCCCCGAATCCCCCCTGCCTGGCTGTTACCAGCCAAAATGTCATCATTGCGCTTCCAATACTGAAGCATGTGCTCGCTTAAATCAGAAGAAAAGCTTCGCTGAAGCTGGGTGGTGGCAACCAATTTATCGTCTCTCTTTCCAGCCCAGCACATTGCAGTTTTGCCCTTGTAGCGCGTGAAGCGCCGCCGGTGCCTACATCGAAACAATAAGTTCAGGCGGGACTAGCCTTGAGTGAAAAATGGGACTAATTTTGACATGTTGGACGAGCCCTGACACACAGCCAGGCCCCCGGGACGCCGTTTGTTTCCGCCGCACCGCCGGACGTGCCGGGCTTGGGCCGGCTAATTGAACTGGTCCGAGTGTTACGTGACCCCAGATGAGCGGGCCCATTGCTCATCCGGAACGCCCAGCTGGCGGCCGCTCCTGCCATGACGACGCCCGGCACGGCCAGATCTCAGAGGCGTGCAATGGATTGAAAAACGCGCGGCGCTGGTATGACCGCTGGGAGGGCGTGAACGCGCCGCTGGTGTGACCGTTGGGAGGGCGTGACGCGCCGCTGGTGTGATCGCTGGGAGGGCGTGACGCGCCGCTGGTATGACCGCTGGGAGGGCGTGACGCGCCGCTGGTATGAACCGCTGGGAGGGCGTGACGCGCCGCTGATGTGACCGCTGGGAGGGCGTGACGCGCCGCTGGTATGACCGCTGGGAGGGCGTGACGCGCCGCTGGTGTGACCGCTGGGAGGGCGTGACGCGCCGCTGGTGTGACCGCTGGGAGGGCGTGACGCGCCGCTGGTATGACCGCTGGGAGGGTGTGACGCGCCGCTGATGTGACGCACTGGAATGGTGTGACGCGCCGCTTGTTTGGTGAGTCGCTGTGTGACGGCTGGGAGGGTGTACCGCGCTGGGAAGGTGTGGCGGTCTGCTGTTGTGACGGCTGGGAGGGTGTACCGCGCTGGGAAGGGTGTGGCGGTCTGCTGTTGTGACGGCTGGGAGGGTGTACCGCGCTGGGAAGGTGTGGCGGTCTGCTGTTGTGACGGCTGGGAGGGTGTACCGCGCTGGGAAGGTGTGGCGGTCTGCTGTTGTGACGGCTGGGGAGGTGTACCGCGCTGGGAAGGTGTGGCGGTCTGCTGTTGTGACGGCTGGGAGGGTGTGTACCGCCCTGGGAGGGTATGGCGCGCCGCTGGTGTGATGCGCTGAGGGTATGACGCGCTGGAAGGGCGTGACACGCCGATGGCGAGACGGGCTCGGGGGGGGGGGGGGGGGGGGGGGGGGCGCTCCGTTGGTTGACGGGTTGGACGTTGTGACGAGCTGGGAGAGTGTAACGCGCCGCTGGCGTGGCGCGCTGGGAGGGTGTGACCCTTTGGCAGCGTGTGACGGCTGGGAGGGTGTGACGCACTGGAAGGGCGTGACGCGCTGCTGGTGTGACGCTCAGCTGGTGTAAACGCGCTGCTGGTGTGACGCGCAGCTGGTGTAACGCGCTGCTGGTGTGACGCGCAGCTGGTGGTAATGCGCCGTTGGTGTGACGGTTGGGAGGGTTGTGGTGGTCCGCTGGTGTAATGCACCGCTGGTGTGACGGCTGGGAGGGTGTGGTGGTCCGCTGTTGTAATGCGCCGTTGGTGTGACGGTTGGGAGGGTGTGGCTGTCTGCTGCTGTGACGGCTGGGGGGGGGGGGGGGGGGGGCGCCCTGGGAGGGTATGGCGCGCCGCTGATGTGATGCACTGAGGGCATGACGCGCTGGAAGGGCGCGACGCGCGGATGGCGTGACGGGCTCGGGGGTGTGACTCTCCGTTGGTGTGACGGGTTGGACATTGTGACGAGCTGGAAGAGTGTAACGCGCCGCTGGTGTGACGTGCCACTGACGTTACGGCTGTGGAGGGTATCACGTGCCGCTGGTGGTGACACGCTGTGAAGGTTGCCCACCCTCTGTCACGTTGAGCGCCGCCGCGTCCGGAGCTGGTGGCGCTGACGGACAGCTGATGGCTGCCTGTCAGCGCCGGTGTGGCCCTGACTGGGGCTGTGCAGCCGGGCTGCTCGCCAGCGTGACGGAGCTGTATAGCAGGGCTGCTCGCCAGCGTGACGGAGCTGTACAGCAGGGCTGCTCGCCAGCGTGACGGAGCTGTACAGCCGGGCTGCTCGCCAGCGTGACGGAGCTGTACAGCAGGGTCTGCTCGCCAGCGTGACGGAGCTGTACAGCCGGGGCTGCTCGCCAGCGTGACGGAGCTGTACAGCAGGGCTGCTCGCCAGCGTGACGGAGCTGTACAGCCGGGCTGCTCGCCAGCGTGACGGAGCTGTACAGCAGGGCTGCTCGCCAGCGTGACGGAGCTGTACAGCAGGGCTGCTCGCCAGCGTGACGGAGCTGTACAGCAGGGCTGCTCGCCAGCGTGACGGAGCTGTCACGGCGGCCGCGGTCTAATCCACCCCCCCCCCTCCTCCCCCCGATCGGCAGGTGTCTGTGGGACGCGTGGACGGCGGCTCGTGAGGACCTGCCCACTGTCCACCACGACCAGTTTCATGCAGGATGAGGCTGGTGTGGCGCCAGATGCTGAAGGGCTTCCTCACGCACGGCGTGGTCACTGTCACTGGGGTGAGTGGTCCCCGGTCACTGGGGTGAGTGGTTACTGTCACTGGGGGTGAGTGGTCACTGTCACTTGGGGCTGAGTTGTTACTGTCACTGGGGATGAGTGGTCACCGTCACTGGGATGAGTGGTCACTGTTGCTGCGGTGAGTGGCCACCGTCACTGGGGTGGATGATCACCGTCACTGAGGTTGGTTGGTGGTGGGTGGTCACTGTGACTGGGGTGGGCGGTCGCTTTCCATTGGGGTGAGTGGTGCACCATCACGAGAGTAAGTGACCACCGTCACTGAACTGTGCGACTCTCTCTGTGGAAGGGGATTATTGTCAACAGGAGTGAGTGATTGCCTTCACTCGGGTGGGTAACCAGCATCAGTGCGGGTGGATGACTGTTTTGGGTGACTAACAGATTGTTCGTTCTCATTTGTCGTTAAAATATGACTGGCTAACCTTCCGACCGATATCCTGTCCTTTTTCCGGCACATGTGCCATTTCTCGCGGTCTGGGCCATTAGGTTATCCTTCATCATCATCCTAAGATGAATCTCAACTTGGGAATCGGCCGGACACCTATTATAAATTGTTTTCATCCCTAGAGTCGCCAATATTCCTAACCCTCCATGGGGGAAATTCATGGGCCAACATATGTTTCGTGTGAACAGACAACTTCTACAACTCCTAAAACTCCTTACACTTTCAAATACTTTAAAGCTCGGAGTACAAACTCGTAAAATATGCGCGGCCCGAGGTCCCGGTGATGAAGTATCGCTTATGCATGGTATCGGCCAGAAAGCAAACATGAGAGACCGAAGACAACTGACGTGTTATGCGGGTGCATTTGACAGCCCACTGCCCCGCGCATTAGCCAATGCCTCTGACACGTGGTTGCATGAGGGCGCGGAACCTTTGGTGGGTGACAACCGCGTCATGTCGCAGTGCATGCATGCGTATAACCATGACGAATAGGCTCCAGACGTGCTAAAGTACAAGCGATTTGTCAGGCTGTGTCAACTCAGGCACGCACATATTCATGAGGGAAGTTGGGTGAATTAATACCGACTTCCGCGAACTCAAGTGCGACGTAGAGGCGACTTTCTGTGGACCGTCATGCATACGCGAGTTTCGCTGATCTCGTTACAATACATACACCGGTTTCATGTGTCATATCTCAGTAAGACACCATATTAACATATGGTGCAAGGACGCAGCGGGTGTGGTGTGATGAAACACGACGAGCTCCGTACCCGGACCCGGGCGCGTGAGTCCCCGGAGGACCAGTGGGAGGGGATCGACCTGTCTCGTGTCGCCCGTTTCTCAGAAAAGCGACAACGGCGGGCGGCCCCGTGGCCGGCGGTGCCGCACGGTACACGTTGTAACGCAGCCGTCGCTCGCCCGGCTGGTGTGCTCTGGAAACGAGGATGTATCCGCTAATAGGGTCCCCATTGCGTGAAAACCCGCACAGGCTTTGGGGCGTTTTAGTGGGAAAATTGCCTTGGTGTGGCCATGGTGCCCGCTGCACGTGCTAAGGTGCCGGAGATCTGAGGCTCATCAAAGTTGTGGCAGTGTTTTAGTGTGGCCGGTCCGTTCGTCCGCTATAGCTCCAGAGCCTCGCGATGGGTCTTTGTTTTAAGTTGCGCGAAGTTTGGCGGAATGCTGTGGGGATGTTTCCAGTGCCTCCGGCCTCCAGGTCTTTTCATTTTCAAATGAATAACCAGATAGGCATCCGGGGAATAATGCATACGTTTTTCTCACCAGGCTTCTTGATCAATCACTCGCCAAAACTGCATGGGAGCGATATAAGGCCGCCAAAGCGGACTTAAGTATAAGAATTTGGTCCGCTTTACTAACATTATCGTGGACCAAACTAAGTTTATTGCGTCGTAGCAAAGCTATATATTAAAGGAGTAACGCAGCGTATCGAGGGGATAGCACTTCAGTAATTCAACCTTTCAGCTGGACAAAGAAGTGCTAATGTCGCCCGACCTCGGGATGCTTGTTGTGAGCTTAGGAAAACATCAGATTGTCTATTTTCCTTCATCTTGCAGCGTCGCCCGCGGTTCGATGGCTCCCAGCTTTGAGCCGGGGGAATGGGATAGTATTGGCGCTGGCGTGTTGTTGACTGGCTGCCGGTCCGAACATCACCCTGACGGCCTCCGGGTGAGCCGCGCTTATTGCTGTGTGAATTGAGCGCAGCCGGCAGGAGTCGGCCATCGAGCGGGCTGTCCAACGTCACGCCCCGATGTGTCGAGGTCTGCGAAGGACGTGGTTTGGCCGGGTGGAGCGATACCGGCCTGCGTGGAGGCTAGACTGGAGACGAATGGCGCATTACGGAAAGAACAAGGGCAAAAGAAAACCACTTTCAGACGCGCGATAACTAGGTATAGTTGCCTTTTTGTATGGTATTTCAAGTCGTATACATGTAGCTTTAAATACAACCCCTCGAAGAGTGGACTTTCTATTTAAGCGGGGCCAGCTGACACACAGTTGCCCGCCGCGCCGCCAGGTGTCGGCGTCGCTGGAGGCCACCCGCCGGGTGATCGAGCGCGTGGGCGCGGTGCAGAACACGATCTTCGGCGACGTGTGGCAGTTCAGCCGCCGACGGCGCCCACGCCGACACGGCCTACACGCAGCAGGCGCTGAGCGTGCACACGGACGGCACCTACTACAACCGAGCCGCCCGGGTACGTCCCGCGCGGCCGTCCGCGGGTGGCATGATGAGCTGTCCGGAGGTGGCACGATATCCGTCCGAGGGCGGCACGATATCCGTCCCGTGGGTGGCATGATGAGCTGACCGGGGGCGGCATGATATCAGTCCTGGGGGTGGTATGATATCCGTCCGGGGGTGGCATGATGAACTGACCGGGGGTGGCATGATGAGCTGTCCGGGGATGGCGTTATATCCGTCCGGGGTGGCATGATATCCGTCCGGGGGTGGCATGATGAGCTGTCCGGGGGTGGCATGATATCCGTCCGGGGGCATGATGAGCTGTCCGGGGATGGCGTTAATCCGTCCGGGGGTGGCATGATATCCGTCCGGGGTGGCATGATATCCGTCCGGGATGGCATGATATCCGTCCCCACTATATCCGTCCGGGGGGCATGATATCCGTCCGGGGATGGCATAATATCCGCCCAGGGGTGGCACGATATCCGTCCGGGGGTGGCGTGATATCCGTCCGCGGGTGGCATCATGAACTGTCCGGGAGACGGATGCCGTCCTGAGTAATTTGTCTCACCACTTCTCGCCTGAGCTCGGTTTACGTGGCGCCGGAGCGCCATGGCGTGTCACGTGACGTCGTGACGCGCCCAGCCAGGGTTCCTTTGGCACCTGGACAAGTCCTGCGACACGCCCAGCTTCCCGAGCATATCTTGTGCCATTCTGAGTCGTCGGCCTGTCTTTCGTGACCCTAAGTCGTCTGAGTTTGTCTGTTGTCGTGCCGAGGCGGTTGAGTGCGGCATATGACATCCTAATGGGCCCATGCCGAGCCTGGTGAGCGCCTGGGTATGCCGTGCCTAGCTGAGCCGGTACGTGGCGCTGAATGAGCGAAACGTCCAGCCTGTCCGGCCCGCTTTTCTGACACGTTTTACTTATTCACCGCCTCGTCCTGGATCCTCGCACTGCCCCGTTACATCGGACATGCGGCGGGCGAGCCGCGGGCTGCCGTTACAGTCGCTCTAGTGCGGGAGCCCCGCAAGACGACCCGCGTGAGCCACAGGGGCGGGGTTCTGTGCGGGGTGAGGCGTGTTGGAGAGGGCCTCTCGGATGGTCGCAGTCTTGCCCCACTGCTCACCAGTCTCTTTAAACCCGCAGCCGTGAAGAGGTCATTACTGTACTCTGCAATGAAAGTCGGCTCTACTGCGAACCGAACCCCGGCTTGCCTGCCTCGCGAAGTTGTCCAGCTCGTATGCTGGCGCCCACTAACGAAAACAGAAAATGTGCTAATGTGTGTCGGTCACGTATGAGATCAGGGTGCCCCGCACGTTTGTGTTCCCCTTCAGTGGTTTCGACCAGCGGTTTTGTTCACCCATCGGTGATAACTATATTCGTCACCTCGGCGAAGCAATGCCATGCTGATGCGACACCGAACCTCGGGCTCGCTGGAGCCCAGCCTACATTCAGGAACTGTGGGCGGCGACTGGCCACAATGGGCTCTAGGCGGTGACAAACTTTGTAAATTTGTTGTTCATGGCATGCAATATATATGCCTTAATGTCGGCCAATCCCACGATATTACGCCCAGCACCCATAACCGCGAAGTGTTGTCTAATTTGAATATAAGCCGCAGGAGGCCGCGTTAGAGCTTATGCTGTTCATAGTGTCATTAACAATGACAAATCATTCCCTAACTCGCCCGGTGAGCGGGGTCACCGCTGTCTGCCCATTTTATATAATATATATCTATATATATATATATATATATATATATATATATATATATATATATATAGATCCGAATCATACAGACCGCGAGGGCGTGGCATTAAACAAAGCATGCTCGTGCGTTAGAATGACTTGAAGGCACCCACAGGATACTCGTGCAGTATAGCGACATGAAAGGAAGCGTTTTAAACATATAAGTTTTGCAGCTCCGGTCACAAAAGCTGACTTTCAGTGTACCAGGAAATACTGTAAAAAACGACGTTACTAGGAAACATGTGTCCATATTGTTAGGACCGAAACTTTAAGCGGGTGGTCATAATCGTGAGTGATCTTCACCACAGCTTGAGCTTCGAGTTTTGACAACATAACTGATCTTGCTTCGTAACATCGTTTAATCGCATCGGCTGGTGTGTTGAAGGTCCATTGGTAGCATAGGTGAACGCGAAACTCATAGTGCTGAAAGACCAGGAACTCTAGATCTTTCGTGGTTATATCAGCTTCCAAAATTCCTTGTAAACTGTCAATGCGAAGACAAACCATAACGTGGCACTCGAGTGGCTACTACAACAAAGATGGAGGCTAGTCGGGTCCTGTCGTTTCTGGTTAAGCACGGGCATATTAGTGAACTCCGCCGGCAAGGTGTGTTACATGCATGGGTGCATGGTAACGATGAATTGCTACCAAGAATCATCGACAACGGATGCATGGTAAGTGAACCAATGAGTGCAGAGATCCACCGTTTTTATACTCGCTCCGCTATTCTAACTCCACTCCACGCTCTGATCGGTCCCTTTTTCTCCATTGCCTTCAAAACTAGGGCTGCAAGTATTCGTCTGACGCACACCATAGCCTGCGCAGAGTGCAGGTGTTCCTGCCTGCACACGACGGCACCGGTGGCTAGACGCTGGTGGACGGCTTCGCCGGCCTGCAGCGGCTGCACGCCGCCGACCCGGCCGCCTACCAGCGGCTCTCGACCCGAGCCCCGTTGTGCCGGCCGTACCGCGGACACGGGACCTCGCGTCCACCTGGCCGGCGGCGCGCCGTCATCGCGCACCGCGCGGCGCCAGCCGCGGCCCGAGCTGGCTCGCCGCTCCGCTTCAACCACCCGTACGAACCGGGCGCCGGCGCGCCACCTGCCGCCGGCGCAGGCTCGAGCCCTTTATAACCGAGCGTACCAGCGGCTGGCCGAGACGCTGCTCAGCCCGCGCCTGGAACGCCGGCTCCGCCTGACGCCCGGCAACCGTGCTTTCATCGACAACTGGCGCGTGCTGCACAGGCCGGGCCGCCTTTACCGGGCTTGCGTCATGTGCGGCGGCTAACGTGGCGCGCAGTGACTCAAAAAAATGAGCCGGGCCGCGCCGCCGGCCTGCTGCTGTAGGAGCCGGTGAGACGTCATCGGTCGGTTGTCGCAATGTGGTCAGGAACGTCATGAGCTGCGTCGCGTCATGGCAGGCTGACACGGTGAGTCAGGAGCCGTAGCGTCGTGAAGTGCAAGCGTCATGGGAC
>NW_023597034.1:38095990-38121121 GCF_011947565.3 Pollicipes pollicipes | reverse complement strand
GGGGAGTGGTACCGCGGACAGCTGTCCCTTTATAATTTGTCTATGCATTATTGATGTGCATGTGTGTAAGTGTCGACCATCAAAAACAGACGAAAAATCGTAAAGCTAAATACACTCAAAACTTATGATCGTATAAACATGCAAAAAATTGTCGCGCCTATGGTGTTCTACGATGCTTGCTCCATCGAAAACATCGCTTCTGCCCTCCCCCTCCCTATTGCGGGATCCTGTTATCGCCCCAGGCCGGCCCGCGGTGCATTATTTAACACGTAGCACTGTCGGCGACGCACGCCCCATATCGCTGTCGGAGCCGCTACGCCGCCTCAGCCTGGATGCCCTTCGCCACAGCACGCGCCACCACCGCGCCCGTACACCTACACACCCCTTATCACGAGCGGATCGGGAGAGCGCCGGCGCCGCTCCCCCAACACCCCCCAACCCCACACCCCACCCACCCCCCCCCCCCGCCACCCCCCCCCCCCCCCCCCCACCCCCCCCCCCCCCCCCCCCCCCCCCCCCCCCCAGATGCCGCACGTCCACACGGTACCGCGTCAATTAGTGTACTAACACGGGCGGCGGTATGTGACACCGATAGGACGTCCGACGTAACACGGCCTCGCGTGAGCCGCCAGCCGCGACACTCGAGGAGAAGCCGGAGCCGGGGCGCCCGTCACCTGGGGCTTGCATACGTCACGTGTTTAACGGGGTGCTTTTTACTGCACTGATGTTTTCGTCACTGCGTCAAAGTTTGCCGTTGTAAATTCGCCCTCCTGCCAGACAGCGACCCTGCGTGTTCGACAGGCAATGACCTCAAAACATTCATTGTCGCTGGCCGCGAGAACGCGGCCCCACGGCCATGTCTTGTTTACACACCAACCACAATGGCACGAGGTCCAACACTGCGTGTCCTGTTGCGAGACAGCACGCCTCACCACAGCCATGGCAACGTCCCTTCCCCGCCCCCCCCCCCCCCCCCCACACACTCCTCGCTGTTGAACCGGTCCTTATATCGCGCCTAGATACCGCGGGCCGCGATAACGCCAGCCACCGCGCCGCGGGTCACGGCGAGACGACAGCAGGGTCCAGAGCACGCCGGCGCGGGTCACAGAGAGATGACAACAGGGTCCAGAGCACGCCGGCGCGGGTCACAGAGAGATGACAACAGGGTCCAGAGCACGCCGGCGCGGGTCACAGAGAGATGACAACAGGGTCCAGAGCACGCCGGCGCGGGTCACAGAGAGATGACAACAGGGTCCAGAGCACGCCGGCGCGGGTCACAGAGAGATGACAACAGGGTCCAGAGCACGCCGGCGCGGGTCACAGAGAGATGACAACAGGGTCCAGAGCACGCCGGCGCGGGGTCACAGAGAGATGACAACAGGGTCCAGAGCACGCCGGCGCGGGTCACAGAGAGATGACAACAGGGTCCAGAGCACGCCGGCGCGGGTCACAGAGAGATGACAACAGGGTCCAGAGCACGCCGACGCGGGTCACAGAGAGATGACAACAGGGTCCAGAGCACGCCGGCGCGGGTCACAGAGAGATGACAACAGGGTCCAGAGCACGCCGGCGCGGGTCACAGAGAGATGACAACAGGGTCCAGAGCACGCTAGTGCGGCTGCGTCGGAATGTCTCTGACCGTCACGGACCAACGGAGCAGCGGCAGCCGAGGCTCGGTCGACCGCCTGGCCATCGGCGGCGCGTCCGGCGCCGATGTCCCCGCCGTTACCGTCGGAACTCCTCTCCAGAACCGACGCTGCGGACCGACGCGCCGACCTCTACACGCTCCGCGCACGGCCGCCGCTGCCGTCGTGAGCCCGCACGCCTCTTGCAGAGCATGCTCCGATTGCACGGCACGGGTTGCAACGAGGTAAGGAAAATGGCGGGAGAGGTCAGGCGGCCGATAGCGACGATCACTTTCAGACTTGGCACAGCTCCCAACCACTGTGCCAAGAGGGAGCAAGCCTGACTACATCGACGCAAGGTACCGAGGTAACGTCCACAGCCAAGCCTTGTCCCCGGGAGTGCTCAGACGGAACTATTAATTACCTTCAGGCCGTTACAACATGAACCGCCATTGTTCTAGCAGTGTCGGTTCCTTTACAATCCTCTTCCACACCCGCTGCACCGAGGACATCCACACATTTAGAGCCGAACCCATGCGTCAGCCATCGCTTTATGGGTGAGCGCTACGTCCTCCCATTCACACGAAAGGGTCGCTCTCACCGTCCGTCCGCGACGCGCGATGGCAGGCGCTCGGGAAGGAACCACGGGCCAGAATGGCGGGAACAAGGCCGAGTGGCGGGAAAAGGCTAGATGGAGGACTGGCCGAGTGGCGTACCCAACAGAAAAGGTCAGGCCGGGACGAGGCAGTCATCAGCGGACGTGTCATACGCATGTCACGACAAAACTGACGTGATGTAGCACAAATCAGAAGGTGGACAACAATTTTTCCAAAGAATTATTCAACAAATTCTCTTCTCTCTCATCAACATCCACGGACTCCTCTGCTTGCCTTCGACGGGTCCCGAAAATGTCCGCCAGCTTCGTCTCGCGTGCGTCATGCATAGCCAACGGTCGCAGCAAGGCATGACGACAAAACAGTTTCCGTCTTTATCATGCTCCGAAAAATATCCGTGATTCTCCCTCGGCATAGTTGTGTGTGGCAATTCTCCGTATTGGCAGTTCCTAACGCCATTCTGCAGAATTTTCCAGCACTCCTCAGAATTCTCCGAGATTAGTTACCAGCTGGTTTAGCGATTGGCTGCAGATGATTGACACGCCCTTTGACACAGCGCTGACCAACATCGAGCACACTGAGTGGTCAACAACAGCGCGGAATGTGTGAGCTTATACGTGGACTAAGTAGTGAGCATGAAGCGATCGTTCAACTTAAGATTTCCTGACACACCTTCGGAAGATAAGCCTGTCCAAGCACACGCAGAGCACAGCGTAAAATAAATCTGCGCACCTCATGAGCCGTAACGATCCACCATATGGTTGCATGACTACAACGCTCGAAAGAACCTCATACCCGACGAACCAATGCATGCCGGAGCGCCCACACAACACCGCCAGCACCAGCGCATCGAAATCAGAGAACACCATCCGCGGCTTCGGACCCAACGCTGCTCTCGTCCTCTGCCGCCAGGGCCGGGCGTGGTCGTGTTTTTTTTTTGTGTCGCTGGGCGGCTCTAGCCACGTGCTCGCTGCTCTTAAAGGCAACGGCGCGGTTCTAAGAGGTTTCGGCCAACGGAAGCGTGCATGCAGTCTCATAAACGTAAGCAGTCGTACGGAATGACACACTGACCTTAGATACGGATCTTCGAGAGAGCGGTTAGATAGCAGTCGATACAAGTGGCCACAGTTTGCGCACGTAAGCGCGGCAGCAACGCGCGGCTAGGCACGGGCGTGCTGCTGTCGAACTCGTGGAAACGACAGCAGCTGATTGGCCAACGATGGGCAAATGCACTTTTACGCAGACGTCGCGTAACATGACGCCTGACCTTCTTCCAGAGGACGTGTTTAGCTCAGTGTACTTGGCTTCCTTGCCACGTTCCATCATGCCATTCATGATGTGGTAGACGAGATACTGTTGGGCTTTTTCGTGTGTGCTTACCCCTCTTTGTGAGCATTCTCGCTTCCCTCGTGAATATTAACAGTTCCTTCAGAATACCTCGGTACTATCCCGACCTTCTGCGTAAATATCCGGGTGCCTGCTGTGCATATCCGGACACCTGTCGCGCACGTCCGGGTTCATTCCTCGAGCATATCGCCCCCCCCCCCCCCGTCCCGCTGGTCCCGCTCTCTGCTGGTTAGGGCCTCGCAGCCCCGATCCGGGCGGTCCCCATCTCGCCGATCACGATCTCGGCCGCTCGGCGGGGGTCCGACCGCCTCAGTCGGGCGGGCGCGGCCTTCAGGTGCCGGCCGGTCGCCGGCCCCAGCCGCCGGGTCGGCCGGTGCAGCGAACGGCCGGGCGTGGACGGGGCCGAGCAGCCGGCGCAGACGGGGTGGCAGCCGGGACGCGCGCTCAGCACTGATACGGGTCACCAGGTGGCCTCTGTTTACCTGCTGACCGGCTCGAGGCGTGGGTGGTTTTCGAAAGCACAGGCTGTGCAGACTGCTATCTTGTTGCAGCCTTTTACGGCAGCAAACAACAACGCCGCGCGGACCATCAAAGCAGGCGCGTGGCACCGCGGCCCCCCTCGGCCCGGCAGCAGCCCAACCCGCACCCATCCCGCTTCTCCGCACTCTACATCGTCCACACGTCCCTCGAGGCGCACAAGCCGGGCTCATCCAGCAGGCGCGCGGCGGCCGGCATACCGCCGCGCTGGCCCTGACACCTACCTGGGTCCGGCATGCGACGGCCGGCCACCAAGGATACCGACCCGGCCGCCCGCCCGCCTAACCCGGTGGCGGGGCGCGTGGCCCGGCCGCAGCACTCCAGCGACGGGGCAGCACGGGTGGTAGAGATCGATAGTAAAAAAACTTGGGCGGTTTAGAACGCGTGAAAGATGGGTTGTTCTGCTGTAGTACTGGAACAGCCGACGCACAGGTGGTTGCGCGGCTCTGCGTTACTCACGTCATGCCGGCACGACTGGATCGCCAGCCACCTGCCTTAAAAGTGCAAACAGTTAACCAACTTCACACGCCCACAAGCCTGTTGTAGGTCTTCGGGCTTCAACATAACCCCAGGCATGACGCAGCAACGGGAACTACGCTCTTATCGGGTTTCATCAGCTGGTAAGCGCGCCTGCACGCCCGGCAGGCCGGGCAGCAGCGGCGCCTACCTGCGCGGCGGCCCGCAGGCAGTCGGACGTCTCGCAGCGTACTGTCTCGTCCACGGGCGGCGGCGGCGGCCACGAGGCAGCCAACACGATCACTATCATCAGCAGCAACAGCGCCAGCAGGCCCAGCACGGCCAGCGTCAGCATCCAGCGCAGCGGCAGGCCCAGCGAGGCGGCCGCCCAGCGCAGCCGACCAGGCCGCCGCTTGCTCGCCTCAACAGAGTCGTCCAGCATGGTGTCACGCTCGCGCGGCTCGGCGACCGGCTCGCCGTTCTCACCGCCCATCGCGCTGTCGCGGGCCGCACACGCTCCCAGGCCACACTCGCCGCACCCGGTGACTCGCAGTCCCACTGCCGTCAGCGCGCGGCGCCGACCGGCCGACGCGCCGCCAGCGCCGCCGCTCGCGCGGCGGCCGGGCGGCGAACTAGTGGGCGGCCCGCGGACTACGTGCCACGTGATCGCCGCAGGCGCCGCCGCTGATCTCCGAAACGATGGCGACCAGCGGTGTGGCTACGTTGAGGTACTTCCACCCCGACCAACTGACGATGGGTGTCGCTCCTCACGAGCTGAAACTCCTCCGGTAGTGTTGTGACGTCAGCTAGCGGAGTGTCAGGCCGGGCTGGCGGAGTGGCGGCGCGCGTGCCGGCCGGCGTGGCCCCGCAGTGACGTCACCAGGTATCGGGGCGTGCCGGCGCCCGGACCGGTTGTGGGCCGTCCTGACGGGGAACGTGGAGCGGTCATCGCCTTCTCCTGAGCGCGCCGTGCATTCTGCCAGGATTTGCGCTTGGGCACCCGCGGAGCGGTGGGGTCCGGGGACCCCAGTGACAAACTTTACTTATGAGTTCTAATAAGATTACATCGAAATCGATCTGGTCCCAGTAAAACAGTTCCGTTCGGTTGCGACTGTATTGCCACCTGTCTGTGTGAAGTGTGTCTCAAATGCCGTTTGGAATTTTCATTTTTCGCGCATTCAGCAGGGCTCATTTTGCTACCAACCGCAAGTGTTCGTGGCCCCTAAATTAATCTCAGTGATCCCATCCCGAGTAACACCGGGTTTCCCGCCCGGGCTGATCGACAGGAACGATCCTGAGGCTTGTAGGAAGGAGGTGCGACGCATTCCTGCATTATCCTCGGCTCAGACAGTAATGCTGGCTCGTAATTCTAATGTAGCACTGCTATTTTCAAGTATTGCGTGATATAGTGGTGTAGAATCGCGGTATCGGGCTCATAGGTCGACTGTTTCCATCTGAAATTGCTGGAAGCAAGGCACCCAACTTATGCTAATAGCCGTACCTGTTCGGAACCCGGTCAAGTGGAAGCGCAAGCATTCGAGGCAGTGTGACGACCCCTTGTTCGGCAGCGGGTGCCTCTCCTAGCTAAAATTAGGCATCGGCGATAGGCATCGAGCACACCAGACACGGCGGCGCCCCGGTGCTCTTCTAAACCGGCACCCCGGTGATGGTGCAAGCAGCGACGCGCCCTGGTGCTCTTCTAAACCGGCACCCCTTGTGATAATGCAGCCGGCGGCGAGTGACTGGAAATGAGCTCATCTGGTTAAATCCCCTGGCGTTCTCACAATCGGAATCAGTCGCTGCTGAGCGGGTTTTGTTTGATTCGGTGTCAGTGGAATGGATTCCTGCGCCGTCTCACAGCGCATGGATATTTGTTTAAATGTATATTCTCACCCCAAATCAGGGCAGCTCGGTGCTGCTGAACCGGCTCTCATCCCGGCTCAAGGAGCTTTGACTCAGTTCCAGGATAGATTCCGTTAGTTATTGCAGTAGCAACGGCTTAGAAAAGAGCCCGGCCTTCATACAACCCAAAATAGAACGTTGAGCTCTAAAGGAATACGATTACGCACGATTGTGTTCCATTTAGCCCACATATAGGTTACTTGCCACGTCATAATATGCCACGCTGTGTGTGTTTGTATATAAATAGGCCAACCGACGACTTAATTCGCTCGAGTTAAATTTTGGCTTTTCGAAAACATCAAGGAAATCAATTTTGCCCGGATGAATCGACGAAAACCTGGTCGAGTGCGTAGCTGATCCCAGCTCCAGCTGACGTCAGAGGTGAGGCTGCTTCTGAGACATCTCGGACGCCCCAAGGCTGCAAGGACGCTGCTGATACGCCATTGCATTTCTGAATTAAATAACGCGCCTTCAGTGCGAACACTTGCATCTCAGGTGTGCACGGCTGCGATCGGTACGTACAGTCTCAAGAAGCAGCACTAGTCCTGTCATTGGTCTCACTATGTGAACTCAACGCTTCGCCGTTCCCAGCATCTCCTCTCAGCAGATCGTAGTGCGACATCCTATCCCTCGGTTTTCACCATCCTTTCAGCCTATCTTTCACTCGCGGCGCCATTCTCACGCCTGTGTACGTTGCCGGCTTTGTTCTGGCGAGATCCATGCTACCCGATCAACAGGCCGGCCCTTCGTCTGGTGTATGACGTGCTTGGCGTCTTTGATCATTTAGCGTCGATATCTCGCACCTGATGTGACGGAAACAATGAATGACCAGGTGTGAAAGCTCGGCTTGAATCCGCGGCGCTCCATCCACAGCCGCTAGCGGCAGCCCTCCATTTGCGCGAACCTCCCTTTTTCCGTCTCAGACAAAACTGCGGGCCTGAGATGTACCTGCACTGCCCTACTCCGTAAACCTCCAGGTCAGACGGAATTCGTAAATCTGTCATTGTGAATGACGCTCTTAAAATGACTTCTGCCATACCAGCGAATAATTTGTCCAGTGTGCAGATATCCTTAAGGAAGGCCCTGTCATGCACGGGTAGCTCCACGAACAGGCGCTGGGGCCCCACCGAAGACCAAACAAAAGCGGGACTCGCCGTTCACGCGGCACGCGCTGAGGACTGCCAGGCGATAGTGTGTCGGACGGAGCGATTGTCGGAGACGACGGCCCTCGTTGGGGGCGTGACGTCTCTCGCGCGACCGTATGGTGCTGGCGCAGCTGCTCGGCATCCTCAGGACCTAGGTCAGCGGAGTGAGGCACGGAGGCAGCAACAGCGTTGCGCCCGGTGGGCTCGGACTTTGTGCGCTTACATGAACGAAACACTCCACCGGGAAGGGTAACACCGTGCTCCCCGGTGAAAGTGCGTAGCCGGCGGCTCAGTTCGTACGTATTTGTCGGCGCATCACCAGCGGATGTACGCCGTACGTGTTCCTGACGTTGGTCTGGTCCACGCCGCGCCCTCGCGGCCAGACGCGTCCTCTGGTGGTTCCGGTGCTGACATTCCGCCCTGACTGAGGTGGCTGTCCGCGACTGAGCTGATCACAGTGGTCGACCTTCGTCCTGTTTGTCCCCGTACCGAGCTGTCCGGCCGCCAGCACGTCCGCTCGCCGCACTGCGGTCCCTACAGGGGGCGAGCAGCACCGCTGGTTAAATATTCTTGCAGCCGGTTCCCGACTCGCAGATTAAGTTCACGAGATTGGGCTTTGCATCAACAACTAGTGACACCACTCAGTAAAATAATGAAACTGAAAGATAGGATTGACCTAAACTGCCAAGTAATTAAGAGCGAATGGACGTATATATGGTAAACGTGTAACGGGTTGCAATGATACGAACGATAACACGGAATACATGTTAAAAGATAGAGCATGTACTCCACAGAGGATGGGCTAAACGCCGAGAATGCGATAATGCTGATAAACACCACCTGCAAACAGAGGTTGGTTTCCTTTTGAATCGTAGTCCGAGTTTAGACACGAAGTGTGACATTTGACTCCATTTGGGAAGCACGACGCGTTTAAGACGCGTTTGTCCACTGCGCGATTGCCTCGCTGCGCGCTGATGCGGTACGAATTTACTGAGTGCTGCACTACGAAAATACCAGAGTGCTGCACTGGACCAGTCACAGTGTTCTTATGATGTGAGCCTACCACGACTCTCTTTGCCTTTGCATCTTCCCATCACACATCATGCCGGCGATCTGTGCATTGTCGCTGCCAGTTGTCCAACTTCCTCTCCGCCGCCGTGGCATCAGAGGTAAGAGTTTCAGAGGTGCTGGTTTCATCATCAAGGTTTCATCAGAGGTGCTTAAGACGAAATGAATCCATCTGGCGATCGAACCATCAACATGGGCTGTGAGGCGCCACGTAAAGTGCAATAACACTACGCAACGCACTATACAATGCACCATGCTGTAGGCCATACCACAGCTATGAGGCACCACGTAAAGCGCAATATAACTACGCAACGCACTATGCAATGCATCATTCTGTAGGCCGTACCACAGCTGTCTTTCCATCCTCCTTATGCCTATGTTTGTTTGTACTACGCTTATGCTTCTTTTTATCAAAGATTTAGTTGGAAACTTTTGAATGGATAGATTTTGGTGGAACCACAGCCCACGCTAAGCAGTGCCTGTTGCGTGACCCCTGGCCCCACCATGCGAAATTCCAGGTCAACAGGATACTTTGGTGCGAAGGCTTAAGTGCCGTAATACTCGTCGCGGTCAGCCATGCGCTCTGATGTCACTTGACCTTTGACGCTGCCGCTGCCGCCGGCCGCAGGCCATCTCCGTCGAGAACAGATGGCTAACGCAAAAGGTTCCTAAAGCTTAGCCCGCCAAGGGTGTGTAGAACGGAATGCACGCGCTCCAACCAACTGGTCAACCAGGATGGACACGTGATACATCACGTCCATTTACAAACCACACAGATCAAGTCAAGTTTAAGATCACAGCCAAGGTCGTGTGACTTGAACGCTGACCACAGTAGTTGGACCCGCACCGTTTCCTGCTAAGGGCGTCCTAGTTATTTCCATGGATAAAAATACTGCTGCTAGCTATATATGGATCTGGAATGCGTGCGATCGCCAACCGAAACCACGCAGCAGCCATTAATGTGTTCTCTTTTTGAGGAAGATGATGGAAGCGCTTGCCCTGTCTCCCCTCCCCCCGTCTGTACCGCCACTGGTTTCTTCCTTTGGCAGTTGTAAGATGTGCTCTTGTACAATCGTTCATGACGGTGGAAAACATTACAGTCTGTTTGCAACGTCGCTCTTTTGTCGGCGTACTTGTCTATCGGTACTCACCACGCGCACTTTCAGCCTTTTAGACCTCTCAGTCCTTGCTTTGCATGCGTATCAAAATTGAACTCTCATGGTTCTTTTTGCTGGGTGAAACCAGTCAGCTTTAGGCTGAAATGCCATGGTGATGGTGCCCCGAGGAAGTTGGCAGCGAAACAGGTTGTTGCCCCTTTCTTTCCAGGCAACGTCGTCATACTGTTAAATGGCTGAATCTGGATGTATGTGACCAGTCTGGCGACGTCAACTCGGCGCACGACACTGTGTTTTTTTGGCGCACGACACTGTGTTTTTTTGGTGCACGACACTGTGTTTTTTTGGTGCACGACACTGTGTTTTTTGGGTGGCGGAGGTGGGAGTATTGGGCAGATTTTCTGATGTCCTCCTTTTGCTCCGTTTTTATCACTTACGCCTGCTTCCATCGAAGCTTGACGATACGCTGTTCATTTAACTGACTTTTAACAGCGCAGTGCATCACGTTATGTTTGCTGCACAGCCCAAGATGCCCAAGATATTTACCTTTCATGACTGAGCACAAACATGTTCGTAGACCTTAGAACAGAGCACGCGCCTAAAGGAATGCGATACCTTTCCCATCCTTACCATTCTTCTAGAAGCGTAAGCCACATTTTGGCTCAAAACATCAAGTTATCTCTTTTTTGTTATGCATTCCAGAGGTTTCAGTCTAGCTAGCCCCAGTGCCAGATCTCCGCACAACTACCGTTGTCACGTTATACACGCTGCTGCAATGTTTCGACGCCACCGAACCCTTAAGATGCACGTCCCTTTAGAATATTGTGTTCTCGCCTTCTACAGCAGCGAGATTCACCTCAAGATACCTCCATTCGTAAGCTATTCGACTCAATCAGAGCAGTCGCATCAAATATCTGCAGGCTGAGGGACGGCACAATGTCTTTGATCGTCACCATGGCTCACCTGCTTTCACACAATGAATGAATGGGGCAAAGTTCAATAAAGTCGGCCGGCTCACGGACAGCGCATGAGCTTCTTATCGGTTACCCAAGAATACTGCCGGCGGCGACTGAGCATGCATTGCGACTCGTGATAGTTCGCCGCTACGAAAGTTTCAAATTTCATACCTTTAGCTCAAGTTTTTTACAAGCGGATGCTACAAACGATTAGTCAAGGGGTGGTAAACAGCGGAAACGATTCGCCGCACACTATGATGTAAATTTTGTCGCCACCGTAACGACATTTTTCACGGCAGCGTATTGACACGTTTTCGAAATGGCGTCATTTTAGGCTTGTCCAATCGTTCGTGACACAACCGTGCGTCATAGAAAGTTGTGCTGCCCCCACGACTTGCAGACGGTACATTGACTGATGTTGTGAAGTTGAATTGACGCCTTAACATGTTTCGGCTGTCGAATTGTGGAGCAAAACGTGAAAAGCTCTCGAGAACTGGCAAATCCGTTGAGACCGCTCGTCCGCCGGCGCGACTACGCACTTGTCACTTCGCGATTGCCCGACCTTACTAGATCGTCGCCGATTGATCGCAAATTTACATCGCAAGTGTTGTGCCGATCAAAATTTGACAACACGTTCTCGCGCACCATCCTCTCACTATGCACCTTTCAGTTATTACGCGACACTGCAAGACCTCGGCCACGTACCCTGGTCGAGCGAAAATGTCATTGTCCTTCTCGCTCCGGATACCTGGGTACCTGCTAAATGCCGGGACTGGACACACTCGTCCACTCACCCACCGACAGGTCTTTATCCAGCACATCAGATGTGCAAATCATTGCTGCAAGAACTTTGAGCTGAAGCTCCTGCAGCCAGACGTGTTCTTGTACTGATCCTCATCTATAATGAGCCGGTGATAAGTCCAGCATTTGTGTCTCATGCAATGTAGCGCAGAAACCAACTTCTGTGTGAGTCAGTTTTACATGAAACAACATAATTGCTTCGACTTTTTAAGATGAGCCTATGCTATGATCAAAACACCACCTACCTATTCCAATGGGTCGTCATCCGTCTATTCCGAGCTGTAACCTGCCAAAACCGTTTGGTGAGGCCGGGTTCGGGTCTAATGTTTCGTACACCAAGCTCTTTTTCGTTTCAAGTGCTTGCGGACCACTTCGTCTCTCGCTCGTAAGTGCACGCTGATGGGATTTGCATTAATGTGTCCGTAATGACGGCAAATTATTGGTTATTATAGCCTTCACACCATGGGGGAAACATGGTTAGCTAATTATCCGGCCACTGTTAGGTACTGTTGAGTGCTGAACAGGACTGGATGTTTGGCTTTCAGTCAAGGACGTGCCACGACCAGCATTGTCTCCTTGAAATGGCCGAGATTCGAAGCGGGGTTATCCAATGACGGGTTCAGCGCTCTACCAACTGAGCTAACCAGGAAGGGCGGTGCAGGACAATCACTGATATCGTTGTATAGGCCCCAAGCAATGATATCCAAATCAGCCCGACGTAACGGTATCCAAGTAAGCATCATACAATGTCAAACTGAGCCCTTTCAAGTTGTGGAGATTCGCCTGCAAGTATATAAACAGCTGTCATATATGATGCTGTCAGAAATATATGAAACTCAAGGACCTCTGGATTTGGCCTCGGCCACCGTTGAGTGCAAACCGGCGGACACTTATCATGCGCTCAGTGCCCCACATTCACCAAGCCTCTACATCACTAGCTTACAGCTAGGAAAACTGTGAAACATCTCAAACTTGGCCAACCAAAACGTCATTACGTGCATCGCAACAGATCGGAACCTGGGAAAACCGAAGCAAACGAATGCACGGAGAGTTTGCCGCCCCGCGCCAGGCGTAAGTCAAGTTCGTCTTTGCTGTTGTGGTCTTCGCAACGCAACGTCAACTCGACCCGAAAAGACAATGACGTCAGTTGGTATTAGAGAGCACATCGGCCACTTAGGTCATTTTGCGCTGCTCTAAAATTTCAGTTACACGGCGAGCTTAAGCTGCTACTGAGGTAAGTATATCACGTGGATTTCAACAACGACCAAGAACAGTGCCACGCCACATAGGTCGATTTCTATATATTCCCCTTTACTTGAAACCAGGACGACTCCACGTCCAAAGAAATGCTGCCTCTCGGCAACCGGAGGTGCACATTCTACCAGTGTATGCCTGCCAGCGAAGATCTCGCCGCACCCATCGCATGTAGGAACAACAGCACAGCAACAGTATACGTGAATGTATTTGTCGCGTTTGGCACATGGTGTTTCAGCTAGCCACCGGGACGAGAAGGCCGAAGTAGGAACTTTTGAGGCCGCCCCACGGCCATCACTTGCCGCGGACAGCTCGAGAAAGACAGCTCCGCTGGCCGAAAGCGCAGCCAGGCACACCACACTGGTTGACGACGCACGTAAATAAAGACATCGAGCGGTACACGCCGCGCGCCAGAAAGACTCGATTAACAAAACAGATTGATGGTGATTGTAGCGTGCGGTAATATGGCGAGTATGCAGACGCAATCATAGAAACCGAGAAGCTCATGCAAGTTTCTGCTATCACTCGAGCTCGAATATAATCACCTGCCCGTGCGGGCCAATAGCCGATCCATCAAATCGTCGATACTGACTATCTAAAGCTCGCTGCGAAGCCGATGGCTTGAGGCCGCCGGCAGCGCACCCTGGTGCACGCGCCGCGCATTCGTTTGTACACGGTACACCGATAGATGGCGGTCACTGCGCGCCTGGCCATCGCTGGCGGGACGCCGCGCCATCCAGACGACCACGGCCGGCCCGCCAGACAAGCAGTGCCGGCGCCGCCTCCACGGCACTACGTGCTGGGACCGGCTGGCTGGCAGGGGTACTATGTACCGGCAGCAGTACTCGCAGCCGAGGGCTACTCGGGTACGGGTGCCACTCGGCCACCGCCGTACTGTGTGCGAGCGTGCTTATCTCCTAACCGTGCCGCGTGGGAGGAGCTCGTCACCCAGACGACTAAACGGAGCGCGCGGGCCGTTACGACGCGTAACGACGCCACGTGGGCGAGCGAACGACAGTCCCATAATGCTAGTTGCCCGAAGGCCAACGGTAGGCCCCCGACCACGCGAGTGGCGCCTCTGAATACATCGACCGCTGACGCGCGTACGCCCCGGTAGAGCAGCGCCCTCGCCGCGCCGCGCCGCGCGAGGCCGGGCGGCGACCGCGATCGCGACCGGCACCGCCGCCGCCGCTGCCGGGCGCGGCGGCCGGCCGGCGGCTAGACGGCCTTCATCGGCGGCTTCTGCGCCACGGTGAGGTAGCCGCCGCCGGGCGCCGGCGGCGCCGGCTTGGCCATCAAGCGCACCGTGTTCTTCAGCGCCTGGCGTTTGTTGCAGAACCAGATGCGCACCACCTCGCGTTCGTAGCCGAGTCGGCCGGCCAGCTGGGTGATCTCCTGACCTGAAACCAGCGGAGAGCGGTGTCAGCACGCCCCCTGCCGACGGACCAGTCTCAGTAAACGGCCGGGAAAGCCAGAACTGATCGTCGCGGAAAAACTGACGGCTTGCTACACGACGCCCCGCTGATTGGGTGACGTTCTTCTGTCACATGGACACATGTATGTATGCGTGTCGTGCGCATGCAATGGCCACTTATCGTGCCTAACACCTAGAATACGCGACCGACTTTGCCACTTGGTATAGTGACCCGGTCGATAGTTCATCAGGTCCTGGGCATAAAACATGCAAAACCACACCCGCTTACCCAAGGCGGCATTTCCGCGCTGAAAAATGCATCGTTATGCGAACGTAGCCCCATCGCCTCGGCAAATCGAAGACCAGTTACATCCGCACGGCTAACCCGGCCACGACGATCGATGGCGGAAATCAGCCCACTTCGCGAAGAGCTGCCGATAAAAGTCAACGAACACCATGGACCGATGCTGAGGAAGGGCTCGACAGCCGGCACCGTCACCCAGCGAGCACGCTCGCCACAGCGCCTCGCATGCAAACACAGTTGGTGTTCCGCGGTCCCTTCTCACGAATGCTCACGAGGAGCACGCGGTTTTGGTGCGGCTGTAAGTGCTTGAGACGCTGTTTTGATACGGCTGTAACCGTACTTGAATTCAGCGCATTCATGAGTTCAGGACATTTCTCGCTGGTGATCAGACATATTCCACGATCAGACATTGTTAAGTGTTTGGAAGAACCCTGCACGTGTGATGACTCAAAATATTTCCTGACGGTTCACACCAGTTGTCTAAAAGAGCCTTGCATGCAAAGGGATGACTTAACATATTTCTGGTGCTAACAAGCAGATTGTCTCCCAGACGGTTGCTGCACTATGGGACAATAACCTTCAGCCGCGCTGTGCACTTCCGTTCCCACCGGACTCAGCCCTGGTGCGTCACCGTTCACGGCATGCTGCGGCGTCACCGTCCCGTACCATTCTACAGTTTGTTTGGCATCCCTCCCGCTGACGCTCGCTGTCCGGTGGCAGCAGTGGGGTCAGGAGCGGGTTCTGCGGGCCAGGTCAGGATGTGGTGACCCCGTCCGTCGCCCGGAGGCTGGCTGTCCGGTGACAGCGGTGGGGTCAGGAGCGGGTACTGCGGGCCAGGTCAGGATGTGGTGACCCCGTACGTCGCCCGGAGGCTGGCTGTCAGGAGCAGGTGCTGCGGGTCAGGTCAGGATGTGGTGACCCCGTCCGTCGCCCGGAGGCTGGCTGTCCGGTGACAGCAGTGGGGTCAGGAGCGGGTGCTGCGGGTCAGGTCAGGATGCGGTGACCCCGTCCGTCGCCCGGAGGCTGGCTGTCCGGTGGCAGCAGTGGGGTCAGGAGCAGGTGCTGCGGGTCAGGTCAGGATGTGGTGACCCCGTCCGTCGCCCGGAGGCTGGCTGTCCGGTGACAGCGGTGGGGTCAGGAGCGGGTACTGCGGGCCAGGTCAGGATGTGGTGACCCCGTACGTCGCCCGGAGGCTGGCTGTCAGGAGCAGGTGCTGCGGGTCAGGTCAGGATGTGGTGACCCCGTCCGTCGCCCGGAGGCTGGCTGTCCGGTGACAGCAGTGGGGTCAGGAGCGGGTGCTGCGGGTCAGGTCAGGATGCGGTGACCCCGTCCGTCCCGGGACGCTGGCTCAGGCCGCCCGGTAATGACGGCAGCCATCGCGGCCCGACGAGCCCGGCGCCAGATCGGGCGGAGATAGCGTCTGGCGAAGACCTGCCCGGCTCGGACGAGAGCAAAAACACGCCCTGCGAGGACCAGGCTAGCCGCGGCTCTGAAGTGTGACTTGAAGCATTCCCAGACATGCTCCAAACGCACCTCCTCCCGGGAGAGAGAGATGGGGATCACCGAGGCGCACATGACTGGTGCAGTGATGCGCTCTCGAAACGCAATCAATAACTTACAAGAGCACTGAAGAGTCGGCGCTGGAGGACAGGCTGCGGCGCTCGGAGGAGGGGCTCCGGGGTGGACCCAGCACCAGGCTAACCATTGACGAGGGCCGTGAAATCTAACAGCTGAGTGACCCGCTCGCGCCAGGGCTGAGGGGGGTCTTTCGGGGTCGTCTTTTGCGACACTGGGGAGCCAAAGCTTTGGGGCGGCATCGCAAAATGGCACGCGACACCGGCTCCGAAGTAAAAGGGCATTGAGGAAGTAGGAACATCACATGCCCGGGATCGCGGCGCTCTGGGAATAAGGAGTCTCGGCTCCCTCCGTGACGGAAGCACGTGTGCAAAGGACAGGCAGGCCGAGTGATCGGCTGTTGGCCAAAACACTTGGGTCTATTGCCCACTGTCACAATTTCCAAGATGTATGTGTACATACATACATACATGCATATACATATATATATACATATATACATATATATATATATATATATATATATATATATATATATATATATATATATATATATACGGAATGCTGGGGCGGCCGTTAAACGTTAAACCCAATGTCGCACAAGCCCACAGAATCAGCTCTTACGACGGCGGTTAGACCGACGGGTTTGTCACCAGCTCTGCAATGAACTGAGCACGGCTCGGCCGCGGCCAAACCGGATCGAGCCCGGTTTTCTAACAGAAACGTTCGTCCGCATCGGGAGCAGTGAAAGGGCGCGACATTCTGGACAGGTGGCGCGCTTCTGGGGAGATCGCTGGGGGACGAACGCGCCGCCCAGTTTGTGACACACGCCACCGCTGGCATGGAGCGACATCTGTCGACAAACCTAAGCATTGCAGGAGAGGCCTGGGGCGTCACATTGGCTTCGGTGACGGTAGGGCCCGGGAAGTAGGAAGCACCGGCGCGTTGCTTAGTTAACAGATCTTGGCGAACGCTGTCAACGTGTTCTCACGCGAGAAGTGTCCTTGGGCGGAGCGCTTGTAAAGTAATTTATAGTTCTTAAAAGAAACCGTCACATGTTTGTCTTCCTAGAAGTCTTGATGTCGCGTCTTCCTTGTCCTCCTTGCCAGCAGACACGCACACTCGATAAAAACCTGGGTGAAGCGCCATCTATTCTAGGGGAACTGGCCAACACCTGCCCGCATATCGAACCCGCGAGAGGGGGGGGGGGGGAGGCGTTGAAACGCACGTGTTTACCACCCTCCGGTGCGACGATTAGGTAGGGCTTTGTATCTGAGGCGACCCTGCGTAGGGCGGATGATCGCGCTGATGAAAACTCGCCGTTATGCATGGCAGGGGGGGGGGGGCTACTAAGGAGAGAGAGGGTGTGTTGCAGGTTACAAGGTGTGATAATCAGATAGCATAAACGGTCAGACTCTACGGGTATTCAGGCCCCAAGCCTATAGTGTAACCAAAGAGACCACGGCCATCACCGTCATTACGGAGCTGTACGATATATTCAGCTAGCTGCTCAAACTATATCGCGTCGCATGCCTCTCACCCTAGCAAGAAGGGCGGGCACCGCGGGGAATCGAGTCCTGTACCTCTGGTTTTCCAGACGCGCAGCAGTGAACGCCGCCGCGTTAACCGCTACACTACCGGCACCCCCATGTGGAGGTTCGACGTCCGTTAGTCCCTGTCCTCGTTACCTCACAAGTCGCAAAGGTTTTGCGGCAAGCCGCCGTATTTCATCGATTACCCCAGCCCGGGCGTTCTAACCTCCGTCTGTCCGACGCCACCGATCTGACACGAGCATAAGCGTGCTAGCAGGGTACAGGGGCAAACCGCGTCCGGTTCGGGGTATCGTCGGCATCTGAACACCTCCCGCCAACCGTGCCGCCGGCACCGCTGAGGCACCAGACGTCCAATTACCCTCCCGTCGCAGGCGGTCGCAGCCAGCTCAACCGCACGACACCGCCACGCCGGAGCGCCCTCCGCAGCCGCGTCACCGTCCACCTACCGGACGGGTGCGTGTTACGCTCGAAGTGCGCGTTGAGGGCCTCCAGCGCCTGCGGCGTGAACGAGGTGCGCCGCTTGCGCTTCTTGGAGGGCTCCGTGCCGCAGAAGTCCACCAGGTTCTGCGCGCCCAGCTTGTGCCTGCCGACAGCAGTCGTCTGGTCAGGCGGCCGGCTGCGCACGCCCGGCTGCGCACGTCCGGCTGCGCACGCCCGGCTGCGCACGTCCGGCTGCGCACGCCCGGTCTGAGGCTGCCGACGGGAGCCGGTCAGTGCGCGGCACGCCGCCGAGCCCGGCTCCTCTGTCGGGCGTCTCGAGTGGGGCGATCCCGCGCTGGGCACGTCGTCATACGCCGGCTCTGCTGGGGCCGGGCGCCGCGCGCGGCTCTGGGGGGGGGGGGGGGGGGGGGCTGCGCGGGGTCCGCACGTCCCGGCGGTGTGCACTCGCGGAGGCTTCAGTGAATTGAACGTTCATCCAGGTGAGAATGCCGCAACGCATTAGCGAGACATAAACAAACGCGATCAAACAAAACTGCACGCCCCTCTCCTCCGCACCAAAGGCTGTCCATAGTTTACAATCACACCACACCCCTTACGCTGTCTGCTGTACAAACATATCACAGAGTCGAACAGCGTGATTCCTGCGCCCGGCGAAAGCATGTGTCCCAAAACACGACCAGGCGTGGCTCAAGAAAGCGAGGGACATCGATGCAGCAGTGCAGTGGCACACAAAAGCATGGAGCTGCTCTTGCGACGCGACAGTCGGCATTACATTACCTGTACCTTTCTTCAGCCTCCCGCATCCACTTCTCGAGGATGGGCTTGATCTTCTGCGCGCTCTTGGGCGTGATGTCCAGCTTCTCGAACCTGCCGGCAGCGCACGGCACGTCGTATCACCAGGCATCTCACTTCTTACAAGCAAATCCAGCGGATGCTCTTTTGTGTACGTATATACAGATCTCAATGCCTTGTAGCGGCCACTGATGGCACCAACACGCCTCATGCTGCGCTCCAAAACGTGAGGGGCCCCCTACCTCGGCTGCTCTCAGCCCAGGGTTCGGGGCTGGAAGCAGTGAGGCAAGGGTTCCCATCAGTGAGCAGCAAAAGCTGGCGGGTTGACTGGGGCCGATCATCAGCATGCGATACGCGGTGGCGTCAGTAAATGCCAAGGTTGGAACGGATGAATTTCGGCCCAGACGTATTCGCCCGCAGGAGCCCGAATCCGGTTATTATTCGTCGTCCACAGGCCTTCGGAACGGGACTGCAGCCTCAGTCCAAAGGCCTGAAGCTCTGGTTCTGTATGTGCCTACACCCTCCCGAGCGTGCCTATCCGAGCCAAACGCGACCTCGCTCCCATCTGCAGGTGCCGTGTCCGCCCACCTCTCACCTGCAGATGGCCGACTGGCTGTAGGCCGGGCCCATGCTGACGCTCAGCGCCTGCCCCACCTGCCGGTGACGGACGGACGCGGCTGTGAGACGCACGTCGGCGACGGCAGGACGCGCAGGAGCGGCCCTCCGGACGGCCCAGCCAGCGCGCAGGCCGCGCAACAGTCAGGACATGATCCACTCCTCACTGCCCGACTAGCGCCGTCATGCCATGCCGGCGGCTAAAGGCTCAAGGTCCGGGAGTGTACAGCGTTGGAAGGCCGGGAGGCACACAGGGCGCCGTCACAAACTGCGGGCCGCAGCATATGAGAAAGCTTGACTGAAAGCTTGACTGGTGCTCTTAGCATTCCCTGCGAGCCGACCCGCCTTCGAGGCGCAGCGCCCGGTGCCAGAGGAAGAAACTAACAGTCCAAGTTCTCACCGCCTGAGCACGGTGCCGAATATATCCGCCGCCGTACTTAAGCCGAGGAGGAGGCCGACACTGAGGCAGGACTGAAACCTCCCACGGGAGACGATGAGAAGAGGGAAGAGGGTGGGTCCGCGTGCCTTCGCCAGGCTCGTGCCGCAGCAGCGGGCCGACGAGGACGCCGATCCTGCCGGAAAGCAGCGCTCGTCTCACCTGCGTCTGCGTCAGGCCCAGACTGAGGCGGCGCATCTTGAAGGCGCGCGCGAACTCCTTGACCTCCTCGAGGTCGATGCCGTCCACCATGTTGGCCGTCACTTGGTTGATGGTCGGCTGGTCTGCGGGCGCCGGCCGGCCGGTCAGAGCGGCGGTGGGCCACGCTCGCGATCCGACGGATCAGCCCTCGTCCCCGCCGCTTCAGAGCACCACGCGGCCGGCCGCGCCCCCCCCCCCCCCCCCCCCCCCCCCCCCGGCTGTCACAATGGCGTTCAGCAAACACACGGCCAGACGAGGCGCAGGGCTGGCGAGTCCGTTCAGCGGGCTAGTGGTGCCACCTAGCGGACGAAGAATGAACCTTACGTTGCCAGGGGTTCCAATAAACTGCTCGCCCCACGAGCTCACAGCTGCCCACCGACTCGACTCCGTCACCGGCAGCGGCGGCGACAGGACACTCACTGCCGGCGTCGAGGAAGGGGTCCTGCCAGTCGGCGACGTCCGGCGGGCTGTCGTCGGCCGGCCGCGGCGGCGCCGGCGGCAGCGGCGGCGGCGGGCAGTACTGCGGCGCCGCCGCGTGCACGGCCAGCGACGGCGGCGAGCTGGCGCCGCTGGTGACGGCCGTCGCCTGTCGGCGCGCATCGGCGCTGTCACACGCCGCCACCGAGGGAGACGATCACGGCAGCCACCAGCCTACGGACGGCGCTACAGACGGGCTAACATCCTGACCGGGATAACACAGGGAAGGATGCTGATTATTTCTACTGCCCTGCACTTTATCAAACTAGTGTACTTCCTGATCTCAGAACATTACGACGACTCTTTTACATAAACGAGATAGGATAGCCAAACACGCCTATGAACTGAAAGAGGGCAAAGAGGGAAAGAGGGCAAAGAGGGCAAAGAGGGCAGGGCAAAGAGGGCAGGAACTGCACGGAAATCGCATATTAGAGGCCACTTCTTCCCGCCTGCAGCCATCAGTGTGCATTTCACGTAGATTACATGCCCAAAAACACAATCAAAGCCAGCAATAACCCGTCGCAGTTAACGCAGCCTCGGAATGAGTGAACATTCCCACCAGCAGACTGACAGCGCGGGCAGACCCCATCGCAGTGCACCACCGGTGCGCGGCACGGCAGCAGACGCCAGCCGAAAACAGCCGCTCGCCGTCCTCGGGGGCGGCGCCGACACATGTGCACACAGCATACGCAGGCCCCGGCGACCGCGGCCGTCTGCCCCGCTCCCTCCACTTACGAGCGTGAGGGGCGCGGCCGCGGGCGCCGCCAGGCCGTGCAGGGCGGCCAGGCCGGGCACGGCCGGCGCCGGCGGCGCCACCAGCGCCTGCAGGTTGGCGGCCGTGGCGGCGAACACCTGGCCGCCGCTGAGGCAGAGCTGTGCCAGCCCGCCCGACGCCACCTGGCTCACCGGGATGGTGATGATGGGCTGCATGGTCACGCCTGCCGGACACGGGCGCCGAGGGCGCAGCGTCAGCGGGGCGGAGCGGCTCGGCGACGCCACACGACACCGAATACGGGAGTTGGCTACGGAATTGTTGGTCCATGCCGTCCTTACGTCAGCTTAATCGGACAGCGTCCTCCGTGAAAAAAAAACAACAGCACACAACACACGAACAAACAGCAAACAACTCACGAACAAACGGCAAACAACTCACCAACAAACAGCAAGTAACTCGCCAACAAACAGCAAACAGCTGCCGAACAAACAGCAAACAGCTCACGAACATACATCAAATACACGTCATCCGAAGCGTGTCACGCCGCATTCCGCGCAAATGCACGCCACCGCCATTTGTACCAGTGGTGTGCAACTTGGCACCGACCTGCTTCCCACGTTAACGCACCCAGTTCCAAAACAAACCAAGCGACGACGTGGTCATGGCGTTACATACGCGTAGGTACCTGGTCTTGTTTTCGCGCGGTGTGCGGGTGAATCACACGCGTACGTGCGACCTGATCATTTACAAACATTTTTGAACATGAAAATTAAAGACCACGACGTTACGGGACCGTCGAAAACACACCCAGCTTTAATTCAAGGCTGGGAGCACTCTCTGACGATGCCCGCCATCAAGGCAACCGCTGGCCAACAGTGACAACTGCCGACAGATGTAAACGTAGGGGGAAGCCAAGCCATCTCTGGAATACGAGCACAAGCCGCCAAGGATGCCATCGCGCATACGTCGGCATATGCTGCAATTCGGTTCCCACGTGGAGCTGTGCTAACGATTAGTACCTTGGTGGCCTGCATGAAGTTTGGTTCCACGGCATGATGGGGACGGCATGAACTGCAGTTTAGCTGAAGTGAGACGCACTGTACCGTGGCCACCTTGGGAAGTGATGACGTGCTGACTTGGTACCATTCATGGTAACGCAGCCGTCTTAAGTACCGCCGCTATGACAGCGCACCATGCCCGTCACGTTCGTCAGGGCACGGCACGCCGTCTGAGGACGACACGGCGCGTGCGCCGCTTACCGTGAGAGGTGGGTATGATGAGCTGGGCGCCCTGGATGCCCTGCGCCAGCTGACCACCGGCCAGGATCAGCTGCGGCACGGCGGCCACCGCCTGCGGCAGCAGCTGCGGCGGCGGTGGCTGCACCACGGCTCCTGCCGCTGTCGGGACGCAGGCCGCGCGAGCACGGCGGTCAGCGGAGCGGCCACCAAGGACAGCCGGCACTGACTGGTGGCTACGGAGTGCCACCAAGGACATCAGCCACTGCACACCCGGAGTATCTCCGCCACCGGCCACTAGGAACTCTACCATTCGGCGCTCGCTGGGGGCGCCACCGTTCCCTGTCACAAAGGGCCCGCCGCTCGCCACGACAGAGCCCGGTGGCGTGTCTCAAGAACGCTCCCACAGTCTGGTCGGCCGCCCGTTTTGGAAGGTACAGACAATGTTTGACAGCAGCTCCACAGAGGGCCCGGCGGCACGACGTCCTGGGGACGGGTCCAGCAGCGCGTCTGCCCGCCTGCGCGGACGGTGCGCCTGTGCTAAGGGGGTTGACTGACCCATCTGTCCGGCGGTGGCCGCCTGCAGGCCGGCCAGCTGCGCCTGGATCGTCATCAGCTGCTGCAGCTCGTGCAGCGACATGCCCACACCGGCCGGTCTGGCGGGCTCCGGCGGCCCTGGTGGGGGTCAGAGATATGGGGGTCAGATATCACGGTGTGACGATCACGGGGTCACGATCACGGGGTCATGATCACGGGATCACAATCACGAGTCGCTATCACGAGGTCGCTATCACGGAATCACAGCCCCGGGATGGAAGACGGAGCCGGTCACAGCCGACTGTCCTGGGGAGAGGTACAGAGAGCCAACGCCAGCAGAAAAACGGAGGGGGGCGTATCCTGCGACGCCCGGAGAAGGACGGATACGGGTCACACTGACGGGGCCCGTCCGATCCTGAGGCACTGCATGGGGACGGAGAGGGATGGCAAACAGGGGGTTCGTACTCTGTACATCCCCGAGGAAGCTTCGGAGTCGGTTCTGGCAGATTGGGTAGCACAAATGCATGCTTAAGTGCTCCCAAAGACAACACGGAATGAGTCAGGAAGGAAACGCCTGAGGAAAGACACAGATGGAAGGAAACGTCCGTGATTCAGAATATTCTTTCAGGACTGGTGCAAAATTTTCCACGGATGTGTTTGCCTACTAATGTGTGCGCTAAGCATACCTAGCTTATACGCAAGTATACGTTGATGAGATTCATGCCCAGGCGATGAGCATGTATGTGATATTTACCCGGCAAACAGGTGAACAAAAAGGGTCATTTGTTAAAACCTCTGACCACGTGACACGTGACACTATTTTCGTTTTGCATGCACGGTTCTTCCTCAGAGCATCTCATCTTACACGTCTATGGACACCGGGGTTCGCGTAATGATGCGTGTTCCCCCTGATGACTTTAATATCCAAAGTACACGTGACCATCCACAAGCACTGTTTCACCAAGTCGAACGTACCCTGGCTGCAGCCTCCCGACAGCCCAGCGCACTTCGGTTCCCGGCACATGGACAGCATGCGCACGTGGCCTAATCAGCAGCACACAGGGTTTGCACGCCGCGCCTGGAGGCGTCTCACCGCCCACTGACGCCCCCCCCCCCCCTCCCCCGGGGCCCGTCACCAAGCGTGCCGGACCCGTCCGCCGCTGACCTGGATCGGCGGCCGGCCGGGCCGCCTCCTCGCCGGCGGCGGCCGCCTCCTCCTTGCAGCTGGGCACCGCCGGGGACAGACCCTGCCGGCAGGGCCAGAGGCGGCGGTGAGGACCGCCCAACACCAACCATACCAAAGTCAGAGGTCAGGTCCCGTTGCCTTCGCCCCAGGCAAATCCCCGGTACTCCGCTGTTAAAGTCCGCTCACGTGCGTCCCCGACAAGCCACGTAAGGCGCCGCGCCCGGCAGCCAGCTGCATTGACACCCCCGCCGCATGATGGAATACGAGGGCGGGAAGGCCCGGTCACTAGACAGACACAGCGCAACATATCATGCCGGACAATGGCTTCATCATTCATCAGCCGAGCTGCCAGTTGTTGGCCAGCTGGCCCTGCGGTACCCGCGCTGAAACGTGACCGTGCCGGCGGCAGTACACCAGGTCACCACCCCCACCCCCGCCAGTCAGAGCAGCGCTCGGGCCCCCACCGGTTCGCAGGCGTGCCGCCAGGTGTCTTTGACTCAGACGGAGATCGATGGTGCCAGCGACCGACGGTCACACGGAATGTCACCAGGGACGGCCGGAGGTCACACGGACTGTCACCAGAGACGGCTGGGGGTCACACGGACTGCCACCAGAGACGGCCGGAGGTCACACGGACTGTCACCAGAGCCGGCCGGAGGCCACACGGACTGTCACCAGAGACGGCCGGAGGTCACACGGACTGTCACCAGAGACGGCCCGAGGTCACACGGACTGTCACCAGAGACGGCTGGAGGTCACACGGACTGCACCAGAGACGGCTGAGGTCACACGGACTGTCCACCAGAGACGGCCAAGGTCACACAGGCTGT
>NW_023597034.1:38011508-38095915 GCF_011947565.3 Pollicipes pollicipes | reverse complement strand
TAATTACACAGTTTCAAGGTTATCGCTTTCAGACGTCTGTGTGGCGACAGGTTGCGCCGTGTTTTCACCGCTCGCGCACATCCGCACTTTTACGCACGGTGGATATGTTCATGCCTGAGCGTCCCATGAGAATGCAGTGTAAGCAATTCTTACGTATGGTTGTTTGGCTTATGGCAGATGCATGGCGTCGTCTAACATTTCGTTGTCGCATCAAATTGACTAGTTTCCTTGGAAGTGCCTTCGCTGACATCCATGGTCGAACTTTGGCTTGCCATAAGTCGGAGACTTTACAAGTTGCATGCAATTTTGATATTTCTCAAGATTACGCAAGTTGTCAAGTGCATTTGCTAAGAACATTACGCGCATAGATAAGACAATATGAATAGCCTTTTTCTTCGAAGGAAAACCAGAAGAATGGAGATATAGTTGTGCTGATATTTTGGTAACATGTCTTTGTTGAAATGAATAAAGTGGTCCTGCTATCCGTTTGGATAAAGGCATGTTGCCGAAACATTAACGCATCTTTATCTCCATTCTTCTGGCTTTCTCCGAGGAATTAGGCTATTACTACTGTCGCATCTCTTTTAAGAGATTGATTTTTTAATCGCCTGCAATGGCGCAAAATTTAGCGTGGCATAGCAGCGCTCTTCGGACGTTTTTCTGGAAAAACTTCGGGATGGATGGTCAAATAGCTCCCCCTACGCGTGGTAACGTCAACAATGCATGTAGGGATGTGAATAACAACAAAAGTGACGGATAATAGTGATGTGAACGACGATAATAGTGACGCGTAATGGTGACGTGAGCAACAATAATAGTGGCGCATAATAGTGACGCGAGCCACAAAAACAGTGACGCATAATAGTGACGCGAGCAACAACGATAGTGACGCATAATAGTGACGTGAATAACAATGATATTGACGATAATAGCGACTTGAGCAGCAATGGTGTGGTGCCGCGGGTAATCCTGCAGTCGGAAATAAAGGCACATCGGCCGC
This sequence comes from Pollicipes pollicipes, assembly GCF_011947565.3. Lineage (NCBI taxonomy): Eukaryota > Metazoa > Arthropoda > Thecostraca > Pollicipedomorpha > Pollicipedidae > Pollicipes > Pollicipes pollicipes. The sequence goes on along the minus strand of NW_023597034.1, from coordinate 38,094,915 downwards.
TAGCACAGTGTACACATTACATTCGGCAATATCATGTTCTGAAGAGGATCAGAAAGCCTGAAAAACAAATACGTGACAAAGTAAGGTCACAGTAACAGAGACAAATTATGAGACGTTTTCCATGCCTGCAACCGCAGTTGGAGCAGAAAGGCATCCAACCCTGGTCATTGTTCGGTCTTCCATTGATACCATAAGGGCACGGTACGCGGCAGGTCGCTGATTAACGAGCGGCGGTCAGTGGCGAAGTTTCATGAAAGCAGCTGTTACAAAAGCTTCGCAATCAGCGCTAATCGCTCAGGCGTTCTAGCAGCTTACTGGCCCGAATGAAACAAAGGAAACACCATTCTTAGAAACTCCACGGCCCATTTCCACAGCACCTGTGCTATGGGACAAGGCCACCTTGCTCGCAAAGGCCCGTGCTTAGCCCGTCCGCCTCGTACGTCCGAAAAAGCAAGACAAACGCGACCACAACCACACACAAAGCGACGCGGCGCAGACCGAGGTGCCGTTCCCTCACCGTGACCGTCACTGTGCCAGTCCGAGGCGGCAGAGGCGACGTGCCGGACCCGCACCCGCACCCCCCCTCAGCATGCGGTGCCGCGCGCTGCGTGCGCTCCACCTGGCTGCGCTGCTGGTGACGGCCGGGGCGCGCCAGGTACCGCTGCTCGACAGGCCCGGCCTCCGCCACAGGCTGCTCGGCTGGGCGCCGGCCGGCAGCAGTGCCCCAATGCGCCGTCCAGCTTGCGCGCTCGAGCCGCGCTGCAGCGGCCGTCACGTGCGACGGCTCGGCGGAGGCGGACGCCTGCCGCCTGTTCAGCGAGGCCTGCTGGTATCCACCGCCGCGGCTCCGTCTACATGTACGTGGACAGCCCGCTCAGCTGGCCGGAGGCCAGGGCCTACTGCGCCACCCTGACGCCCGCCCGCCCCTGCTGTCGTCCGTCCGGAAGAGGGCGGCGGAACAACAACTTCATCAACAGCTCGCCCAGTCCCACGGTCGCCAGTTCACGTACATCGGGCTGTGGCTAACCGGCAGTTCGCCGACAACGAGTACCGCTGGCTTGAATGGGCGGCCTCCCCTGAACTTCACCAACTGGGTGCCGGTCAAGCCGAGCCTCAACACGTTCAGTTTACCCGGAGACCCACGTGCCCCTCCGGGACACGGATGGAACGTGGAGCGTCAGAGCGCACTTGGAACAGGTTATCCTTTCGTCTGCCAGACACGTGCTACTGTGAGTGCAACGGCGCAGCGCTCATGGGACACACCCCCCCCCCCCCCTCCCCCATGGTCTCATGATCTGTGGTTTGTGTAGCTGCTTTCCTATGGCTTAGCGCTAGCTTGTAAAAGGGTGGTCGACGCCAGAAACACACAGCTGGCCAGAGCGAGCGGAGCTGGTCGACGAATCACACTGGAGCAGCGTGGTGCGGCATCCGGGCGGCGCGTTAACGGCCGACTGGCGGAGGCATGGCGATCCAACCCGATTTGACGGCGATACGACACGGCGAAGGAATGAGAGATTTGGCTCGGTGTGGACATGCTCGTAGCGTTACTCCTTTGCGGCTCAGTAGAACTTACCAAACCACCCCAATAAAGAATATATGTCTGCTGGTGAAAATGGTGATTGCATAGGAGAGCCACCAAGCGTTGAGCATTTCTTGCTTTGTAATCCTCGCCGGGGACCTTTCGCCCGATGAGGGGCTTCACAGGCTGAATGCTCCAGAGACTGCAGTCATGCTGGAGCTAAGCGGGGAGCAGCACTGGACAGTTCGCGTGACATTGCGCCAGGTTAATGTCATTCAATATCGGTGGGAAATTGCCTATAAAAACCAAGCAAGGTGTAGTGGGATTGAAACCGGTGAATATACGCCTTCTTCATCTGCTGAATCAAGCGCCTGATATGACGTTAAGAAAAACGGCACTGATAGTTCCTGACAATGTAAAATGCCTCGATGGGTACTTATCAGTTAATGGGTTATTCCACGACAAACCAAATGCAAATTGGTGCACTTCAACGCGGGCACCCCTTCAAATTTGATAAGAAACGTATCTGTAAGGCTAAGTACACGACCCAAAACACGGTTCTGACAATTTCAGGGCTGCCGCGAGCTGAAGAGATGCTGATAAGGACATAGAATCAGATGAAAATACGCGATAGAGTCCACGAACCTTGTTTTAAATCTTGCTCTAGAAAAAAACATTTGCGATGTGCATTGCTTGGGGAAAACGCGATCGGAAGGCGAAATACTTGTACCATTCGAAAACATTTGCCAAATATCATTTCAACTTTCATTCATTACATTCATGTCACATACATATATCATTCAACTTTAGTCAGGTTCATATAGTGAACTAATTTGAACCTTGGGCCGAAATTTATAAAATGTATTGCGCCTTTTATTTTACCTAAGCCGGCATGTATTGGAGGAACAATTATTTACGTCAAGACTAAAAAAGGATATCGATCAAAGTTCTTCTGGATCACTAGCAAATTGAATTTGAACCTTGACGGACCCCATGCGGCTGCAGGCCGTGAGGCGGCCAGCAGGTACGGGTGACCGGACACGATCGGCTCAGTTTCATTGTATTATATATACCACTCATTTCAATCTTAATACTGGTCATTTAGACATTCTTCCGGAATTCCGAAACTATATATGAATGACGAACGCGTGTCTATCGATAGACAGTACCTATCGTCCTTCACGAGTCACGTACATGGTAATGCTGTGCGCTCAAAGTCTTCGCAGCACATTGATAACTATTAAATAAAGTTTATCTGGAGCACAACATGAGGCGAAATAATCAACTGTTCTAAAATGACATCATCTCGTTCATTCTGGCAATGAGCCGGAGCGGAAGAGCGGACCGCATCGAGCACGATAAATCTCCGCTACCAAATTCTGTCGTTGACTTGAAAATTTACTATTGATCGGTAGGGTTCAGGGATTACGCAACAAGCACTCCTTTTTGCCGGTTTCAGCAACTGCCATCAGGGGATGTGCACTAACAAATCGGGTAAAGTGAGGCGAAGAAAAAGGTAAAAAGGGCTTAAACGACGTATCGATATTTGGACGTGAGTAGTGCAAACCACTTGACATTTTTACGACCAAGAGTTTTAACTGGTCATTTGTTAAAATTATGCGGAGTTGCTGTGCCAAACTGCATAGGCATGCGTAAATTTTTTCCACCTGAAGCACGAAGGGACAAACAGTGTTTTGCGCAAAACCACCGACAGGTACCTACCGAAGAGGCCCGCTCTAACTGGTGTGGTAGAAACTGTCTTGCACGACTTGGAAAAAAGCGCTGTCACCTACCGCTTCAAAATTGGTGCAGACCCGCTACCAGGTAGGTGTGCCGAAGCCACGAAATCTATGACCACAGGCTTCGGATCAACAGCAGGATCCAGCTCAGCCACGACAGGTGCGAGCCCGAATCGCGAGATCTTCTTGGAACCGGTACACACAGTAATGGCGACGGCCAATGTGTATGGCGCTAGTTTGTGACCTCTCATTGAAAATGTCCTTGCAAGAAAGTAGTGGGCACCAGTCAGGGCCTGACAGTGCGTGTAAGCCTGCAACTCCAGGAGCAGTGTCCAAGCTTGACGGCAAAGGATCTCCTCTAAGCACATTGCAGGTTGGTGAACAGATACGTTGTGGGCGCAATTTATCGAATGTTTTACGGAGCAAAACACGAAGGAATACAAATTTGTCGATTACACTTGCAGCTTACCTGTCATCTATATGCGTGCACGCTATACGTTTAATAAGGATCCGCAGTTTTTTGTTCTCATTTATGGAGTTCTAGTTTCGTTCTAATTTATTTATGGATTCTGACCGTTCCGGAACGACGCTTGGCAGGAAGGTTCAAAAGCTACAAACGCTGAGGAGAACGCGCGATTAGAATTGTTGAGGGCCTTGGGGGAAATACGTACCAATTGCTATTACATCAATGAACAAACTATACCAACTTTCGAAGTAATCCCGTGTGTGATGCATACAGCGCGAAACATGGAGTGAAGCGACTTGCTTGGACAACACTCATCTCCCTCAACATGTTCGCCCAGAAACTAACCAAGTCGGGTCCTTGGGGGCTCTTTCAGTCAAGGGCCCTCTTCATTGCAATAAAAACCAATTTTATTCGTAAAACCCTCTTAACCCCTTGTTCCTACTTACATGTCTGGGGCCCATTTTTTACATTTCAGAAGCCCTGCGGGAGTGTCAGATTGCCAAAAAGTATTACTGCGTTTGGTCCCAGGGGCTCCCGCCATCCCTAGGGTAGCCATAGCCCCCAAAAGCCCCTCCCTCCTCATTCTCTGTATGAAACTAGGTCAGCTCCGGAAAATATGTCAGGCTCAGGTTGTCCGTCTTTCCGCTGATGATGTTCTGTCCGAAGTTGTCCGGTATTGTACACGGATAGGATAAAATTGTGCACCATGGATTAATATCTTCATTTTTGTATCTGTGATGATGGGGCTTTAAAAAATAGCCTTCGAATTTTCCTGTAAGCACCAACTGCTTGCAGCGGTTCTGCCATAACTATGGAAGTAGAAACGTGTCATCAAGCGCCCTTGGTTGTCACTGTCAAACGAGTATGCGTAAAATTCTTCCAAAATCCTTACTGCTTTTGCCTTTAAACATACTTTTTAGCCATACCAGGGCATTAAAGAAGGTCTGAGATCAAAGTCAGGTCACGTCGTGGTCCTCTCAAGACAAAGTCAGGTCACCTTATCGGATATATTTCTGCTCATCCGGTTCAAATGACAGAATCGTTGGTTCGAGAATCCATCACTTAAACCAATTTTTCCACAAACTTGCATAATGCCATGACTAGCCATCATGAGCAACGAATGAAACGTGGAGTATTGTTAATATAGCCGATGTTTGCTCTACGACGTCGTTTAACCATTGCCTGCTGGTGTCCTGAAGGTCGATAACTCTACATAAATGCAACGAGCACAAAATAACGTCAGTCAGTTCCGACAATTATAGATTGACCTTGCATAACTTGTTAAGGTGCCTTGGAGTGACCATTGAAAAGTGTGACTGGACATCGCTGGCATACACACAAGTCTATGAACTGGACAAAGTAATTCAAAATAAGGGAAGAAGTCCCGAATTGCTGCATGTAAGGGCCAAAATTGCCGCAAAATATATATATATATATATATATATATATATATATATATATATATATATATATATATATATATATACACATCTACTTATACATGGTGACTACACATCTACAGCGATGCACGCCAGTGGAGGAAACGACAGCCATCAGTGAGCAAGCTGCATAATTCAGTATGCGCTAAGCATAGGAAAATATTCTAAACTGAAGAATTGTGAAACGTTCATACATAATTTAAGATAAACACGCTGAAAATTAAACGGCTGATGCTTAAACTTTTCTCAAATAAACTTTGCTGAAAAATGTGAATCACACATTGCTTTCCCAAACGAATCACCATCTGACAAAGTTGAGATGAATTGATGCAAATCAACCGTAACTTAACACGCGCTCGGGTGGGCGGTCAACTTGACCCCCACCGAAAGTTTTTCCAGAATGATTTCTGAACGGCGCCGTACAGCCGGGCTAAACTTTGTACTACTGTACACAATTGTATGGCAGATCGTCTGGCAGCAAAATTTTATATTTGCCTTGTAAGGTCGCTGACCTATGGCAGGTCAAAGTCAGGCCATAGTTTCAGCGAAAACAGTTTCTAGGGAATCATTCAATCTGATCCAATAACGGAGAGTTAGACGAAGCCAGACATCTCTGAGTTACTTTTTCTTAGGCAGCATAACATTTGAACAAACAAATAACATTAATCCAAGGTCAGGTCTTAAGGGCAGACCAAGGTCAAAATCAAGCTGTTTTATTACTTTGGGGCTTGCTGTAAGGGGTAGTTTTTGGTGCTCATTTCAAATTTGCTGACGACAGGAACCGCATTATACACCTTACATAGACTTCTTAAGGGTCAGAATAGGTCACTGACCGAAAATGACCCAGGTCAACATTTTGTCTTTAGGAATATACCGCCTAGTGTAACCTTTGTCGCTTATCCAAATGCAAAACCCTGGGCGCTCTTGTATGATTTTGATCACTATGACCTGCAAACGGTCAAACGAAGTCAATGACCTTAGATGAGCTTGTGATCTTTTGCATAAAACGGTTATCTAGGTTCTAGGGGCCAACTGGAGACCAACCTAAAATTTGACCTTGTTTGACCTTATTTGACTTGAAGGTCATAACCCAGGAATCTCAAACTTTTACCTAAGTGAGTTCAGGTACAGATTAATGCACCCTGTGAATTTGGTGTCTCTAGCCCTCTTAGTTCCTCAGATGTCAGGGGGTCAAACTGACCCCCCACCCGGGCGAAGGGTACCCAACCGGCCACCCGGGAGCGTGTTAACAAACAAACTGATGCGCAAATGACGTTGGTAATGCATGGCAATCTTAGATAAAACATATCCGTCATGAAAAAGTGTTAATTGAAGTGCCTATAGGCTACAATTGTGATGATGTAAGTTATGTCTATGTCATACAAGTGACTAGAGTGATGCGAATTATACGACCACCAGAACTCTTTATAAAAGGAAATGTTCAACATTTGAAAATATTAAACCAAGTATTAGATATAATGTTATCAGCTCACGTATAGCTATAAGTATACCGTTAAGTGGAAATGGGCAATATATTTGAAGGTAAATTTATCGATAAAGTAAATATGTTTTTGAATATCTCATTGTTTGATTGTGTCATAGACAGTTGGTATGACGTTATGGTGCTGCCGAAAAAGCCGTGAGAATTTGACAACCAAGCACACACTTGCAGCGCTTCAACCTCCCGAGAGGTGGCCGAGGAGTCGTGGTGGTGCTGGAGGTGCTTTTTGAACCACATATCGTCGTGTGCTCGTGTTTTAGACCTTTCTCTAGGCGTTCATGCATATCTATCCGTGAGTTTAAGATGTTCATTTGTATTTACACACTTGGCTCTGGCGCTAATCTTATGCAGTTTGATTATTAATCTTATTTCCATGGTAACTAGCAAACACGTCCAACTTTTTACATTATTTAGCACGTAACCTGATTTGTGCTTGAACACTGTACAACATGCTTAACATTGGTTCCAAGCCCATTGATGTTCGTTATATCTGGAATTTGTGCTCACGGAGGCCAGATGCGAAGGACTCGACAATTATATTTGTCTTGGCCTTAAACGCCGCATGGCCAATTGGATGGCAGAATTTGAATGGCGTTTCTATGGCGTAATGCATGGCTGAATGACCTTGATATAATCCGCATAAAATTGTTTGCACATTTTCGCGGGCGCGTAGCACATGAAACAGAGGGCTATAGATCTTAAGAACGGCAGGGCTGTGAACTGCACCGGGTGATCTTCAAGATGGTTATTATAGTTCAAAATCCTAAGCACATGTGAAACATTCCCTTTTAAACCCGCCAGGCAGTGGGGGTCAAATTGACCCCCCCAAAGAAGGTTTTTGCAAAATGGTTTCCGAACGGCGCGGCGTAGCCGCACCAAGTTTTGCATAGCTGTAGACAATTGAGTAGCGGTTCGTCTGGCATCAAAAACTGAAATTTGCTTTGTACGGACGCTGTCCTATGGCAGGTCAAAGTAAGGGCATGGTCTTAGCGAAGGCAATTTCTAGGGAATCCTTCAATCTGATTCAACGACGGGGCGTTAGACGAAGCCACACATCTCCGAGATGCTTTCTTAGGCAACACAACACTTGAATGAACAGATTGCATTGACCTTAGGCCAGGTATGAAGATCAGGCCAAGGTCAAAATAAACCTTTTTATTGCTCTAGGGCTTGCTGTATGTGATAATTTCTGGCGCTCATTTCGAATTCATTGACAGCAGGAATCGCATTATACACCTCCCATAGACTTCTTTAAGGCCAGTATAGGTCAATGACCTGGGATGACCAGGTCGAAATTTTGTTTTAGGAACATAATGCCTAGAGTAATATTTGTCGCTTATCCAAACGCAAAACTCAAAGCGGTGTTGTATTATTTTGATAACCATGACCTTCAAAAGGTCAAACGAGGTCACTGACCTTAGATGAGCATGTGACCTTTTGCTTAGAACAGTTGTCTAGGTTCCAGGGCCCTTTTAGACCAACCTGGAACTTGACAAGTTTGACCTTATTTTACCCAAAGGTCATGACCTAGGAGCACTAAACGTTGACCTAAGTGAGTTCATGTACAAGTCAACACACCCTGTGAACTTAGCGTCTCTAGCTCTGTAAAATCCTGAGATCTCAGGGCAGTCAACTTGACCTCCACCCGAGCGAAGGGCGTCCAACCGGACACCCGGGCGCTTGTTAAGTAACACCTAAATATTTGCCGTCAAACGTTGTCCTGGCGTGTTCGAGATATCTGAGGGCGTCCGAGGTCCGTAACTGTGGGCATGCCAAGATGGTCGATCTATTTATCGCGGCTAGTTGACCATCTGCATCATAATCGCCAGGTAGGTCAGGACGAAGCTTAGAATCGCCAAAACATTGGATTTCTGCACGGTAAAATATGACAGGCGCCCTCTGCCCGATGTAAGCCGGGTGGTTAACACTGCTCGGTCTCATGGAAACTGCCACCCCCGGCCATTGCTGTTCTTGTTTCTAAGATTGCGAGCACGTAGGCCCAAAACTGCTTCGCGTAATGTATTTCACATGATCATCCTGACCAAGCATGGCCAAGTAGCAGACGCCTCGCCTCTGCTGGCTTTTTCATTTTTGACCTCATTGTGATCCGCCCCATTGAAATTTTAAGGAAACCGCTTTCATTTTCCGGGCAAGGGACCCAGCGGGCAGACCAGTAGGAGGCACATTCTATTTCCCGATCAGAGGCTTCGGGGCTATTCGGTTGCAACGTGTGGTACCCTCTGGCTGTCATGCCGGTGACGCAGGGCGGGATGTCCTGGCTGGTACAGAAAACCTAAGAGGGAAACATCATACATTGGTGTTTACCGGACGCCGGAGGCCTCCTGACCCGGCCATTTGCTACCAAATAGGCGCAGGGCACTCATGACTGCAAAAGATCCCTATTAGTCGCAGATGTCCAATAATTGGCAGAGACTACAGTTCGGCATAACGGGCTCTTTGCTGAAATGGGAAGGAGAGCCCTCCGTTCGGTATCAGGGGCCTGCCGGACAAAGGGCCTTCCATTATTGCGTTGTGGACTCACATCGTTAGCTTCCATCAGCATTTTCGTTGCCAGAGGGCCTCGACCAACACAACAGGCCCCCGGCTTTTGGGGTCCCGTCCCTGTCTCTACCTAACAGATGTTGCCCTGACTCGAGCCCCTTACAAACATTGGACCCTCTATCAGGCGCTGTGGGTCTTTGACCCACAAAAGAGCATTTATTGCTTTAAGGGTCCCGACCGATGCAAAATGCGCGTTCCGACCTTGTTCCTGTTTGGGAATGAGCTCCCAGGGCTCAGACCAACCCGGAATCGATTGTTCAGCGTTGTTGGTCTATGACCGAAGTAGAGACCCGCGCCGTCACAGGGTGTCCCCAGTCGGTGCAAGATGCCCTCTTCCTGACATTTGATGGCCCGGCCCGGCTTCAGTAGTCGACATGGGGTCGACGTTATGAGGCATCAGACGCTGCTGGATGTGCACGGCTTCGGGAACGAAGAGCGTAATTGCGCGACTAATAGTGTCTGCCATGGAAATCCCTGTTGATGGCCGTAGGGCGGGGTGCAGGTGCGTCATTTCCATTAAGCATGCTTGACGCGGGCTGTGTTGGTGGCTAGCTAAGACGATTGCCGCTATTGGTTTAGTGGGCTGGTGTCGGTCGTCAGGTTTTTGTAACTGTTTTATCGAACAGTCACGTGAAGTTTCATGTGAGGTTTCACCAAACATTCAGGAACATTTCAAGGGTTCCTCCAAATGTAAACGGCTAACAGCTCTTATCACGCTTTGTTTTCATTTTCCTGTAAGACGTCGCAGCAAAACAACACAGCGTGCTGCGGTCTGTACAACTTATCGACGCCAAACACTCATGGCATCTAGAATCCGTGGACAACGACACCCGTGGTATTTAGGTTTTTGGGCACCGTGGACACCAATCTGGAGTTTGAACTTGTCTGACCTCATTTAACCCAAAGGTTATGATCTAGAAGCCCAAATCTGGCCACAAGCGAGTTCACGTGCAGGATAACACACCTCTTGAATTTGGTGCCTCTAGCTTTCTCAGCATTGACCCCCACCCGAGCAAAGGGTATTCAACCGGCCACCCCGGCGCGTGTTAAACGAAACGAAAGCACAAGTCACAAAGCATCTTATTATAGCGCACATATCACAGACATGAAGCGTAAATGAGTCTTGCAGTTTTGTCGAATCGCCATGCTCCTTAGAAACCAACTGCCTATTTCATGCCTCTCGCTTCCACTGTCATGTTACGTTTTGATTTTTTCGCTTCAACATGATGCATTCGCACTCTCCATCAGTGTGTTCATCCATTTATGTCTCCTTATGCCCCTGTTTGTCATTTGTAGATGACGCCTTTTGTGCACAATTGATCGAAATACTCTGAGACTGAGTAGCCGTCACTCAGGCTTCCCGGACGGGCCTGATCGCAGCGTCCGGCCATGTTGAGCACCCCAGACTGAGTCAGTCTTGTCGCTTGGGCCACCCAGCGGCCTGCGGGAAAATATTCCTTACAACTGCATGCAGCAGCCGTGAGGCAGATGGTGCATAGTTTTGTTGCTTGCCGTTCGGGACCCATCGCGACTGCGCGTCCGGTCAGCGCGTTGCTGAACGTCGGGAGCCCCGAGCTCGTGCACCAGTAGTTCGAAGTGTCGATCGTGACGCTCCTGCTTCCTGTCAAGATTCCTTTACCCCCTTTAGTAAAAAATTTGAAGTGCATGGACCCTCCTGCCCACCGTCCCTTCTTCCTGTTCCTGCGCTTATGACATGCTTGAAATACTTTAACTCGGAACGGATATATGTATATATATATATATATATATATATATATATATATGCTTAAAATGCTTAAAATGAAGAAGTGTGTCAGGGAGCCCGGAGAAAGGGAAGGGGGCGGGCAGTGCCAAGGTCGAATAAATGTTGTGCATGCATCGCCTAAGTTCAACGTTAAGCATTCGAAGTGCGGGCCGTCTCCTTCTGTTTCCATGCCCATGAGGGCTGCTTTGCAATGTGTGAGAACTCTGATGATAACATTTGTTCTATATTGGCTATATCTGGAGTTTAAATCTCGACTGGTACGTTGACGATATTATATCGTCCATCTTTTACGATTCGACATCCAACAAACATTATTGCAGTATATTAAACTGAAGTAACCTTGATATGACATAGCCTTAGATATGACTCATCTGTGACGCGCTTTACGGTGGTACTATGGGGTGGTGTTACGGTATGGTGTTGAGTCTGTTCCAGGGCCTTGGGCATTGAGTTGGGCCGTTGCGCTGATTGTGCGGTTCTTCGGGACACAACCGCTGTTACCTACTGTTCAGACATTTCCGCTCGGTCAGGCTGTGGAGTGGGTGATACGATCCGCACCTCATTATCCTAGATATGTTTAGCTCTGGCCCAAATTACAACAAGCTTAAGACCAACCTGCGACTGGCTGTCAGCAGGCTGAAACTACTGGAAAAGAAAAAAACGGAGCTGGCACAGAAGGCAAGGAAGGAAATAGCTGACTACATTGCAGCGGACAAAGTGGAAAGGGCGAAAATTCGAGTGGAACACATCATCCGTGAAGATTACCTGGTGGAAGCCATGGAAATTGTGGAGTGCTACTGTGATCTGCTGCTTGCAAGGATGGGTTTAATTCAGCAAATGAAGACATTGGATGAGGGGCTGGCAGAGCCCATTGCGAGTATCTTGTGGGTTACTCCACGTCTGCAGGCTGATATTGCTGAGTTGCAAGTCATTGCAAGCCAGCTTGGTACCAAGTATGGACAGGAGTATGTGCAAGCATGCAGGGAGAACAGCATTGGAGCTGTGTCACCAAAACTGATGCACAAACTGTCGGTCCAAGCCCCACCCAAGATTTTGGTGGAGAGATACCTGTGCGAAATTGCAAGAAACTATAACGTGGCATATGGGCCGGACCCACAAGTGATGGCAGAGGATGAAATGCATGCTACTGGTGAAAACCTCATCAACTTCGGTGGCACTGAGGACAGTGGTGCTGGAGGTGGACCCAAGAGCAGTGGTGGAGGAGGAGGAGGAGGAGGAGGTGGGTTTTCAGAACCTCCCATGGGGGCTTCAGGCATTGTCCTGCCCACAGTTCCATCAGATGCAGTGGCACCTCCTCTGGGATTTGTTGACCCATCAACATTTAAGGCTCCAGGTAGTGCCGGACCAGCCTACCCAGCCCCAGGTCCCACGTACAATCCATATAATGTGAACTTCAATTCTCCAGAAAAGCCACTGAATACCAACTTCAACTACCCAACCCCAGCACCAAGGTCAAAGGTAGATAATGCACTGAACCTGCCTGATGTCCCTGCTGAATTCAACACATTTGGGCCACCAGCTTCTGGTACCAACTCAGCACCAACAGGAAACCCAGATGAAGAAGCCAACTTTGATGACTTGACAAAGAGGTTTGAAGCCTTGAAGAAAAGGAAGTAGTCATAGTGGGTGATGGAAATAAATGTATGCATATGCTTTCACCAAGATGTGTTGATGCAGCAGGGCATGTACTATGCCATCAGATGCTGGGACTGGCTGCCACTGCTAATAGGATAGTGGTATTAGACTGCATCAACTTTAATTTAAGGGTGCTTCAAGTATGTTGAATGACTCAATGTTATGCTAACAATCTTTTGCTCTTAAAACTCACATAGAAGAGCAAATTATGAGATTTGCTGCAATTGGGTATGATGGGAAAGAAATGTGATTGCTTTATTTGGAGAGTAACATATTTTTGTAAACCCATGTTGGATCTCAGTTGAAACAGCAACTTGTGACATTTCTGGACAATTATTATAAAAGATCAATGGCCTGAAAATGCTTGGGAATTTTGGTCAGGAGAATAAGCATGACATGTATGGTCAGGAAGATACTTTCAAGGTCAATATGGCAGAATTGAACTGGGTTCTGACACTTGAGTGTCATTGTTTATAAGAAGTGCATGTTGTGTTATGTTGTTGCAAACTGGCCTGAATGTGCTTCATATTTTGCTTATGTAGACAGAGTGGGCATATGGTGGGTAGGGAATGAACTGCAGTTGTCTTTGTAGCATGTCTGCCTTTGTTTTCTTGATTGGACAGCAGGTGCCATGCAGTTTGAGCACTTGGAAACTTAATTCTGATAACACTGGACTGTGTGACAACTTGATAGGTCTCCCAACCAAAGTGTGCACTTTGACTGTGTGAGTGTATGCACTGCTTTCATGCTTAATACAAAGGAAAACTGTCATTTTCAGCCACCTCTTGCAATGCATGTTGACTGTGAGGTGATGTGCCTCTCATATTTGAGCATTATGTGCAAGGTCAGTCATAAGGTACTCGGTTTTTCAATGTGTCATATCTCCCTTTCACACTATGTTTTACACCCATGTGCAGACCCCATGCTCTTGGGTTTTCCCACTGAACAAGGATGCTCTGAGAAAATGGGCACTGGACATGCCCCCATACACATTGCCTACCATTTGTTGTGTGTACAGTGACATTCGTGACTCTCGACAGTCATCTTAAAGCTCACTTTCACGACAATCTCGGGGCGACCGGTCGCCCAGGTGCGGCTCACAATGACCACATTTCAGTAAAGTCGCTTTTGAGCTAGCGTGCGCGGCGTCATTTATATTGGATGTTCGCTGCAGCACTCGCTTCACACGATCGGTGATGCGACGGCTGCCTTGGCTAGGATGCTTTCCGGACTATCGGCAACCATATCGGCTATCTATCTATCTAACCAACTATCGGCCCGGGCATTATAGTACATAAGTTGGTGGGCAATGCACAAGCGCACTTCGTTTCGTATGCTGGGCGTATTGGAGTCCCACGTGAGCATGAGCAGGGGAATGCCAGCACTTAACTCCAGGTCCTTGGTCCAGATGTAGTCGCCGTTTCCATAACATCGTCATAGGGTTTTACTGTTTCAAAGCTCCCTTGTCGAAAGAGCGCTGGTCCTCAGCCCCCCTCCCCCAAATTCATACATCGCTTCTGCCCCTCTGCTCCGTTGTCAAGACGTGTAAAGCACTCTTGCTCGCGTCGGCATGACCTCATGTACTTTGCAAAAGCCCAGCTGAAGGCGTCGTGGGACCGCTGCAAGCAATGCTCCACCCAGTGCATACAAAACGTGGTTCCAGAGGACTCTACGAGCTACGTCACTCTCAGGACTCCCCGAAAAGGGTTCTGATGCCTGTAAAACTAAGGTATATTCGTCCATAGTATTTTCGACATCCGCCACAGAAGGGATTTCATGTATGGCGGCAGAAGCTCCCTGCCGGATAAACGTTGATCCGCGTCAACAATGACTGGCGCGTAGCTAGGGGCACCAACTATCCAGCCAGATAACCGGCAGGGCTCCACTATCGCTGCCGATTCTACATGCTATTACACGCAAAGCCATTGGCCCGGGACGGATCTGCAGGGTGGCCACCGCCGCCACTCCCCCCCCCCCCCGTCCCATGGGTGATAAAAATTGGTGTCCCTGTGTCGAGGGCACGTGACACTTGCCACGTAAGCGGTGAGCCGAGGGCATCATATTGAACGTCAAACGTGTGCCGCGTGAGTAAAACAACGCTCCAAAACAGCAGTGTGTCTGGGAGCCGAAATTCGCGACTTTGCAAGTTTTTTTCTCAATTTAATTTTTTCATTCCTTCTTATAATTTTTTTGCAGACGAAGTTTGCTCCATTTTGGCGTGGCCAGGTCAACCGAATGCCTGCTACAGGGCGACCCCTTCCTTACTCCTGAATGAAAATCCTGGATCCGCCTCTGTCAGGGATGTTCGTCACACATTGGCGACATTAGGTGTGACACAGTGCGAGTACTCAGTCCTCGGGGAGCGCGCACATTGCTCAGACGTGTTCCACGGGATTCCGCTAGTCAGACATGGCACAACTGTGGGACAGCTTCAGTGCGACACAGCAGCTATACTACCAGATGTGTGGATAGAAATCAAAATAAATGGAACTGTCAGTTGGATCATGGAATCGGACCCAAAGAAGTCATGAATTCAGGGTTACAACCCCCTACCATTGGACCAATCCAAATAACACGGTGCGCCTTTGGGATCTAGTTACATCCCAGTACACAGCATTAGCTGATCGATGATCAGTCTAACGATTGCTTCACGCGCGACAGAGGCAATGGGTAACGAGCGCGCAGCCTAGCACAATGACCGGCAAACAACACTGCAGTAAGGCAGTCGCCATGCGACAGCAAGTGGCGTGGGCCCGCCTATCGGAGCCGAGGGGGACAGCGCTGGCGCGGCGCGGCTCCCGCGGAGGAGCTCAGCGACCTTCGACGCGACGGAGCGCGGGCGGCACCGACTCGGCTGCCAGGGGGCACTCCCGCACCGGACGTGACGGCGGATGACGTCGTCGGGCCTGCCGGGCATCCGCGGCTCCGCGCGGCCGGCGGTCCGGCTAAAGTTCCTCCGGCCATGGGGATGGGTAGCCCATGGAGCGCAGCTTGTTGGTCTGCACCTCGCGGTACACGGCCTCCGGGAACGGGTTGACGGTGAAGAAGGCTAGCAGCGCCACACCCGTGGCCAGCACCACCACCAGCAGGCTGTTGAGCAGAACGCGCTGGCGGCGCGGCTGCCGGATGCTGCTGACCTCCAGCAGGTGGCGCTGCAGCTCTGCCGCGTGCGCCTTCTCGGCCGCGGCGCTCTCGTAGCCGCATATCCAGTTGTAGGCCCGCTGCCAGACGGCCGGCTCTGGGGGCGGCCGGCGTGTCATCGCGCCGCAGCCGGCCGGGTGTGGGCTCAGGCTGGAGAAGTCTGCGGGGTTTGCCGCAGGCCTGCCACAGTCAATAGCGCAGCACCGCGAATTAGGATGGGCCGTCGGGACGGTTCATCGCAACTAAATGAATCGCCTCGACCTGAAACCTCGAGCCGAGAGTTCAGACGGCTACCGAAAACACGGGCCGTTTTGAGGCATGGTACTCAACAGCCATTTGCACGCGACGCACGGTTGATCCCACCCGCATCAAAGGTGGTACGTACAGTTGTGCAATACGCAGACATATACACACATGGTCGCTCCGTCCGCACTCATCATGCGCACCTGTGGCCGACGCAGGTTCGCAGCCTCCTCTCACCTGGACGGTCCAGCTCGTCTGTCTCCAGAGCGAACTTGTCGGTGTCGGCCGGCTCGGCCGGCGCCGCCTCATCCTGGCGCCTCTCCTCCGAGAAGCGGGTGAAGAAGGTGGTGCGGATGACGCGCCAGTGCTCCGGCGGCTCGGTCAGCAGCGACACGGCCGCCGCCACCACGCCCGTCAGCCAGAACAGCAGCATCGCGAAGTACATGTAGTGCATCTGAAGTCAGCAAAGCACGCTGAACACGCAGCTGCCGGTTGGGTGCCAACGCTCTAGCCTCTCACAAGCTTTGCGTTTCGTCCTGGTCGAATTTTGTGAGGTTCGTTAAAGGAAGTGGGTCTACTGCGGAAGTTACTAGATATCATTTTTAGGAGACGAGCGTTTAATTAAGCAAAACTTCAACGGTAAAAAACGCTTAACTGAAGCATTTTCGCTTGTACACTTTCTCGCCGGCAACAACGCCGTGGACTAGTACACCGTCATAAATGATGTGCCTCACCCACCCCCACCTGGTTTAGATTTTTTAAAAATCGCGAATTAGCATAGCGTTAAGATAAAAACACGGCAACAAGAAAACAAACACTAAATGAATTGAAAGGGTATGTGAAAAACTTCCGCAAACTTTTTCTTTGGTAGGCCCAACTTCGTTATGAACAGGCGGAAGAGGTTGCTGCAAAACCCTCGAGACTTTCAGGGTGAACTAAGATGGACTTTGATCCGCAATAGCCGGAGAGAAGCGCCGTCACTGCCCCGAAGCTCCTCGCCAGCGACTGACGTTCTCTCGCCGGGGTATTACGTCACCGCGCTTCTTCGGCTCGAACTCCAGCGGAGGCCGGCGCATGTGATCTTGGCAGCGGCACGCATGACAACCTTGGCCTGACGCCGGGCGGGCGGGCCCGTGCCCACCACCCGTCAGCGCGCATGTCACTCCACCCACCTTGGCCACGACAGCCGGCCGGGTGTCCTCAGTCTCCCAGCACTTTGGCGCGTCGAACATGTACACGAAATCCAGCACCATCCGAATGACGCCAACGATGAAGCCGCTCATCAGTCCCCAGAAGGCGCCCTGCCAGCGGAGGTGGCCGGTCAGCCAGGTCCCGTGGCGTCTCCTGACGATTCACCGTCGGATCCATCATTCACAGTGTCCTGTTACCCTGATCATTCAGCGTCGGATAGATGAAGTAGCCGTGATCGGACCCGCAGTACACGCATTGCCGCAACAGCTGGCGACATGTTAGGCGAGTCGTACAGCCTGGGCCCGGCCGTGGGACGACCACCGCGGAGTCGAGTATCGCCCCGGAGGCAGCGCAGCCCCGACGGCCAGCGCGATCGACACGGTTACACGTTGGAGGTAATCGCCAACGATCTGTATACCGTTCGCTAGTCAGTGTTACACCTTCTTCGAGTCGGTTCGTCGCCCGTTACGTAGTTAATTACATTTCAGTTCATAGTTACGTGATGTTGTAGTTGTGTTGTAACCATATACTAAACTTGTTGTCTTGAGACACGCACAAGTACAAAAAGACACGTAGCATACCAAAAGAACGCCACCTCAGATCCCAATCCTTCAGTGGATGATGGTGTTTGGGTCATCTGACGAAAGATTGCAATCCCAGTATGGTGGCGTTTTTTAAACGTTTACTGTGTACTTCATATGTTTGAGTCTCATACCGATGTGTTTTATATATGACTGACCAGCACATCTACCTAGGGTACCGGTGGATCCAGGCGCACCAGCCGGGCGTGGCATTCGGAAACGGTGGGGACAGAAACGCCCCATATTTAGGTCAGATTTGCACGTAATCGACACGTTTGGACCTCCCTCCGCCCAGGCCAGATCGGACGGTGGGTCAGGTCAGGCACTGCCAAACATTCATACTGCGCGACCTGCCCCGAACGACCCCACCGTCATATGACCTCAGATTCCACCGCGCTCGCAGTGGAACACGCTCCCCGCCAGCCCAGCTACGACGCAATACTGCGACGATCGATAGACACGAAACGAGCGGCCCGACCGACCGCTGACGTGGACCGAATGGAAAGTTACAGAAAGGCCGTGACCGCTACACGTCCGTGCGGGACTCCGAGGGGGAGTCACAAAGTTTGGCCCTTATTCATCCAACGTGCCCATCAAAAATCAGCGCTTGTCAGCGAGCCATCAGGCCGTCCGGGTCAATGCTCAGCGCCTCAAAGTGCGTCGGACGGTGCGGTGCGACGCGAGCAGAATCGAAGAGTCTGTCATAGCGTCTGGCATTCAATTCCTGAAGCTACCAGATACAAATTTAGGTATGACTGTGAGTATCTAACAGAAGTGTGTAACATTAAGTGGTTCAATGTACTTCACTTAAAGCGCAATTTTGTAACTTTACCACTACCATTTCCGCAATATACATTGCAAGGTCTCCCCCATGGAATGGCGCACTGGACTGCGTGCATTGCACACATAATTACACAATATTGCCCCGCATAATGATGAGCCAGAAATTAGGTGAGCATCAACGTCATGAGCATGAATTGATTTCGCGTGATCAAGTCCTTCCGGGATCAACCAGCCACCTTTACCATGTGCCTCCACTATGATGAATGCGCTGACATTATTGACAAATGTTTATGCTTTGAAGAGAATATGCTGCCTATCTCCTTCAGTTTCCATTGTCAATGTCGAGCCGAAATTCTACAGTTGGACAGTGTTACATGATGAAAAATGCGTGGGAAGCTCTTAACTATTTTTTCCCACACGCCGAGGCATACGTAATAAACACCCATTGCAGGAAATTCGCTGCAATTTGTGCAAATCGTCATTTGTATATATTGACCACCACGCGGCGCTGCTGTCGCCACCACGGAAATGGCGCCGGGCGACACGTCAGTGATAGCCGGCCGCCCACGCCTCACCGCTTCGTTCATGCGTCTCCAGAGGACAGCCATGGTGTAGACAGCGGCGATGGGCGGCGCCAGGTAAGCCGAGATGGACTGGATGTAGAGGAACAGCTGTCCACCCTGCGCCTTGTCGATCAGCGGAATCCATGCAATGCTGATCAGCACCATGAAGCACACGAACAGCCTGCGGCACGAGGTCAGGTCAGCGGGACACGCGACACCGTGGGCTGATGACGTCAGCAGAACGGACTGCGGCCCGTGAGATCCGCTACCTGGTCAGCGAGACGTCACGGGCCGATGATTTTAAATGTTTTAGACTAGCAATGTACATCACGGCCAGCCCATGACGCGGATTCTCTGGAATTTGGCGGCACCCGACGCCAGCGATACGCCCCCAGGCCACACGCGCCATCAGTGGTAATCGGAAGGCGTCTGTGGCAAAGCAAGACGCAGGCCATTCCAGCAATACGTAGCACAGTCGCTTAGGATGGTCTGTATCTGCGGGGATGAGCAGCCGTCTTGATTACGCGCAACGTAAACAAAGCAGTCATCCGATACGAGCGGCGCCTTCATTTATCAGCCGAACCCCAGAAAAGGTGACCACATTTGGTGCAGAACTGCAGACACACGGACAGAATGACCATCTGACCACCTGCTGACACACGGATAGAATGGCCATCTGGCCACCTGCTGACACACGGAAAGAATAGCCATCTGACCACCTGCTGACACACGG
The DNA here is from genome assembly GCF_011947565.3 of Pollicipes pollicipes. NCBI lineage: Eukaryota > Metazoa > Arthropoda > Thecostraca > Pollicipedomorpha > Pollicipedidae > Pollicipes > Pollicipes pollicipes. Next base: position 38,075,033 of record NW_023597034.1, on the reverse strand, counting down.
ACAGAATGGTCATCTAGTCGCCGGACAGCAGTAAACCATGCGCTGTGGGCTTCGCTTTGCCTAGCTGGGACACGAGGGGTCGGGTCCATGTGCATCATGAAATCGGACACGCCACAGCAATAGCGTCAAACAGAGACGCGCCCAGGGGCGATAGGCAACCAAATGCCATTATGGATGGGACACACACGACACAAACAGCTTAAATATAGCAGGGACACACTGCGGGCCACGCTGCAATGTGGGAGCTTTGCGCCTCCAGCACCAGCGACCGGCATGGTGCGCTTCGAGCCAGATCAGCGCAGACCCACCTGCCGACCATGATCTTGTGCCGCTCAGAGGTCTTGGACCGGAACAGACCGTACACGTCCATGGTGAAGAGGGTGGAGGCCGAATTGAAGATGGAGGTGAGGTCGGACATCAGGGCGGCCAGCATCACCGAGATCATGACGCCGCGCATGCCTGCCGGGAGCAGAGGTACATTGTAGTAAGCGCGCACTACTCAAGCGATGAGCGAGGAATGACGCGATCGGATAACCCGATATAACTGTGCCTAGTCTTCTATGGTACATCCTGCCACATGTGTCATACATAATGCGCAATACGCAACAAATTACCTTATTGATCAGCTATCAAAAAAAGGATTCAACCACGGCGACCACGGGATATCCAAACTATAAAAACGGATACACTGATAAAAATGGTGGATGATATTTAAACAGATAAATTCTGTCTGCCTTTGTTCGCAGGGCAGCCTCTGGTATGTCATTTAAACATGGCCAACCAATGGCAACACGACTACCGGATCAAAATGCACGCAAGCATGGCAAAGCCGCATCAAAATCGGATTCCCAAGGTTTCTGCCGAACAAACTCAGAACAGAGCTAGGAGCAGCTGCTCCCGACCAGAGAACCCACCCTGCGGCATGATGCTGAGCACCAGCTTGGGGTAGGCGATGTTGGAGCAGCTGACGGCGTTTCCGCAGATCCTCTTGCACTCCTCCGGCACCACACAGCCGACCTGAGGGTACCACACAGCCAACCTGAGGTTACCACACAGCCAACCTGGGGGTACCACACAGCCCACCTGAGGGTACCACACAGCCGACCTGAGGGTACCACACGCCGACCTGAGGGTACCACACAGCCAACCTGGGGGTACCACACAGCCGACCTGAGGGTACCACACAGCCGACCTGAGGGTACCACACAGCCGACCTGGGGGTACCACACAGCCCACCTGAGGGTACCACACAGCCAACCTGGGGTACCACACAGCCCACCTGAGGGTACCACACAGCCCACCTGAGGGTACCACACAGCCAACCTGGGGGTACCACACAGCCCACCTGAGGGTACCACACAGCCCACCTGAGGGTACCACACAGCCCACCTGAGGGTACCACACAGCCGACCTGAGGGTGCCACACAGCCGACCTGAGGGTACCACACAGCCAACCTGGGGGTACCACACAGCCCACCTGAGGGTACCACACAGCCGACCTGAGGGTACCACACGCCGACCTGAGGGTGCCACACAGCCGACCTGAGGGTACCACACAGCCAACCTGGGGGTACCACACAGCCCACCTGAGGGTACCACACAGCCGACCTGAGGGTACCACACGCCGACCTGAGGGTACCACACGCCGACCTGAGGGTACCACACAGCCCACCTGAGGGTACCACACAGCCAACCTGGGGGTACCACACAGCCCACCTGAGGGTACCACACAGCCCACCTGAGGGTACCACACAGCCCACCTGAGGGTACCACACAGCCGACCTGAGGGTACCACACGCCGACCTGAGGGTACCACACGCCGACCTGAGGGTGCCACACAGCCGACCTGAGGGTACCACACAGCCAACCTGGGGTACCACACAGCCCACCTGAGGGTACCACACAGCCGACCTGGGGTACCACACAGCCCACTGAGGGTACCACACAGCCCACCTGAGGGTACCACACAGCCCCCTGAGGGTACCACACAGCCGACCTGAGGGTACCACACGCCGACCTGAGGGTACCACACAGCCGACCTGAGGGTACCACACAGCCAACCTGGGGGTACCACACAGCCCACCTGAGGGTACCACACAGCCGACCTGAGGGTACCACACGCCGACCTGAGGGGCCACACAGCCGACCTGAGGGTACCACACAGCCGACCTGAGGGTGCCACACAGCCGACCTGAGGCTACCACACAGCCTACCTGAGGGTACCACACAGCCGACCTGAGGGTACCACACAGCCGACCTGAGGGTACCACACAGCCGACCTGAGGGTACCACACAGCCGACCTGAGGGTACCCGTCCGCGCTGCTCAGTGTTCTGCCCCACACTCCGGGTCGGGACAGGCAATGCGTATTTGTGGCCGTCACTTCAGCAGAAGCCCGGGAAAGCGACCCCCGGCACAGACAACTTTGTGTTATCTTGACAAAAACTTAGCGACCGTCGACCTACATATCAGTTCTTGGTGTGCAGGCGATCATTTCTCTGAAATAGCCACAGTGCAGTTCTGGCTCTCGGCGTTTTCTTACAAACGTTAGTTGGCTTTTGTTCGTGCGCATGGCTGTTTTGGTTTCGAAATCAGACGGCGTTCCCATGTACCAGTTCTAGATGTACCAGTTCCAGTTCCTGGGGTGTGGTCCGCAAAATTCGACTCACTCACAACCTACGCGCCGCTGGTTGTGCCTGAATCAGGTAATCGGGTAATCAGGCAATCTAATTTATGACCCATACCCGGCTAACCCTACTCGAGTCTCGAGACTGCTGACCCATCCGTAACCCATGCCCCACTGGCCAAACTTAATATCACTGAACTGACTCATGACTCCCAGCTTGATGCCGTTGACCTGACCCATGACTCCCAGCTTGATATGGCTGACCCGTGACCCCACCCCCCGCCCAGGCCCGTCACCCACGCTGGCCAGTCGCGCTCGAGACTGCTGGCTCGATGTGGCCCGCCTCCCACCAGTCTTTCCGGGACAGCTGACCTCGTCGGGGAAGAGCACCCTGCTGATCATGCCGGGCAGCACCATGATGAAGACGGGCAGTATCTTGATGTAGCCGGCCATCAGGGTGGCACCCTGGGCGTGCGAAAGCGACTTGGCCGACAGCGCCCGCTGCACCATCATCTGCAGCAGCGGCAGGCAATGTCTCAAGTGTGCCACTGACAGCGAACATTGCTTAAACCTCCAAAGTTACAGCCTGAGTGTTCGCACACAGGAACATCACGCTGGACTTTTCATATAAGCCATTCGGTATCCTTACGTTTTTGTTCTCTCATTCGGCTGCGTTCGACCGTGTGACATCTCAGGATCGTCTGGTTCGCGTGGGTCACCCCACAGCGTCAGTCAGCTGACTAAGACTGCTGCGTCAGCTGGCTAGGGTGACTCGTCTGTCGTTGGTCAGCTGTTCACTATTCCGTGGCGACTAATGACGCGCAGCTGGCAGTTCTGACGGGGCGACAACGTCAGCCAAACTCAACGGACGGCAACGGTGCGTGCGCGAGCCCTGCAGCCACGCTCGTCTGTCAGCGCGCAGCAAACCAACCAGCGCTGGGGGCTCCCACGTCCGGGCGGAAGGGAGCTTGCGGCGTGAGTTGGGAAAAGGGCGCGGGACGGGAAGGAATATATTGGAAACATGGCTCGAATGAAGCTTCGCCCACACAAACCATCGAGTGCATCTCCCTTTCATGAGCTACCCGCCTGATGAATCACGGTGGCGTTATCAGAAATGTTCCGGTCGCTCATGTGTGTGCGTGATACGGACAACAGCACTGTTTCATTCCATGTCAAGAGGAAAAACACCACTCAGCATGCACGTGTCTCCATTCCGTCGAAAGCTATTTGCGTAAACACCATAATAATACCTCATAGCTGGAGGCGGCATGCTTAATTGACTTCCAGATTTGATTAAAACATGAGACTACAAACGATCCAAAACAGAAGCATGTTGCCACTAGCTTTATCAAATGTACGGCTATGCCACTTTATGTATTTGACACAAGAATGCATATTCGCATTCAGTCCTATCAGGAGCAGCGATCACGGGCGCAAAGGAAACAGCGAAGTCTTCCCATTTCTAACGCCAACACCTAAAAAAAAAACACTGAGCGCTGTCTACAACAGTTCGCCAGGGCGGGAGCAGGCGGAGTGTGGGGAAGGAGTGAACAGTGAGTGGAACGGGAGCGAGCAGCGAGTGTGGGGCGGGAGCGAGCAGCGAGTGTGGGGCGGGAGCGAGCGGAGTGTGGGGCAGGAGCGAACGGCGAGTGTGGGGCGGGAGCGAGCGGCAAGAAAGGGGCGGGAGCGAGCGGCAAGTGGCAGGAGCGAGCGGCGAGTGTGGGGCGGGAGCGAGCGGCAAGTAAGGGACGGGAGCGAGCGGCAAGTAAGAGACGGGAGCGAGCGGCAAGTAAGGGACGGGAGCGAGCGGCAAGTGGCAGGAGCGAGTGGCGAGTGTGGGGCGGGAGCGAGCGGCGAGGCAGTTCTCACCTGATCGGCGCACCAGTACCAGATGGAGGCGGGCGTCTGACCCAGGATGAAGCCGGGCCACGGCATATCCGAATTGATAGGGTCCCGCAGCATCACCCAAGAGTCCTGCAGTTACGGAGGAATCCCGTCAGACACGGGGAGATAGCACTTGTGCGTCGTCCACGGGACGTCCACTTACGCGAGGAAAGCACAGGGTACCCGCCTAAGAGCCTGCTGCGCATAGCAGCGCGGCACACGCCACATTGCGGCGGAGTGCTGCGCGCCACATAGATGCTTCTGCTCAACACGATGAATGCTGCTGTTTTGCAGACCACCATGTTCGCCATGAACGCCGCCAGCCCGGCATCATACGGACCAGATGCGGCTGTCGCCGGGGCGCCGTGCCGGGCGGATGAGGGCCGTTGCTCTGAGACGCACCGTGGCCGGCAGGCCGCACGTGGTGTTCGGCACGGTGACGCTGGGGATGGCCTGGATGTAGCGCTCCTGCAGCTCCCAGTAGCCGCCCACCATGGAGAATGCTGCAAAAGGGACGCACTCGGCGGTTAGGAGGCGCGCAGGCCTGGTGCGATCCGACCTCGACGGCAGATCCGGTGCTGCCTGGGGATGCTGCCGCGCTCCCTGCCAACAGAAGCACGCGCTGCGTATTGAACGGTAGGAGCATGTGGACCAGCCGCTTTCTCGGTTTAGGCTTGTGGTTTTCTTCTAATGGCGGATGCTTCCTTTTCATAGTTATGACTCATGTTGCGCACGTTATCCATAAATGCATGACTTAGCTGTGAGCTACTGCCTCTGAAATAAAACAATCCGCGGACTATCCATACTAGCATAAAATAAGTTGCGTCGTTATCTGGTGCAACGCTCGGGTCCATTGGGCTAGCCTCAGCTAATCACAATGCCCGGTAGTAAAAATTGCATGAACGGGTATATGCCTTTCCATTTCCACGGGTTTAATAAAATCAAAACGTTGAATAAAATCACATCAAACAAAAAGATGAGCCCATCGTGGAACAGCTTTCCGAAGAAGCATGGCTAAATTCCATGGTCACAACGCAACAAATGCCCTGAAATTCCTGAAATTCGTCATCAAACTCAGCTGGCTGTTAGGACATTGAGGTGAGCCCCATCAGGCCAGCCCCGTCACACTTCACACGTCACACGCTCGCTGCCGTGCCGTTCACCTTTGCCCATGACGACAAGCGCTCCGATGATCATGATGAAGAACTGCAGCGTGTCGGTGTATATGACGGCGGCCAGGCCGCCCAGCACGGTGGTCAGCACGGTCACCAGCAGGATCAGCAGCACTGACCACCAGATCGACCAGCGCAGTGCCTGCTGGATGAACACTGCGCCCGAGTACAGGTTCACCTGGGGACAGGGTGCGCGTGCGCCTGAACAGAGACGTGCTGAGTGATGTGCGCCCGAGGGAGACGGGTCGCGCCAGGGTCGCGCCAAGCCTCACCTGCGGACAGAGGCTTCGGCGCGTGGCTCGACCTGTGGACTATGTTGGTGTGCGTTTATCTCTGCTGAAGGCGGGCTCTAGCGCAGGCGCACGTGCATGGATGGAAAGCAGCGCAGGATGACGCATGCGCGTTTGTTTATCGGACAGAAGACATTATGGCAGGAATAGCACTTATACTCGTAGCCAAGGCTTTTTGCTCGTAGCAAAGCGCAGAGCATGCCAAAAAATTGATCGACTTATTCCTGGTCCCACTTGCTCCACGTTACTTTTAATTATGCCATGTCATCATAATTTAGTGCTTTCCTGAGTGTGGCCTGGTATGACATCTGTACAGCATATGTTAAGAAGGTAAAACCTATTTAACGGCCGCGTTAGGCACAACCAATAACCAGTTGAGTGTTCAAGCACACTTGCTTTACCTTTGCAGTAATGCATGAGCCTTGCAAGCTTTAAATTCCGAAGGGAGCTCAGCTCAATTTGGAGAACAATGCGACAGACGTTTAGTCTTCGCATGCAGAAATAACAAAACACAATAAACTGCACCGTTACGGCAAATAAATTAATGAGAAATACGCCAGCGCGCCAAAACAATTAGCCCCGAGAATGCGTGATAGTGTCACGCAATACGCAGCTGTGCGTTGATCCGATGTTACTTGAAACTAAATCGCGACGCAAATACGGGCGACATGCGTTGCCCTCAGATAACATCGAATGCCTGCAAGCGGATTGTGCCGCGTCAGATGTGCTGTGCACACTCGTTGAGTCACGTCCAAACATGCCTGGCCCCAAGCTTGCCGTAAACATATGCCTCGTTTGGTCTGCGTGACAGCCCATTTTTGCCATCCCCTCCGTGAGACATTTAGCGAAGTGTGTAGCACGCGCTGATACAACCCAGCCCACGTAAAACAGCGCTTGCGCAAGCACGCCGGCCGCTGGCCCTGGTCAATCGCAGCGTGAGCTTCCATCTTGAACAGTTGCTTGGAATGCTTCAGCTCGAAAGCGCGTCGCTTTCCCCCGCGTAGTCTCATGCCGTTCTACAAAAAAGTCCTCAGCCTGCTGAAATCTTGACACAATTACACGGGGACTTATCTATGAGCTGCAACACCTTCATTTAAGCGATTGACAGTCTTCTAATTGCATAACGAATTATTAACATATATAAGCTACACCAAATAAACTTGGACCGACATTCGGTCAACTTCGCACCTTAATACATTCCCATTGAGCACATTTTAACTTTCCGCAACTCATTCATATCTTTGGCCACATGGATTGTCTGAAATACATGTCATCCCACATGAACTCGATACAAATCGGACACATTTCACCTACACCCCTTTCCAATATGACGAACATTTTGGCAGAGATGAGACACCCCATAAACCATGATAATGCGTCAATTTCTAGTCCCCGGCGAGATATTTCGGACACCGAGGCGGAAACCAGAGGACATCTAATATCCGCGTCTTTTCCTGGCCAATAGCTTCAAATATACAAAATGCTGCGTATCGCTAAAAGTTCTTTAATGAGGCTCCTACAGATGGTCCAGTCTGTGCCGTAGAGCATCTAAGCCGGTTATTTTCAGATCTATCACATCTGTTCATGTTACGTCAACCAGGCAGTCATGTTCAGTTAGGTCCGATTCGCGCCGTTTTTTGTGATACAAGGGGCGGAGATCGCTCAGATCCATCCTGATCACGGTGCTGTCTAGCGGCGTTGCAGGGCTAGACTGCGCTCAACGGACTCCAGCTCTCAACTGCAGAGATAGTGGCTGTACATTTTGTTCACGTCCGAACTGTCCCAGCATGTACATTCGTCTGCAAAGATAGGTGATACCATACGATCCCAGTGTGCGTTTCTCAGGATTCAGTCTCATAGAAATTTACCTTCAGGTGCGATATCAAAATGTTGTGATATTAAAACTTTTCGTTAAAACTTTTCGTTTCTTTGTCATGTTTAAACTTTAAGTTAAAACTTTCAAGGAGAGATGTTTTAAATCCATGAACGTTTAAAATGCATCTCACAACCGTCTTACGGGTCGGCAGTGGGACGCTCATGTCCTTGCACCGTTATCTGATACGCTCCAAGCCAGACTATGCCTGTTTTGTATACGACAAAGCCTCTGAGTCCGTAGAGCGTATATTAAATGCGGTCCATCATACTGCGTTGGCATCATCGCTGGTGCATGTCGTACGTCTTCGACAGCCAGCTTGCTTGCCGAAGCCAACGAACCCTCGCAGGCGGCTCGAAGGAAATTGTTGTGGATGTGGTACGCTCGCAGTCTGGCTCTATTCCCGAACCGTCCAACACATGGTGTCGTGTTGTCGCGCCACACATCAAATGCTGTTTAAAGACGAGCAAACATTACGCGTCGCGCTGCTACGTGTTCGTGTTTGTGACGTCCTTCATGGCAGCGGCCCCAGTTTTCGGGGCGTGGCGCGCCCACGTAGCCTGCTGACCGCTCCGTGGGCGATAGCAGCGTCAACCGTCGACGTATCATTGTCGGAGGTTCGAAAGCAAAATACGATTCCGTGTGTTGCCAGATAGCCCAGCCCTGTCACATGCTCAAACGCACTGGGGATTCAAAACTAATATACAGACGGCTCTAGAACGGACACGGGCGTTGGTTTCGCCTTTGTGTGTAGTCACGCCACGCGATCATTCACACTTCCGGCCCATGTGTCCCTGTATACGGCAGAGCTTGTGGCCACCACTAAAGCGTTTTGCTTGATGGAAGTAGTCGGAGAAGTCTGTTCGTGATTTTTTTTGGACTAACTGAGCAGCCCTTTGACATTAAAACGTTTGAATCCAGGGTAATAGGTTGCGGGTAGAGCGACGTTCAGTGCAAAAAACAACTCCAGTAAAAAACTAGAAATGTACTGGATGCGCAATGTAGGTCAAATTTCTGGTTTGTACTGAATGTTTGACAGCCATTAATTGAAGGTAGCTTGGCACAGATCATACAGTAGTGGATGTATTCAAAATTCAAATGAACGCTATGCCCAGAGTGTTTGCACGAAACACTCAAACGGAGTTGTATACTACATTACACTGACGGCATGAACTGGTTCATGGCAAACAATTCACCATATTCCATACAGCAATGGTAGAAAAGCCCTGATGCTCCGCAGCTTCGAACACACAACCTCTCGGTTAAAGACCCAGCGTGCCATCGATTGAGCTGCGAGACTATTGGGCGGGTAGAGCAAGTCGAAAGATTCAAGGCGTACCATGCACAAAAACCCTTGACCTGCTCCGTCGTATGATTTGGCTCCTCTAGCTAAACTAAAACTCCTAATGGATCGGCTCTGGACAATCGAACAATCTTTCGTCTGATGCCAGGTCCATCGAGACTGACCACATAAAATTTGATTCACAGCTCTGCGGAAAGCAGGTCTTTAACACGTGAGCCCTATGAGCTTGTTGGAAAAGTGCTCTGCAAAGTGGTGGTGCCACCAACGTACTTCGGTGGGGCCCGATTTTGCTCCGGCAAATCCCCCGCTACAGGGCATTTCACTGCGTCTCAACTCCATGCGCCGGGCCGGTAAGACCACTGTACTTACTGGATTTCACGTCACGCTGGCATCGCTGGAAATGAGCTGGTCCACGCTACCGCAAAGAGGGCTACGCTTCGTCCCTGTCGAACGGCGTCCCCAATACCCGTTACAAACCTTGAACCTCGGCCATCTCTGCTTTTTTGCGCGGAAAATGACACAGCACATAGGATCCAATGGCGCTAGTGAACTGAAAAGCATTGAGCCTGTTGTCCAGGAGTGGCAGTCATCCTACTGAAAGTCTTGACGGAAGGAGGAAATCATCTTGTGTCGCTTGCGGATTGGCCATGTTTATGTCACAAAGCGATACCTATCGTGTCGCGACGAACTACCTCAGTGTCGGCACTGTAACGTTGCGCTTACGGTGGGACACGTGCCCGTATACTGTGCCGCACTACGCGCCGAATGTCTAAGATACTTGGCCCGGTTGTGCCGTCTCTAGTGCTCTGCAATTTGCTATGTGACATCTCACCATATATCGAACATACCTACAACTTCATATCGCATCTCAAGTTCTGCGCTGTATACGCCTACCTAAGGAGTTCATACCATGCGTAAAAAGCTTTCAGCCGCTGGACAGCTTTGATTACCACTTTGTTATGGACAATAGAGTAACCGTGTAGACCAGGTGCCCTAAAGCCCAAATATCCAACCAACCATCGGTCACCTCCGCTGTTCAACAAACTGCAAAAAGGATAGAAAAAAGATATCGTTAAAGCTAGACATTGCATGTTGCATGCAAGCGATTAATACCACCCTGACCAGCACAACTTCAGTTATCGAAAGCCGTGGAACTGATCGTTCTGATAATACCTGTGGGCGCATGTTTCATGACTGAAACGCTCCTCTTACCCTACAAACACATGATTCGTAACGCGTTGGGAACACGCTCAAGAACGTCGTGCAATGTTTGACGAGACGTTAACGACCTGGCGCGGTACGTTAAAGGCCACAAAATATTTGGCGTTTGCATACTCAAATTTACGCATCTTGAGAGATGCTTATAATGCACTTCTCAGTCCGGGTCAATGCCACTTCGGACGACCTTGGCTAACACCCCGGAAATGGTACTGATCTGAGATGTCTCAAATAGCGCTGTCCCGTGAGTAAAAAAAAAAAAATTGTGTGAATCACATACAGATGAACCCTAAGCCGTTCGAAAATACCCCAAACACATTATTTTAAAAATGTGAACAGTGCAGAAAGTAACGCGGCATCACCTGGGTACATAATCTTTCACTTTGCATTTGGCTTGTGAGGCAGGAAGCCGGAGGGGCAGTGTTTTTTTATGCGGAGGAGACCATGAGTTGAATGGGGGTCATATCCAAAGTATTACGTCTCCAAAAACTACCATTCCCTAGCAAAGATATGCTTGTTATTTATGCAAAGTTACGGACCTGACCGACATACACCGCTGATCGAAATGTGGGACATCCTCATAATCTCCAAGGTAGGACCAATATAATGCGACAAAGTTACGGAACATTCAAGGGAGCACGCAAGTTCAACTGGTCGCAAAATTATCTGGGCAACGTCCTTAATAAAAAACGTCATTATGGATATTCCAATTTTTGCGCGAGTGAAAAATGCGAGCATTAAAAAGCTTCTGGCCTTGAACCAGAGGCTAGACATACGAATGCTTCGAGGAGGAGAGGGGAGGAGCGGGAGCGGGTATGAAGTAGCGTTTGATCATCTTTCGCAGGTGCTGATCCTCCAGCGGGTTTTATCGCGATCGGATGAGTTCACGGGCAAACCAGATCAATTTGACATGAAATGCCCTTAAACAGCGCTGTGCCAATGCGGCACAAGAAGTGAGCGACTTCTCCGTATGTTGATTCTGATCCGGCAAAAATTCACAAAAATCCCTGATGGGCCGATGACAGAAAACTTTGCAATTGATAACGAAACGAGAGGAAACGAACCGAACTGCCTAACTAGCATGCAGCAAGCACGGCTGAAAAGACCCGAAATGTAACAGAAACTAACCGATATCTTGGTGAAGATGTATAGTATCAGGGACAAGATGGCCAGGTACACCCGGATCCTGGAACCTCCGAACCGTTTCTTCATGAACTCCGGTAATGTGCCAACCTGAAATCAGCCATCCAGTTTAACGCATATTTGCCACTGTTTGTCCTTCAGGTGTGCCGCATTGTCCCAGTCGTTCAATTTAAAGGTCATATAGACGAAAACATCTCAATGCAACCATACACACAGCACATTGTCATCAGATTATCTACACCTCAACAGGAAATACGCTTTCTGCATTAATAATTTCTATAATTATTGGGGACCCGGCTGCCTGGAATTTTTACAAAAAAACAACCCTAGCAGTACGCGCAGGTACAGTGCTATAGCACACCAAACATGATTATAGTGTAAAAACTCATGTTCTACACGTCTCCAAATGCCCTCGATTCGTGAACATTGACATCAAAACATCTTTTCTCTGCAGACTATGTTCTAGTATTTGACAAAGGGGTCAGTTGTTCACGGAGTCGGCCATTTGCATCCGTTTCGTGGTTCCTGTTCACAGCCAATGTGGACGGCGTAGTGGATGCCAAAAAGTGGGCGCCCGAACGGAGTCGCTTCGCTCCAGACTATGTGACCTTCCGGCCAGGCGAGGCCGGCCGGGCTGGTCGGAGTCGAGTGTCAAACCCCGCTTCGTCGGCTGACGGGCCCGCTCAAGGGCTGCATGACTGGTATGGGACGCGACGACCTCCAGACACCCACAGAACAGGTAGGTTTTGTGATGTAGATAGTTCCATGGGCTACAGTCCGCGCACTCGTGATGTGTTTGCACATGACGCAGCAGATGACTTTCAACTTGGTTCGCTTTTCTTCCCATGTGGGTCACATAAAGTTATTTTAAATTTCTAAAAATATATTTAGCACTAGAAAACTGACAATGGCAGTATAACGCAGACTGCCATGGCAGCTGACGTAGCATAACGTAAAACACGCAGTCAGAACGACGGCACTTTTCAAAGCTTGGAAGCCTTAAGAAGCCTGTTCTCAAAACGCTAGGCTGGAAAGCATGGATTTGCATTCTCAACAGGCCGGAAGCTTTTCCACGTCGGCCGCCTCCAAAGACGGTCACCCTAGAACGCTTTAAAAGAAAGTCGCCAGAGCTCGAGTATGCGAGTGCACCGCCTCGCTCTCCGCTTACAACTTCTCTCGGGATCAGTATTCTCTCTTGCGAATACCAATCCAAATAGCCGTGGCTTGGTTATTTGGATTAGGGCCCTTTCGACCAGTAAAGGTCATTTTGGGGCTATTCGGGGTAACCCCATGCGAGATGAAGGAGAATTGAGAGCGGTGGGGCATGGCTACGTCCGTCTTGGGACTCAACCGCCGAGACTAAGCCCGCGCAGGGAGCCCTCTGCGGGGCTCGTGTCGGGCGCTCGCACCAGGACCCCTGTCGGGGGACCTTCGGCATACTGGTGGCTGGCGCATATACTCGGCCCCGGACATTCGGAGTGTCGCGAGGACGCAGGATGTCCAGCCCCGAGGCGCAGAGCCGCGGTATTTTCCCCAGGACGGGCCCGGCCGCTTCGGAGCCGCGCTAGAGCCTCGGAATTACCTCACCGGCGATGCAGTGGTGTGATCGCCGCACCGCAACAGGACCAGTCACCACGACCAAAGTGTCCATTCGCCACCTTGATGCATCATGAATAATTTTGAGCTATGATATTCCGTTTTTTACCGGAGGTTTCACCAACGAGCAGACAACAGCTGAACGTATCTGCTGACTGTTCCTGAAAAAAAGCAGTATGATATATCTAAGGCTTGAGTGAACGTTCGTCCGACGAAGAAGCAAGGGTCAAGACGAGCGTTTCCGAATGCCCGCTCCCCCAAGCGTCATTTCTGAGATCACCAAAAAACCATTATAGATAACGCCGTATAACTGGCCTACCCGACGATATATTGATGTACTGATGATATTCGAATTATAAGCAAGCTTGTTTCGTCGTATCTAATGCTTGTTTCAACATCTTCAAAGGCGAACCACTCCTTTAAACGTACAAGAATCGACCCCAGATTTGTCAATGACCTATGCGAGGTTGTTTCTTGAATTTTGCATGACTAAATTACGTCTGATGCCGGTCTTTAGCTGTTCATAGAAACAAACAACATCTTCGGGCACAATTTAGTATAGAATAGTACTGTACGGTGTATAAGCACACAAACCGCTTGCTTGGTTAGTGACCTCTTCAAAATCGACGGGGGTCAGTTATATGTCATGCATTCTCATTTTTCATTCTGTGATGTATTATCATATATTCTCATTTTTTGTCATATTCTGGACTCGAAACTAAAGTTATAACCCTGATAACAATTACATCTGGGGTGGCAGTTCCCCACGGCGATGTGCTTATTCATAAACAACCACAAAAGCTCATGTTAGGCCGCCTACGCGTGGTTTTTCCCTCTTGCTTTGCTGTAGATGGCGGACGGTCGGGTAGACTCGCCGGGTGAAAATTGGTGTCTTAAAGGATATGTTTCACACTTGAAGATATTGAAGCCAGCATCACATACCATAAAACGAGCTCACTTATGACTATTGGTACACTTTTAAGAAGAAAAGACTGCTCTGGAAAACACAATTTTTCTCCGCCGTAAATATGCTCCTCGATACGTAATTGTTTGATGTGGCGATCATACCTTGCCAACATTGAGAGCCAATTAACGGCCGTTAACCTTGACTGTCGCATGGCTTATGGAATGACAGGATTTGAATGGCTTATTATGGCGTCATGAATGACAAGGTGACTTTGAAATACTATCCACGAAAAAGTCTCCCCATCTTTGCGGGTGTGTAGCTCAGAAACTAAAGGGGTTTAGGTCTTGAGGAGGGCAGGGCTGTGAACTACATGGAACGGTCTCCAAGACGGCTATTTCAGTTCAAAATCCCACGTCGGTGTGCAATGCTCTCTTTAAGCGTTAAAACCAGTGCCTGTGAACAAAAATTGCTACACGTTTCTCGTCGCAGGTTATCGCAGATCTTCTCCGGCGAATGCGTTGTCTTCCTCCTGTTGCCAGCGCGCGTCTTCGAAGACAGCTTCCTCGTGTCTGAATTGGAGAGCCGGCTTCCGCGCGCCATCCGGCAGTCGCCTCCCCACTCCCTCATCCCTCTGTCCAGCGGAGGTCGGTAGGTTCAGCCAGGTCACCACCCGATGACGGTCGTCAGTAGAAACTGCTGGTCTCGACCCACAGTCGATCGGCTGATGAGTGGAGATTGCACTTACCGGCGCATGGACGGCAGCGGCAAATGACGCTGGTGGTACTTACCCTACTCGCCAGGAACACGGGCAGGAAAATCCACCCCAGCAGCTGAATTAGTATAATCGCCTGGAAAACAACCAGCATGTAAGCAGGTTTTCTTTACAGAGGCGGTGAATTCCATTCCCCTGACAGTCTAATGCCATGCAATGCTTGGCGTCCAGACAGTTGACAGTCTCTGCATTAAATAATGAACAGCGGTCGTCTCGAACTTCAGCAGAAAGATCGTGATCTATTGTGATTTATATATGGGAGCACACGAACGTTCCTTTGGACTGCTGGTTCACGCAACCATCAGCTTCATTACGATGGTATCGCACAAGCTGCATACCGGGCTTGCTCCATATCAAAGCAGACGCTTCACCTTCCGCGCACCAGGGTCTACTGCAGCACTTGATCGGCGCAATATATTATACCTTCTCCCACCGCACAGCCCCTGCTCGTGGCATCTTGTCGCAAATTCAAACACGACATTTGATCTTAAAGGCCACCAGCGTATGAATTAAAGACAGCGATTATTCACACATAATCGTCCGTCATGATGGGAAGGGAAATGCATCCATACTGGCATTGAGCGATAAGCAAAAACGGTGGCAATCTGCACTGTATTTCTCTCACAAAGCAGGGTACGGATGGAAGCTTTTAAGCTCCTTTTCTTTCCATGTAATCCTAGGAAAGCGTAATATCCCAATGAAAGTTTACCGGGCCGCATCCAGTCTCGCTGCCCACCCTACCGCTCGCACAGCTGCGCTCACGTTAAACTCGAACGCGCCGACCCCGATCCCGGCGGCCGCGCCGGAGCCGGCCAGTCCGATGAAATGCTCCGAACCGATGTTGCTGGCGAAGAGTGATGCGCCCACCTACCGGCGCCCGCCAGCAAAAACAACCTTCAGTCACCGAGCTCCGCCCACCGGCCAACATCGGCCGACCCAAAACACGCCGTGGTGGCTGATGATTAGCAGATCCGGCGCCCGCCGGCTGTCACCTACAGCAACATAACCAGCGAGCGACACTTATAGACGGCAGCGCGCAGTCAAGGCATCGGTGCGACAGAATACAAAGATGACGGAACTCATTCGGCAACCGCCAGAGGAGAGCATTTACATGTGGGTTCTCACGACACGTTAAACGGTACAATTTTAGCCTGTTATACAGCGTGAACCACGTGCGGTGAGCTGGCGACCTGTGCCGCCAGGTGTACCGTACAGATCGAAGCAGCTCTTAAATATACATGAGGGCGGGGACGGGGGCAGCGTCTCCCAAACTGGCACCTACCGGCAGCCAGCTCATGTTGCGTCCAGCCAGGAAGAACCCGCTGACCGTGCCGCGATTTGGACGACACATTGACTGCCGAAGGAGAGACGGCATTACGACGTAATAGACGACATCGTTTGCACGGCGTCAAGGATCACGTGCATAGCACGTAAGGGCTCTTTCGGGTTTCTCGCAGGCTCCCGCTGGTGAGAAAACACCCGGGAGCGCAGCTAGCGGCTTGGGGAGGGACTTCCCACTGGCCAGAGAAGCGAAACTGCGGGAGCATTATGGAAAAAGGACGCGTTTTGGTTGAGATCGGGAACGTTTATACTAGGACGACTGAGTCAAAGTCTAGCGAATGCGCCGAATAAATACTATTAGCGGGCGTCACCTTGCGCGGCAACTATTTAGCGTTGCCGCGCTAGGTGGCGCGTTACACAAAAACCCTTACTGTTCTGAAGAGAACCGAATGCACAGATCAGTTTTGACAACGTTAGTCCCCGATTGCTTACATTTGTTTCTGCCCATGTAACACGATGCGCTTCATAGATACAGCCCCGCCCCAACCACCCGACAGCTGCGGAGTCCTGAACTCCAGGGCCGCGTCGCTGCCGATGTCTCTAACACCCACGTATATTCCGGTGGCCATCACTAGTCCGAAGTACACCACCACCACGACGATGTCCACGTAGTTCAGGAGGCTCTGCTTCGGCGGCGCCCCGTCGTTCACCACCGCCATCGCGGCCCGCTCCGTCCCCTCCGACGACATGGCTGTCGAGACAGCGCGCGATTACCGCCCGCGCGCGGCCCCGCTCCGCGCCTGGGCGCACGCGCACGACCGGCCCCCGCACGCCCCACACGGACCCTTCGCTCGACCCGGCCGACCGCGCGCCGATGGCACAGCCAAGGTCGCGGACCACCGCTCCACCGCGCCCCGCCGCCAGTGGTCGATTCTGGATACCGGCCGGCGGCAGCGTCGGTCGGGGTCTTCCCGTATCGGTAGAGGATCGGCGCGGCCACATGCGCGACCGGTGGACTCTGATGATAATGCGCGCGTGGTGCGCGTACGGTCTGGAATATGGTAATCAGGTAACCAGCGCGGGCCTGGTGGTGAGTGAGGTGGGCGCTTGGGGAGCTGGTACCGAGCGGCGATTGGAGCGTGGTCCAGCTGGGCCGATAGAGAGGAGGGGTATAGGGGGCTCTCCCCGATTTCAAAGCAATGTGTCCCGAAATGTGCTGAGAGAGAGAGAGAGAGAGAGAGAGAGAGAGAGAGAGAGAGAGAGAGAGAGAGAGAGAGAGTTCCTTGACGTGTTCCTCGACAGCGGATGGCATCGTGACTGAGAAGGCAACCTTTTTTGAAAATGAGTACGCCTGATAGAATAGCTCAGTGGGACCAGTGGAATAGAATTGCCCAGTGGGAAAGCATCTATTGATATTGGCTGATCAACAAGGATCATCCGATTTCGGCTATGGATCTTATAAATACAGGTGATGTGTGCACTAAGTTTGCTTCACGTCGGATAGTACAAAGGCGATAAATGCAAACATAGGGTGGGAGTCAGTTGAGACGGCCACAAAGAGAGAAAAATGGCGTTGGCATTGCCATCCAGCCCCTCAACGCTAGGGGAGGGGCAACGCCGAATATGCGTGTCGGCTAATTTTCCTCTTAGGCAGTGGTGGTACCTAGCGATAGATTCACCTAGTGGTTGCTGGCCCTACCTTTCTCGCGAAAATATAAGGTACTATATTCAACGTTGGTTCCGTGGTTGCTTATTTTTTAACGATGACCGACGACCTTCTTTCTCAATACGTGTGTTGATAACTGGAAAGGCCAGTAAGGTGAAGGCTGGAGACTAGACGTTCATGGATAAGCTTTCCTTTGCCCAGTGCACTGACTACCTAGTGTTAAAACGTCCCGACTTCGTGGATAAAGTCGGCGACAAAAATACATAATTTTGCGTGGTGCCTGGAGCCAAAAAGCTTTTGTATGCAAGTTTTGGTGGCGGCTGCGATAAATATTGCAGCGCACGCTGCACAGTCTAACCTGAGGTCTCCATCATAACACATTTCGGCACACAACGGCAGGCATTTTCGCAAAGAACCTTTTCCGCACCCTACGGCACCATATCTTTTCTAGGAAACTTTCCAACCAGGCGACAAAAAATATCCTGTGATTTTTAGTTGGTCGCTCGACCCGGTGACCGGTCAGCGAGCAATCAGTGCGCTTCCTGGCCCGCCGTTACCCATGGAGCAGTGATCATACTCGCCCGGTACCCATTCGTAATCAGCTTTACCCTCCCCTTGCTCACAAGTTTGCATTGTTGAGGACTTCGCTTCTAGATTATGCGAGAATTCCAGAAAGTGTGAAGCAAACGTACCGTTTTGAGTTTAAAATGACAAAAGCGGTGGGAAGGGAGCTAACTATGATTAAAAGAAGCGTAAGTCATGGA
Organism: Pollicipes pollicipes; assembly: GCF_011947565.3. NCBI lineage: Eukaryota > Metazoa > Arthropoda > Thecostraca > Pollicipedomorpha > Pollicipedidae > Pollicipes > Pollicipes pollicipes. The sequence goes on along the minus strand of NW_023597034.1, from coordinate 38,056,539 downwards.
TACGTGTTGTATGTATTGACGTATCTAAGCGCCATTTCGTTAACGGCTTACCCAAGCCCGTACCCGTGCCACATTTTCCGATATTTGTACCAAATCCAACCCATTTCCCATTTTATATGGGTACCCGTGTAGTCCTCTACTGGCGACTAGTGTGAGCATTTCAAAGCGTGCGTGAAGGGTCTGTCTGTGGAAAATAATGATTGAGAGAACTTAGAAAGTCACGTTTAATAGAATGCAAAATGAGCTTCAGCATATTTGCCCTCCAAGTTTCCATGTTGTCGCCTTATGCATGCTCTTTGCATTGCACATGGCCAGTGAGCTGAATTGGGCACAAAGTCAGGGACGAACACTTTTCACCCCTTGAATGGTGTGGCTCAGAGTTCAAACTCACATTTACCAGCTCACTCATCCGGTAAGCCTTGCGTTAAGTGCTATTCCCCATGTCAGAGCGGTCATGCGAGTTCTTGATATTTGTCAAGAACGGAAACTATTCTCACATGCCTTTGACACATATGCGACAACTCGCTCCTGTTTTGAAAGGAGCTGGCGAATTAGGGGACTTCGCGCTGTGCAACTTGGAATGCCTTATGCGAAGAAGGATGAACCTTCCAAGCAACACTTTATTGCCTCATTATGGAGTTAAATGTCTGCAGATTCCAGCGGTAAGTGACACGAATTTAGGTGTGACGGGTACTTAGCAAAAGTGACGCACCAACCGTGCTATGAAAAGTGATTCAATGCACTTCGCTTCAAGTGAAATTCCTACAACTTCACCGGCGTCATTTCTGCATTGGTAAAAGTTTACCACAAAACTCGCAGCAAAACTACAGCAAGGTTTCCCACGCAACATTCCACTACCACTGCGTTAAAATGCAAACGTAGGTACGCGATGTTCCCTGTGAATTGCGCGATTCCAAAACTGGGTGGACACCAACGTTGTATGCTCGACTAGGTGTCACGTAATATTTTCCGTCCGGGATTAACGCGTTGCTTTTACCGTACAGAGTCCTATTTACCGAGATGCATTTGTGTTTTGCAACAGACGCACGGTGCATCTCCTTTTGCTTACGTACTAAATGATGAACCCAAATTCACGATTAGACGGGTTTGTTCCATGAAAAATATGTGGGAAGCAGTGAGCTAACTTTTTCCCAAATGCCTCATATGTGCAAACTGATCTCAATTGTGCAAAATTCGCTACAATTTGCACAAATCGTCATTGTCGTACTTTGACCACCACGCGGCGCCACTGTCGCTGTCAAGGAAATGATCACGTCTGATACGTAAGAGATCCTTCAGTCTGTCCATCGTGCGCACGGCACAATATGCATTACAAAAGACATCCATTTTTACCGGCTAAGCCGAACGCATCTTATCGCGGTCACCCTTGAGCCCAGACAGACTTTTCGAATACATTCTTCAGCTATCCTATATAGCTCCTCTGAAATGAAACAGGGTATATTCAGTTAACAACAATAACAACGCAACTACACAGTACTCATCTTGCAGCCAAACGAGGTCTGTGATTCGGTGATTAAGTTTTGGTTGTGTCTTTTGACATCCCACTAACACCTTTTACTATGACGAAGACAAGACCGTGCACCGTGGCCCAGCATGAAAAAGCAAGTCATGGTTCTCATGCTCCCTAGCCCATTCACGCAGACGCCCACGCTCGCGAATAGCGCGGAAAATCCCGGTCATAAGGGGTGTTCATGCGAAAGAATTCGTTAGTATTCCGGAGGACCATTAACTTGAGAAGTTGAAAGGGAAGAGTCTCTATTAGCCAAAGAGTTGCAAGGCAAAGGTGAGAGAGGGGTTGGAAGGGCGGCGTCGCACACTCCGAAGTCGTTGTCGTCGTCGGCGTAAACGCTGACGCGGCTCGCGTCGAGCCGCGCCGTCGGAGCCCGAACGTTGACTGCTCGGCAGGGACTGCGCGTCCCCGCCCGCGTGTTCCCATAAACCCACGTGGCCCACATATGGGCTCCAGGTGGTGGGGACCAATCGGCAGAGGGGCCGCTCACACCATCGCGGAGACGCCGCCGTCGCGCCGGCAGCGACGGCCCGATTGCTCGCTAACAAAGGGCGGACTGAAGGCTTGATGCTGCCCGCAACTTTGGCAGTCGACCCCCTTTCATTGTTAGCAAAATCACTGGGCTGGTAAGCGCCGTTGGTGGTGTGCATGTGAAAAGTGAATTACCAATACCGTTTGGAGCATGCTTTTAGTTGAGACGAGCCCAAAATGAAAGGAAAAGCAAGGCTGTATGTATATGGTTTTACACTGTTTTTTTTCTTCTCAAACACCGATTATATCTTCAGACTAATTAGGATTACGTTGCGTCCCTTTAAAACATCTGAATTCTGGAACAAGGCTGAGAATGATGCACGCATCTGTCAAATAGCGCATTCTTCTGTTCTGTCTGTCTTTGATGCCCTCAAGTAGGACTGCCAAAGCCTCCTTATTGGTTTGCTTCAAAGTGTGATAGGTCTTGAGCAAAATCAACGTTATGAGTGAAAATACGATTGAAAACAAGCAGGCCGCTTTAGAAAAATTTGGAGTCGTGATATTAATCTGGTAATTCATGTCGCAAAATAACGCAATTGTAAGATAAAGGCAGTCAGGGCCAAACGCTTTCGTGGGCACCCATACCGACAGGTGGAAGGACCTACAGCAGATTCCGCCCAACTTGGCCAGAATAGGTATGCACTGCAAATTGGCATCTCATCAAAGGTGCATGAAAGGTGTTATCCTTCAGTTTAAGCCGTGGGCCGGGCGAACTGAAAAGGTGCATGAAATTGGAAGGTCCTCTGGTATGCCCCTGTTAAACCTTACGTTGCCTCGGAACGTTTGTGTGGTTAATTTGTCCTTGTGTGACATCCTGAATGATCCATCTAACTTGTTCGGTATCATCTCCCACCAATCTGATCAGAAACAATGGAAAGGAAAATGGAATATTCAGTTCAGCACAATGGAATGTTCAGCACACAATGGAAAGTTCAGCTCAATTTTAGAGTTTGTTTGAGTTGGAGTAATGCAAGCATGACAGCAACTTTTTCAGGCGGCCAAACTTACTGGATGGTGCGGTAGCGACCACCATACGCCCGGTAACCAGACGTAAGGTCCTCCATGCCGCCATTCTCAACACGGGTATTTTCTTCTGTTCCCATGACTTGTAAAAATTATCGTATGTTGCAGCTGTCTTTTACCCCGATCAAAATAACTTAAAAAACCTGCCAGCACTTGAAGATTGACGTAGAACATAACACAGTCGGCACGGCAAAGCAAACCAGCCTTTCTCGTGTTAACATTACAGAGACACATTCTTGTACCGACTCCGAAAAGCATCAAAACCGGAGGAGCAGGAACGAAACCCATCGTTTGCTGTCAGATTTATTGAGATAGCTTTTGAATCTCACCTTGGGGTGGCGCTCGTTGCACTCAAAAGTTGCACTCGATGTTGCCAACAGCGAACCCCCCCCCCCCCCCCCCACGTTGCAATGTTGCCCAAATGGATCGTAAAACCCGCAAACATCGCTGATCCATAAACGGTATGTGGGGCAGGCCAGGTCAAGTGTTGCCCTCCCCGGCCGGAGCTGTCCCTGGGGTGTCTGTCGCTGTCTGGAGACCAGACGCCGGGGATGTTACGTGCCGCCCTCTCCGGCCGGGGCCGTCCCTGGGGTGACAGTGTCTGATTCTCTAGTGACCAGGCGCCGATGATGTCACGTGCCGCCTCTCTCCGGCCGGGCTGTCTCTGGGATGACAGTGTCTGTCACTAGCTGGTGACCAGGCGTTGATGAAGCCACGTGCCGCCTCTCCCCAGCCGGGGCTGTCCCTGGGGCGACAGTGTCTGTCACTGTCCAGTGGTCAGGCGCCGATGATGTCACGTGCCGCCTCTCTCCGGCCGGGCTGTCTCTGGGATGACAGTGTCTGTCACTTGCTGGTGACCAGGCGCTGATGAAGCCACGTGCCGCCTCTCCCCAGCCGGGGCTGTCCCTGGGGCGACAGTGTCTGTTTCTGTCCAGTGATCAGGCGCCGGTGATGTCACGTGCCGCCTCTCCCCGGCCGGGGCTGTCCCTGGGGTGACAGTGCCTGTCACTGTCCAGTGATCAGGCGCCGATGATGTCACGTGCCGCCTCTCCCCGGCCGGGGCTGTCCCTGGGGTGACAGTGTCTGTCACTGTCCAGTGACCAGGCGCCGGTGAAGCCACGTGCTGCCGACCGGGGGGCTACCGCTGTGGTGGCAGCACGTCCAGCTGAACGTCGATGTTTTGCAGCCGCGTCAGGAGTAAAGCAACAGCGGGCGTGATTGTGCGGATCATTGCATGCTCCATCCATTTTTGCGTGTTATTCCAAGTTCGAAAGCTTGCGTTTAGCTTCATTAGTCACTTTGCAAAACATGACGTGTACTTGTTTTTGGGCGTGAGGATTTCTAGCTACATTTGGCTAAGCAAACACTTATCAGGTGCAATAATGAAACCTTTCCGAACCCGAAAATGGTGTCTGCCTACAGCTGTTGAAACTACTCGCACGACGGTCTTGTCCGACATCGCGGCGGCCAATATGCCTTAAAGTCGTGGCCGATACGGTGGCCTAATCAGGCTTAATGCAGACAGAGGTGAGGCTTTTTAGGGCTTAAGGAATCAGCTAAAGGGATAAGAATCTTTGGATCTTCAAAGGGGTCAGTTCTGACTAATAAGAAATCTTTTCTGAGTTAAAGATGAAAGCTGTGTCGCATGTTAACCATTCATTGCATATCGTTCTATCTACTGAAGCTTTTACCTGCATGCTACAATGATTTAGCAGCGTTTGGCCTTACCAACAGTCCAACGAATAGTGAATATGATCTGAGCGTACTTTTATTGTGATATCACTTAAGCTCATAAATATCATTTTAGCTCATCACTTTTAGCACATGGCGTACCCGTTTTCACGTTGGTATTATAAAACAGTTGAAATGCACAGAATCCAGTACCCTTCAAGAAACCCTTCAAATGCTCTTATATCTATCGAAATAAACGTTGAATTGGATTCCAGCTTTTTTCTTCCACCACCGTATACTTATTCGTAATGTCATATTTCGGTACTTTATTATTTTGCTTCCTCATTGGGTCAAATTACTAAACGTAATATGACGAACAGATGTATGGTGACGAAAAAGAACGATTCCACAACAATCTTCAACGGCTTGTTGATAAGGCGCCACGAATTTTGAGCTGGAGGGGGGGGGGGGGGCAGGACTTTCCCGGGGCCTCTGGTGCAAAATTGAGCTCCCTCACAGGGAGCCTCCCGGGCAGTATTACATTTCATGGGGAAGGACACCGAGGGCATGTGTCTCATTATCAGATTGTGATATGTATTATATCCAAATAAATGAATGTCGACAGTCAAAAAAGTTGGATGAGGGCCTTCTGATTAACCAGTTATAGGTCTCGCTAGCATAAAACAGGGCCTCGTGTTCCTGAAAAGGGCCTCCTTATGCACGGAGGAGCCTCCTACTATATACCAGGATGTTTCCGATTCACGAAGGGGCCTCCAAATCTAGCCAAGGGACTGTATCACAAAAATGGTCATCCTAGTCCAGAACCGCGGCCATCTGATGTTGGAAAGGGGCCTCCTGTTAAAGAAGAGGGGCCTCCTGAATATAAAGGGTGCCTCCTGACTCAGAACAGAGGTCCACTAGTTTGTAATGGGGCCTCCCGAGTCACCGAAAGGATCTCCTATATTAAGGATCTCCTTAACACGACATCGGGCCCACTGATTTGAGAATGGGCTGCCTTATTCATAAAGGTGGCCTTATTATCCAAAAGGCGAGTCTCTTGCTGTAGGAAAGGTTGTTATGAGCCTGATTTATTACTCTCTAACTCAGTCATGGGATCTCCTTGATCTGGATTATAGTAATCTACGGGTAGCAACAATGTCTTTAGCTTGGGAAACAGGGCACTCAAAAAAAAAAATGTGAGGGGGCAAAAAACGTATTCTTGCCCTTTCCCTGCGCGACCGGCAGGGAGGGGGGCACTGCCTCTTCTCCTGTCCCCGCCCCTGCTGCGCTGCCCCAGGGCCTGTCGACAAACGATTGATTCCACTCCTGTTTATCCCAGCCTTTGTACATTTCAGATTTGGTATCAAATTGAGTCCCTGTCTAATGATATGATCTTGAAAAAGACTACAGGGTTCAGGATACTGTGTGGTACAAAACGAGCATGATGGCTACAGTGATGAGCCCATGTATCTGTACTAACATATTGGGAAGCTTGCATTCGTTTTCTTGGTATGATTTATTTCATCTTTTGGAGGTGTAAGTTTCTTTTTCCGGGCAACTCACTCCCCGGTTATATGTCTTAGCGACTTGGAAGTTTTGTTAACAGGACAGACAGAATGCAGAAATATCCAAATATATTTACATAATAAGAGTAAACCAAGAAGAATTAAGCAAAACAAGGAAGCGGCAATGGACTGATTACATTGAAACATAGAGCAATCAACTTAAGAGCCTTAAGTACTCTAAGTACTCTATGCTCGTGCTCAGTACGAGCACGAGCATACGCAGACCTGCGCATACGGGAGCTAAGCCCCCCGTGGCTGTCCCCACAGAGCAGCGCGGCCGCGCCACACGCTTCTCACATCACGTCACGGAGAGCGCCGAGAATGCCGCGGGAGACTACCGCACTGCGCACGCGTCCCCACGTATCTCCGGTCCACGCGTGGGGTGACGTCACCGGTCGACGAACAAGCCTGCTCAGAACTAATTTCAAACAAAGATTGGCCGAGTGGCATTGCATTACTTACATTTGTCTTATTCTTACAGCAATTATATGCGTAAGAGTGGCATGTTGTGTTAGCCCTACGTTACCTGAACTGCACTTGGATTATCTTATACTCAGCTCTACATATTATCACTCACTACGAACCGTTTTGACTTGTTCAATTGGCTGGCATTTGTCCAGGCGTGTCCGACCAGCGCAGCGGACGGCACGACCGACTGTCATATGTCATGTGAGCAATGACGGCTCGGTGGTCGGCGCCGTGACCATCGTGCCGTCACCCGTCACCTGTCACCCGTCACCCGTCACACGTCGTATGACAGGGTGTTGATACTGGTCCGGCTGAAGAGTCTGACGGCCTCGTCGAGCCTGACGGACGAGCGCGTTGGGTTTGGTCGCTCTCGAAGAGTCAAACGGACGGCTGCCGCGCGCCGCCGCGCGGTCGCGACAGTTTGGATGACAGTCGTCATCACAACCGCCCTGTTATCTCTCGGACGATGGTGTCGAATCTGATCAGACTCGGTCAGGCTCGAGTGCACCAGGCAGGGCGTGAGGCCCGGCGGCCGCGGTGCGTCATCGGCAGCGGGCTGATGATGGTCCACAGCGTTTGTGACAGCTGGGTCTCGGGCGTCACCGACGACACGCCGCTGGCGGCGGCGGCGGCAGCGTCGGCGCGAGGCAGCGCGGTGTCCGTGTGGCTGTCGACGCACAGCTGGGTCAGCAGCTGGTTCATCAGGTCATGCTTGGTCAGCGGTGCGGTGTCTGTGTGGCTGTCGGCGCGCAGCTGGGTCAGCAGCTGGTCCCCCAGGTCATGTTGGGTCAGCGGCGTCGGGCCGGTAGTAGCGGTCAGTTGCCTGGTCTTTCCTGGTCTATTCAATCCAGGTCAGGACGAACGGCAAGGATTCAATAACAATGCAAGTTGATTTTGATAGTAACACAAGCTGTTGAATAAGTGGACTGCTACGGTTGGTATCACAAGCTGGCGTTAAGCCAACTGAAGGACTGCATTCCGTGGATGCGGATAAATACGGCTTCGAACAATACATGATCTGGACGTGGAGCGGAACACCGGGAGGAGAAAGCTGAATTGGCTTTGGGTGACTTTCGGTGGTCGGCTCCAGCTGTCCGCGTTGACGGTGATTGCTGGTGACTGCTGTGTGACACGCGACGTGCAGGTCTCCCACGCGGGCGCGGCCGCACCGTGCGGCCGTGTTCAGCTCCCCGGTTGGTGGGGTTTGACCTAAAAACAGGTGCCGTTCCGTCCCAAAGCCGAGCAAATCTCCGTCTCAGGTCGGACGGGTCTCTGTATCAGGTCGAACGTGTCTCTGCCTCAGGTGGGACGCGTCTCTGTCTCAGGTCGGACGCGTCTCTGTCTTAAGTCGGACGTATTCGACAGGAGCGAGCAGCATAACATGTTGTCCGTGCGGAAATCATTGCGCGGATCGTGATAAAATGTATGCAGCCACTTTGTTTAACTTGTTTACAACTTGTCAAAAAATATGAAATCAAATCATAGCAGCAAACACGTACCTCTAACACATACAAACACATAACACATACAAACACATATCTTTCGCATGATTGAGCTATAATGTCGATGCCCAAGGTATACAACTGGACACTGTGGAAAGACGACAGCTATTTCCCCTGACACCTATATCTTATCATTTGTCATATTCATATTATCTTATCATTCATGGGTTTGTCACAAAAGGCCTTCGCAACAGCGGAGGGGCGGCGCGCCAGCGAACGGCGTGCATACCACCAAGGTCGCGGTGTCGAGCGCAGCCTGAGATGGAAGACGCACTGTGGAACTGTACTTCAAACCCTTGGTCAAAATCCGGCACGCACCATAGCTAGTTGACAAGATGTGCAGTTTACAAACCTTGCAAGTAGTTGTTGACAAACTGTGAAAACAGGCGGATGATATCGCAGTATTGAGTGGTTGCACCGCCTTGGGACGGCATGAACCAGTGGTTCTATTCCTAAGTTCATGTTTGTTCAATGAGTCTTCGAGGCCCCATCGTGTTCAGCTAGGAGTGGCATTCATCACATATAGGTCTCCCGGTTGAATGGAAAACTCGCACAGATGAACGTAGTACGTAAGCTCTCTTAAAACCTCTGCCCAGGGATATTTCGCGAAGACGTTTGCGTGACAGAGAGGAATAGGGTACATGCATGACACCATGTGGTGTTCAATTACTTGTGTTGAAAATTAGTTCAGCTAAACCATTTGTAACGGGCGATCTCACTCGAGCCGGTGCGGGACCGAGCCTTATCAGAGCCATCATAGAGGCCGGGCTCACCACAGCCGGCGCTGAGGCTGGGCTCATCAGAGCCGGCGCAGAGGCCGAGCTCACCAGCGCCAGCACAGAGGCCGAGCTCACCAGCGCCAGCACAGAGGCCGGGCTCACCAGATCCAGCACAGAGGCCCAGCTCACCAGATCCAGCACAGAGGCTGAGCTCACCAGATCCAGCACATAGGCCGGGCTCACCAGAGCCAGCTTTGTGGCCAATTTCACCGGAGCTGGCGACCAGCTGCGGGGCCCGTAGAGACGCCTGGAACTGTTCATTGTGTGCGAAACTTAACTTCACTTCGCGAAATTTTGAGCAGTTATTTAAAAAACGGACATAGTAATAAGGCTCAAGTTCCTAACCGCGGGGACACCGCTAAAAATTTGGGGTGGGTACCTCATTATGGTGGGCATGGCCCCGAAAGCAGATATCAGGTTCGTCCTGTGGAACAACAGCTGAGAAGCATGACAAACGCTTTGCACAATCGAAGTGGTGAATGTGAACTCCGTGTGAAATGTGAATGTGAACTTTACAGCGCAAGGAGTTCCCATTGAGCGAATTTGCGCATAGCAACTTCGTATCACAATGACGGGGAACTGTATACGGGGAATTCAAGTGACGGGAACCTAAGATAACGAGGAACTATGCACTGCGTTACGAAACCGCGGGGCCAATTTGAAATATTTAATCATCAGAATATCGATCACTTCATAAGGTGACACCCGTCAAAAATTCAAGACCTCTTAAGGTCACCCTAAAACGTTTGTCGCTAAATGAGTTTCTAAGTAACTTTTTAAATTCACCAACATCCCAAACAAAGCTGAAGGGCTGATGAGCAGACGAAAGTGATGACTACTGTGATGGAATGAATGGGAATGAAGCGCTGGCTGAAGCTGATTTAAGGTATCATTGTTATTAAAGTTTTGGGTCTTCCACAATGTCTAAACACATACGGCACTGTCAGGGCTCAACATGTGAACTTTCGGAACACTGTCAATCGTTCAAGTGTCTCCACACATTGTCTGTCTTTTTTTACTTGCTCGAAGTGCTCTTCAGTTCTGTTTGTGGCATTGTATGTTAAAGAGAAGGTGCTACCTAGAAAGTATGACACACATTGTTTTATTTTTCTTTACCTATAAATAACCTTTGCGGAATAAATAAAATGGTGCGGTGCTTTGTCGCTGTGGTCAACCTCCCCTTCCCTTGGGTAAATTATTTTGTGCCCCTGAGCTTTGTCCCTCTCCCTGGTCATTGCCCCCCCCCCCCCCCACCCCGGCGATGTTTCTAAACCTAAGCGAAGATTCAACTTTCGAGTCTTCGCCTTCGGTCCCAACCAGACGCTCGAACAGCTGGAAAATTTTTATGTTGCAGTATTTCTCCTCTCGTGAAATTTAAGTCCACCACTCATGAATTAGCCTCTGACGGACGTTTCCAGCCGCGTTTAGCGCGCCCTGTGGGAGTTCTCACATTGTTGGCCAGCACACCGGGCCGTCCGTTGCCGCGAGTTACCGAGATATAACAATGGGGTCCTGCTAATGCGTCGGGGTTCAATGTTACGCACACTTGCTTCGCCTGCCACACGGTATGGGCATTTGTACATGAAAAACTTCGTTTAGTGTTCACCGCAGAGCAAAGCACAGCGCCAGAAAGGGAAAGATGTCTTCACTACAGCTGCATATTATTTTGTTGCTTAGCCCAAACGTTATTCAAATTTAACAAATGCGCCTGAACCATAATCACAGATGCTTGGTTTCAGAAATATACCTTGGTTAAGGCGCAATGGCAGCTCACATATTCGTCGCCGTGCAAGATTCAGCATGTAACTTAAATGAAAACACTTGAAGGATTCCCAATAAAAGCCACAGAGTCCCATCCTCTTCTTCGTATTCTCCCGGAACCTATCCTAGGGGCCCCAGTGCGGAGTGCCCAGAAAAATCGAGCTGCACGACTTACGTTGGTTAGCGCCGAAATGAAACGAGCATTTTCATCGCGCATCCGCACCATACAGCCCAAGCACATGTAATTCCCGATTTGGAGTTCCCTCATTGCTCGACGGCCGGCCCCGGCGCCCCGTACCGGCGCGGCCCACTGCCAACACCGCCGCCTACTGTCAGGTCTCCGAATCAGCTGGCATTGGTGCCGTGTGCAGCCAGGCTCGCGCCATGTACGAAGGGCGGCGCCCGTCTAGCGTTCACAACGCGTGCACAATGCCAACGGAACGGCCACGCTGGCACTGCAATGCGGAGGGTGCAAATCTTTACACGTGATCGACCGATTGGCATAACCAGATGCACAAAAACGCACCAGGAAACGTCTTTGCTGATCTAGAATAGGGCTCTCATATAAAAAGGATCGGGCTAAGCAAATGAGAGGAGCGACTCGGGCGCTAAATGATGGCTATGGGGGCTCAAGGCTGCGGGCCCATTTGAGCTTATGCCGTTTTTGACGGCATTCTGGCCAACCTAGTCCATTGCTTCCAGCAAAGCGCACATTGCACAGCGGCTATGCAATGTGAGCAGATACATCAGTTCCAAAAGATCGCGAATATATGGAAGTGCCATTCACAGTGACGTCACAAAAATGAAAGAACCACTACCTCACGAGTTTTTTTATGCAATATAAGATAATTGTCTAGAACATAGCAAAAAAACGGAATATCGTAATTTAACGGTAGCATTTAGCACCTTTAAAGCCGTTTGAGCGACAACCTGCACTTGAAATTCTCAAATACGCGCAAGAAGACTTTTAGTCAGCGTTTTAAATTCATATTACCCAAATTATATGACTGACCTTGTGCGAATACAGCGCGCATCCGGCCGACGTGACGTCAGTCCTTTCTCGTGCGGAGACCGTACGTGAGGCGCGCAGGGCGGATTCCCTGGCCCCTACCGATTTTTCCGGGTAAGTTGTGGGGGTATGCGCCCCCTTCATTGTTTTCCGTTTTGAGAATGCAAGAATCTCACACCGTTTGCTGTCCTTCTGTAGCTCTTCTGACCAAAAGTGGAAGAGATTATCACAAGATACAATTATGGCGCGTTTCTAGGATGTCATGCTTTGTTGAGTATGAACATTGTGCATGCATGTCGGTCTTGTTTGACATCGTCATTTAATAATTGTCTCCAAATTTGTTTTGTTCTGGATGAAAGGAGCCATGTGCTTGTTTGCTTTTCATGTTTGCGCTAAGCCCTTTCCAGATGTTTTCCGATGGTGCCATGCAGCTGTTCTGGCTTGGTGGATGAATGGTGACTCATCAACCTGGTCACATGAATGACCTCATTCATTCCAAAAAACATCAGTTCTGGTATTTTAGGCTGATATATCCTGGAACCCTGTTCTCTAAATGTTGGTGCAGGTAATGTAGATGTTTTTATTCTTTAATCAGGGAAACTATAGAAAGTATGTTTGGAATGCAATCAGCATATTGCTTTTTTATTGTGTTGCTTCATGGAAACTGTTTGTTAATGTCACTGCCAAACATCAGCATCTCTTCTTCATCTTTTCTTCTGAATTTGTAATTGCCTCATTCTTTCTGAACATCGGACACTTCTGAAACATAAATTAATGTTGATACGGATTTACATGCATGAATCAAAACTAGCAGTATTTCATGAGTTATATTTAAGGAGTGGTCTATACATATGTGCAAACTAATGGAATGCCAGCACTGCCTAGTGAGACTGAACTGGCTAACTTGTTTTTGTAGCTCTGCAAGTTACATATGGTGCATACTGGAATTTGAGTTCATATTGAATGGTGTTCCTAAGTTATGAAATTTTATTTTCAATATATTTTCAACTGGCATAGGTATGTAGCTATGCTTCATCTCATCTGGCATTCTCACTTTATATTTTACTCACGCCAGGCTTTGGTCCCAGACTCCCAATACAAAATTCTGGCCTTGCTTGTGCTGAGGTATTGGACAAAACAACATGTGCCTGGATCCCAAGGTTGGATCTAAGATGCAATAGGGTTCCATATGTATGGGAATGTACAATCTTATCTTTATCTTATTTTTGGCTCCAGGTTTATGTCTGGAAAACACTCCCATATTTTTCAGCTTAAGTCATGGCAACTTGCTAATTTGCCATCATATGTAAGTCTTGAACACATTTTCTGGAACACAAATTACACATATGCTGCATGCTATTTAAACTTCCAGCATTCCACTGATCTATGAGCTGAGCGATGATGATGGTAGCTTGGCAATCAGGCCACATGCATATTTTAACAAAATGGTGCTCAAGAAGTTTCATTATACAGCATATACAGCAAATTGCTGAAGTTTAGTTCTGTCAACTGTAAACAAACAGCTATCTAACAGAGAGGTCTGCATGTCATTTACTCACTGTGTTTGTAGCATAATGCTTAGCAAGTAGTATAATGAGTGTGGAGTAGCTTCTGTACCCAATGTGGTCATAAAACTTCAGACATTTTCTTCATGATAAGCTTTTGTAAGCATTTTCAAAGAATGGGGAAGTTTTTGGGTGCTGTAATTGCAAATTTAAATGAAGTTTGAAGGTGGCTGTAGAAGAAATTTTTAATTTGCTTTTTGAAAACATGGTTTTTTTACTCAGTTTTTTTTTGCCAAGGGAAGTGAATTGTGTTGCCTCATCATGATTTTTTTTGCTACACTTTCATTGACCACAGAAGCCTGCAAATCAATCTTATGCACCTTTATGTCGAACCCCAGCAGGTTAACTTCATGGACAATTGGTTAGATGTGGTTGGGAGGGGTCTGTGCCCCATAAACTTTGAAATGGGCTTAAACTGCTCCACTAGAAATTGTTCCTAATGTTATAATCTAGTGTGTGACAGATGCTTTTTTATCTGATCCTCAAAAAGTGAAGCTTGATGTAAATGGGTGGTTGTCGGTATGCAAACAGGTGCGAAGGGTATTTGAAAATGACATTTAAGCCAGGTTTGTTCCTTAAAAAAAAAAATAGATCTTCACTCTTAGCACAAAGAATATGATTGCAGAATGAATGGGTTTGTAAGGCTGGTCTAGGAGCCACAGTGTGTTTGCATCACCTCCAATTGGCCTTTTTACAATGCCAGTGGAGGTCATTTGCCCCACTATTGACTTCATCATTTCAGTGCTTTATCTTAAATTCTACTGCTGCATTTGTTGACACTGAATTGTAGATGGCAACCTTGATCTGGCAAAAATGCATGCTCTGGTAGGATGCCTATCCAATCATCCATAAAAGCCCCAAGGATGTCCCTGTGTGGGATAAGGCTCGTCTCGAGAGGTCTCTCACAATTGCCACATTATTTCCACTCCACTCACTGCTCGATCATGCCATGCTCTGCGTAGCCAGTGCTAGCTGAAAGGGCTCTAATCACAGCCAAACCTTATAAATGGCCGTGACATTTTGGCGCACATGTATCCGTGACGCGCGTCAGGTCCTGCCAAAGGCGCAGATGCCGCCTGCGTGGCCTCGTCCAGCAGCCTCAGTGTGCACACCAGGTATAAGGGTGACTTGTGACGTGCAGTCGATAGCTGTGTGATGCCCAGTGATACAGAGAATCACCAACTCTCTGCATCAGTCGCCAAACAGGCTCCGTTACCAACTCGACCAGTTGACGTGATTGACGGAGTTGATGCCGGCCAACGGCTGCGGACGCACACCGTCCCAGCCCTGCAATGGTCATCAGACAATGGCTTCTTGACGGGTCTCCTCAGCAGAACCTGCGAGCATCGTCAGAGGAATGGCTCCCGGCTGATAGCCCAGTCTTCATTCATTTGGGTAACGGGTCCGACTATGCGTTGGACCGACGGAGCGAAAGCTTAAGCGGATGGATGCCGCAGTATACATTTTATTAAATTTGTATTGCAATATAAGCGACTACACAGTCTCGAACCAAACAGCCGTGCAGTGACTCGCGTCAAGCTTCACAAGTGCCTGCTTCGTTTGAGATGAAGTCGCCCTCATTGTGAGAACGGCGCCAACAAGTGTCTTGCTGCGTCCAGCTACTTTCGGAACTTGGGCACCCTCTTTCACATTATAGTCGGCCATTTGTCCAGCGGGTACATACTGAGCCATTTCCTCGGGTAATGCTCGCTGATCCCGTTGAGGAGACCCGTTAAGAAGCGGTAGTTACAACTGTTCTATGCAGATATCAGGCGTGACGAGGTGCGGCCGCACCAGCTGCCCAACGTCCGCTTCGATACCAACAACCACATAGATCGATGTGTTATTATGAAGAGTTTGTAAGGAATCCGCCACGGACTGCGTCACTGGGCGTCGCAGAGCTGCACAGTGCGGGTCACACGTTACCCCGTACCCGGCGCGTGCACAGGCCGTGGGGTATGGCTCGTCACACAGGCCGTAAAGTGTTGAGTGCAGCTGGTGGCGTGGGCGACGTTTACAGTGGTGGGACGGGACACTCGCCATGGTTGCGTATGCGCAAGAGTGCGATGCCGGTGAACATTCCCGTGATTGATGTGTTGCCGTTGGGGCCCGCGCGGCGCTTGTCGTGCGGTGTTGACGTGACCGACGTTGTTTGGTCGGCATTGCCAAGCTGCCGCCACTTTCCCACGTGGGATTGGCCTTTACGATTTCTAATGGATTCACACTTGGCGACTGGTTCGTTTTCAACACTGCCATCTTTAGAAAAGGCTTGGTTGGAGGTGACCCGATGGTACCACGGCTGCTAGGCGTTTTTTCCGGGACCACCCATTTTTTTATATTAGGGTCGAAATGCTGGTGTGACCTATAGTGTGTTTGACAGAAATAAAGCTAGTCAAAGGTTTTTTTTAGTACAGCTTCCATGTCTACTTTTCTAGCTCGAGCAAAGTATCTGAGTTTATCCAGCTCCCTGTTCAGGTCCACTTGACCGTCAGCCGGGTGTTAGGTATTCTACAATTCATATGCTTTGATGGGGTAGATGTAATGGACGCCGCAACAGTTTGGGACACAAACCTCGTCACCCACCTCCAACTGATTGCCCATTGAATTAACCTTTCTGTGTTCCTTTTATGCACGTAAAGAACTGATCTGCTGTCTTCAGCTACTGGGATGCTACACCCGGTGCACAGCGTGCTCGTCCGCTCAACACATTCGCTGCGAGCGGGTGCCTAAAGATCCTTATTGGAAGAGTAGGGAAACGGCATGGAAATGCATGATAAAGGCATATAAATCACCTCCGTTGTCATAGCCCGCGGACAACCCGAAGAAACCGCTCCTTTTGGAAAAATTTGGAAAGGTTTCGTGCTCAAGTTTAAGATTTTAGCGAAAAGTATGCGGATGCGCTCTCAAAAGCGGCCTGTGGCCACCTGAACCTTCTGTCTTAAAGTCTGAAATAGTTGAGGTGAGGATGTAATGACAACGCCTGGTAACTCACTATTCACTTTATTTTTACAACCCAAACTAATGGGACGGGTCATGGAAGATGCGGGAACCTTTTTAAGTATCGAGTTTTAAGTCCAAGCATTTTGATTAGTTGGAATCTTGTGTTCAGTGCTCATGCTAATCAGAAGGTGGTTGCGTGAGGCCTGACACCCACCGTACGATCACGCAGTTCTTTATCAACGGCAGAATCGTGCAACGAAAGCAGGCAGGCGACTTTTCATGTGACCGGCAAAGCGATGCTCTCGCCTCATGTTGCGTTTTGAAAGAGATGCACATTTGATATGCATCCCAACACATTGTGTAACGGTGCCAGCTCAGGCCGCTTATGGCTGCCCCAATTATTTGTTAGCGCAATCGACGTAGTGACAGAAATCGGGCAAACTGGACCTATTCTTTCATATATCAGTGTGCTTGGTCGTGGGGGTCATTTGGAACGGAGATTAGAAGGTTTAAATTTTTTAATTTAGCCATGAACTTTGGTTTCTTGCGAGTCACTGTTCATGTGCACGAGCCTGTCTGCATGCTCCGCTTGCAGAACCATGCCGTCTGAGTCGTCCAGGAAGCGGCAGGCTGCCAAGAAGGACGCTGCCAAGAAGAAGGGCGCTCCCAAAAGCAAGAAACCAGAGGCCGCCGAGGTGTCCAACGGCAACGACTCTCAGCAAAACGGAGCGCAGAATGGAACGTCCACCAATGGCGAGGTCAAGGCCATGACGGACGAAGGTGAGCCAGGGACTGGAGGACTGCGCGAGACGCTCGCTCCATGTGTGTGTGGTTTGGTGTGTGACATGCGGGTGTTGACGTAGGGCGTTGTCATGTATCGTTCGTTGGCGGTTGTCTCGATGGGCCCGTGGCCCATGTCTCCATGTCGCCGACAGGTTGGACAGCGGAGGACGTGTTGCTTGACCCGTGTCTCCGGCTCCGTCTGACCGCACCGCCAGCGTCTTGTCGCTACACCCTGTGCCGTGCTGGCGGCCGTTGACGCCTCGTGCTGGCACCGCCCGCAGAGAAGCTGTGCGCCCAGCTGGAGGCGGAGCTGGCCATGGCGGCCGAGGCGCGCGCCTGCACGGGCGTCATGGGCGTCCACCCGCGCAGCCGCGACATCAAGGTGTCGGGCCTGTCCATGAGCTTCTACGGCTCCGAGCTGCTGCAGGACACGCACCTGGAGCTCAACTGTGGCCGCCGATACGGCCTGATCGGCGCCAACGGCAGCGGTGAGCGCGCCGGCCCCGTGCCGGCAGCGGCCCCCGCCACGGTCCGGTCAGGCTCTTCGCTCTCGGCGGCCGTGACAAGGATGACGCAGTCTTGGTGTCGAGGTGGCGATTTGTTGTGTTGTAAATGTGAAAGTGCGCGGCTTCAGACGGCAGGCTTGCGCGGTGGAACGTCCGCAGGCTCTCACGGCTGTGCGGGCGTTCCGTTAAGCCCAGACTCCATTCTGCGCCGCCCGTGAGCCGCCGCCCCCCCCCCCCCCCCGGATCCAGTAACGGTCACGCCGGACCGGCGCCTGACCTCGGCTTGCTCTGCCCTCAGGCAAGTCGTCGCTGCTGCACGCGATCTCCAACCGCGAGATCCCCATCCAGGACATGGTGGATGTGTTCCTGCTGGCGCGCGAGATGCCGGCCTCGGAGAAGACGGCGCTGCAGTGCGTGATGGAGGTGGACCAGGAGCGCGTGCGGCTGGAGCGGCTGGCCGAGGAGCTGGCCCACTGTCCGGACGACGAGAGCCAGGAGGAGCTGATGGACGTGTACGAGCGGCTGGACGAGCTGGGCGCCGACACGGCCGCCGCCAAGGCCGGCTACATCCTGCACGGTCTCGGCTTCACCACGGTCAGTGGAGCATGCGGGCGCGGCGGACGGCCGTCTGCCGTGTGGTGGCCGGCGACTGGGGGCTCTGCCTGCCGCAGCTGCGTGCAGCCCATGGCGTGGCATGTGGGAATTCGAAGCTGCAATGAGGTCGGAGTTTTGGTTTTAGCACCCGAGAGTGATAAGAGCAAAGGACAAGGTTTGGAACACCAGTGGAGGCAAAAGTAGAAATGCATATTGGCATTCGAAAACAAATTACACGCTGACAGGTTAGTGCCATGTGAGAGGCTGAACCTTGTTTTCAGAGCAAACATGACTTGCATCACCCAAATCGCAAAGCAACTACAAGCCATGCCTACGAACGGCTTCGTCGTCTCATGATGCCTATGCACAATGCCCCGGCGCTGTAACACATGCACAGGTCATTCCCAAACTAAGTTTTATCACGCTCCTCGACATACATGTAATCAACTATTCCTCTGTCTGAGTTCAGGCTTGAGAAGGACTGCACCAGTATCCAGAAACAATGGGTGAGATACAACGATTGTACTCAGCTTCGGACGGATTGTTGACGAGAAGGTGACTACTGCAGCTGAAATGTTTCTTATCCTGCGCGTATTTACTGCCGCCCTTGTAGCCTAGGAAAAGATGCTGAGACCGTTATCCAGTGGCACTGGATGATGGTTCAGGTACGGGTGCGTTGTTTGGCCCCAAAGGAAAGGCCATCTGGCAGGTGTTGAGCGACGGCCAGCACACAGGTCCGGCTGGCCGTGCGGTGACGTTGCCCGACTCGAAAAATCCTGCGCAGGCCTATGTGGCGATAGTGCTGAGGGAAAGTTGCGTTATGAAGATGGTGATTCACCGCTGGTAGTGGGTTGGGGTCGTGCAGCAAGATTGACTAAGCCGCTACTGCGAATCCGGGGCCACCCGTGCAGGCCATTCAGGAAAAAGTTCCCTGTGCCCCCGCCGGAAAAGTATGCTCACTGGTGATGAACAAACGGTGCAGAATCGGTGTTTAGAATGGAATTAAAATATAATGGAATGCGGTGAACGCATTCGTGAAAAGTTCGAAATCAAGAGGCTGTGTTATGGAATGCTAATGTCCCAGAACATCCTCGCAATAGCTCAATTTTTTTGTTTAAGTTCCCCGGGTACTGACTGCCTGGTGAGTTTACTTCGGTGTAAAATTGCGTTTATGTTGAATTGCAGATGGAGCGAGTAGTGACTGCGGCGAAAGCGGTTGAAGCGTCCAGAGGTAGCCTTCTCGGGGCGCACATTCCACGCATTGCGTGCTACGGGAGCCAGATTTCCGCTCCCGGGCGTCATGTGATGTTTCGGATGGACAAGGCCTGTCCGCCGCGGCGGCCTGGCACGTCCGCACGTGCGGCAGCCTCTCCAGCTGGCCGACCCGCCCGGGGCGCTGACGTCCGCTCGTGTGACCGGCAGGAGATGCAGCAGCGCCAGTGTAAGGACTTCTCGGGCGGCTGGCGCATGCGCGTCGCCCTGGCGCGTGCTCTGTTCGTGCGGCCGCACCTGCTCATGCTGGACGAGCCCACTAACCACCTGGACCTGAACGCGTGCGTCTGGCTCGAGGAGGAGCTCAAGACGTACAAGCGCATCCTGGTGGTCATCAGCCACTCGCAGGACTTCCTCAACGGTGAGTCGGTGGCGGCGCCGCCGGCCAGTGGCTCGGTGAACGTTTTCGCGGGTTGACCTCCACGGTACAGCGGGCTGGGACACCGGCGGCCGGCGGCTCGGGAGGGAGTTGAGCGTTCCCAGGGCGTCAGTCGGAGCAGTCGTGCAGCGGGCGCGAACCGCCGCCAGGTGGCGGGAGTGAGAATGGCGCCATCTGTCGGATGGGCGTTAGTGCCCGAGTTGACAAGTGATGTGCTCTGTAGATGTTCATTGCAGAGCGTTTTGCGGGGTGTCGTCTTCTTCATTTTTATTTTCGGTGTACGCATGCTGGCTTCGCGTTAGTTTGTCCTATTATTTCGGTGTCATATCTTCTCTGATTGCATGCTCGCATGGTATACTTGAACTCACAGAAATCTTGTGGCACTGGGAGCACAGAAGAAGTGCAACAGTAAGATACGTGCAGGGCTTTAGGTCGTCTACTTCATTGGCTCTGTCCTGGTTTCTGCTGTCCAATGTCATAAAATAGCATGGTAACCTCAATATCGTCCTTCGTCTGCACTCGATGTTGAGCAACTTGACATACACATTTAATAGTCACTGTTGTAGTTTCAATATTGCCCGTTCGTCATGTATGATGTGACATGCGTGCTGGTCGTTCTCTTTGCAGGTGTGTGTTCGAATATCATCCACCTAGACAATAAGAAACTGCAGTTCTACACGGGTAACTACGACATGTTCGTGCAAACTCGCTGTGAGCTGATGGAGAACCAGATGAAGCAGTACAAGTGGGAACAGGACCAGATCGCTCACATGAAGGTGAAGATCACGTGTTTTGTATTGTCCAATTGCCTGCCAGTGCAAGCTGTAGGTAGTGTAGCCTACTACCACTCACCATGTGCTGGTCACCTGCCTGAGTCTGCACACAGGAATGGAATGCGCCCTTCACATGTGTGAAATTGCATTTGACTGCCTCGTTTTCCTCGTGTGGTGAAGGATAACCCCGGGGGAAGTCCAACAGGTGATAGTGTTTGGGCCGGATATCGATTACATCAAGCATCTTCGCTCGTTTTACCAAGATTGCTGCCGTATTTTTATGCTGCGATTTATTTTAACTTTGGCTGTTTTGTTGTTAAGGCGTACCCCTGCATTCGGACGTCGGTTACACCGTCATATGCACTCTGTGACCTCTGACCGGCGTTATGGGCCCTTTATGGTGCATAATCAAGCAGTTAGTACGTTCCTAAACTCAGTTAATTATCCTTCAATGTCGTGTAACATGAACATCGTTCTATTGACACGATATGTGCCCACTACCATATGACTGCCGCACTTTGGACGCCTTATGTCACTCGCATAAGCACAGTTCCTGGTTCCGTGCGGCACTCTGCCGCCGTGTTTCGCTTAGTTTGCAGCCTGTTCCTCCCACCCTGGCCGTAACGTTCCCATTCAAATATGGAACCTCTCGTATGGGTTGTTGAGAACCGCATTGCTCAAGTGTGGCATTTTGCGTGCATCCTGCTCTGCGTCTGACACTTTTCGTCTGATTGTGTTCCACATCCATGCCACTGTGCGTCACCACGAGCTGTGCGGCGGGTCCATTGGCGTTCCCCGGGGCACTGTGTCGGCCGGGGCTCCGGCTGCCTGTCGGAGCCCCGGCCGCACCCTGGTGGGTGTTCCCTCCAGCCCGCTCCGTGCAATGTGGCCGTTGTTCCCTGGCTGAGCGCGTCGTCATCGCACCACGCCCGCCGGCCGGCAGAACTACATCGCGCGCTTCGGCCACGGCTCGGCCAAGCTGGCGCGCCAGGCGCAGTCCAAGGAGAAGACGCTGCAGAAGATGGTCGACAAGGGTCTGACAGAGCGGGTGACCGGCGACAAGCAGCTTTCCTTCTACTTCTTCGACTGCGGCACCATCCCGCCGCCGGTCATCATGGTGCAGGTGCGGCGCCGAGCCCTGCCGGGCGCGGGCGTCCGACGCCGGCCCGTGCCCGGCAGGACACGGGAGTCTGGTGAAGCGTGGCGCGGACCCGGTCCCGGTCCCGGTCCCGGGACCACTGGTCCGCGCCGAGGCGGCTGGCCTGGGGCTGCTCCGACATTTCGGAAGCGGAGGGAGAGGGGTGTGCACGTCGTGCACGCGCGGCGAGGAACGCGGACGGGCGAGTGCTGGCGTGTGCCATGTTGTCGGCGGAGGGGATGGAGCGGAGCTCTGGACGGGTGTTGAGACTGAGAAGTTGCTCACTTCTGCAGCAGAAGAGACCTGACTGGCGTAGCTGTTCGGAGTTACATGACGGTTGACATGAGAGTCGACCGTTCAGACTTTGAGAACTTTTAGGTGGCCCGTCAGACATAAGATGGGTTGGTGGATTGTTACGAGCACTGTGCCTTCTTTGAGACAGCCGGCCGACTTTTCATCGCGGTAGTGGAAGGCATTTGCTTTGCATTCTTGATGCAGCGATTGAAAAAAAACGCTTGATAGATGTGCAGATAAACAGCAGCGATGGCTGCCGTGTAACATCATCGCGCTTTCGTTAACGCAGAACGTGAGCTTCAAGTATGACGAGGGCCTTGACTACATCTACAAGAACCTGGAGTTTGGCATCGACCTGGACACCCGTCTGGCGCTGGTGGGACCCAACGGGGCCGGCAAGTCAACACTGCTTAAACTGCTCTATGGGGAGGTGAGCGCGGCGGAGTCATTTACTGAATCGCAGGCAGGTGCTGAAAGATATGAGCGCGGGTGCTAGCTACCATTTGGCGCAAACATTCTGAGTGTTCATTATGGTTTGCTTCAGTTATTTTTCAGCGGGAGGGGGGGGGGGGGGTGGCCCGGGACGGCTATGGGTCCGTGTGCTAAAGTGCGGCAGAGGGTGACCCAGGGGTGACTATGGGTCCGTGTATTAGAGTGCGGCAGAGGGTGGCCCGGGGCGGCCATGGGTCCGTGCGTTGGAGTGCGGCGGAGGGTGGCGGTGCAGCTGACCCTCGTTTGTCTCCGCGCGTCACCAGCTGTCGCCGACCACCGGCATGATCCGGAAGAACATGCACGTACGCATCGCGCGCTACCACCAGCACCTGCATGAGCTGCTCGACCTCAACCTGACGCCGCTCGAGTACATGCTCAAGGAGTTCCCCGAGATCAAGGAGAAGGAGGAGATGCGCAAAGTCATCGGTCGCTACGGCCTCACCGGCAAGCAGCAGGTAACGTGACGGCGGTGCCAGGCCGCGGCCAGCACCGCCGCGCGCCAGCACCGGCGCTTTGTTGGGTGACGGTGTGTGTTATTGAGGAATGTCAACAAGGTTGTGTAGAGCAGAAGCTGCACGTGTAATGTGTCTTATGATTAAATTTGCAGGGATATGGTGGACAATAAACCATTCATGGTGTATGTGTTTAGATATGAAAATATATTAACATATGAATTATACAAATCGATTATTGAAATATAAGGTAGGGCGTGGTATGAGCAGAGATCAGGAGTTGTTTTTTTTTTGCAATTTTAGTGATACCAATGCAAACGTGCTTGGGCTTTACAATTGCTGCCACGTCAGTAATTGCAAAGCCAAAGCACAGTCAACCTCCTGGTCGGTTGACTGCGTCAGTGTCCTCCCCCGGCTTCACTGCTGGACTTGCCGGTAAGCTGGCCGGGCTTCAGCATAAGAGGCTGGCGCTGGGTAACGCGGTGCGCCGGCGGCCGCTCCCGCCCCCGCGGCGTCCGTGTGTGGGTGTGGCCGTCGGCTGACGCGGCGGCGGCCGGCGGCGGCAGGTGTGCCCGATCCGACAGCTGTCGGACGGCCAGCGCTGCCGCGTGGTGTTCGCCTGGCTGGCCTGGCAGTCGCCGCACCTGCTCTTCCTCGACGAGCCCACCAACCACCTGGACATGGAGACGATCGACTCGCTGGCCGAGGCCATCAACAACTTCAGCGGCGGTCTGATCCTGGTCAGCCACGACTTCCGCCTCATCAGCCAGGTGGGCGCCGCCGCGTCGTCGGGCAGGCATCGGGCCGCTTCGCGACGGTCCGCTTGTGCCTCTGTCGGGCAGAGAGCGGCTGGATGCTCGGTCAGCTGAGTGTCAGGAATGATTCGTGTGCCCTGCGCAATCCCAGCGTGGGGTGCTACACGTACGACTGACAGCCATCGCCTTGTCCTGCCATGAATACGTGCGGTCTAATTTGGATGAGGGTGAGCTGGTTCCGTTACGCGCATCGTGCAGGTGTGTATTGTCCAAGGCTGCTCGTAGCCGATAGCTGTCCTTTGCGATCCAGGTGGCTGAGGAAATCTGGATCTGTGAGAAACAGGCGGTCACGAAGTGGGAGGGTGACATCATCAGCTACAAGGAGATGCTGAAGACGCAAGTGATGAAGAGGAACGCCAAGGCCAAGAAGAAGGCGGCCTGGTAACGGAGCGGCTCCTAGGCTTTTCCAATTGGCGCGTCCTCCTAGCTGGCATCCAGCCCCACTAGAGCGACGCGTTATCTGTCTTCTCCTGCGTGTGGCGCGTCCCTGACCAGGGCCGCACATGCCACCTCGACAAACAGCACGGCGCGGCGCCGCGCGCCAGCCGGCGACGCCACAGACGGAGCAGCGCCCAGCGGCGGGACCGGCGTGGCCGACGCACAGCACACAGCATACTTGTCTCCCCAGCCGCGCACGCATGACCAGACCCAGCCGACTGACAGCGCTCCGACAGGAGGCTCATCCGACTGACAGCAGAGAGCGAGCGACGCCACCGAAGCACAGCACATCAGACAGGAGGCGGCCTGCCGAGAGCACGCGAGTCGACGGACTGACGGCACGCTAGCAGGCGGCTCGCATCACACAAACACACCACTGCCGGCTGACATGACGACACGCGACGCCGCGGCACGACTGACTCGACTGACCACCGCCGGCCCACCGGCCTAGACTGCACGACACACGCACACACACACACACACAAACACGCTGATCCGACGCGACCCGACCTCACACCATGCCCCGATCTGACCTGACGACCGTGTCCCCACCTGACCTTACGACCGTTACCCGACGTCACCGTGACTCGACTTCTCAACCGTGATTTGACCATACAACCGTGACCCGACCTCGCAACCGTGATCCGACCCCACAGCCGTGACCCGACCTGACCTCACAACAATGACCCGATTTTACAACTGTGACACGACCTGACCTTACAACCGTGACCCTACCGACTCTACCCTACCCTACAACCGTGACCCTACCGACTCCACCGTACCCCACAGCTGTGACCCTACGCACTCACAAGACACAGACGATCCGGCGACCCTGGTCACCCAGACGTGCCGGCCACTCTGCGGAGCCCGGCCGCGCGGTCCGCGCTGCCGCCGCCGCACCGTACCGCGGGTCACACACCACCGCCGCCAGCGGCCGTGGCCGGGGCGTTGCAACGCCTCGGGCGCAGGCGGTCGGGCCGCTGCGAGGTCCCGCCCGCCGCGCCGCCCCCAGTCACAGGATGACTGGCCGGCGTTACTTATGTGATGGTGCATCGTAATTCCACTGGTTTGGTCCGCGTAATCGGACTTATTTTAACTTTTGGTTGAGACTGGTTTTACCCGGACCCTGCTGATCAAAACTAATAAATCTCCTAGTTTTATGTGCGCGTATATTTCGACGGGGGCGTGTGGCGTCGGCCAGACGCGCCCAGATTGCCGCCGTGCCACGTTGGTGTCGAATCTGATCTGGCTGGCATCCAGGCGCTGGTCGGGTGAGGCGGCCGGCCTCCAGGATCCGGCGGTGCTCGCGCGCGAGGAAGGTTCGGGAGCCGGCGTTGGTGCCGGCCCCGCGCGCGAGGAAGGCTCGGTAGCCGGTAGTCTTGCCAGCTCCGCGCGCGAGGAAGGCGCGAGCCCGCGCTGGGCCAACACGGACCGGCGCGTGGATCTTTCCTGGTGGAAGATCCCAGTTTTGCATAATTTCACGTTTCACATTTCCATGCTCATCTAGCATCCTGCATCTTTGTTATGCCGAGTAATCGCAGCGATTAGTTAAACTTATTTGCAGTGGGACGAACAGCTGGACGTCGGAACTCACGAGACAGAACGCCGTAAGGCACGTGGCGTCATTTTCCAGATCCTTGCACGAAAGAGATTTAAATACAACCGCGCAACGCTTTCACCAATCGCTGCTTGCGAAAACTGATCAACCAAGCAGGGACGTCCTCGAAACTAATCGGCCCGCTACAGTGATGGTGGTGGAGTAATACCGGAAACAGAGTGTCCCACGACCGTTGGACATGGGCTCTTTCGATGGCCGATACCGGCCACTTGACCTCAAGGGGCCGTTCATAAATAACGTAACGCGTGGGGGAGGGGCATCTTGGTGGGGCGTAATGGGAGCACGTTTTGGGCGGCGCAACGTTACGCTCATTTGTGGTTGGAAAGCATGCTATTACCACCTTAACACGCGCCCCGGCGGCCGGTTGGATGCTCTTCGCTCGGGTGGGGTTGAG
Source organism: Pollicipes pollicipes (assembly GCF_011947565.3). Classification (NCBI taxonomy): domain Eukaryota; kingdom Metazoa; phylum Arthropoda; class Thecostraca; order Pollicipedomorpha; family Pollicipedidae; genus Pollicipes; species Pollicipes pollicipes. The sequence goes on along the minus strand of NW_023597034.1, from coordinate 38,030,246 downwards.
GGGGGGGGGGCAATTTGAAGCCCCCGAGATATCAGAAACTAAGAGAGCTGTAGACACCAAATTCACAGGGTGTGTTGGGTTGTGTGTGAACTCGCTTGGGTCGAAGTTCGAGGTTCCTATGCTATGGTCCTCGTGTCAGACGAGGTCAAACACCAGGTAAGCGTCCAAAAAGCCCCCCTAGAGCCTAGAAACCTGTTCTAGGCAAAAAGTCACATGCTCATTTAAGATCAGTGACATGACTTAAGTCCTACGGGACTGCTTTGAGTTCTGCATTTGAATAAGCGATGAAGATCAGGTGGGCAGCATATTCCTAGAACGAAATATTGGCCGGGTCATTTTAGATCAGTGACCTATTCCGACCTTGAGAAGTCCATGCGGGACGTATAATGGGGTTTCTGTTATCAATAAATCCGAGATGAGCACCAGAAACTACCCTATGCAGCAAGAACCGGAGTAATAAAACAGGCTGGTTTTGGCCTTGGTCTGACCTTCATACCTGACCCTAGGTCAATTTAATTTGATTATTCAACTAATGTGTTGTCTAAGAAGTTATCTCAGAGATGCATGGATTTGTCTAACACCACTGTAACATCAGGTTCAACGATTCCCTAGAAGTTGACTTCACTGAATCCATGGCCTGACTGACCTGCGGTAGGTCAGCGACCTTACAAGTTGCATGTAACTTTGCATATGAAATGACCCGACATTTAATTGTCTACACATAGGCCAAATTTGGCGCGGCTGCGCCGCGCCGTTCGAAAACTATTACGGAAAAACCTTTGGGCGGGATCAAATTGATCCCCACCCGAGTGCCTGTTAAGGATGGATATCTCCGGCTTCCTGTCAGCGAGTGATTCCCCCGCCCCTATTTGTTTCGCACCTCTAACTCAGTGGCCAAATGGGTTTTACTTTTGGGGATTTCCGCCTAGCTTAGTGTTAGCAGGGGGAGGTCCCCAGCCACGTGGGTTTTAGGGGCAAGGTTGCTGACGCGTCGGCGAAACGGGCGCCACACGCACCATGTATGCAACCTACCTCCGCTGTTCAGAAACTTCTATCCAGCGACCACAGCGCACGTGAAAAGAAAAGGGCAGTGTTGTTGCGATGTTGAGGAAAATAACAAGCGAAAGGCAATCAAGCCACAGTTGGGGCTTTGGCCATCCAACTCACGTTTGGAGAGGCGCGAGGAGGTTATTATGTGCCGCCTGCGAACCGACCACACACATGCAACATCCGGATATCTATTGTGTTGTGGAAACAGACCCCAATTCCCCCCACATGCGGTGCGTCAACGGCTGCTCGCTCCATACTCTACTCTTGCCTACATTTCATGGAAGAGCGTTTGCATCTCTTTGGACAATAATCTCGGGTTCTAATCTATCCAAATCCTGGGGAGCGACTCTTCTTTGTTGGACTCGAGTCAGATGTTTTCATTTCTTACAGACGTCAAGTTTTCAGCAATTCGTAATCCCTACTAGTTTTTAGGCATCGCACGTGAATAGATACGGTTGCAAAAGGACCTTCGGCGCCGGCACCTAAATCTCCAATCATCATCAACCGGGAGGGGTTGGTCGTCCAGCGCAAAAGGCGTGTAATCATGGGGAAGGTTGAAAATGGTAAAACCTGCATGGCGTCATTTATGGGCAGCCTCAAGCACGCAAACATCCCATGTAGGTAAGGCACGTGCAGGCCCGTGAGATAACATTGCGGTTCATAGTCCAGGAAGGATTGTGCATACCAAAAGCCGGCCCGACGCCCAAGTGGTGCTCGATGTGAATTTACTAGGGCATCCGCGCCAGACAAAGCTCACCCGTCGCATGATTTGGCAGTTTGAACACCCACTGACTTTTAACAAGCACTTCAGGGACGGGTTCGTCGAATCCCACATACGCTGCGATTAGATCGGTTGCGATCGGCGCCTGGGAGCGCATTGGCTGATGGAGCCATTTCGCAGATGTCCCCGTATCAGTTACGTCGGACGCCCATCGGGTTATTAGATGTTCTGCCGGCGTGGGCAATGGTAGCCGCACCCCGCCATGCAGCTTTGCCAAGGTTGGTTGCACCATGTTCGTTTAAATAAGATTGATGTGGTGGACGGATAGAAGTAATTGCTGCAAGCGTAGGTGTCATAAACACGTATCAAACTAACAATTGGGCGCGTTTGACTTATCTCCATCTCTGATATCCTGACCCCTCACCTTCCGATACAATCATGTGTGACATCACTGACGCAAGCTTTTATTTATGAAACAAGCTTGTATCATGTCACAATTGGCAACCAGGTCGTAGATAGCTTCCCAGGATTGATGGATTGTTTGCTGACGTTGTTTTTGGCATCGTCCAAGCATGCTTAGTATTTGAGACAACCAGGAGTGTCTATGACGGGCTAGTTTTACCCTCATTTCTGAAGTGGACAGTCAGGGGCCATGTTGATAAATGTTCAGCAAAACGTATCTGATGCTGTTTGGCGAAGTTTTCCAGTGCCGTTTCTCTGTGAATTTAACTTGCGTAGTTGTTTAGACCTCAGCGGGTTTCTTAGAGTCCCTTTGTTTGGGAAAGGGTGAAGAGGCTTCTGAAGGGCAATAGTTGACGATCTTTTTGACCAGCGTAAGTTAGCGGAACATTCTAAACCTAGACATTTCCCTGGCATGTATGGCTATCAGTTTGGTACGAAGAGAGAAGTGTTGCGCCGCGTCCTTCGCATGCTCTGGGCAGATGACATGTGTGCTGATCGCGAAGTCTTTGGAAAGAGTTTGGACCTCCTTGGACCTCCTGGAAAGTCTTGGACCTCTATCGAAATAGCCATGACATTCTTGGCCGAAATGTAGTAGAAATAATGTAATGCAATGGAAATACTCAAGTTACTTCATCCCGTCACCGGCAAGAGGGTGCCGGTAGTGTAGAGGTTAGCCTGCGCGTTTGGAAAACCAGAGGCATGAGGTTTGTTTTCCCGTCGTGCCCGCCCTTCCTGCCAGGGTGAGTGGCAGGGCACGAATAAGTCGTAAAGCCCCAGCGATAATGATGATGGCGATATGCTGTTATGCGCTAATTGGTCGACGTGACCTTTGATCTCACCTTTCAGGATGTCGCCCGACTGGAAGTAAATGTAGCAGATTGTTGTAGAAGGTATAAGGAATCGAGTCCGGAAAAGTCGAACAGCTTAAGAGCACTCAAACATCTATCATTGCAAAATAAAACCCCTAGCAAAAGTCAAACATGAATTACAGGGTTGGCCATTGGCCACTTTGTCTTGTTTTGCTACGGACGAAGTGGGCTATTTTGGGGTTTCCTGGATTATTTACAGCACTCAAACAACCTTGTAGACTGGTTCTCAAAATAGCGAGAGGTTAACTGTGACTTCGAAGATTGCAGTCCGAGTGGCTCGGACATTTGCATGCGAAACCGTTGTAACTACACCAATTAGGGGATCTGTGCATCGTTAGCTACTAAAATATTGCGGGCCGGGTGCTGGCGGGATTCCTGCGACCATGAATAATGACCGAAGTTGGGCTGTCGTCGCCCGCAGTGGAGGCTCATCTGCAGAGCAGCTGGCGGAATCGGACTACTCAGAATGAAGCTCATACAGCTGAGCATAAATCTACGGAATGTCTGCGTGCCCTCCATCGCGATGCTAGGCAACCGTGTGAGTAAATTGTGAAGGCCAGTATATTAACTTTAGGCTATATTCCGTTCGTTTTCATGACCTCTTAAATCGTAAGCAGGCCGTCCAAATGTGACTCTCTGACATGTGCACGCTGCTACTGCGAATCATTTCGTTATGACTGTCGCCTTCAGTGTAACGCACGTAAGTAACAAGCAATTTCTCTCAGCCGACTGGGAGCGGCTTTGAGGCAACGCCAATAAACGGCCGCGTTTCCCACGCCTCGGTGCGCGACAAAGATGTTTCTTTTCTGAGAATGGAACCTGCCAAAACTACGGCGTGTCATGCAATGAGTGAGCGAATCTGCAGCGCGGACTTCATTCAGATTGGGTGAGGCCTTTCGTCGTAGAGCAGAAGTTAGTTCCAAAATGAACGGGACCACGGTCACCATCAAAGAGCACCGTTAACTGCGCTCGGGCTGGCATTCAGCGCGGTCCCTGCACCGGGAACACCAATTATAGTCGTTTCCACGAGCGCCTACTGCATGACAACACAATTCCAAGTACCCGATAGATTTGGGATGCAAATTCGGAATTCCTAAAAGTTGTAGTTACTGATGCTTCTTTTGGTCAAGTAAAGTGTACAGCAGGCATTTATTGGCATAAACATTTTTAACGATTTTTCGGAATGTGTACCCGTCAGGTTTGCAGGCGGGCGCGTGCCGCGCGCCAAGCAGAATCCAGGCGAGAAAGTCACGCATCAGAAAGTCACGGCGGTGACCAATGTGAAATTATCTGCCATCCTAAGTTTTTCTGGATTCGGGTCGAATCGGAAACACGGAACCTATTGGACGTGTCCGCTCTTCCTCCTTTTCGGGACTAGGCGGAGTGGACAGTGGTTTCTCGTGCCATCCATGATGACAGATAAGAATGCGTAATTCAGGCATCGTGCATGACCGCGGGTGCACCCACGACCATATAGTCTTGACCTTAAAACATGAAATACGTATACGTATCCCAAGTGGCCATAATCACGAAACGCATACGTGCCATTCATAAGTCTAAAAAAGCATCGCGATGAGGTCATACTCAGCTCTCATTCCTGACAATAGCTGCTGTCATTTGGCAAGGGGAGCTGATTCCGTGACAAAGGCGTTCTCGCCACAAAAGTTGATCTCGGGGCTGGAGCAGCCGGCCATCGGGCAACGTGCAGACGCGCTGCTCCGAAGTACTTAACAGTGAAATGCCCACGCGCTGACCCTGACTGGACAATACAAAGTGCAACCTTAACCTGACCGTATCAAACCAACACAAGTAATTCTCATTACGATCTTAACTTCATTCTTATTGATGCCATTGGTTGCACTCGCCGATTTTTATCAATATGTTTCCTATTTCACCATCTTTTTGCAGTGTTAAGCAGGCCGGAGATCGGTAACGATTCACGGTCATCAGGCGCCGTGCGCGCCAGCTTTCGGCGCCGGGCACCCGGCGACGCAGCGATCAGGGAGCAGCGGCCTCTGCGACGGCCGCCGCTTCCGTCGCGCGGGGTATATTGGAACTTGGTCCACTAGAATGTCAGCCATGCGCCCCCCGCCGCGCGGTCCGACTTCCGTCCACGTGATGAGGTCAGGCCGTATCGGGTTTAACTCGGGGAGGTCGTGCCTGGTGTAGGGTGCAGCAGCGTGCGGCTCGCGTGCTGGCCGAAGCAGCGGCCGAAGTTCCCCGGCGCCCGCCCCCCCCCCCCCCCCTCTCCCCGGGCTAACGAGTGGTGCGAATGCCACGAAGGCATGTGGTAAGTCTGTTAATATGTTAACGGAGAGTAAGACTGGAGACGATGTGGACTTGATGCCCCGGCGTTCCTCTGGAGCGCCCGGCCTCCCTCTGGTACGGGGCAATGGTACCGCCTTCTCCACGGGATGCTTGGGCACGACATCGGAAGACAGCTTCCGTATGATATTGTTCTGGTGTGTCAGCCACAGGCTCGTGGAGCTCGCGACAACGCCGCCACAGCGGCACCGAAGTTTTGACGAGTTTTTCATCCTCAGGTCACCGTCCGCGAGATTCGATTAAAGGTTAATACCGCTTTCTAGCTCCAGATTCTCGCGCACTGCTCCAGCCCGACTCCTGTGAACGCCTGCCAGCCTCGGCGCGTTGTTGACTCATGGTCCCCGGGTTCCCAAGTTCAACTCCCACGCAACATCCGTCCACAATACGTGACGCCGACCTCAGTCTGCAAGCTGCCTCTCGCGAAGAGTCGCAGCGGGCCCATCCGTCGTCCGGCGGCCCGGCCGGTCCCACAGCGGCCGGGCATTTATTGGAATATAGGGGACATCGGGCCGGCCACGTGCCCCGCGGGGACCCGGGACGGCTGAGCGGCGACGCACGGGCCGAGCCGACCGTCCGCGATTGGTGATGGTGGCGCGCTAGCCCGGTGACGTGTCAACCACGTCACCACTCCCGTGGCCACGTCACGTGACGTGGCCATGGGAATGGTGCACGGGTCTGGCGGGTGCCCGCTCTCAGCGGGGGCGAACCGGCTCGGTGGCATGTCCTCTGCCAGTGGTGGTGGTGACGGGCCGGCCGGCGGTGGTGGTGATGTACGTGACTGGTGATATGTCCACGGTTCGTGGTTGTGACGCGGAGTTCGGTGGATTTCCGCTGTTGGTGTCGGTGACACCTTGGTGGCATACCGCTTTTGATGATGATTATTTAGAGTTCTCGCATTTGGTGTCATATTTGCTGGCCGCGTTGATGGCGCACGATTTAGAGACATGTCTGCTATTGTTGATGGTGACGCGCGAGGCTGGTGGATTTGTCATTGATGGCGACGAAACCCGATGCTGGTGTGAACTGTTTGTGTCTCAAATATGACTCACAGCACTGATGTTTGTCTTTATTGACATCATACCTGAGAACAAATGAACCATGATTCTACACATCATTTGAATACCTAACGTACTACCACTCATTTCTAGACGAAGCAACTGCATAAAGATATAAAGTCATGCAGCTTTTGAAATATCATAACACCTTCACGTAAGATTTTCCCGACAAATCCCTTTAAACTTACACTCAATGTTGATATGCCATGATATGTATCGTATTCGGTATCACACGACTCAGACAATGCTCCAAAAATCATGCACAGTGCCCCAATGACGCATCCAAAAACAGTTTCAATCAACAGCGCACGCCGTGGACATCAGATGTCACCGCCGAATGTTCTGTTTGTGCCCATCCCTTTAGACTCATTATCCGTATTGCGTCGTCAGCTGTTGCTGCCGGCGTTCTGCTGGCTCCATTTGCTGGCTTCACAACTGCAATGAAGCCAATAACCCAAACACCGCGGTCTTGCGTCGGACAGGTCGCTGGTGGGCCTGATAATTTTGCACAGCTGTAAGCCCTGTGGACCAACTGATCTGATCCGTATAGGAGTACGAAGGGACTAATGCTGGGCACAGAATGGAGCCGTCATTAACGCGCTGATTGATATGCCCCCACCCGGGAATAAAGTGGCGTCCATACAGGGCTGCGGCGGTTTGTGGAGTGCACAAACAGATCCGATGACCCGGCAAATGCCTATAACGCTGACTCGAGGCAGTGGTGGTCGGTCTACCTCTGCGCCTCCCCCCCCCCCCGTTGTTTCAAGCGCTGTGCTGGCCAGCTTTGCGCCTGCCACGCTATGTGTGCGGTGTTCGTGCCTCACGTTCTGAACTCTCAACGCTGAGATGGCAACGGTACTTTTGCTACGGTCTGGATCCATTCGCAGAATGCTCAGTCCTTGAAGAAAAGCCGCATAGTAAACCCAAATAAAGCTTATTTTTGTTCTCTGAAATCAAACGTATGGTGCCTTGCTGCCGCCATACGCCGTCGCCCAGGCCTTCGGGCTTTTGGAATATGAAGCGGTGCCTGCAGCCGACGCGGCCGCCTTAGTCTCAGGCCTTGAAAGTGAGATAACACTCCGAGCAGACTGCCCAATGCACCCACACTGAGCCCAGTATTATTGCCTGCTCGTCCCTCCCTGGCCACCACGAGCGGCGCCCGGGCGGTCAGTCTGTCCGGCAGTCTGTCAGCCTGTCTCACGGTCTGTCAGCATGTCTGTCCGCCCGTCCGGCAGTCCACCAGCCTATCTGACGGTCTCAGCCTGTCCAGCAGTCTGTTCGGCAGTCTGCCGACCCGACCAGGCACCAGGAGTCTGGCATCCTGGCGGGACGGCCGGGTGCGTCCGCGGGCGCGCGCGCCCCAGCCTGCTAGGCGGACACGGCGGTAACGTCAGGCGCAGGCGGCTTGCTGGGCAGCGGCGGCGCCGGCGCGGCCGGCGCGGCGCGTTTGGCGGCGGCTGAGTCCGGGCAGGTCAGACTGGCCCAGAGGAGCGCGTCGGACGGCGAGACTCCCGCCGTGGGTCGATCCGGCCGCGGCGGCGTCTGAAGCCCAGCCAGCGACAGACATGTGACAAGAGTGATGGGGTCACCCTTAATAGCAGACGACATGGGGACGGCTACCGTCAAATGATAACCTACAGCAGGACGCACACATGGGCTTATGACGAAGCACGCACAAGGTAGTCTCCAATCAGCATTATGACAATTATTAGATCAATACATTTGCGATCGCCGTGGTGTAGGAAAAACATACCTGGCGCGTGACGCAGTGACACTAGACACGAGCTCCAGAACATGCGTACCCATTACCGGCCGCACCAGCATGGCAATGCGAGCTATAAATACACAACGGGGGCGACCTGACACGCAATGGCTGTGTCCTAGCAGCGAGTGACACGAAACGGGTCATTCCGCTCTCCTATATTGCTAAGGAGGAAAAAACAAAGCCGCACCGTTAGATTAGCCGCAACAACGCAACTCGGGCGGCAGTTATGGGGCGTCCGCAACACACTCTGCTTAATAAGGCACTCTAACCTCAAAACCACCTGCGCTATCTATTCAGAAGAAAAATGTGATTCCGTCGTTATGCTTAGGCCCCCACAGCCACGTTGAATTGATTGTGTCTGCACAGAAGGCGCAGACATATGTATTCTGTTCATCTTTGAGGAACTCAGTCCGCTACTTCAAACGATTGTCAAAGGTTAGTAAAGCAACACACGATGAATGATGTGTGAGAGTTGCGATAACGCACGAGCATACTGCGTCGGGCAAACATGTACTCGGATGTCAAACAATAGCTACGACCATGCTCATACAAATATAAAAAAGATCTAGAGCCTCAAATGGCACTATAATTGAATCACAGTATACATCAAGTATTCCGGACGATGCTTAGGACCATTTTGCACCTAAATCCTATATCCAAGGAAGTCTTTCAATAATTTCAACTTTTCTCAATCCTGGAAGACTAAAGATCCAAAGAGTTGAACTGATTTCAAGTCGTGCTTTAGCGTAAACGTGCTAGCGTTTACAATGTTTCGATGTTATTCTAAGGACAAGTGAAGACATGACCGGTAGCAGATAATGCTGTTCTTTCAATGCGTTGTGTCCATGGAAAATGTGCGTGATTTTACGCCGTAAAAAGTGTGTACACCTCAATTTTGGACGCTGTCAAGGTGCTTTTTGGAATGTGTTTTCCATTTGTTAAGTGAGAGGTTTATGAAAATTGCCTGACATGATTTCATGGCCGCACGGGTGCGTAGCATAGCTCAATGGAATGCTAGCTTAAGTTTGGATCTAAAGGATTCTTATGTAACATCATGGAACAGATCCAAGATCCCAGAAGATACTTCGAAAAAATTATAACGCGTCGAAGGTTCCTGAACATGCTGAATGTTCGTCGGTCAAATATTCATACAAGCAAAGCGTCTATAAAGGATTTAAATATTGAGAAACAGGTTCCCAAAAGGCAGCGCTCTATGGTGCGCTCCAGAGCCTTCATTGAGCAGCGATGAAACAGGTAACAGACGACAAATGGACGCACGAGTTAAAGCCGAATCGTTACGATGTAGTTTGCCCACTTGTCTGGGGAGTATCACGCGATTTCTGAAATACACGTAGAAAAGAAATGACCTGGAGCTCCATTTTGTTGAAATCCCAGGAGCTGTAAAAAGTGGCGTGAGAAATGATGCACGAGCACGAAACGCATGGGTGTGAAGTGGAACTCGAATTTGAAGCACCTTATTATACGGATGCCACTGATGTAAGCAGTGTGTATATGCTGCGTTAACTTGCTTACGTCCGGTATTACTGTCCCCGCCAGTCTTTGCAAGTGCTGCAGCCATGATCGCGCCAGTCAAAACAGTCGTTTATTTTGTCTGACACCCCCCGCCGCATATCGAGGTACAGTGCCGCGGTGCGCGGCACGAGACTGGTACTCGCGGAAATCAAGAATGTCATCATATCACCATATCACATCGTATGATAATATGACGAAATATGTGTTTGTATTATGATATGATAGAATATGCGTTTGTGTGTGTGTGTGCGTGTACGCATACAGAGAGAGAGAGAGAGAGAGAGAGAGAGAGAGAGAGAGAGAGAGAGAGAGAGAGAGAGAGAGAGAGAGAGAGAGAGAGAGAGAGAGAGAGAGAGAGAGGAGAGAGAGAGAGAGAGAGAGAGAGAGAGAGAGAGAGAGAGAGAGAGAGAGAGAGAGAGAGAGAGAGAGAGAGAGAGAGAGAGAGAGAGAGAGAGAGAGAGAGAGAGAGAGAGAGAGAGAGAGAGAGAGAGAGAGAGAGAGAGAGAGAGAGAGAGAGAGAGAGAGAGAGAGAGAGAGAGAGAGAGAGAGAGAGAGAGAGAGAGAGAGAGAGAGAGAGAGAGAGAGAGAGAGAGAGAGAGAGAGAGAGAGAGAGAGAGAGAGAGAGAGAGAGAGAGAGAGAGAGAGAGAGAGAGAGAGAGAGAGAGAGAGAGAGAGAGAGAGAGAGAGAGAGAGAGAGAGAGAGAGAGAGAGAGAGAGAGAGAGAGAGAGAGAGAGAGAGAGAGAGAGAGAGAGAGAGAGAGAGAGAGAGAGAGAGAGAGAGAGAGAGAGAGAAGAGAGGAGAGAGAGAGAGAGAGAGAGAGAGAGAGAGAGAGAGAGAGAGAGAGAGAGAGAGAGAGAGAGAGAGAGAGAGAGAGAGAGAGAGAGAGAGAGAGAGAGAGAGAGAGAGAGAGAGAGAGAGAGAGAGAGAGAGAGAGAGAGAGAGAGAGAGAAGAAGAGAAGAGAGAGAGAGAAGAGAAGAGAGAGAGAGAGAGAGAGAGAGAGAGAGAGAGAGAGAGAGAGAGAGAGAGAGAGAGAGAGAGAGAGAGAGAGAGAGAGAGAGAGAGAGAGAGAGAGAAGGAGAGAGAGAGAGAGAGAGAGAGAGAGGAGAGAAGACATATATATATATATATATAGAGAGAGAGAGAGAGAGAGAGAGAGAGAGAGAGAGAGAGAGAAGAGAGAGAGTTGGCTTCCGAGTTGATTAGGGTTTCGCAAGGAATCCAGAAAATGCCTCCCGTAACGTGTTATGAAGCAATCGGCGCAAGTAATGGATCAGTTGCATGACATGTTCACCATGTTGCGACCAACGGCGCCCGACAACATATATATATATATATATATATATATATATATATATATATATATATATTTGTGTGTGTGTGTGTGTGTGTGTGTGTGTGTGTTTATGTACATAGATGTTCAAAGATAGCTACTTGTTTTTTTACAAACAAGCAAATTCATTAAACTTTTGCCCTATCTGTTTGGAGAAGCATGGCCATTAAATCACACAGGTAAGCAACAGGACGCTGATAAAACCAGGCAGGGACTGGGTAACCAGCATGCAACAATGAAATTTATATATATATATATATATATATATATATATATATATATATATCGCTATTTTTACACTGAACCAACACGGAAGATATAAACAATGCCTAGGGGCGAGCGATGGCTGGGCCACGACAGCGCGCGCTGGGCGGGCGTGGGACGCGTCCCCGCCGCCATTACCAGCAGAAGTTACGTCCGCGTGACGGGGCCAGTGAAGCCGGCCGTTGTCTCGGGCTCAGCGCTCTCCCGGGAGAATGGCCGATGCGGGCCTGTCTCATCTGGTTAATGGGCTCAAAACTGGCCCGCGGTCGGCGGGCGGGCTGAAGCTGCGAAGTTTTCCGGCTCGGGAGCATGCTGACAGCTGGCGCAGGTGCCGCGTGCGGGGGAGGGCGAACATCGGTGCCCCGCGCGTCTCGCTTTGGTACAGTTTTGCCGCACGGAACGGCGCCCGACAACAGTTGCCCATCCGTCAACGTCTTGCGCGCTGCGTGTGTTAATAGTAAGTCTTGTTTTACTTGACACCGACCACAAATCGAAAGAAATATTTAGTCGATTGCAGCGATGATTTCTGGTGATGACAGTTTAAAACATATATTCTCGCACGGCTTAATGCTAAAAGCTAAAAGTTGTGGCGATGCAGCCCTTTGAAACCTATCTTTCGAAGAAAAGTGTATACAGTTAAAGCAAATCCATGCAGTTTTTGCGAGGCATGTAATACACAGGCCCAGTCTGCTGTTTTACGCTTGTGATTATGAATGAAGCGTCTGGTTTGAGTAATGTTGCTTGCCCAACCTACCACTCGATAATTATGACAACATGTTAAGCTCGATTCCCTTCCAGCTCATTAGCAATTTTCGTAGAAATCGATTTGATTGCGACGTTTCTAAAAGCTGTTGGCTTCCGAAGTTGATTAGGGTTTCGCAAGGAATCCAGAAAATGCCTCCGTAACGTGTTATGAAGCAATCGGCGCAAGTAATGGATCAGTTGCATGACATGTTCACCATGTTGCGACCACATGCAATATGCACGAAAGACCCTGCCATCTCAACCACCACCGCATATTGGAAAACTGACATCACGGCAACAAAATCAAGGCCCTTCTGCATCTATTTTAAGCCGAGTTTTCGTTGCAGCACGATGCGGATGACACGAACCCACAAATCGGCGGCCTGAGTATCATGTCTCCCACAAATGACGCTTCTAAAGCGAGCCCATCCAATTTCGACGAAACACGAACCGGGCAAAAACAGCCGATCCTTTCAACAAACAGCTGGTCGGATGATCTGACCACAAAAGCTGACTGTAGAAGTCAGCAAGAAGACCATTGTGGCGAACGATGCCAGAAAGGGAGAATGCCGCGTTGTCGAACCCGCCCAAACATTCACGCACATGTAAATTAATGATTAAGCTAGTGAGATATCAACGGACCACAATAATCGAAGTGGATGGAATGTTTACTTATTTCCTGTCAGATGGATGCAGTGTTGATTGCCAGCATTTTTTCTCTAGCATGAGTGCGATGTAGGCCAGGGACCTCGAGACAGTGATCCAGGGAACTACAGCGTAAGGTAGTTGCCCCGTAAGGCGATTGGAGTTTGATTCTGTATGCAGCCAGCTACAGGTGACTTCAGATTGATGCAGATCATGACAGCGCGAAGCGAAGTAAATGGCATGACATGACAGGGAAGTAAAAATAATTCAGCCTGAGCCAAACGGTAGCAAACGGATTCAGAGAGGAAGCAACGGGTCCATAATACGTAGGACATACGCGCAAGTAAAATAAAATGCACCCTGAGCCAAACGGTAACAAACGAACAGGGAAACCATGGTTTTATAATGCGTAGGACTACAATATGATCGAGGGAAAACAGCTTAAATCGTGGTTCTAAAGTATAATGCATGAACAACAGCCCGAGCCGGATAGCTCATACTTGATCCACGGGACTAAGGCGATAGCCCGGGGACTGCATGTTGGATCGAGTGACTACAGCGAGGACTAGTGAACATCAGTTCGATCCAGAGGCTGCAGTCTGAGCTATGGGGCAACAGCTGAGGTCATAGGATAAGACTGCGAGCCGGGGGCCTACGGCCATAGCCGATAGGCCACAGCTTGATCCAGAAACTACTGGTCGCGTCGGGGAGCTACAACGTAAGCCACGCTTCACCTTGAACCAGGTGACTACAGAGTGGTTCAGAGGACCACGGCCTGAAGATAGGGACTTTATATAGTTGGAGCCGGGGACTGCTGACCTGAGGGAAACTACAACGAGATTCTGATGACTACATCGTGTCATAACGAGTAAGCTTGTCAGTGGACTTCAGCGCAATTGGAAGGATTCGTGAGACTGAGGAATATAGGTGAGTCAAAGACAGCAACACCTTCCAAGGGACCGGTGTGCAAGTCAGAGGAACTTCTACATAAACCAGGCGCTGTAAGACTGTTAAGTGATTCAGAGAAACATGGCGTGAGTCAGTGGAACATAGCGTGAGTAAGGAACTGAAGTGTGAATCAGGGGTCTGTGCGCTGTTCACAGAAAGGGCGGAAGTCAGCAATGAGCGACAGCACGTGACTGACCGGGAAACCCGTTAGCGGCAGCACGTGACTGACCGGGACACCAGTGGGGGACAGCACTGACTGACCGGGAAAGCCGTGAGCGGCAGCACGTGACTGACCGGGACAGCACGTGACTGACCAGGACAGCAATGAGGACCAGCACGACCGGGACAGCACGTGACTGATAGGGACAGTAGTGAGGGACGGTAGGTGACTGACCGACACAACAGTGAGGGACAGCAGGTGACTGACCGCGACAGCCGCGAGCGGCAGCACGTGACTGACAGGGACAGTAGTGAGGGACAGCACTTGACTGACCGGGACAACAGTAAGCGACAGCACGTGACTGACAGGGACAGCAGTGAGGAGCAGCACGTGACTGACCGGGACAGCCGTGAGCGGCAGCAGGAAGGAGGCCGTTAACCAGACGGTGGCCAGCAGGGCGGCGGGTGAGCACGAGGCCGACCAGCCAGCGCGGCAGCCCGGTCCGGCGCGAAACGCACTCCAGGAAGTCGATCTCCCCGCGCCGGCCGCGCCCCGCCCGGCACCGCTCCGAGGCCGGCCGGCGCCGACCGGGGCGACGGCGCAGCCGGCTCCTCCGGCTCCTCCGGATCCTCCGCAAGCGGCCGCCGCCGGGCCTTCCGCCGAGCCTGAAAACGGGCCACTGCAGTGAACATCGCGCTGGTGCTGCGGGGCGCGGGCGATGCCCAGAACGGTCGCACCGAGCCTGCAGATGACCCGGCTGCCTCAGTCTCCGGGCGCATTCCTTAGAAGTTAGGTGTACCAATTCGATAAGTCATTGGCGTGACAAACTAGCAGAGTAACTTTGATGCTGAGCGCACCAGCTCGGTAAGGCATTGGCATTCAAAGTGACCGAGCCTTCGAGTGTGATTAACAGACATAAGCCACTTACCGAGGAAATTCGCAGTATGTAATATACGTTCCAGGAAATGATTAGTTTCTATATATCACAGACAATTCAACTTTAATAACAAGCATGTCATCGGAACATTGTACGCGTCTGTAAAATATGTCCCGATCACTTCTAGCCTACTTTGGACAATACTTTCTTCAGTGGAGGATGAATAGTAAGACTTCAAATACCTCTGCATACCTATGCACCGTGGAAAGGGTATGACCACCACATGCATCATAAGTTTTTGCTCGTTCCTCATAGGATGCACATCTATTGAACGCAGTCCGCCATTAGGCCCAGGCACTGTGCCCGCACGGTCACCTGCGTGGGGAGTGCCTTCCAGCGGGGGGTGTCCGCCACTGTCCTTCCGACAGCCGCTGCCGCCCGGCCCGTCTGAGGATGGACCTCCTGCCGTGGCCAAGGCCGCAAGGCCCGCAGCAGAGAGTTCTGGAAGAGAGGGAGAGAGAGAGAGAGATCGCGTCACGTGGCTGAGCAAACCGGGCGACAGCTTGCTGCGAAACTGACATGCGACAATGCGACTGAATTGCCACGGCTTGTCATGAACGAGAACGACAACATACACACGTTCGTGAATGGAAATTAGTAGTGGCGCAATTTTTGCGGTGCGTACACCTGATGAACACATCACCAAGCACGGTTTTCATTAAGCCAACAGTAGACTGGGCGTGGACGTCTGAGCCTGGCAGCACTGAACACGCCATCCTGCATTAACCATCATTCACCTCCCAGTACATCAAGGTGTGCGTGCTTCTGATCGTGCCAGTTCAGCCAACAGACTGAACTTTTATTACAGCTCAAAATCCAATATCTGCACCGAACATTCCCTGACAGTCCCGGCTAATTTGGCGGCCAGGCTGGCGGCGGCGCGCCGCCGTGCTGTTCAGCCGATGCCGTGGCATTCCAGTGCGATGTTCCGCTGCTGCGTGTCGCCAGAGCCCGCCTCAGAAGACTTGTGACAGTCCATTAGACCCGGCCCATGACCATTTCAAAGCGGACTGTCCGGATAAATGTACCTCCATTTCGCCTAATCGCGCATAATTAAGTTCAAGCATTCACTTTAGTATCCATAAATTTACAGGTGGCAAACAGTTGGATCTGCGCCAGGAAAGTTCGCCGCGCGCCGCCGCGGGGGGGGCGGTGAGAGGGGGGGGGGGGGGAGGAGCGGCCTGACGCTGCACGCGATACAAGATCCACCACCAATTTTCTATTGACCGAGCGTCGCCGCCGCTTATCAAAACAATCGAGCGGGCGGCCGGAACGACGAGCTGCCATTACTCACCCCGCCGCCCTCGGAGTAATGTTACTATTGTAGAAAACAACGGAGAGCCCGCAGCGTCGGTGAAACGGCAGCACACTGCTGCGCACAACCAGTTGTTTCTGCCCCACAGCTTTGGTGCTTGACATAAGCGGCTGACAAGCAAGCTCGTTTTAATTTTCTGCCTTTATAGCGGCTGGCAAGGGCATTCAACAGTTATGTCCGTTGACATGTCCAATTGACGAAGAGTAGCGATTCGACTTTATACCATCAGGGACAAAAGCGTGTCAGACACCCTCTGATCAGCCCACGCTACTGGAAACGGCTTGTAAATATACGATATGACCAGCGTCTGATTGTATTTCCCTTTCAACGAAACGGAGATCGTACTGCACATCCTATTTTCACGAGACACAAACGAATTGCTGAATATTTTTTTCCGGTCATTGTCTTCGGAACGCTCAACGATATGCTCGAAGGGCCCAGTAAGCGCTATTCATAGAAAGCTAAACCACTGATTGCATTCATCGTTGTATATCAAAGTTTTCTGCATATCCGCATTCCGTAGGTGCCATCCCTTTTCTACCCGCATTTTCTGCAGCTGCAGGATTAAAGACGTGCAGTCCGAAGACTTTGGTGTCGCCCAGAGCAGGAAGTGCAGTAAACAGTATTGTTTTGAGAGGTCGAGGGCACCATAAGACTTAACTGAATTTACGTCCTATCCCTCTGTCATCTGAGCGGAGCGCCCGCCATTGGCGTAACCACTTGAGGGGACGGGGGATACGTATGCCACCAATGCCCCCCCCCCCCCCCGTGGATATCCTTATCTAATTCGGTCCGTGAGAGCATTTTACTACCATTTCCGTATACAAAATAGCGACTTTAGGCAAGGTTGTCCCTAATTTACGGCTTGCCATCCCCCACCCCACCCGCCCCCCACCCCAACTGCCAATCCTGATTTGTTCCCTCTCTAATCTCAAAACGTGGCACACTTCTCAAAGCGACGCCATGGTGCCGGTACGTGTAGCTGCCTTCACAAAATAGGTGCCATTTATTCATGGCCGCCCCTTGAGTTGAAGTGGACCCGGTAATGAAATAATGGCCCCGCTCTGGTTTCCCCACAATATGTCCCGACAATGACCATTGATTGACCAATGACCAATGACATGGGCGGTGATTGGGACAAAAATGCTGCTCTTTCGTAAGTGGACGACCCCGATCTTGCGGGAAAGTCAGTTGCAAAGTAACACTGCCTTCATGAAGGCGATATGTAAAGCAATCACGCTTAATATCACGCGAAGCTTAAAACGGAAAATCAGAGCCCTCTGTACAGAAAGGGGCGTAGTCTCGTCTGTCCTCTGCGCCCCTCTCTAGCGATATGCAGAGTAGTCTCGCAAAGTAAGTTGGAGGGAGGGGGAGGAGGCTGAACCGTGAACAGTTACGAAACCTAACCCCAAAATTCGCTAACAAACAGGTTCCTTCCCAGCTTTGGCCAGGTGGCTGGAGCTTAATTTGAGGCTTGAAGCCGCCCCCCCCCCCACACCCAACTGAAAAGAAAAACTATACCCCTGGTCCCAATGGAAACCGACGCTCTGGAAATCGCTCAAAGAAGATCGAGGGTATCCCGGTTAGCAGAACGCGCGTTGATTGGGGGCGATCTGTGATTTGAAGTGAGATCTACCGTTAAAACTTGCATTATCTTCAGTAATAAACTTCACCGCGATGCAGTTCCACTGAATGATTAAGACGAGGTGTTACTACAGCGGATGGAAAATTATTTCGACACGAGGTGTACTACAGCGGATGGAGAAATTATTTCGACAGTCATCCTGTCTGGTATGTCAGCATTCATGACGTCATGCCGTGTGATACTGAGGTGAGATCTTCACAAACACTTGCGTTTGGGAATTCATGAAAAACGCGCTCGTTGAGTGAAAAACGTGCTGAAGTACTTTTGGGAACGATGTAGAGATAGCTTATGGACGTAGGCATTTCGACGATTTGAGCAAATTTCGCGAATGAGGTCAGGCCCATTTTTCGTAAAAATCGCCATGCATCGTGTTCAGTGGGATTATTAATGAGAACTGCGACCCTCTCGCGCCCTGCTATTGGCGCGCTTCCTATCTTCTCGTGGGACGGGATTGGACTAGACTCGAACCCTGGGAATCTGCGCACCAGTCTGTATAAAAGGCATGCCCTATATTAACATGCCGCTGCTCGTTTGCTTACACTGACGGCACCTGACACCCGTGCCGCCCTTAGGGAAAATATTCCCCCGATCAAAACTCCTGGATCCGCCTCTGACAAGCGCAGGCCCGTCAGCTGTCTAGCATGACGCTTGCAGCTGTTTACCATTTCTAAGACAGACCACAGCCAACAATTAAAGCCATTGCCGCCTAACACAGTGACGATGGGCACACGCCGCCGCTTTTCACTGCGCCTGGCTGCTCACGCAGCGAAGCATCACCTGGGGCGCCTATCACGCCCGCGTGCTGTTACTAAAGCCGAGTGTCAGGGGCGTCTGCTGTCCCTAAAGCCGAGTGTCACGGGCGTCTGCTGTTACTAAAGCCGAGTGTCACGGGTGTGCTGTTTCTAAAGCCGTGTGTCACGGGGTCTGCTGTTTCTAAAGCCGAGTGTCACGGGCGTCTGCTGTTTCTA
>NW_023597034.1:37992146-38010508 GCF_011947565.3 Pollicipes pollicipes | reverse complement strand
TCGATGGCCGATACCGGCCAATTGACCTCAAGAGGCCGTTCATAAATAACGTTACGCTTGGGGAGGGGCATCTTGGTGGGGCGTAATGGGAGCACGTTTTGGGCGGCACAACGTTGCGCTCAGTTGTGGTTGGAAAGCATGCTATTACCACCTTAACACGCGCCCCGGCGGCCGGTTGGATGCTCTTCGCTCGGGTGGGGTTGAGGGGGGGGGGCAATTTGAAGCCCCCGAGATATCAGAAACTAAGAGAGCTGTAGACACCAAATTCACAGGGTGTGTTGGGTTGTGTGTGAACTCGCTTGGGTCGAAGTTCGAGGTTCCTATGCTATGGTCCTCGTGTCAGACGAGGTCAAACACCAGGTAAGCGTCCAAAAAGCCCCCCTAGAGCCTAGAAACCTGTTCTAGGCAAAAGTCACATGCTCATTTAAGATCAGTGACATGACTTAAGTCCTACGGGACTGCTTTGAGTTCTGCATTTGAATAAGCGATGAAGATCAGGTGGGCAGCATATTCCTAGAACGAAATATTGGCCGGGTCATTTTAGATCAGTGACCTATTCCGACCTTGAGAAGTCCATGCGGGACGTA
This sequence comes from Pollicipes pollicipes, assembly GCF_011947565.3. Taxonomy (NCBI): domain Eukaryota; kingdom Metazoa; phylum Arthropoda; class Thecostraca; order Pollicipedomorpha; family Pollicipedidae; genus Pollicipes; species Pollicipes pollicipes. The sequence continues at coordinate 38,009,921 of NW_023597034.1, read as the reverse complement.
TAATGGGGTTTCTGTTATCAATAAATCCGAGATGAGCACCAGAAACTACCCTATGCAGCAAGAACCGGAGTAATAAAACAGGCTGGTTTTGGCCTTGGTCTGACCTTCATACCTGACCCTAGGTCAATTTAATTTGATTATTCAACTAATGTGTTGTCTAAGAAGTTATCTCAGAGATGCATGGATTTGTCTAACACCACTGTAACATCAGGTTCAACGATTCCCTAGAAGTTGACTTCACTGAATCCATGGCCTGACTGACCTGCGGTAGGTCAGCGACCTTACAAGTTGCATGTAACTTTGCATATGAAATGACCCGACATTTAATTGTCTACACATAGGCCAAATTTGGCGCGGCTGCGCCGCGCCGTTCGAAAACTATTACGGAAAAACCTTTGGGCGGGATCAAATTGATCCCCACCCGAGTGCCTGTTAAAGATGGATATCCCCGGCTTCCTGTCAGCGAGTGATTCCCCCGCCCCTATTTGTTTCGCACCTCTAACTCAGTGGCCAAACGGGTTTTACTTTTGGGGATTTCCGCCTAGCTTAGTGTTAGCAGGGGGAGGTCCCCAGCCACGTGGGTTTTAGGGACAAGGTTGCTGACGCGTCGGCGAAACGGGCGCCACACGCACCATGTATGCAACCTACCTCCGCTGTTCAGAAACTTCTATCCAGCGACCACAGCGCACGTGAAAAGAAAAGGGCAGTGTTGTTGGGATGTTGAGGAAAATAACAAGCGAAAGGCAATCAAGCCACAGTTGGGGCTTTGGCCATCCAACTCACGTTTGGTGAGGCGCGAGGAGGTTATTATGTGCCGCCTGCGAACCGACCACACACATGCAACATCCGGATATCTATTGTGTTGTGGAAACAGACCCCAATTCCCCCCACATGCGGTGCGTCAACGGCTGCTCGCTCCATACTCTACTCTTGCCTACATTTCATGGAAGAGCGTTTGCATCTCTTTGGACAATAATCTCGGGCTCTAATCTATCCAAATCCTGGGGAGCGACTCTTCTTTGTTGGACTCGAGTCAGATGTTTTCATTTCTTACAGACGTCAAGTTTTCAGCAATTCGTAATCCCTGCTAGTTTTTAGGCATCGCACGTGAATAGATACGGTTGCAAAAGGACCTTCGGCGCCGGCACCTAAATCTCCAATCATCATCAACCGGGAGGGGTTGGTCGTCCAGCGCAAAAGGCGTGTAATCATGGGGAAGGTTGAAAATGGTAAAACCTGCATGGCGTCATTTATGGGCAGCCTCAAGCACGCAAACATCCCATGTAGGTAAGGCACGTGCAGGCCCGTGAGATAACATTGCGGTTCATAGTCCAGGAAGGATTGTGCATACCAAAAGCCGGCCCGACGCCCAAGTGGTGCTCGATGTGAATTTACTAGGGCATCCGCGCCAGACAAAGCTCACCCGTCGCATGATTTGGCAGTTTGAACACCCACTGACTTTTAACAAGCACTTCAGGGACGGGTTCGTCGAATCCCACATACGCTGCGATTAGATCGGTTGCGATCGGCGCCTGGGAGCGCATTGGCTGATGGAGCCATTTCGCAGATGTCCCCGTATCAGTTACGTCGGACGCCCATCGGGTTATTAGATGTTCTGCCGGCGTGGGCAATGGTAGCCGCACCCCGCCATGCAGCTTTGCCAAGGTTGGTTGCACCATGTTCGTTTAAATAAGATTGATGTGGTGGACGGATAGAAGTAATTGCTGCAAGCGTAGGTGTCATAAACACGTATCAAACTAACAATTGGGCGCGTTTGACTTATCTCCATCTCTGATATCCTGACCCCTCACCTTCCGATACAATCATGTGTGACATCACTGACGCAAGCTTTTATTTATGAAACAAGCTTGTATCATGTCACAATTGGCAACCAGGTCGTAGATAGCTTCCCAGGATTGATGGATTGTTTGCTGACGTTGTTTTTGGCATCGTCCAAGCATGCTTAGTATTTGAGACAACCAGGAGTGTCTATGACGGGCTAGTTTTACCCTCATTTCTGAAGTGGACAGTCAGGGGCCATGTTGATAAATGTTCAGCAAAACGTATCTGGTGCTGTTTGGCAAGGTTTTCCAATGCCGTTTCTCTGTGAATTTAACTTGCGTAGTTGTTTAGACCTCAGCGGGTCTCTTAGAGTCCCTTTGTTTGGGAAAGGGTGAAGAGGCTTCTGAAGGGCAGTAGTTGACGATCTTTTTGACCAGCATAAGTTAGCGGAACATTCTAAACCTAGACATTTCCCTGGCATGTATGGCTATCAGTTTGGTACGAAGAGAGAAGTGTTGCGCCGCGTCCTTCGCATGCTCTGGGCAGATGACATGTGTGCTGATCGCGAAGTCTTTGGAAAGAGTTTGGACCTCCTTGGACCTCCTGGAAAGTCTTGGACCTCTATCGAAATAGCCATGACATTCTTGGCCGAAATGTAGTAGAAATAATGTAATGCAATGGAAATACTCAAGTTACTTCATCCCGTCACCGGCAAGAGGGTGCCGGTGGTGTAGAGGTTAGCCTGCGCGTTTGGAAAACCAGAGGCATGAGGTTTGTTTTCCCGTCGTGCCCGCCCTTCCTGCCAGGGTGAGTGGCAGGGCACGAATAAGTCGTAAAGCCCCAGCGATAATGATGATGGCGATATGCTGTTATGCGCTAATTGGTCGACGTGACCTTTGATCTCACCTTTCAGGATGTCGCCCGACTGGAAGTAAATGTAGCAGATTGTTGTAGAAGGTATAAGGAATCGAGTCCGGAAAAGTCGAACAGCTTAAGAGCACTCAAACATCTATCATTGCAAAATAAAACCCCTAGCAAAAGTCAAACATGAATTACAGGGTTGGCCATTGGCCACTTTGTCTTGTTTTGCTACGGACGAAGTGGGCTATTTTGGGGTTTCCTGGATTATTTACAGCACTCAAACAACCTTGTAGACTGGTTCTCAAAATAGCGAGAGGTTAACTGTGACTTCGAAGATTGCAGTCCGAGTGGCTCGGACATTTGCATGCGAAACCGTTGTAACTACACCAATTAGGGGATCTGTGCATCGTTAGCTACTAAAATATTGCGGGCCGGGTGCTGGCGGGATTCCTGCGACCATGAATAATGACCGAAGTTGGGCTGTCGTCGCCCGCAGTGGAGGCTCATCTGCAGAGCAGCTGGCGGAATCGGACTACTCAGAATGAAGCTCATACAGCTGAGCATAAATCTACGGAATGTCTGCGTGCCCTCCATCGCGATGCTAGGCAACCGTGTGAGTAAATTGTGAAGGCCAGTATATTAACTTTAGGCTATATTCCGTTCGTTTTCATGACCTCTTAAATCGTAAGCAGGCCGTCCAAATGTGACTCTCTGACATGTGCACGCTGCTACTGCGAATCATTTCGTTATGACTGTCGCCTTCAGTGTAACGCACGTAAGTAACAAGCAATTTCTCTCAGCCGACTGGGAGCGGCTTTGAGGCAACGCCAATAAACGGCCGCGTTTCCCACGCCTCGGTGCGCGACAAAGATGTTTCTTTTCTGAGAATGGAACCTGCCAAAACTACGGCGTGTCATGCAATGAGTGAGCGAATCTGCAGCGCGGACTTCATTCAGATTGGGTGAGCCTTTCGTCGTAGAGCAGAAGTTAGTTCCAAAATGAACGGGACCACGGTCACCATCAAAGAGCACCGTTAACTGCGCTCGGGCTGGCATTCAGCGCGGTCCCTGCACCGGGAACACCAATTATAGTCGTTTCCACGAGCGCCTACTGCATGACAACACAATTCCAAGTACCCGATAGATTTGGGATGCAAATTCGGAATTCCTAAAAGTTGTAGTTACTGATGCTTCTTTTGGTCAAGTAAAGTGTACAGCAGGCATTTATTGGCATAAACATTTTTAACGATTTTTCGGAATGTGTACCCGTCAGGTTTGCAGGCGGGCGCGTGCCGCGCGCCAAGCAAAATCCAGGCGAGAAAGTCACGCATCAGAAAGTCACGGCGGTGACCAATGTGAAATTATCTGCCATCCTAAGTTTTTCTGGATTCGGGTCGAATCGGAAACACGGAACCTATTGGACGTGTCCGCTCTTCCTCCTTTTCGGGACTAGGCGGAGTGGACAGTGGTTTCTCGTGCCATCCATGATGACAGATAAGAATGCGTAATTCAGGCATCGTGCATGACCGCGGGTGCACCCACGACCATATAGTCTTGACCTTAAAACATGAAATACGTATACGTATCCCAAGTGGCCATAATCACGAAACGCATACGTGCCATTCATAAGTCTAAAAAAGCATCGCGATGAGGTCATACTCAGCTCTCATTCCTGACAATAGCTGCTGTCATTTGGCAAGGGGAGCTGATTCCGTGACAAAGGCGTTCTCGCCACAAAAGTTGATCTCGGGGCTGGAGCAGCCGGCCATCGGGCAACGTGCAGACGCGCTGCTCCGAAGTACTTAACAGTGAAATGCCCACGCGCTGACCCTGACTGGACAATACAAAGTGCAACCTTAACCTGACCGTATCAAACCAACACAAGTAATTCTCATTACGATCTTAACTTCATTCTTATTGATGCCATTGGTTGCACTCGCCGATTTTTATCAATATGTTTCCTATTTCACCATCTTTTTGCAGTGTTAAGCAGGCCGGAGATCGGTAACGATTCACGGTCATCAGGCGCCGTGCGCGCCAGCTTTCGGCGCCGGGCACCCGGCGACGCAGCGATCAGGGAGCAGCGGCCTCTGCGACGGCCGCCGCTTCCGTCGCGCGGGGTATATTGGAACTTGGTCCACTAGAATGTCAGCCATGCGCCCCCCGCCGCGCGGGTCCGACTTCCGTCCACGTGATGAGGTCAGGCCGTATCGGGTTTAACTCGGGAGGTCGTGCCTGGTGTAGGGTGCAGCAGCGTGCGGCTCGCGTGCTGGCCGAAGCAGCGGCCGAAGTTCCCCGGCGCCCGCCCCCCCCCCCCTCTCCCCGGGCTAACGAGTGGTGCGAATGCCACGAAGGCATGTGGTAAGTTTGTTAATATGTTAACGGAGAGTAAGACTGGAGACGATGTGGACTTGATGCCCCGGCGTTCCTCTGGAGCGCCCGGCCTCCCTCTGGTACGGAGCAGTGGTACCGCCTTCTCCACGGGATGCTTGGGCACGACATCGGAAGACAGCTTCTGTATGATATTGTTCTGGTGTGTCAGCCACAGGCTCGTGGAGCTCGCCACAACGCCGCCACAGCGGCACCGAAGTTTTGACGAGTTTTTCATCCTCAGGTCACCGTCCGCGAGATTCGATTAAAGGTTAATACCGCTTTCTAGCTCCAGATTCTCGCGCACTGCTCCAGCCCGACTCCTGTGAACGCCTGCCAGCCTCGGCGCGTTGTTGACTCATGGTCGCCGGGTTCCCAAGTTCAACTCCCACGCAACATCCGTCTACAATACGTGACGCCGACCTCAGTCTGCAAGCTGCCTCTCGCGGAGAGTCGCAGCGGGCCCATCCGTCGTCCGGCGGCCCGGCCGGTCCCAGAGCGGCCGGGCATTTATTGGAATATAGGGGACATCGGGCCGGCCACGTGCCCCGCGGGGACCCGGGACGGCTGAGCGGCGACGCACGGGCCGAGCCGACCGTCCGCGATTGGTGATGGTGGCGCGCTAGCCCGGTGACGTGTCAACCACGTCACCACTCCCGTGGCCACGTCACGTGACGTGGCCATGGGAATGGTGCACGGGTCTGGCGGGTGCCCGCTCTCAGCGGGGGCGAACCGGCTCGGTGGCATGTCCTCTGCCAGTGGTGGTGGTGACGGGCCGGCCGGCGGTGGTGGTGATGTACGTGACTGGTGATATGTCCACGGTTCGTGGTTGTGACGCGGAGTTCGGTGGATTTCCGCTGTTGGTGTCGGTGACACCTTGGTGGCATACCGCTTTTGATGATGATTATTTAGAGTTCTCGCATTTGGTGTCATATTTGCTGGCCGCGTTGATGGCGCACGATTTAGAGACATGTCTGCTATTGTTGATGGTGACTTGCGAGGCTGGTGGATTTGTCATTGATGGCGACGGAACCCGATGCTGGTGTGAACTGTTTGTGTCTCAGATATGACTCACAGCAATGATGTTTGTCTTTATTGACATCATACCTGAGAACAAATGAATCATGATTCTACACATCATTTGAATACCTAACGTACTACCACTCATTTCTAGACGAAGCAACTGCATTAAGATATAAAGTCATGCAGCTTTTGAAATATCATAACACCTTCACGTAAGATTTTCCCGACAAATCCTTTTCAACTTACACTCAATGTTGATATGCCATGATATGTATCGTATTCGGTATCACACGACTCAGACAATGCTCCAAAAATCATGCACAGTGCCCCAATGGCGCATCCACAAACAGTTTCAATCAACAGCGCACACCGTGGACATCAGATGTCACCGCCGAATGTTCTGTTTGTGCCCATCCCTTTAGACTCATTATCCGTATTGCGTCGTCAGCTGTTGCTGCCGGCGTTCTGCTGGCTCCATTTGCTGGCTTCACAACTGCAATGAAGCCAATAACCCAAACACCGCGGTCTTGCGTCGGACAGGTCGCTGGTGGGCCTGATAATTTTGCACAGCTGTAAGCCCTGTGGACCAACTGATCTGATCCGTATAAGAGTCCGAAGGGACTAATGCTGGGCACAGAATGGAGCCGTAATTAACGCACTGATTGATATGCTCCCACCCGGGAATAGCGTGGCGTCCATACAGGGCTGCGGCGGTTTGTGGAATGCACAAACAGATCCGATGACCCGGCAAATACCTGTGACGCTGACTCGAGGCAGTGGTGGTCGGTCTGCCTCTGCGCCTCCGCCCCCCCCCCCCCCCAGCCCCGTTGTTTCAAGCGCTGTGCTGGCCAGCTTTGCGCCTGCCACGCCATGTGTGCGGTGTTCGTGCCTCACGTTCTGAACTCTCAACGCTGAGATGGCACCGGTACTTTTGCTACGGTCTGGATCCATTCGCAGAATGCTCAGTCCTTGAAGAAAAGCCGCATAGTAAACCCAAATAAAGCTTATTTTTGTTCTCTGAAATCAAACGTACGGTGCCTTGCTGCCGCCATGCGCCGTCGCCCAGGCCTTCGGGCTTTTGGAATATAAAGCGGTGCCTGCAGCCGACGCGGCCGCCTTAGTCTCAGGCCTTGAAAGTGAGATAAGACTCCGAGCAGACTGCCCAATGCACCCACACTGAGCCCAGTATTATTGCCTGCTCGTCCCTCCCTGGCCACCACGAGCGGCGACCGAGCGGTCAGTCTGTCCGGCAGTCTGTCAGCCTGTCTCACGGTCTGTCAGCATGTCTGTCCGCCCGTCCGGCAGTCCACCAGCCTATCTGACGGTCTCAGCCTGTCCAGCAGTCTGTTCGGCAGTCTGCCGACCCGACCAGGCACCAGGAGTCTGGCATCCTGGCGGGACGGCCGGGTGCGTCCGCGGGCGCGCGCCCCAGCCTGCTAGGCGGACACGGCGGTAACGTCAGGCGCAGGCGGCTTGCTGGGCAGCGGCGGCGCCGGCGCGGCCGGCGCGGCGCGTTTGGCGGCGGCTGAGTCCGGGCAGGTCAGACTGGCCCAGAGGAGCGCGTCGGACGGCGAGACTCCCGCCGTGGGTCGATCCGGCCGCGGCGGCGTCTGAAGCCCAGCCAGCGACAGACATGTGACAAGAGTGATGGGGTCACCCTTAATAGCAGACGACATGGGGACGGCTGCCGTCAAATGATAACCTACAGCAAGACGCACACATGGGCTTATGACGAAGCACGCACAAGGTAGTCTCCAATCAGCATTATGACAATTATTAGATCAATACATTTGCGATCGCCGTGGTGTAGGAAAAACATACCTGGCGCGTGACGCAGTGACACTAGGCACGAGCTCCAGAACATGCGTACCCATTACCGGCCGCACCAGCATGGCAATGCGAGCTATAAATACACAACGGGGGCGACCTGACACGCAATGGCTGTGTCCTAGCAGCGAGTGACACGAAACGGGTCATTCCGCTCTCCTATATTGCTAAGGAGGAAAAAACAAAGCCGCACCGTTAGATTAGCCGCAACAACGCAACTCGGGCGGCAGTTATGGGGCGTCCGCAACACACTCTGCTTAATAAGGCACTCTAACCTCAAAACCACCTGCGCTATCTATTCAGAAGAAAAATGTGATTCCGTCGTTATGCTTAGGCCCCCACAGCCACGTTGAATTGATTGTGTCTGCACAGAAGGCGCAGACATATGTATTCTGTTCATCTTTGAGGAACTCAGTCCGCTACTTCAAACGATTGTCAAAGGTTAGTAAAGCAACACACGATGAATGATGTGTGAGAGTTGCGATAACGCACGAGCATACTGCGTCGGGCAAACATGTACTCGGATGTCAAACAATAGCTACGACCATGCTCATACAAATATAAAAAAGATCTAGAGCCTCAAATGGCACTATAATTGAATCACAGTATACATCAAGTATTCCGGACGATGCTTAGGACCATTTTGCACCTAAATCCTATATCCAAGGAAGTCTTTCAATAATTTCAACTTTTCTCAATCCTGGAAGACTAAAGATCCAAAGAGTTGAACTGATTTCAAGTCGTGCTTTAGCGTAAACGTGCTAGCGTTTACAATGTTTCGATGTTATTCTAAGGACAAGTGAAGACATGACCGGTAGCAGATAATGCTGTTCTTTCAATGCGTTGTGTCCATGGAAAATGTGCGTGATTTTACGCCGTAAAAAGTGTGTACACCTCAATTTTGGACGCTGTCAAGGTGCTTTTTGGAATGTGTTTTCCATTTGTTAAGTGAGAGGTTTATGAAAATTGCCTGACATGATTTCATGGCCGCACGGGTGCGTAGCATAGCTCAATGGAATGCTAGCTTAAGTTTGGATCTAAAGGATTCTTATGTAACATCATGGAACAGATCCAAGATCCCAGAAGATACTTCGAAAAAATTATAACGCGTCGAAGGTTCCTGAACATGCTGAATGTTCGTCGGTCAAATATTCATACAAGCAAAGCGTCTATAAAGGATTTAAATATTGAGAAACAGGTTCCCAAAAGGCAGCGCTCTATGGTGCGCTCCAGAGCCTTCATTGAGCAGCGATGAAACAGGTAACAGACGACAAATGGACGCACGAGTTAAAGCCGAATCGTTACGATGTAGTTTGCCCACTTGTCTGGGGAGTATCACGCGATTTCTGAAATACACGTAGAAAAGAAATGACCTGGAGCTCCATTTTGTTGAAATCCCAGGAGCTGTAAAAAGTGGCGTGAGAAATGATGCACGAGCACGAAACGCATGGGTGTGAAGTGGAACTCGAATTTGAAGCACCTTATTATACGGATGCCCTGATGTAAGCAGTGTGTATATGCTGCGTTAACTTGCTTACGTCCGGTATTACTGTCCCCGCCAGTCTTTGCAAGTGCTGCAGCCATGATCGCGCCAGTCAAAACAGTCGTTTATTTTGTCTGACACCCCCGCCGCATATCGAGGTACAGTGCCGCGGTGCGCGGCACGAGACTGGCACTCGCGGAAATCAAGAATGTCATCATATCACCATATCACATCCTATGATAATATGACGAAATATGTGTTTGTATTATGATATGATAGAATATGCGTTTGTGTGTGTGTGTGCGTGTACGCATACAGAGAGAGAGAGAGAGAGAGAGAGAGAGAGAGAGAGAGAGAGAAGAGAGAGAGAGAGAGAGAGAGAGAGAGAGAGAGAGAGAGAGGAGAGGAGAGAGAGATAGAGAGAGAGAGAGAGAGAGAGAGAGATGAGAGAGAGAGAGAGAGAGAGAGAGAGAGAGAGAGAGAGAGAGAGAGAGGAGAGAGAGAGAGAGAGAGAGAGATAGAGAGAGAGAGAGAGAGAGATATGTGTGTGTTGTGTGTGTGTGTGTGTGTGTGTGTGTGTGTGTGTGTGTGTGTGTGTGTGTGTGTGTGTGTGTGTGTGTGTGTGTGTGTGTGTGTGTGTGTGTGTGTGTGTGTGTGTGTGTGTGTGTGTGTGTGTGTGTGTGTGTGTGTGTGTGTGTGTGTGTGTGTGTGTGTGTGTGTGTGTTTATGTACATAGATCATAGATGTTCAAAGATAGCTACTTGTTTTTTTACAAACAAGCAAATTCATTAAACTTTTGCCCTATCTGTTTGGAGAAGCATGGCCATTAAATCACACAGGTAAGCAACAGGACACTGATAAAACCAGGCAGGGACTGGGTAACCAGCATGCAACAATGAAATTTATATATATATATATATATATATATATATATATATATATATATACCGCTATTTTCACACTGAACCAACACGGAAGATATAAACAATGCCTAGGGGCGAGTGATGGCTGGGCCACGATAGCGCGCGCTGGGCGGGCGTGGGACGCGTCCCCGCCGCCATTACCAGCAGAAGTTACGTCCGCGTGATGGGGCCAGTGAAGCCGGCCGTTGTCTCGGGCTCAGCGCTCTCCCGGGAGAATGGCCGATGCGGGCCTGTCTCATCTGGTTAATGGGCTCAAAACTGGCCCGCGGTCGGCGGGCGGGCTGAAGCTGCGAAGTTTTCCGGCTCGGGAGCATGCTGACAGCTGGCGCAGGTGCCGCGTGCGGGGGAGGGCGAACATCGGTGCCCCGCGCGTCTCGCTTTGGTACAGTTTCGCCGCACGGAACGGCGCCCGACAACAGTTGCCCATCCGTCAACGTCTTGCGCGCTGCGTGTGTTAATAGTGAGTCTTGTTTTACTTGACACCGACCACAAATCGAAAGAAAATATTTAGTCGATTGCAGCGATGATTTCTGGTGATGACAGTTTAAAACATATATTCTCGCACGGCTTAATGCTAAAAGCTAAAAGTTGTGGCGATGCAGCCCTTTGAAACCTATCTTTCGAAGAAAAGTGTATACAGTTAAAGCAAATCCATGCAGTTTTTGCGAGGCATGTAATACACAGGCCCAGTCTGCTGTTTTACGCTTTGTGATTATGAATGAAGCGTCTGGTTTGAGTAATGTTGCCTGCCCAACCTACCACTCGATAATTATGACAACATGTTAAGCTCGATTCCCTTCCAGCTCATTAGCAATTTTCGTAGAAATCGATTTCATTGCGACGTTTCTAAAAGCTGTTGGCTTCCGAAGTTGATTAGGGTTTCGCAAGGAATCCAGAAAATGCCTCCCGTAACGTGTTATGAAGCAATCGGCGCAAGTAATGGATCAGTTGCATGACATGTTCACCATGTTGCGACCACATGCAATATGCACGAAAGACCCTGCCCATCTCAACCACCACCGCATATTGGAAAACTGACATCACGGCAACAAAATCAAGGCCCTTCTGCATCTATTTTAAGCCGAGTTTTCGTTGCAGCACGATGAGGATGACACGAACCCACAAATCGGCGGCCTGAGTATCATGTCTCCCACAAATGACGCTTCTAAAGCGAGCCCATCCAATTTCGACGAAACACGAACCGGGCAAAAACAGCCGATCCTTTCAACAAACAGCTGGTCGGATGATCTGACCACAAAAGCTGACTGTAGAAGTCAGCAAGAAGACCATTGTGGCGAACGATGCCAGAAAGGGAGAATGCCGCGTTGTCGAACCCGCCAAACATTCACGCACATGTAAATTAATGATTAAGCTAGTGAGATATCAACGGACCACAATAATCGAAGTGGATGGAATGTTTACTTATTTCCTGTCAGATGGGTGCAGTGTTGATTGCCAGCATTTTTTCTCTCGCATGAGTGCGATGTAGGCCAGGGACCTCGAGACAGTGATCCAGGGAACTACAGCGTAAGGTAGTTGCCCCGTAAGGCGATTGGAGTTTGATTCTGTATGCAGCCAGCTACAGGTGACTTCAGATTGATGCAGATCATGACAGCGCGAAGCGAAGTAAATGACATGACATGACGGCGAAGTAAAAATAATTCAGCCTGAGCCAAACGGTAACAAACGGATTCAGAGAGGAAGCAACGGTTCCATAATACGTAGGACATACGCGCAAGTAAAATAAAATGCACCCTGAGCCAAACGGTAACAAACGAAGAGGGAAACCATGGTTTTATAATGCGTAGGACTACAATATGATCGAGGGAAAACAACTTAAATCGTGGTTCTAAAGTATAATGCATGAACAACAGCCCGAGCCGGATAGCTCATACTTGATCCACGGGACTAAGGCGATAGCCCGGGGACTGCATGTTGGATCGAGTGACTACAGCGAGGACTAGTGAACATCAGTTCGATCCAGAGGCTGCAGTCTGAGCTATGGGGCAACAGCTGAGGTCATAGGATAAGACTGCGAGCCGGGGGCCTACGGCCATAGCCGATAGGCCACAGCTTGATCCAGAAACTACTGGTCGCGTCGGGGAGCTACAACGTAAGCCACGCTTCACCTTGAACCAGGTGACTACAGAGTGGTTCAGAGGACCACGGCCTGAAGATAGGGACTTTATATAGTTGGAGCCGGGGGCTGCTGACCTGAGGGAAACTACAACGAGATTCTGATGACTACATCGTGTCATAAAAAACTAGTAAGCTTGTCAGTGGACTTCAGCGCAATTGGAAGGATTCGTGAGATTGAGGAACATAGGTGAGTCAAAAGACAGCAACACCTTCCAAGGGACCGGTGTGTAAGTCAGCGGACTTCTACATAAACCAGGCGCTGTAAGACTGCTAAGTGATTCAGAGAAACATGGCGTGAGTCAGTGGAACATAGCGTGAGTAAGGAACTGAAGTGTGAATCAGGGGTCTGTGGCGCTGTTCACAGAAAGGGCGGAAGTCAGCAATGAGCGACAGCACGTGACTGACCGGGAAACCCGTGAGCGGCAGCACGTGACTGACCGGGACACCAGTGAGGGACAGCACGTGACTGACCGGGAAAGCAGTGAGCGGCAGCACGTGACTGACCGGGACAGCACGTGACTGACCAGGACAGCAATGAGGATCAGCACGACCGGGACAGCACGTGACTGACAGGGACAGTAGTGAGGGGCAGTAGGTGACTGACCGACACAACAATGAGGGACAGCAGGTGACTGACCGCGACAGCCGCGAGCGGCAGCACGTGACTGACCGGGACAGAAGTCAGGGACAGCACTTGACTGACCGGGACAACAGTGAGCGACAGCACGTGACTGACAGGGACAACAGTGAGGAGCAGCACGTGACTGACCGGGACAGCCGTGAGCGGCAGCAGGAAAGAGGCCGTTAACCAGACGGTGGCCAGCAGGGCGGCGGTGAGCACGAGGCCGACCAGCCAGCGCGGCAGCCCGGTCCGGCGTGACACGCACTCCAGGAAGTCGATGCCCCGCGCCGGCCGCGCCCCGCCCGGCACCGCCCCGAGGCCGGCCGGCGCCGACCGGGGCGACGGCGCAGCCGGCTCCTCCGGCTCCTCCGGATCCTCCGCAGCGGCCGCCGCCGGGCCTTCCGCCGAGCCTGAGACGGGCCACTGCAGTGAACATCGCGCTGGTGCTGCGGGGCGCGGGCGATGCCCAGAACGGTCGCACCGAGCCTGCAGATGACCCGGCTGCCTCAGTCTCCGGGCGGATTCCTTAGAAGTTAGGTGTACCAATTCGATAAGTCATTGGCGTGACAAACTAGCAGAGTCACTTTGATGCTGAGCGCACCAGCTCGGTAAGGCATTGGCATTCAAAGTGACCGAGCCTTCGAGTGTGATGAACAGACATAAGTCACTTACCGAGGAAATTCGCAGTATGTAATATACGTTCCAGGAAATGATTAGTTTCTATATATCACAGACAATTCAACGTTAATAAGAAACATGTCGTCGAAACATTGTACGCGTCTGTAAAATATTTCCCGATCACTTCTAGCCTACTTTGGACAATAGTTTCTTCAGTGGAGGATGAATAGTAAGACTTCAAATACCTCTGCATACCTATGCACCGTGGAAAGGGTATGACCACCACATGCATCATAAGTTTTTGCTCGTTCCTCATAGGATGCACATCTATTGAACGCAGTCCGCCATTAGGCCCAGGCACTGTGCCCGCACGGTCACCTGCGTGGGGGGTGCCTTCCAGCGGGGGTGTCCGCCACTGTCCTTCCGACAGCCGCTGCCGCCCGGCCCGTCTGAGGATGACCTCCTGCCGTGGCCAAGGCCGCAAGGCCCGCAGCAGAGAGTTCTGGAAGAGAGGGAGAGAGAGAGAGAGAGATCGCGTCACGTGGCTGAGCAACCGGGCGACAGCTGGCTTCGAAACTGACATGCGACAATACGACATGAATTGCCACGGCCTGTCATGAACGAGAACGACAACATACACACGTTCGTGAATGGAAATTAGTAGTGGCGCATTTTTGCGGTGCGTACACCTGATGAACACATCACCAAAGCACGGTTTTCATCAAGCCACAGTAGACTGGGCGTGGACGTCTGAGCCTGGCAGCGCCTGAACACGCCATCCTGCATTAACCATCATTCACCTCCCAGTACATCAAAGTGTGCGTGCTTCTGATCGTGCCAGTTCAGCCAACAGACTGAACTTTTATTACAGCTCAAAATCCAATATCTGCACCGAACATTCCCTGGCAGTCCCGGCTAAATTTGGCGGCGAGGCTGGCGGCGGCGCGCCGCCGTGCTGTTCAGCCGATGCCGTGGCATTCCAGTGCGATGTTCCGCTGCTGCGTGTCGCCAGAGCCCGCCTCAGAAGACTTGTGACAGTCCATTAGACCCGGCCCATGACCATTTCAAAGCGGACTGTCCGGATAAATGTACCTCCATTTCGCCTAATCGCGCATAATTAAGTTCAAGCATTCACTTTAGTATCCATAAATTTACAGGTGGCAAACAGTTGGATCTGCGCCAGGAAAGTTCGCCGCGCGCCGCCGCGGGGGGGGGGGGGGCGGTGAGAGGGGGGGGGGGGTGAGGAGCGGCCTGACGCTGCACGCGATACAAGATCCACCACCAATTTTCTATTGACCGAGCGTCGCCGCCGCTTATCAAAACAATCGAGCGGGCGGCCGGAACACGAGCTGCCATTACTCACCCCGGCCGCCATCGGAGTAATGTTACTATTGTAGAAAACAACGGAGAGCCCGCAGCGTCGGTGAAACGGCAGCACACTGCTGCAGCACAACCAGTTGTTTTTGCCCCACAGGCTTTGGTGCTTGACATAAGCGTGCTGACAAGCAATGTTCGTTTTAATTTTCTGCCTTTATAGCGGCTGGCAAGGGCATTCAACAGTTATGTCCGTTGACATTGTCCAATTGACGAAGAGTAGCGATTCGACTTTATACCTCAGGGACAAAAGCGTGTCAGACACCCTCTGATCAGCCCACGCTACTGGAAACGGCTTGTAAATATACGATATGACCAGCGTCTGATTGTATTTCCCTTTCAACGAAACGGAGATCGTACTGCACATCCTATTTTCACGAGACACAAACGAATTGCTGAATATTTTTTCCGGTCATTGTCTTCGGAACTGCTCAACGATATGCTCGAAGGGCCCAGTAAGCGCTATTCATAGAAAGCTAAACCATTGGATTGCATTTATTGTTGTATATCAAAGTTTCTGCATATCCGCATTCCGTAGGTGCCATCCCTTTTCTACCCGCATTTTCTGCAGCTGCAGGATTAAAGACGTGCAGTCCGAAGACTTTGGTGTCGCCCAGAGCGGGAAGTGCAGTAAACAGTATTGTTTTGAGAGGTCGAGGGCACCACAAGACTTAACTGAATTTACGTCCTATCCCTCTGTCATCTGAGCGGAGCGCCCGCCATTGGCGTAACCACTTGAGGGGACGGGGGATACGTATGCCACCAATGCCCCCCCCCCCCCCGTGGGATATCCTTATCTAATTCGGTCCCGTGAGCGCATTTTACTACCATTTCCGTATACAAAATAGCGACTTTAGGCAAGGTTGTCCCTAATTTACGGCTTGCCATCCCCCACCCCACCCGCCCCCTACCCCAACTGCCAATCCTGATTTGTTCCCTCTCTAATCTCAGAAACGTGGCACACTTCTCAAGCGACGCCATGGTGCCGGTACGTGTAGCTGCCTTCACAAAATAGGTGCCCATTTATTCATGGCCGCCCCTTGAGTTGAAGTGGACCCGGTAATGAAATAATGGCCCCGTTCTGGTTTCCCCACAATATGTCCCTGACAATGACCATTGATTGACCAATGACCAATGACATGGGCGGTGATTGGGACAAAAATGCTGCTCTTTCGTAAGTGGACGACCCCGATCTTGCGGGAAAGTCAGTTGCAAAGTAACACTGCCTTCATGAAGGCGATATGTAAAGCAATCACGCTTAATATCACGCGAAGCTTAAAACGGAAAATCAGAGCCCTCTGTACAGAAAAGGGGCGTAGTCTCGTCTGTCCTCTGCGCCCCTCTCTAGCGATATGTAGAGTAGTCTCGCAAAGTAAGTTGGAGGGAGGGGGGAGGAGGCTGAACCGTGAACAGTTACGAAACCTAACCCCAAAATTCGCTAACAAACAGGTTCCTTCCCAGCTTTGGCCAGGTGGCTGGAGCTTAATTTGAGGCTTGAAGCCGCCCCCCCCCCCCCCACAACCCAACTGAAAAGAAAACTATACCCCTGGTCCCAATGGAAACCGACGCTCTGGAAAATCGCTCAAAGAAGATCGAGGGTATCCCGGTTAGCAGAACGCGCGTTGATTGGGGGCGATCTGTGATTTGAAGTGAGATCTACCGTTAAAACTTGCAATATCTTCAGTAATAACTTCACCGCGATGCGTTCCACTGAATGATTAAGACGAGGTGTTACTACAGCGGATGGAAAAATTATTTCGACAGGGTTACTACAGCGGATGGAGAAATTATTTCGACAGTCATCCTGTCTGGTATGTCAGCATTCATGACGTCATGCCGTGTGATACTGAGGTGAGATCTTCACAAACACTTGCGTTTGGGAATTCATAAAAACGCGCTCGTTGAGTGAAAACGTGCTGAAGTACTTTTGGGAACGATGTAGAGATAGCTTATGGACGTAGGCATTCGACGATGTTGAGCAAATTTCGCGAATGAGGTCAGGCCCATTTTTCGTAAATAAAAATCGCCATGCATCGTGTTCAGTGGGATTATTAATGAGAACTGCGACCTCTCGCGCCCTGCTATTGGCGCGCTTCTATCTTCTCGTGGGACGGGATTGGACTAGACTCGAACCCTGGGAATCTGCGCACCAGTCTGTATAAAAGGCATGCCCTATATTAACATGCCGCATATGCTCGTTTTGCTTACACTGACGGCACCTGACACCCGTGCCGCCCTTAGGGAAATATTCCCCCCCATCAACTCCTGGATCCGCCTCTGACACAGCGCAGGCCCGCAGCTGTCTAGCATGACGCTTGCAGCTGTTTACCATTTCTAAGACAGACCACAGCCAACAATTAAAGCCATTGCCGCCTAACACAGTGACGATGGGCACACGCCGCCGCTTTTCACGGCCCGCGCTGCTGCTCACGCAGCGAAGCATCACCTGGGGCGCCTATCACGCCCGCGTGCTGTTACTAAAGCCGGTGTCAGGGGCGTCTGCTGTCCCTAAAGCCGAGTGTCACGGGGTCTGTACTAAAGCCGAGTGTCACGGGGTTTGCTGTTTCTAAAGCCGAGTGTCACGGGGTCTGCTGTTTCTAAAGCCGAGTGTCACGGGCGTCTGCTGTTTCTAAAGCCGAGTGTCACGGGCGTCTGCTGTTACTAAAGCCGAGTGTCACGGCGTCTGTTGTTACTAAAGCCGAGTGTCACGGGCGTCTGCTGTTCTAAAGCCGAGTGTCCGGGGTGTGCTGTCTA
>NW_023597034.1:37905104-37991146 GCF_011947565.3 Pollicipes pollicipes | reverse complement strand
GTATGTGTAAAATTCTTCCAAAATCCTTACTGCTTTTGCCTTTAAACATACTTTTTAGCCATACCAGGACATTAAAGAAGGTCTGAGATCAAGGTCAGGTCACGTCGTGGTCCTCTCGAGACAAAGTCAGGTCACCTTATCGGATATATTTCTGCTCATCCGGTTCAAATGACAGAATCGTTGGTTCGAGAATCCATCACTTAAACCAATTTTTCCACAAACTTGCATAATGCTATGACTAGCCATCATGAGCAGCGAATGAAACGTGGAGTGTTGTTAATATAGCCGATGTTTGCTCTACGACGTCGTTTAACCATTGCCTGCTGGTGTCCTGAAGGTCGATAACTCTACATAAATGCAACGAGCACAAAATAACGTCAGTCAGTTCCGACAATTATAGACTGACCTTACATAACTTGTTAAGGTGCCCTGGAGTGACCATTGAAAAGTGTGACTGGACATCGCTGGCATACACACAAGTCTATGAACTGGACAAAGTAATTCAAAATAAGGGAAGAAGTCCCGAATTGCAGCATGTAAGGGCCAAAATTGCCGCACAAATATATATATATATATATATATATATATATATATTGCATTAAGATATGTCGTGTATAATATATATATATATATATATATATATATATTGCATTAAGATATGTCGTGTATATATATATATATATATATTGCCTTAACATATATAGTGTATATATATATATGCATTACATAAACGCATATGCTTATTATATGGGCATATCTATATATACACATATATATATATATATATATATAATATATATTATATATATAATATATATATATATATATACACATCTACTTATACATGGTGACTACATCTACACAATGCACGCCAGTGGAGGAAACGACAGCCATCAGTGAGCAAGCTGCATAATTCAGTATGCGCTAAGCATAGGAAATATTCTAAACTGAAGAATTGTGAAACGTTCATACATAATTTAAGATAAACACGCTGAAAATTAAACGGCTGATGCTTAAACTTTTCTCAAATAAACTTTGCTGAAAAATGTGAATCACACATTGCTTTCCCAAACGAATCACCATCTGACAAAGTTGAGATGAATTGATGCAAATCACCGTAACTTAACACGCGCTCGGGTGGGCGGTCAACTTGACCCCCACCGAAAGTTTTTCCAGAATGATTTCTGAACGGCGCCGTACAGCCGGCTAAACTTTGTACTACTGTATACAATTGTATGGCAGATCGTCTGGCAGCAAAAATTTATATTTGCCTTGTAAGGTCGCTGACCTATGGCAGGTCAAAGTCAGGCCATAGTTTCAGCGAAAGCAATTTCTAGGGAATCATTCAATCTGATCCAATAACGGAGAGTTAGACGAAGCCAGACATCTCGAGTTACTTTTTCTTAGGCAGCATAACATTTGAACAAACAAATAACATTAATCCAAGGTCAGGTCTTAAGGGCAGACCAAGGTCAAAATCAAGCTGTTTTATTACTTGGGGCTTGCTGTAAGGGGTAGTTTTTGGTGCTCATTTCAAATTTGCTGATAACAGGAACCGCATTATACACCTTACATAGACTTCTTAAGGGTCAGAATAGGTCACTGACCGAAAATGACCCAGGTCAACATTTTGTCTTTAGGAATATACCGCCTAGTGTAAACCTTTGTCGCTTATCCAAATGCAAAACCCTGGGCGTATGATTTTGATCACTATGACCTGCAAACGGTCAAACGAAGTCAATACCTTAGATGAGCTTGTGATCTTTTGCATAAAACGGTTATCTAGGTTCTAGGGGGGCCAACTGGAGACCAACCTAAAATTTGACCTTGTTTGACCTTATTTGACTTGAAGGTCATAACCCAGGAATCTCAAACTTTTACCTAAGTGAGTTCAGGTACAGATTAATGCACCCTGTGAATTTGGTGTCTCTAGCCCTCTTAGTTCCTCAGATGTCAGGGGGTCAAACTGACCCCCCACCCGAGCAAAGAGTACCCAACCGGCCACCCGGGAGCGTGTTAACAAACAAAACTGATGCGCAAATGACGTTGGTAATGCATGGCAATCTTAGATAAAACATATCCGTCATGAAAAAGTGTTAATTGAAGTGTCTATAGGCTACAATTGTGATGATGTAGTTATGTCTATGTCATACAAGTGACTAGATGATGCGAATTATACGACCACCAGAACTCTTTATAAAAGGAAATGTTCAACATTTGAAAATATTAAACCAAGTATTAGATATAATGTCATCAGCTCACGTATAGCTAAAGTATACCGTTAAGTGAAATGGGCAATATATTTGAAGGTAAATTTATCGATAAAGTAAATATGTTTTTGAATATCTCATTGTTTGATTGTGTCATAGACAGTTGGTATGACGTTATGGTGCTGCCGAAAAAGCCGTGAGAATTTGACAACCAAGCACACACTTGCAGCGCTTCAACCTCCCGAGAGGTGGCCGAGGAGTCGTGGTGGTGCTGGAGGTGCTTTTTGAACCACATATCGTCGTGTGCTCGTGTTTTAGACCTTTCTCTAGGCGTTCATGCATATCTATCCGTGAGTTTAAGATGTTCATTTGTATTCACACACTTGGCTCTGGCGCTAATCTTATGCAGTTTGATTATTAATCTTATTTCCATGGTAACTAGCAAACACGTCCAACTTTTTACATTATTTAGCACGTAACCTGATTTGTGCTTGAACACTGTACAACATGCTTAACATTGGTTCCAAGCCCATTGATGTTCGTTATATCTGGAATTTGTGCTCACGGAGGCCAGATGTGAAGGACTCGACAATTATATTTGTCTTGGCCTTAAACGCCGCATGGCCAATTGGATGGCAGAATTTGAATGGCGTTTCTATGGCGTAATGCATGGCTGAATGCCTTGATATAATCCGCATAAAATAGTTTGCACATTTTCGCGGGCGCGTAGCACATGAAACAGAGGGCTATAGATCTTAAGAACGGCAGGGCTGTGAACTGCACCGGGTGATCTTCAAGATGGATTATAGTTCAAAATCCTAAGCACATGTGAAACATTCCCTTTTAAACCCGCCAGGCAGTGGGGGTCAAATTGACCCCCCCAAAGAAGGTTTTTGCAAAATGGTTTCCGAACGGCGCGGCGTAGCCGCACCAAGTTTTGCATAGCTGTAGACAATTGAGTAGCGGTTCGTCTGGCATCAAAAACTGAAATTTGCTTTGTACGGACGCTGTCCTATGGCAGGTCAAAGTAAGGGCATGGTCTTAGCGAAGGCAATTTCTAGGGAATCCTTCAATCTGATTCAACGACGGGGCGTTAGACGAAGCCACACATCTCCGAGATGCTTTCTTAGGCAACACAACACTTGAATGAACAGATTGCATTGACCTTAGGCCAGGTATGAAGATCAGGCCAAGGTCAAAATAAACCTTTTTATTGCTCTAGGGCTTGCTGTATGTGATAATTTCTGGCGCTCATTTCGAATTCATTGACAGCAGGAATCGCATTATACACCTCCCATAGACTTCTTTAAGGCCATATAGGTCAATGACCGGGATGACCAGGTCGAAATTTTGTTTTAGGAACATAATGCCTAGCGTAATATTTGTCGCTTATCCAAACGCAAAACTCAAAGCGGTGTTGTATTATTTTGATAACCATGACCTTCAAAAGGTCAAACGAGGTCACTGACCTTAGATGAGCATGTGACCTTTTGCTTAGAACAGTTGTCTAGGTTCCAGGGCCCTTTTAGACCAACCTGGAACTTGACAAGTTTGACCTTATTTTACCCAAAGGTCATGACCTAGGAGCACTAAACGTTGACCTAAGTGAGTTCATGTACAAGTCAACACACCCTGTGAACTTAGCGTCTCTAGCTCTGTAAAATCCTGAGATCTCAGGGCAGTCAACTTGACCTCCACCCGAGCGAAGGGCGTCCAACCGGACACCCGGGCGCTTGTTAAGTAACACCTAAATATTTGCCGTCAAACGTTGTCCTGGCGAGTTCGAGATATCTGAGGGCGTCCGAGGTCCGTAACTGTGGGCATGCCAAGATGGTCGATCTATTATCGCGGCTAGTTGACCATCTGCATCATAATCGCCAGGTAGGTCAGGACGAAGCTTAGAATCGCCAAAACATTGGATTTCTGCACGGTAAAATATGACAGGCGCCCTCTGCCCGATGTAAGCCGGGTGGTTAACACTGCTCGGTCTCATGGAAACTGCCACCCCCGGCCATTGCTGTTCTTGTTTCTAAGATCGCGAGCACGTAGGCCCAAAACTGCTTCGCGTAATGTATTTCACATGATCATCCTGACCAAGCATGGCCAAGTAGCAGACGCCTCGCTTCTGCTGGCTTTTTCATTTTTGACCTTATTGTGATCCGCCCTATTGAAATTTTAAGGAAACCGCTTTCATTTTCCGGGCAAGGGACCCAGCGGGCAGACCAGTAGGAGGCACATTATATTTCCCGATCAGAGGCTTCGGGGCTATTCGGGTGCAACGTGTGGTACCCTCTGGATGTCATGCCGGTGACGCAGGGCGGGATGCCCTGGCTGGTACAGAAAACCTAAGAGGGAAACATCATACATTGGTGTTTACCGGACGCCGGAGGCCTCCTGACCCGGCCATTTGCTACCAAATAGGCGCAGGGCACTCATGACTGCAAAAGATCCCTATTAGTCGCAGATGTCCAATAATTGGCAGAGACTACAGTTCGGCATAACGGGCTCTTTGCTGAAATGGGAAGGAGAGCCCTCCGTTCGGTATCAGGGGCCTGCCGGACAAAGGGCCTTCCATTATTGCGTTGTGGACTCACATCGTTAGCTTCCATCAGCATTTTCGTTGCCAGAGGGCCTCGACCAACGCAACAGGCCCCCGGCTTTTGGGGTCCCGTCCCTGTCTCTACCTAACAGATGTTGCCCTGACTCGAGCCCCTTACAAACATTGGACCCTCTATCAGGCGCTGTGGGTCTTTGACCCACAAAAGAGCATTTATTGCTTTAAGGGTCCCGACCGATGCAAAATGCGCGTTCCGACCTTGTTCCTGTTTGGGAATGAGCTCCCAGGGCTCAGACCAACACGGAATCGATTGTTCAGCGTTGTTGGTCTATGACCGAAGTAGAGACCCGCGCCGTCACAGGGTGTCCCCAGTCGGTGCAAGATGCCCTTTTTCTGACATTTGATGGCCCGGCCCGGCTTCAGTAGTCGACATGGAGTCGACGTTATGAGGCATCAGACGTTGCTGGATGTGCACGGCTTCGGGAACGAAGAGCGTAATTGCGCGACTAATAGTGTCTGCCATGGAAATCCCTGTTGATGGCCGTAGGGCGGTGTGCAGGTGCATCACTTCCATTAAGCATGCTTGACGCGGGCTGTGTTGGTGGCTAGCTAAGACGATTGCTGCTATTGGTTTAGTGGGCTGGTGTCGGTCGTCAGGTTTTTGTAACTGTTTTATCGAACAGTCACGTGAAGTTTCATGTGAGGTTTCACCAAACATTCAGGAACATTTCAAGGGTTCCTCCAAATGTAAATGGCTAACAACTCTTATCACGCTTTGTTTTCATTTTCCGGTAGGACGCCGCAGCAAAACAACGCAGCTTGCTGCGGTCTGTACAACTTATCGACGCCAAACACTCATGGCATCTAGAATCCGTGGACAACGACACCCGTGGTATTTAGGTTTTTGGGCACCGTGGACACCACTCTGGAGTTTGAACTTGTCTGACCTCATTTAACCCAAAGGTTATGATCTAGAAGCCCAAATCTGGCCACAAGCGAGTTCACGTGCAGGATAACACACCTCTTGAATTTGGTGCCTCTAGCTTTCTCAGCATTGACCCCCACCCGAGCAAAGGGTATTCAACCGGCCACCCCGCGCGCGTGTTAAACGAAACGAAAGCACAAGTCACAAAGCATCTTATTATAGCGCACATATCACAGACATGAAGCGTAAATGAGTCTTGCAGTTTTGGTCGAATCGCCATGCTCCTTAGAAACCAACTGCCTATTTCATGCCTCCTCGCTTCCACTTGGCATGTTACGCGCTTTGATTTTTTTTCGCTTAAACAATGATGCATTATCGCACATCACTCCACTCAGTGTGGTTCAGCCATCTTATTGTCGCCTGATGGCCCCTGTTTGTCCATTTGTAGAGATGACGCCATTTTGTTGCACAATTGATCGAAGACTCTGAAGAACTAGAGTAGCCGTCACTCAGGGCTTCCCGACGGGCCTGAATCGCAGCGTCCGGCCAGTGTTAGCCACCTCAGACTGAGTCAGTCGTGTCGCTTGGGCCACCCCAGCGGCCTGCGGGTTAGAAAAAATATTCGCTTACAAACTGCATGCAGCAGGCCGTGAAAGGCAGATGGTGCATAGTTTTGTTGCTTGCCGTTCGGGACCCATCGCGACTGCGCGTCCGTCAGCGCGTTGCTGAAACGTCGGAGCCCCGAGCTCGTGCACCAGAGTTTCGAAAGTGTCGATCGTGACGCTCCTGCTTCCTGTCAAGATTCCTTTACCCCCTTTAGTAAAAAATTTTAAGTGCATGGACCCATCCTGCCCACCGTCCCTTCTTCCTGTTCCTGCGCTTATGACATGCTTGAAATACTTTAACTCGGAACGGATATATATATATATATATATATAGTATATATATATATATGCTTAAAATGCTTAAAATGAAGAAGTGTGTCAGGGAGCCCGGAAGAAAAGGGAAGGGGGCGGGCAGTGCCAAGGGTCGAATAAATGTTTGTGCATGCATCGCCTAAGTTCAACGTTAAGCATTCGAAGTGCGGGCCGTCTCCTTCTGTTTCCATGCCCATGAAGGCTGCTTTGCAATGTGTGAGAACTCTGATGATAACATTTGTTCTATATTGGCTATATCTGGAGTTTAAATCTCGACTGGTACGTTGACGATATTATATCGTCCATCTTTTACGATTCGACATCCAACAAACATTATTGCAGTATATTAAACTGAAGTAACCTTGATATGACATAGCCTTAGATATGACTCATCTGTGACGCGCTTTACGGTGGTACTATGGGGTGGTGCTACGGTACGGTGTTGAGTCTGTTCCAGGGCCTTGGGCATTGAGTTGGGCTGTTGCGCTGATTGTGCGGGTCTTCGGGACACAACCGCTGTTACCTACTGTTCAGACATTTCCGCTCGGTTAGGCTGTGGAGTGGGTGATACAATCCGCACCTCATTATCCTAGATATGTTTAGCTCTGGCCCAAATTACAACAAGCTTAAGACCAACCTGCGACTGGCTGTCAGCAGGCTGAAACTACTGGAAAAGAAAAAAACGGAGCTGGCACAGAAGGCAAGGAAGGAAATAGCTGACTACATTGCAGCAGACAAAGTGGAAAGGGCGAAAATTCGAGTGGAACACATCATCCGTGAAGATTACCTGGTGGAAGCCATGGAAATTGTGGAGTGCTACTGTGATCTGCTGCTTGCAAGGATGGGTTTGATTCAGCAAATGAAGACGTTGGATGAGGGGCTGGCAGAGCCCATTGCGAGTATCTTGTGGGTCACTCCACGTCTGCAGGCTGATATTGCTGAGTTGCAAGTCATTGCAAGCCAGCTTGGTACCAAGTATGGACAGGAGTATGTGCAAGCATGCAGGGAGAACAGCATTGGAGCTGTGTCACCAAAACTGATGCACAAACTGTCAGTCCAAGCCCCACCCAAGATTTTGGTGGAGAAATACCTGTGCGAAATTGCAAGAAACTATAACGTGGCATATGGGCCGGACCCACAAGTGATGGCAGAGGATGAAATGCATGCTACTGGTGAAAACCTCATCAACTTCGGTGGCACTGAGGACAGTGGTGCTGGAGGTGGACCCAAGAGCAGTGGTGGAGGAGGAGGAGGAGGAGGTGGGTTTTCAGAACCTCCCATGGGGGCTTCAGGCATTGTCCTGCCCACAGTTCCATCAGATGCAGTGGCACCTCCTCTGGGATTTGTTGACCCATCAACATTTAAGGCTCCAGGTAGTGCCGGACCAGCCTACCCAGCCCCAGGTCCCGCATACAGCCCATATAATGTGAACTTCAATCCTCCAGAAAAGCCACTGAACACCAACTTCAACTACCCAACCCCAGCACCAAGGTCAAAGGTAGATAATGCACTGAACTTGCCTGATGTCCCTGCTGAATTCAACACATTTGGGCCACCAGCTTCTGGTACCAACTCAGCACCAACAGGAAACCCAGATGAAGAAGCCAACTTTGATGACTTGACAAAGAGGTTTGAAGCCTTGAAGAAAAGGAAGTAGTCATAGTGGGTGATGGAAAGAAATGTATGCATATGCTTTCACCAAGATGTGTTGATGCAGCAGGGCAGTGTACTATGCCATCAGATGCTGGGACTGGCTGCCACTGCTAATAGGATAGTGGTATTAGACTGCATCAACTTTAATTTAAGGGTGCTTCAAGTATGTTGAATGACTCAATGTTATGCTAACAATCTTTGCTCTTAAAACTCACATAGAAGAGCAAATTATGAGATTTGCTGCAATTGGGTATGATTGGGAAAGAAATGTGATTGCTTTATTTGGAGAGTAACATATTTTTGTAAACCCATGTTGGATCTCAGTTGAAACACCAACTTGTGACATTTTCTGGACAATTATTGTAAAAGATCAATGGCCTGAAAATGCTTGGGAATTTTGGTCAGGAGGAATAAGCATGACATGTATGGTCAGGAAGATACTTTCAAGGTCAATATGGCAGAATTGAACTGGGTTCTGACACTTGAGTGTCATTGTTTATAAGAAGTGCATGTTGTGTTATGTTGTTGCAAACTGGCCTGAATGTGCTTCATATTTTGCTTATGTAGACAGAGTGGGCATATGGTGGGTAGGGAATGAACTGCAGTTGTCTTTGTAGCATGTCTGCCTTTGTTTTCTTGATTGGACAGCAGGTGCCATGCAGTTTGAGCACTTGGAAACTTAATGCTGATAACACTGGACTGTGTGACAACTTGATAGGTCTCCCAACCAAAGTGTGCACTTTGACTGTGTGAGTGTATGCACTGCTTTCATGCTTAATACAAAGGAAAACTGTCATTTTCAGCCACCTCTTGCAATGCATGTTGACTGTGAGGTGATGTGCCTCTCATATTTGAGCATTATGTGCAAGGATCAGCTCATTAAGATACTCGGTTTTTCAATGTGTCATCTCCCTTTCACACTATGTTTTACACCCATGTGCAGACCCCATGCTCTTGGGTTTTCCCACTGAACAAGGATGCTCTGAAGAAAATGGGCACTGGACATGCCCCCATACACATTGCCTACCATTTGTTGTGTGTACAGTGACATTCGTGACTCTCGACAGTCATCTTAAAGCTCACTTTCACGACAATCTCGGGGCGAACCGGTCGCCCAGGTGCGGCTCACAATGACCACATTTCAGTAAAGTCGCTTTTGAGCTAGCGTGCGCGCGTCATTTATATCTGGATGTTCGCTGCAGCACTCGCTTCACACGATCGGTGATGCGACGGCTGCCTTGGCTAGGATGCTTTCCGGACTATCGGCAACCATATCGGCTATCTATCTATCTAACCAACTATCGGCCCGGGCATTATAGTACATAAGTTGGTGGGCAATGCACAAGCGCACTTCGTTTCGTATGCTGGGCGTATTGGAGTCCCACGTGAGCATGAGCAGGGGAATGCCAGCACTTAACTCCAGGTCCTTGGTCCAGATGTAGTCGCCGTTTCCATAACATCGTCATAGGGTTTTACTGTTTCAAAGCTCCCTTGTCGAAAGAGCGCTGGTCCTCAGCCCCCCCCTTCCCCCCCCAAATTCATACATCGCTTCTGCCCCTCTGCTCCGTTGTCAAGACGTGTAAAGCACTCTTGCAATCGCGTCGGCATGACCTCATGTACTTTGCAAAAGCCCAGCTGAAGGCGTCGTGGGACCGCTGCAAGCAATGCTCCACCCAGTGCATACAAAACGTGGTTCCAGAGGACTCTACGAGCTACGTCACTCTCAGGACTCCCCGAAAAGCGTTCTGATGCCTGTAAAACTAAGGTATATTCGTCCATAGTATTTTCGACATCCGCCACAGAAGGGATTTCATGTATGGCGGCAGAAGCTCCCTGCCGGATAAACGTTGATCCGCGTCAACAATGACTGGCGCGTAGCTAGGGCACCAACTATCCAGCCAGATAACCAGGCAGGGCTCCACTATCGCTGCCGATTCTACATGCTATTACACGCAAAGCCATTGGCCCGGGACGGATCTGCAGGGTGGCCACCGCCGCCACTCCCCCCCCCCCCCCGTTCCCATGGGTGATAAAAATTGGTGTCCCTGTGTCGAGGGCACGTGACACTTGTCACGTAAGCAGTGAGCCGAGGGCATCATATTGAACGTCAAACGTGTGCCGCGTGAGTAAAACAACGCTCCAAAACAGCAGTGTGTCTGGGAGCCGAAATTCGCGACTATGCAAGTTTTTTTCTCAATTTAATTTTTTCATTCCTTTCTTATAATTTTTTGCAAACGAAGTTTGCTCCATTTTGGCGTGCCAGGTCAACCGAATGCCGCTACAGGGCGACCCCTTCCTTACTCCTGAATGAAAATCCTGGATCCGCCTCTGTCAGGGATGTTCGTCACACATTGGCGACATTAGGTGTGACACAGTGCGAGTGCTCAGTCCTCGGGGAGCGCGCACATTGCTCAGACGTGTTCCACGGGATTCCGCTAGTCAGACATGGCACAACTGTGGGACAGCTTTCAGTGCGACACAGCAGCTATACTACCAGATATGTGTGGATAGAAATCAAAATAAATGGAACTGTCAGTTGGATCATGGATCGGACCCAAAGAAGTCATGAATTCAGGGTTACAACCTCCTACCATTGGACCAATCCAAATAACACGGTGCGCCTTTGGGATCTAGTTACATCCCAGTACACAGCATTAGCTGATCGATGATCAGTCTAACGATTACTTCACGCGCGACAGAGGCAATGGGTAACGAGCGCGCAGCCTAGCACAATGACCGGCAAACAACACTGCAGTAAGGCAGTCGCCATGCGACAGCAAGTGGCGTGGGCCCGCCTATCGGAGCCGAGGGGGACAGCGCTGGCGCGGCGCGGCTCCCGCGGAGGAGCTCAGCGACCTTCGACGCGACGGAGCGCGGGCGGCACCGACTCGGCTGCCAGGGGGCACTCCCGCACCGGACGTGACGGCGGATGACGTCGTCGGGCCTGCCGGGCATCCGCGGCTCCGCGCGGCCGGCGGTCCGGCTAAAGTTCCTCCGGCCATGGGGATGGGTAGCCCATGGAGCGCAGCTTGTTGGTCTGCACCTCGCGGTACACGGCCTCCGGGAACGGGTTGACGGTGAAGAAGGCTAGCAGCGCCACACCCGTGGCCAGCACCACCACCAGCAGGCTGTTGAGCAGAAGGCGCTGGCGGCGCGGCTGCCGGATGCTGCTGACCTCCAGCAGGTGGCGCTGCAGCTCTGCCGCGTGCGCCTTCTCGGCCGCGGCGCTCTCGTAGCCGCATATCCAGTTGTAGGCCCGCTGCCAGACGGCCGGCTCTGGGGACGGCCGGCGTGTCATCGCGCCGCCAGCCGGCCGGGTGTGGGCTCAGGCTGGAGAAGTCTGCGGGGTTGCCGCAGGCCTGCCACAATCAATAGCGCAGCACCGCGAATTCGGATGGGCCGTCGGACGGTTCGGCGCAATTAGATGAATCGCCTCGACCTGAAACCTCGAGCCGAGAGTTCAGACGGCTACCGAAAACACGGGCCGTTTTGAGGCATGGTACTCAACAGCCATTTGCACGCGACGCACGGTTGATCCCACCCGCATCAAAGGTGGTACGTACAGTTGTGCAATACGCAGACATATACACACATGGTCGCTCCGTCCGCACTCATCATGCGCACCTGTGGCCGACGCAGGTTCGCAGCCTCCTCTCACCTGGACGGTCCAGCTCGTCTGTCTCCAGAGCGAACTTGTCGGTGTCGGCCGGCTCGGCCGGCGCCGCCTCATCCTGGCGCCTCTCCTCCGAGAAGCGGGTGAAGAAGGTGGTGCGGATGACGCGCCAGTGCTCCGGCGGCTCGGTCAGCAGCGACACGGCCGCCGCCACCACGCCCGTCAGCCAGAACAGCAGCATCGCGAAGTACATGTAGTGCATCTGAAGTCAGCAAAGCGCGCTGAACACGCAGCTGCCGGTTGGGTGCCAACGCTCTAGCCTCTCACAAGCCTTGCGTTTCGTCCTGGTCGAATTTTGTGAGGTTCGTTCATGGAAGTGGGTCTACTGCGGAAGTTACTAGATATCATTTTTAAGGGACGAGCGTTTAAGTAAGCAAAACTTCAACGGTAAAAACCGCTCAACTGAAGCATTTTCGCTTGTACGCTTTCTCTCCGGCAACAACGCCGTGGACTAGTACACCGTCATAAATGATGTGCCTCACCCACCCCCACCTGGTTGAGATTTTTTTAAAAATCGCGAATTAGCATAGCGTTAAGATAAAAACACGGCAACAAGAAAAAAAACACTAAATGAATTGAAAGGGTATGTGAAAAACTTACGCAAACTTTTTCTTTGGTAGACCCAACTTCGTTATGAACAGGCGGAAGAGGTTGCTGCAAAACCCTCGAGACTTTCAGGGTGAACTAAGATGGACTTTGATCCGCAATAGCCGGAGAGAAGCGCCGTCACTGCCCCGGAGCTCCTCGCCAGCGACTGACGTTCTCTCGCCGGGGTATTACGTCACCGCGCTTCTTCGGCTCGAACTCCAGCGGAGGCCGGCGCATGTGATCTTGGCAGCGGCACGCATGACAACCTTGGCCTGACGTCGGGCGGGCGGGCCCGTGCCCACCACCCGTCAGCGCGCATGTCACTCCACCCACCTTGGCCACGACAGCCGGCCGGGTGTCCTCAGTCTCCCAGCACTTTGGCGCGTCGAACATGTACACGAAATCCAGCACCATCCGAATGACGCCAACGATGAAGCCGCTCATCAGTCCCCAGAAGGCGCCCTGCCAGCGGAGGTGGCCGGTCAGCCAGGTCCCGTGGCGTCTCCTGACGATTCACCGTCGGATCCATCATTCACAGTGTCCTGTTACCCTGATCATCCACCGTCGGACAGATGAAGTAGCCGTGATCGGACCCGCAGTACACGCATTGCCGCAACAGCTGGCGACATGTTAGGCAAGTCGTACAGCCTGGGCCCGGCCGTGAGACGACCACCGCGGAGTCGGGTATCGCCCCGGAGGCAGCGCAGCCCCGACGGCCAGCGCGATCGACACGGTTACACGTTGGAGGTAATCGCCAACGATCTGTATATCGTTCGCTAGTCAGTGTCACACCTTCTTCGAGTCGGTTCGTCGCCCGTTACGTAGTTAATTACATTTCAGTTCATAGTTAAGTGATGTTGTAGGTGTTGTAACCATATACTAAACTTGTTGTCTTGCGACACGTGCAAATACAAAAAGACACGTAGCATACCAAAAGAACGCCACCTCAGATCCCAATCCTTCAGTGGATGATGGTGTTTGGGTCATCTGACGAAAGATTGCGATCCCAGTATGGTGGCGTTTTTGAAACGTTTACTGTGTACTTCATATGTTTGAGTCTCATACCGATGTGTTTTATATATGACTGACCAGCACATCTACCTAGGGTACCGGTGGATCCAGGCGCACCAGCCGGGCGTGGCATTCGGAAACGGTGGGGACAGAAATGCCCATATTTAGGTCAGATTTGCACGTAATCGGCACGTTTGGACCTCCCTCCGCCCAGGCCAGATCGGACGGTGGGTCAGGTCAGGCACTGCCAAACATTCATACTGCGCGACCTGCCCCGAACGACCCCACCGTCATACGACCTTAGATTCCACCGCGCTCGCAGTGGAACACGCTCCCTGCCAGCCCAGCTACGACGCAATGCTGCGACGATCGATAGACACGAAACGAGCAGCCCGACCCGACCGCTGACGTGGCCCGAATGGAAAGTTACAGAAAGGCCGTGACCGCTACACGTCCGTGCGGGACTCCGAGGGGAAGTCACAAAGTTTGGCCCTCATCCATCCAACGTGCCCATCAAAAATCAGCGCTTGTCAGCGAGCCATCAGGCCGTCCGGGTCAATGTTCAGCGCCTCAAAGTGCGTCGGACGGCACGGTGCGACGCGAGCAGAATCGAAGAGTCTGTCATAGCGTCTGGCATTCAATTCCTGAAGCTACCAGAGACAAATTTAGGTATGACTATGAGTATCTAACAGAAGTGTGTAACATTAAGTGGTTCAACGTACTTCACCTAAAGCGCAATTTTGTAACTTTACCACTACCATTTCCGCAATATACATTGCAAGGTCTCCCCCATGGAATGGCGCACTGGATTGCGTGCATTGCACACATAATTACACAATATTGCCCCGCATAATGACGAGCCAGAAACTAGGTGAGCATCAACGTCATGAGCATGAATTGATTTCGCGTGATCAAGTCCTTCCGGGATCAACCAGCCACCTTTACCATGTGCCTCCACTATGATGAATGCGCTGACATTATTGACAAATGTTTATGCTTTGAAGAGAAGATGCTGCCTATCTCCTTCAGTTTCCATCGTCAATGTCGAGCCGAAATACTATAGTTGGACAGTGTTACATGATGAAAAATGCGTGGGAAGCTCTTAACTATTTTTTCCCACACGCGGAGGCATACGTAATAAACACCCATTGCAGGAAATTCGCTGCAATTTGTGCAAATCGTCATTTGTATATATTGACCACCACGCGGCGCTGCTGTCGCCACCACGGAAATGGCGCCGGGCGACACGTCAGTGACAGCCGGCCGCCCACGCCTCACCGCTTCGTTCATGCGTCTCCAGAGGACAGCCATGGTGTAGACAGCGGCGATGGGCGGCGCCAGGTAAGCCGAGATGGACTGGATGTAGAGGAACAGCTGTCCACCCTGCGCCTTGTCGATCAGCGGAATCCATGCAATGCTGATCAGCACCATGAAGCACACGAACAGCCTGCGGCACGAGGTCAGGTCAGCGGGACACGCGACACCGTGGGCTGATGACGTCAGCAGAACGGGCTGCGGCCCGTGAGATCCACTACCTGGTCAGCAAGACGTCACGGGCTGATGATCCATAAATGTTTTAGACTAGCAATGTACATCACGGCCAGCCCATGACGCGGATTCTCTGGAATTTGGCGGCACCCGACGCCAGCGATACGCCCCTAGACCACACGCGCCATCAGTGGTAATCGGGAGGCGTCTGTGGCAAAGCAAGACGCAGGCCATTCCAGCAATACGTAGCATAGTCGCTTAGGCTGGTCTGTATCTGCGGGGACGAGCAGCCGTCTTGATTACGCGCAACGTAAACAAAGCAGTCATCCGATACGAGCGGCGCCTTCATTTATCAGCCGAACCCCAGAAAAGGTGGCCACATTTGGTGCAGAACTGCAGACACACGGACAGAATGGCCATCTGACCACCTGCTGACACACGGATACAATGGCCATCTGACCACCTGCTGACACACGGACAGAATGGTCATCTAGTCGCCGGACAGCAGTAAACCATGCGCTGTGGGCTTCGCTTTGCCTAGCTGGGACACGAGGGGTCGGGTCCATGTGCATAATGAAATCGGACACGCCACAGCAATAGCGTCAAAAAGAGACGCGCCCAGGGGCGATAGGCAACCAAATGCCATTATGGATGGGACACATACGACACAAACAGCTTAAATATAGCAGGGACACACTGCGGGCCACGCTGCAATGTGGGAGCTTTGCGCCTCCAGCACCAGCGACCGGCATGGTGCGCTTCGAGCCAGATCAGCGCAGACCCACCTGCCGACCATGATCTTGTGTCGCTCAGAGGTCTTGGACCGGAACAGACCGTACACGTCCATGGTGAAGAGGGTGGAGGCCGAATTGAAGATGGAGGTGAGGTCGGACATCAGGGCGGCCAGCATCACCGAGATCATGACGCCGCGCATGCCTGCCGGGAGCAGAGGTACATTGTAGTAAGCGCGCACTACTCAAGCGATGAGCGAGGAATGACGCGATCGGATAACCCGATATAACTGTGCCTAGTCTTCTATGGTACATCCTGCTACATGTGTCATACATAATGCGCAATACGCAACAAATTACCTTATTGATCAGCTATCAAAAAAAGGATTCAACCACGGCGACTATGGGATATCCAAACTATAAAAACGGATACACTGATAAAAATGGTGGATGATATTTAAACAGATAAATTCTGTCCGCCTTTGTTCGCAGGGCAGCCTCTGGTATGTCATTTAAACATGGCCAACCAATGGCAACACGACTACCGGATCAAAATGCACGCAAGCATGGCAAAGCCGCATCAAAATCGGATTCCCAAACTTTCTGCCGAACATACTCAGAACAGAGCTAGGAGCAGCTGCTCCCGACCAGAGAACCCACCCTGCGGCATGATGCTGAGCACCAGCTTGGGGTAGGCGATGTTGGAGCAGCTGACGGCGTTTCCGCAGATCCTCTTGCACTCCTCCGGCACCACACAGCCGACCTGAGGGTATCACACAGCCAACCTGAGGGTACCACACAGCCAACCTGGGGGTACCACACAGCCCACCTGAGGGCACCACACAGCCAACCTGAGGGCACCACACAGCCGACCTGAGGGTACCACACAACCGACCTGAGGGTACCACACAGCCAACCTGAGGGTACCACACAGCCGACCTGAGGGTACCACACAGCCAACCTGAGGGTACCACACAGCCGACCTGAGGGTACCACACAGCCGACCTGAGGGCACCACACAACCAACCTGAGGGTACCACACAGCCAACCTGAGGGTACCACACAGCCGACCTGAGGGTACCACACAGCCGACCTGAGGGCACCACACAGCCAACCTGAGGGTACCACACAGCCGACCTGAGGGTACCACACAGCCAACCTGAGGGTACCACACAGCCAACCTGAGGGTACCACACAGCCGACCTGAGGGTACCACACAGCCGACCTGAGGGTACCACACAGCCGACCTGAGGGTACCACACAGCCGACCTGAGGGTACCACACAGCCAACCTGAGGGCACCACACAGCCAACCTGAGGGTACCACACAGCCAACCTGAGGGTACCACACAGCCGACCTGAGGGTACCACACAGCCAACCTGAGGGCACCACACAGCCAACCTGAGGGTACCACACAGCCAACCTGAGGGTACCACACAGCCGACCTGAGGGTACCACACAGCCAACCTGAGGGCACCACACAGCCAACCTGAGGGTACCACACAGCCGACCTGAGGGTACCACACAGCCGACCTGAGGGTACCACACAGCCGACCTGAGGGTACCACACAGCCAACCTGGGGGTACCACACAGCCCACCTGAGGGTACCACACAGCCAACCTGAGGGTACCACACGCCGACCTGAGGGTACCACACAGCCAACCTGAGGGTACCACACAACCGACCTGAGGGTACCACACAGCCGACCTGAGGGTACCACACAGCCGACCTGAGGGTACCACACAACCGACCTGAGGGTACCACACAGCCGACCTGAGGGTACCACACAGCCGACCTGAGGGTACCACACAGCCAACCTGAGGGTGCCCGTCCGCGCTGCTCAGTGTTCTGCCCCACACTCCGGGTCGGTACAGGTAATGCGCATTTGTGGCCGTCAGTTCAGCAGAAGTCCAGGAAAGCGACCCCCGGCGCAGACAACTTTGTGTTATCTTGACAAAAACTTATCGACCGTCGACCTACGTATCAGTTCTTGGCGTGCAGGCCATCATTTCTCTGAAATAGCCACAGCGCAGTTCTGGCTCTCGGCGTTTTCTTACAACGTTAGTTGGCTTTTGTTCGTACGCATGGCTGTTTTGGTTTCGAAATCAGACGGCGTTCCCATGTACCAGTTCTAGATGTACCAGTTCCAGTTCCTGGGGTGTGGTCCGCAAAATTCGACTCACTCACAACCTACGCGCCGCTGGTTGTGCCTGAATCAGGTAATCGGGTAATCAGGCAATCTAATTTATGACCCATACCCGGCTAACCCTACTCGAGTCCCGAGACTGCTGACCCATACGTAACCCACGCCCCACTGGCCAAACTTAATATCACTGAACTGACTCATGACCCCCAGCTTGATGCCGTTGACCTGACCCATGACTCCCAGCTTGATATGGCTGACCCGTGACCCCACCCCCCGCCCAGGCCCGTCACCCACGCTGGCCAGTCGCGCTCGAGACTGCTGGCTCGATGTGGCCCGCCTCCCACCAGTCTTTCCGGGACAGCTGACCTCGTCGGGGAAGAGCACCCTGCTGATCATGCCGGGCAGCACCATGATGAAGACGGGCAGGATCTTGATGTAGCCGGCCATCAGGGTGGCACCCTGGGCGTGCGAAAGCGACTTGGCCGACAGCGCCCGCTGCACCATCATCTGCAGCAGCGGCAGGCAATGTCTCAAGTGTGCCACTGACAGCGAACATTGCTTAAACCTCCAAAGTTACAGCCTGAGTGTTCGCACACAGGAACATCACGCTGGACTTTTCATATAAGCCATTCGGTATCCTTACGTTTTTGTTCTCTCATTCGGCTGCGTTCGACCGAGTGACATCTCAGGATCGTCTGGTTCACGTGGGTCACCCCACAGCGTCAGTCAGCTGACTAAGACTGCTGCGTCAGCTGGCTAGGGTGACTCGTCTGTCGTTGGTCAGCTGTTCACTATTCCGTGGCGACTAATGACGCGCAGCTGGCAGTTCTGACGGGGCGACAACGTCAGCCAAACTCAACGGACGGCAACGGTGCGTGCGCGAGCCCTGCAGCCACGCTCGTCTGTCAGCGCGCAGCAAACCAACCAGCGCTGGGGGCTCCCACGTCCGGGCGGAAGGGAGCTTGCGGCGTGAGTTGGGAAAAGGGCGCGGGACGGGAAGGAATATATTGGAAACAAGGCTCGAATGAAGCTTCGCCCACACAAACCATCGAGTGCATCTCCCTTTCATGAGCTACCCGCCTGATGAGTCACGGTGGCGTTATCAGAAATGTTCCGGTCGCTCATGTGTGCGCGTGATACGGACAACAGCACTGTTTCATTCCATGTCAAGAGGAAAAACACCACTCAGCATGCACGTGTCTCCATTCCGTCGAAAGCTATTTGCGTAAACACCATAATAATACCTCATAGCTGGAGGCGGCATGCTTAATTGACTTCCAGATTTGATTAAAACATGAGACTACAAACGATCCAAAACAGAAGCATGTTGCCACTAGCTTTATCAAATGTACGGCTATGCCACTTTATGTATTTGACACAAGAATGCATATTCGCATTCAGTCCTATCAGGAGCAGCGATCACGGGCGCAAAGGAAACAGCGAAGTCTTCCCATTTCTAACGCCAACACCTAAAAAAAAAACACTGAGCGCTGTCTACAACAGTTCGCCAGGGCGGGAGCAGGCGGAGTGTGGGGAAGGAGTGAACAGTGAGTGGAACGGGAGCGAGCAGCGAGTGTGGGGCGGGAGCGAGCAGCGAGTGTGGGGCGGGAGCGAGCGGAGTGTGGGGCAGGAGCGAACGGCGAGTGCGGGGCGGGAGCGAGCGGCAAGAAAGGGGCGGGAGCGAGCGGCAAGTGGCAGGAGCGAGTGGCGAGTGTGGGGCGGGAGCGAGCGGCAAGTAAGGGACGGGAGCGAGCGGCAAGTAAGGGACGGGAGCGAGCGGCAAGTAAGGGACGGGAGCGAGCGGCAAGTGGCAGGAGCGAGTGGCGAGTGTGGGGCGGGAGCGAGCGGCGAGGCAGTTCTCACCTGATCGGCGCACCAGTACCAGATGGAGGCGGGCGTCTGACCCAGGATGAAGCCGGGCCACGGCATATCCGAATTGATAGGGTCCCGCAGCATCACCCAAGAGTCCTGCAGTTACGAGGAATCCCGTCAGACACGGGGAGGTAGCACTTGTGCATCGCCACGGGACGTCCACTTACGCGAGGAAAGCACAGGGTACCCGCCTAAGAGCCTGCTGCGCATAGCAGCGCGGCACACGCCACATTGCGGCGGGGTGCTGCGCGCCACATAGATGCTTCTGCTCAACATGATGAATGCTGCTGTTTTGCAGACCACCATGTTCGCCATGAACGCCGCCAGCCCGGCATCATACGGACCAGATGCGGCTGTCGCCGGGGCGCCGTGCCGGGCGGATGAGGGCCGTTGCTCTGAGACGCACCGTGGCCGGCAGGCCGCACGTGGTGTTCGGCACGGTGACGCTGGGGATGGCCTGGATGTAGCGCTCCTGCAGCTCCCAGTAGCCGCCCACCATGGAGAATGCTGCAAAAGGGGCGCACTCGGCGGTTAGGAGGCGCGCAGGCCTGGTGCGATCCGACCTCGACGGCAGATCCGGCGCTGCCTGGGGATGCTGCCGCGCTCCCTGCCAACAGAAGCACGCGCTGCGTATTGAACGGTAGGAGCATGTGGACCAGCCGCTTTCTCGGTTTAGGCTTGTGGTTTTCTTCCAATGGCGGATGCTTCCTTTTCATAGTTATGACTCATGTTGCGCACGTTATCCATAAATGCATGACTTAGCTGTGAGCACTGCCTCTGAAATAAAACAATCCGCGGACTATCCATACTAGCATAAAATAAGTTGCGTCGTTATCTGGTGCAACGCTCGGGTCCATTGGGCTAGCCTCAGCTAATCACAATGCCCGGTAGTAAAAATTGCATGAACGGGTATATGCCTTTCCATTTCCACGGGTTTAATAAAATCAAAACGTTGAATAAAATCACATCAAACAAAAAAGATGAGCCCATCGTGGAACAGCTTTCCGAAGAAGCATGGCTAAATTCCATGGTCACAACGCAACAAATGCCCTGAAATTCCTGAAATTCGTCATCAAACTCAGCTGGCTGTTAGGACATTGAGGTGAGCCCCATCAGGCCAGCCCCGTCACACTTCACACGTCACACGCTCGCTGCCGTGCCGTTCACCTTTGCCCATGACGACAAGCGCTCCGATGATCATGATGAAGAACTGCAGCGTGTCGGTGTATATGACGGCGGCCAGGCCGCCCAGCACGGTGGTCAGCACGGTCACCAGCAGGATCAGCAGCACTGACCACCAGATCGACCAGCGCAGTGCCTGCTGGATGAACACTGCGCCCGAGTACAGGTTCACCTGGGGACAGGGTGCGCGTGCGCCTGAACAGAGACGTGCTGAGTGATGTGCGCCCGAGGGAGACGGGTCGCGCCAGGGTCGCGCCAAGCCTCACCTGCGGACAGAGGCTTCGGCGCGTGGCTCGACCTGTGGACTATGTTGGTGTGCGTTTATCTCTGCTGAAGGCGGGCTCTAGCGCAGGCGCACGTGCATGGATGGAAAGCAGCGCAGGATGACGCATGCGCGTTTGTTTATCGGACAGAAGACATTATGGCAGGAATAGCACTTATACTCGTAGCCAAGGCTTTTTGCTCGTAGCAAAGCGCAGAGCATGCCAAAAAATTGATCGACTTATTCCTGGTCCCACTTGCTGCCACGTTACTTTTAATTATGCCATGTCATCATAATTTAGTGCTTTCCTGAGTGTGGCCTGGTATGACATCTGTACAGCATATGTTAAGAAGGTAAAACCTATTTAACGGCCGCGTTAGGCACAACCAATAACCAGTTGAGTGTTCAAGCACACTTGCTTTACTTTGCAGTAATGCATGAGCCTTGCAAGCTTTAAATTCCGAAGGGAGCTCAGCTCAATTTGGAGAACAATGCGACAGACGTTTAGTCTTCGCATGCAGAAATAACAAAACACAATAAACTGCACCGTTACGGCAAATAAATTAATGAGAAATACGCCAGCGCGCCAAAACAATTAGCCCCGAGAATGCGTGATAGTGTCACGCAATACGCAGCTGTGCGTTGATCCGATGTTACTTGAAACTAAATCGCGACGCAAATACGGGCGACATGCGTTGCCCTCAGATAACATCGAATGCCTGCAAGCGGATTGTGCCGCGTCAGATGTGCTGTGCACACTCGTTGAGTCACGTCCAAACATGCCTGGCCCCAAGCTTGCCGTAAACATATGCCTCGTTTGGTCTGCGTGACAGCCCATTTTTGCCATCCCCTCCGTGAGACATTTAGCGAAGTGTGTAGCACGCGCTGATACAACCCAGCCCACGTAAACAGCGCTTGCGCAAGCACGCCGGCCGCTGGCCCTGGTCAATCGCAGCGTGAGCTTCCATCTTGAACAGTTGCTTGGAATGCTTCAGCTCGAAAGCGCGTCGCTTTCCCCCGCGTAGTCTCATGCCGTTCTACAAAAAAGTCCTCAGCCTGCTGAAATCTTGACACAATTACACGGGGACTTATCTATGAGCTGCAACACCTTCATTTAAGCGATTGACAGTCTTCTAATTGCATAACGAATTATTAACATATATAAGCTACACCAAAATAAACTTGGACCGACATTCGGTCAACTTCGCACCTTAATACATTCCCATTGAGCACATTTTAACTTTCCGCAACTCATTCATATCTTTGGCCACATGGATTGTCTGAAATACATGTCATCCCACATGAACTCGATACAAATCGGACACATTTCACCTACACCCCTTTCCAATATGACGAACATTTTGGCAGAGATGAGACACCCCATAAACCATGATAATGCGTCAATTTCTAGTCCCCGGCGAGATATTTCGGACACCGAGGCGGAAACCAGAGGACATCTAATATCCGCGTCTTTTCCTGGCCAATAGCTTCAAATATACAAAATGCTGCGTATCGCTAAAAGTTCTTTAATGAAGCTCCTACAGATGGTCCAGTCTGTGCCGTAGAGCATCTAAGCCGGTTATTTTCAGATCTATCACATCTGTTCATGTTACGTCAACCGGGCAGTCATGTTCAGTTAGGTCCGATTCGCGCCGTTTTTTGTGATACAAGGGGCGGAGATCGCTCAGATCCATCCTGATCACGGTGCTGTCTAGCGGCGTTGCAGGGCTAGACTGCGCTCAACGGACTCCAGCTCTCAACTGCAGAGATAGTGGCTGTACATTTTGTTCACGTCCGAACTGTCCCAGCATGTACATTCGTCTGCAAAGATAGGTGATACCATACGATCCCAGTGTGCGTTTCTCAGGATTCAGTCTCATAGAAATTTACCTTCAGGTGCGATATCAAAATGTTGTGATATTAAAACTTTTCGTTAAAACTTTTCGTTTCTTTGTCATGTTTAAACTTTAAGTTAAAACTTTCAAGGAGAGATGTTTTAAATCCATGAACGTTTAAAATGCATCTCACAACCGTCTTACGGGTCGGCAGTGGGACGCTCATGTCCTTGCACCGTTATCTGATACGCTCCAAGCCAGACTATGCCTGTTTTGTATACGACAAAGCCTCTGAGTCCGTAGAGCGTATATTAAATGCGGTCCATCATACTGCGTTGGCATCATCGCTGGTGCATGTCGTACGTCTTCGACAGCCAGCTTGCTTGCCGAAGCCAACGAACCCTCGCAGGCGGCTCGAAGGAAATTGTTGTGGATGTGGTACGCTTCGCAGTCTGGCTCTATTCCCGAACCGTCCAACACATGGTGTCGTGTTGTCGCGCCACACATCAAATGCTGTTTAAAGACGAGCAAACATTACGCGTCGCGCTGCTACGTGTTCGTGTTTGTGACGTCCTTCATGGCAGCGGCCCCAGTTTTCGGGGCGTGGCGCGCCCACGTAGCCTGCTGACCGCTCCGTGGGCGATAGCAGCGTCAACCGTCGACGTATCATTGTCGGAGGTTCGAAGCAAAATACGATTCCGTGTGTTGCCAGATAGCCCAGCCCTGTCACATGCTCAAACGCATGGGGATTCAAAACTAATATACAGACGGCTCTAGAACGGACACGGGCGTTGGTTTCGCCTTTGTGTGTAGTCACGCCACGCGATCATTCACACTTCCGGCCCATGTGTCCCTGTATACGGCAGAGCTTGTGGCCACCACTAAAGCGTTTTGCTTGATGGAAGTAGTCGGAGAAGTCTGTTCGTGATTTTTTTTTGGACTAACTGAGCAGCCCTTTGACATTAAAACGTTTGAATCCAGGGTAATAGGTTGCGGGTAGAGCGACGTTCAGTGCAAAAAACAACTCCAGTAAAAAACTAGAAATGTACTGGATGCGCAATGTAGGTCAAATTTCTGGTTTGTACTGAATGTTTGACAGCCATTAATTGAAGGTAGCTTGGCACAGATCATACAGTAGTGGATGTATTCAAAATTCAAATGAACGCTATGCCCAGAGTGTTTGCACGAAACACTCAAACGGAGTTGTATACTACATTACACTGACGGCATGAACTGGTTCATGGCAAACAATTCACCATATTCCATACAGCAATGGTAGAAAAGCCCTGATGCTCCGCAGCTTCGAACACACAACCTCTCGGTTAAAGACCCAGCGTGCCATCGATTGAGCTGCGAGACTATTGGGCGGGTAGAGCAAGTCGAAAGATTCAAGGCGTACCATGCACAAAAACCCTTGACCTGCTCCGTCGTATGATTTGGCTCCTCTAGCTAAACTAAAACTCCTAATGGATCGGCTCTGGACAATCGAACAATCTTTCGTCTGATGCCAGGTCCATCGAGACTGACCACATAAAATTTGATTCACAGCTCTGCGGAAAGCAGGTCTTTAACACGTGAGCCCTATGAGCTTGTTGGAAAAGTGCTCTGCAAAGTGGTGGTGCCACCAACGTACTTCGGTGGGGCCCGATTTTGCTCCGGCAAATCCCCCGCTACAGGGCATTTTCACTGCGTCTCAACTCCATGCGCCGGGCCGGTAAGACCACTGTACTTACTGGATTTCACGTCACGCTGGCATCGCTGGAAATGAGCTGGTCCACGCTACCGCAAAGAGGGCTACGCTTCGTCCCTGTCGAACGGCGTCCCCAATACCCGTTACAAACCTTGAACCTCGGCCATCTCTGCTTTTTTGCGCGGAAAATGACACAGCACATAGGATCCAATGGCGCTAGTGAACTGAAAAGCATTGAGCCTGTTGTCCAGGAGTGGCAGTCATCCTACTGAAAGTCTTGACGGAAGGAGGAAATCATCTTGTGTCGCTTGCGGATTGGCCATGTTTATGTCACAAAGCGATACCTATCGTGTCGCGACGAACTACCTCAGTGTCGGCACTGTAACGTTGCGCTTACGGTGGGACACGTGCCCGTATACTGTGCCGCACTACGCGCCGAATGTCTAAGATACTTTGGCCCGGTTGTGCCGTCTCTAGTGCTCTGCAATTTGCTATGTGACATCTCACCATATATCGAACATACCTACAACTTCATATCGCATCTCAAGTTCTGCGCTGTATACGCCTACCTAAGGAGTTCATACCATGCGTAAAAAGCTTTCAGCCGCTGGACAGCTTTGATTACCACTTTGTTATGGACAATAGAGTAACCGTGTAGACCAGGTGCCCTAAAGCCCAAATATCCAACCAACCATCGGTCACCTCCGCTGTTCAACAAACTGCAAAAGGATAGAAAAAAGATATCGTTAAAGCTAGACATTGCATGTTGCATGCAAGCGATTAATACCACCCTGACCAGCACAACTTCAAGTTATCGAAAGCCGTGGAACTGATCGTTCTGATAATACCTGTGGGCGCATGTTTCATGACTGAAACGCTCCTCTTACCCTACAAACACATGATTCGTAACGCGTTGGGAACACGCTCAAGAACGTCGTGCAATGTTTGACGAGACGTTAACGACCTGGCGCGGTACGTTAAAGGCCACAAAATATTTGGCGTTTGCATACTCAAATTTACGCATCTTGAGAGATGCTTATAATGCACTTCTCAGTCCGGGTCAATGCCACTTCGGACGACCTTGGCTAACACCCCGGAAATGGTACTGATCTGAGATGTCTCAAATAGCGCTGTCCCGTGAGTAAAAAAAAAAAAATTGTGTGAATCACATACAGATGAACCCTAAGCCGTTCGAAAATACCCCAAACACATTATTTTAAAATGTGAACAGTGCAGAAAGTAACGCAGCATCACCTGGGTACATAATCTTTCACTTTGCATTTGGCTTGTGAGGCAGGAAGCCGGAGGGGCAGTGTTTTTTTATGCGGAGGAGACCATGAGTTGAATGGGGGTCATATCCAAAGTATTACGTCTCCAAAAACTACCATTCCCTAGCAAAGATATGCTTGTTATTTATGCAAAGTTACGGACCTGACCGACATAACCGCTGATCGAAATGTGGGACATCCTCATAATCTCCAAGGTAGGACCAATATAATGCGACAAAGTTACGGAACATTCAAGGGAGCACGCAAGTTCAACTGGTCGCAAAATTATCTGGGCAACGTCCTTAATAAAAAACGTCATTATGGATATTCCAATTTTTGCGCGAGTGAAAAATGCGAGCATTAAAAAGCTTCTGGCCTTGAACCA
Source organism: Pollicipes pollicipes (assembly GCF_011947565.3). Taxonomy (NCBI): domain Eukaryota; kingdom Metazoa; phylum Arthropoda; class Thecostraca; order Pollicipedomorpha; family Pollicipedidae; genus Pollicipes; species Pollicipes pollicipes. Next base: position 37,964,752 of record NW_023597034.1, on the reverse strand, counting down.
GAGGCTAGACATACGAATGCTTCGAGGAGGAGAGGGGAGGAGCGGGAGCGGGTATGAAGTAGCGTTTGATCATCTTTCGCAGGTGCTGATCCTCCAGCGGGTTTTATCGCGATCGGATGAGTTCACGGGCAAACCAGATCAATTTGACATGAATGCCCTTAAACAGCGCTGTGCCAATGCGGCACAAGAAGTGAGCGACTTCTCCGTATGTGATTCTGATCCGGCAAAAATTCACAAAAATCCCTGATGGGCCGATGACAGAAAACTTTGCAATTGATAACGAAACGAGAGGAAACGAACTGAACTGCCTAACTAGCATGCAGCAAGCACGGCTGAAAAGACCCGAAATGTAACAGAAACTAACCGATATCTTGGTGAAGATGTATAGTATCAGGGACAAGATGGCCAGGTACACCCGGATCCTGGAACCTCCGAACCGTTTCTCATGAACTCCGGTAATGTGCCAACCTGAAATCAACCATCCAGTTTAACGCATATTTGCCACTGTTTGTCCTTCAGGTGTGCCGCATTGTCCCAGTCGTTCAATTTAAAGGTCATATAGACGAAAACATCTCAATGCAACCATACACACAGCACATTGTCATCAGATTATCTACACCTCAACAGGAAATACGCTTTCTGTATTAATAATTTCTATAATTATTGGGGACCCGGCTGCCTGGAATTTTATAAAAAAACAACCCTAGCAGTACGCGCAGGTACAGTGCTATAGCACACCAAACATGATTATAGTGTAAAAAACTCATGTTCTACACGTCTCCAAATGCCCTCGATTCGTGAACATTGACATCAAAACATCTTTCTCTGCAGACTATGTTCTAGTATTTGACAAAGGGGTCAGTGTTCACGGAGTCGGCCATTTGCATCCGTTTCGTGGTTCCTGTTCACAGCCATGTGGACGGCGTAGTGGATGCCAAAAAGTGGGCGCCCGAACGGAGTCGCTTCGCTCCAGGACTATGTGACCTTCCGGCCAGGCGAGGCCGGCCGGGCTGGTCGGAAGTCGAGTGTCAAACCCCGCTTCGTCGGCTGACGGGCCCGCTCAAGGGCTGCATGACTGGTATGGGACGCGACGACCCTCCAGACACCCACAGAACAGGTAGGTTTTGTGATGTAGATGGTTCCATGGGCTACAGTCCGCGCACTCGTGATGTGTTTGCACATGACGCAGCAGATGACTTTCAACTTGGTTCGCTTTTCTTCCCATGTGGGTCACATAAAGTTATTTTAAATTTCTAAAGATATATTTAGCACTAGAAACTGACAATGACAGTATAACGCAGACTGCCATGGTAGCTGACGTAGCATAACGTAAAACACGCAGAGTCAGAACGACGGCACTTTTCAAAGCTTGGAAGCCTTAAGAAGCCTGTTCTCAAAACGCTAGGCTGGAAAGCATGGATTTGCATTCTCAACAGGCCGGAAGCTTTTCCACGTCGGCCGCCTCCAAGACGGTCACCCTAGAACGCTTTAAAAGATAGTCGCCAGAGCTCGAGTATGCGAGTGCCACCGCCTCGCTCTCCGCTTACAACTTCTCTCGGGATTGGTATTCTCTCTTGCGGAACACCAATCCAAATAGCCGTGGCTTGGTTATTTGGATTAGGGCCCTTTCGACCAGTAAAGGTCATTTGGGGCTATTCGGGGTAACCCCATACGAGATGAAGGAGAATTGAGAGCGGTGGGGCATGGCTACATCCGTCTTGGGACTCAACCGCCGAGACAAAGCCCGCGCAGGGAGCCCTCTGCGGGGCTCGTGTCGGGCGCTCGCACCAGGACCCCTGTCGGGGACCTTCGGCATAATGGTGGCTGGCGCCTATACTCGGCCCCGGACATTCGGAGTGTTCGCAAGAGGATGCAGGATTACGCAAGAAAGAGGACACATGGGCGGGATGCCGAGGCCCGTTGAATGGGCGCGAGATCATTCAGACGTCCAGCCCCGAGGCGCAGAGCCGCGGTATTTTCCCCAGGACGGGCCCGGCCGCTTCGGATAGCCGCGCTAGAGCCTCGGAATTACCTCACCGGCGAGGCAGTGGGTGATCGCCGCACCGCAACAGGACCAGTCACCACGGACCAAAGTGTCCATTTCGCCACCGTGACTGCATCATGAACTAATTTTGAGCTATGATATTCCGTTTTTTACCGGAGGTTTCACCAAGGAGCAGACAACAGCTGAACGTAATCTGCTGACTGTTCCTGAAAAAAAGCAGTATGATATATCTAAGGCCTGAGTGAACGTTCGTCCGACGAAGAAGCAAGGGTCAAGACGAGCGTTTCCGAATGCCCGCTCCCCCAAGCGTCATTTCTAGATCACCAAAAAACCATTATAGATAACGCCTGTATAACTGGCCTACCCGACGATATATTGATATACTGATGATATTCGAGTTATAAGCAAGCTTGTTTCATCGTATCTGATGCTTGTTTCAACATCTTCAAAGGCGAACCACTCCTTTAAACGTACAAGAATCGACCCCAGATTTGTCAATGACCTATGCGAGGTTGTTTCTTGAATTTTGCATGACTAAATTACGGTCTCTGATGCCGGTCTTTAGCTGTTCATAGAAATAAACAATATCTTCGGGCATCAATTTAGTATAGAATAGTACTGTACGGTGTGTAAGCACACAACCGCTTGCTGGTTAGTGACCTCTTCAAAATCGACGGGGGTCAGTTATGTGTCATGTATACTCATTTTTTCATTCTGTGATGTATTATCATATATTCTCATTTTTTGTCATATTCTGGACTCGAACACTAAAGTTATAACCCTGATAACAATACATACTGGGTGGCAGTTCCCCACGCGATGTGCTTATTCATAAACAACCACAAAAGCTCATGTTAGGCGCCTACGCGTGGTTTTTTCCCTCTTGCTTCGCTGTAGATGGCGGACGGGTCGGGTAGACTCGCCGGGTGAAAATTGGTGTCTTAAAGGATGTGTTTCACACTTGAAGATATTGAAGCAGCCAGCATCACATACCATAAAACGAGCTCACTTATGACTATTGGTACACTTTTAACAGGAAAAGACTGCTCTGGAAAACACAATTTTTCTCTGCCGTTAATATGCTCCTCGATACGTAATTGTTTGATGTGGCCATCATACCTTGCCAACATTGAGAGCCAATTAACGGCCGTTAACCTTGACCGTCGCATGGCTTATGGAATGACAGGATTTGAATGGCTTATTATGGCGTCATGAATGACAAGGTGACCTTGAAATACTATCCACGAAAAGTCTCCCCATCTTTGCGGTTGTGCAGCTCAGAAACTAAAGGGGTTTAGGTCTTGAGGAGGGCAGGGCTGTGAACTACATGGAACGGTCTCCAAGACGGCTATTTCAGTTCAAATCCCACGTCGATGTGCAATACTCTCTTTAAGCGTTAAAACCAGTGCCTGTGAACAAAAATTGCTACACGTTCTCGTCGCAGGTTATCGCAGATCTTCTCCGGCGAATGCGTTGTCTTCCTCCTGTTGCCAGCGCGCGTCTTCGAAGACAGCTTCCTCGTGTCTGAATTGGAGAGCCGGCTTCCGCGCGCCATCCGGCAGTCGCCTCCCCACTCCCTCATCCCTCTGTCCAGCGGAGGTCGGTAGGTTCAGCCAGGTCGCCACCCGATGACGGTCGTCAGTAGAAACTGCTGGTCTCGACCCACAGTCGATCGGCTGATGAGTGGAGATTGCACTTACCGGCGCATGGACGGCAGCGGCAAATGACGCTGGTGGTACTTACCCTACTCGCCAGGAACACGGGCAGGAAAATCCACCCCAGAAGCTGAATTAGTATAATCGCCTGGAACACAACCAGCATGTAAGCAGGTTTTCTTTACAGGGGCGGTGAATTCCATTCCCCTGACAGTATAATGCCATGCAATGCTTGGCGTCCAGACAGTTGACAGTCTCTGCATTAAATAATGAACAGCGGTCGTCTAAAACTTCAGCAGAAAGATCATGATCTATTGTGATTTATACATGGGAGCACACGAACGTTCCTTTGGACTGCTGGTTCACGCAACCATCAGCTTCATTACGATGGTATCGCACAAGCTGCATACCGGGCTTGACTCCATATCAAAGCAGACGCTTCACCTTCCGCGCACCAGTGTCTACTGCAGCACTTGATCGGCGCAATATATTATACCTTCTCCCACCGCACAGCCCCTGCTCGTGGCATCTTGTCGCAAATTCAAACACGACATTTGATCTTAAAGGCCACCAGCGTATAAATTAAAGACAGCGATTATTCACACATAATCGTCCGCCATGATGGGAAGGGAAATGCATCCATACTGGCATTGAGCGGTAAGCAAAAACGGTGGCAATCTGCACTGTATTTCTCTCACAAAGCAGGGTACGGATGGAAGCTTTTAAGCTCCTTTTCTTTCCATGTAATCCTAGGAAAGCGTAATATCCCAATGAAAGTTTACCGGGCCGCATCCAGTCTCGCTGCCCACCCTACCGCTCGCACAGCTGCGCTCACGTTAAACTCGAACGCGCCGACCCCGATCCCGGCGGCCGCGCCGGAGCCGGCCAGTCCGATGAAATGCTCCGAACCGATGTTGCTGGCGAAGAGTGATGCGCCCACCTACCGGCGCCCGCCAGCAAAAACAACCTTCAGTCACCGAGCTCCGCCCACCGGCCAACATCGGCCGACCCAAAACACGCCGTGGTGGCTGATGATTAGCAGATCCGGCGCCCGCCGGCTGTCACCTACAGCAACATAACCAGCGAGCGACACTTATAGACGGCAGCGCGCTGTCAAGGCATCGGTGCGACAGAATACAAAGATGACGGAACTCATTCGGCAACCACCAGAGGAGGGCATTTACATGTGGGTTCTCACGACACGTTAAACGGTACAATTTTAGCCTGTTATACAGCGTGAACCACGTGCGGTGAACTGGCGACCTGTGCCGCCAGGTGTACCGTACAGATCGAAGCAGCTCTTAAATATACATGAGGGCGGGGACGGGGGCAGCGTCTCCCAAACTGGCACCTACCGGCAGCCAGCTCATGTTGCGTCCAGCCAGGAAGAACCCGCTGACCGTGCCGCGATTTGGACGACACATTGACTGCCGAAGGAGAGACGGCGTTACGACGTAATAGACGACATCGTTTGCACGGCGTCAAGGATCACGTGCATAGCACGTAAGGGCTCTTTCGGGTTTCTCGCAGGCTCCCGCTGGTGAGAAAACGCCCGGGAGCGCAGCTAGCGGCTTGGGGAGGGACTTCCCACTGGCCAGAGAAGCGAAACTGCGGGAGCATTATGGAAGAAGGACGCGTTTTGGTTGAGATCGGGAACGTTTATACTAGGACGAATGAGTCAAAGCCTAGCGAATGCGCCGAATAAATACTATTAGCAGGCGTCACCTTGCGCGGCACCTATTTAGCGTGCCGCGCTAGGTGACGTGTTACACAAAAACCCTTACTGTTCTGAAAAAAGCCGAATGCACAGATCAATTTTGACGTCAGTCCCCGATTGCTTACATTTGTTTCTGCCCACGTAACACGATGCGCCTCATAGATACAGCCCCGCCCCAACCACCCGACGGCTGCGGAGTCCTGAACTCCAGGGCCGCGTCGCTGCCCGATGCCTCTAACACCCACGTATATTCCGGTGGCCATCACTAGTCCGAAGTACACCACCACCACCACGATGTCCACGTAGTTCAGGAGGCTCTGCTTCGGCGGCGCCCCGTCGTTCACCACCGCCATCGCGGCCCGCTCCGTCTCCTCCGACGACATGGCTGTCGAGACAGCGCGCGACCACCGCCCGCGCGCGGCCCCGCTCCGCGCCTGGGCGCACGTGCACGACCGGCCCCCACACGCCCCACACGGACCCTTCGCCCGACCCGGCTGACCGCGCGCCGGTGGCTCAGCCAAGGTCGCGGACCACCGCTCCACCGCGCCCCGCCGCCAGTGGTCGATTCTGGATACCGGCCGGCGGCAGCGTCGGTCGGGGTCTTCCCGTATCGGTAGAGGATCGGCGCGGCCACATGCGCGACCGGTGGACTCTGATGATTATGCGCGCGTGGTGCGCGTACGGTCTGGAATATGGTAATCAGGTAACCAGCGCGGGCCTGGCGGTGAGTGAGGCGGGCGTTAGGAGAGCTGGTACCGAGCGGCGATTGGAGCGTGGTCCAATTGGGCCGATGGAGAGGAGGAGGGGTATAGGGGGCCCTCCCCGATTTCAAAGCAATGTGTCCCGAAATGTGCTGAGAGGGAGGGAGAGAGAGAGAGTTCCTTGACTGTTCCTCGACAGCGGATGGCATCGTGACTGAGAAGGCAACCTTTTGTGAAAATGAGTACGCCTGATAGAATAGCTCAGTGGGACCAGTGGAATAGAATAGCTCAGTGGGAAAGCGTCTATTGATGTTGGCTGATCAACAAGGATCATCCGATTTCGGCTATGGATCTTATAAATACAGGTGATGTGTGCACTAAGTTTGCTTCACGTCGGATAGTACAAAGGCGATAAATGCAAACATAGGGTGGGAGTCAGTTGAGACGGCCACAAAGAGAGAAAAATGGCGTTGGCATTGCCATCCAGCCCCTCAACGCTAGGGGAGGGGCAACGCCGAATATGCGTGTCGGCTAATTTTCCTCTTAGGCAGTGGTGGTACCTAGCGATAGATTCACCTAGTGGTTGCTGGCCCTACCTTTCTCGCGAAAATATTAAGTACTATATTCAACGTTGGTTCCGTGGTTGCTTATTTTTTAACGATGACCGACGACCTTCTTTCTCCATACGTGTGTTGATAACTGGAAAGGCCAGTAAGGTGAAGGCTGGAGACTAGACGTTCATGGATAAGCTTTCCTTTGCCCAGTGCACTGACTACCTAGTGTTAAAACGTCCCGACTTCGTGGATAAAGTCGGCGACAAAAATGCATAATTTTGCGTGGTGCCTGGAGCCAAAAAGCTTTCGTCTGCAAGTTTTGATGGCGGCTGCGATAAATATTGCAGCGCACGCTGCACAGTCTAATCCGAGGTCTCCATCATAACACATTTCGGCACACAACGGCAGGCATTTTCGCAAAGAACCTTTTCCGTACCCTACGGCGCCATATCTTTTCTAGGAAACTTTCCAACCAGGCGACAAAAAATATCCTGTGATTTTTAGTTGGTCGCTCGACTCGGTGACCGGTCAGCGAGCAATCAGTGCACTTCCTGACCCGCCGTTACCCATGGAGCAGTGATCATACTCGCCCGGTACCCATTCGTAATCAGCTTTACCCTCCCCTTGCTCACAAGTTTGCATTGTTGAGGACTTCCCTTCTAGATTATGCGAGAATTTCAGAAAGTGTGAAGCAAACGTACCGTTTTGAGTTTAAAATGACAAAACCGGTAGGAATGGAACTATGATTAAAAGAAGCGTAAGTCATGGATACGTGTTGTATGTATTGACGTATATAAGCGCCATTTCGTTAACGGCTTACCCAAGCCCGTACCCGTGCCATATTTTCCAATATTTGTGCCAAATCCAACCCATTTCCCATTTGATATGGGTACCCGTGTATTCCTCTACTGGCGACTAGTGTGAGCGTTTAAAAAGGGTGCGTGAAGGGTCTTTCTGTGGAAGAGAATGATTGAGAGAACCAAGAAAGTCACGTTTAATAGAATGCAAAATGAGCTTCAGCATATTTGCCCTCCAACTTCCCATGTTGTCGCCTTGTGCATGCGCCTTGCATTGCACATGGCCAGGAAACTGAATTGGGCACAAAATCACGGACGAATGCTTTTCACCCCTTGAGTGGTGTGGCTCAGAGTTCAAACTAACATTTACCAGCTCACCCATCCGGTAAGCCTTGCGTTAAGTGCTATTCCCCATGCCAGAGCGGACATGCGAGTTCTTGATATTTATCAAGAACTGAGACTATTATCATATGCTTTTGACGCATATGTGACAACTCGCGCAGGTGTTGAAAGGAGCAGGCGAATTAGGGGACTTCGTGCTGTGCAACTTGGAATGCCTTATGCAAAGAAGGGTGAACCTTCCAGATAACACTCCATTGTCTCATTATGGAGTTGAATGTCTGCAGCTTTCAGCGGTAAGTGACACGAATTTAGGTGTGACGGATGTTTAGCAAAAGTGGCGCACCAACTGCGTGATGAAAAGGGATTCAGAGTACCTGACTTCAAGTGAAAGTTATATAACTTCACCGGCGTCATTTTTGCATTGGTGAAAGTTTACCACAAAACTCGCAGCAAAACTACAGCAGGGTTTCCCACGCAACATTCCACTACCACTGCGTTAAATTGCAAACGTAGGTACGCGATATTCCCTGCGACAAACTGGGAGAACACCAACGTTGTATGCACGACTAAGCGTCACGTAATATTGTCCGTCCAGGATTAATGCGTTACTTTTACCGCACAGAGTCCTATTTACCGAGATGCATTTGTGTTTTGCAACGGACACATGGTGCATCTCCTTTTGCTTACGTGCTAAATGATTAAACCAAATTCACGATTAGACGGGTTTGCTCAATGAAGAATATGTGGGAAGCAGGCAGCTAACTTTTTTCCAAATGCCTCATATGTGCGAACTGATCGCAATGTGCAAAATTCGCTACAATTTGCACAAATCGTCATTGTCGTACCTTGACCACCATGCGGCGCCACTGTCGCTATCAAGGAAATGATCACGTCTGATACGTAAGAGATCTTGCAGTCTGTCCGTTGTGCGCACGGCACAACATGCATTACAAAAGACATCCAATTTTATTGGCTAAACCGAATGCATCTTATCGCAATCACCCTTGAGCCCAAACAGACTTTCCGAATACATTTTCAGCTATCCTATTTAGCTCCTCTGGGTTTCATTGAAGCACAGGGTGTATTCAGTTAACAACAATAACAACGCAACTACACGGTATTCATCTTAAAGCCAAACGAGGTTTGTGATTCGGTGATTAAGTTTTGGTTGTAAGTTTTGACATCCCACTAACACCTTTTACTATGACGAAGACAACACCGTGCACCGTGGCCCAGCATGAAAAAGCAAGTCATGGGTCCCATGCTTCCTAGCCCATTCACGCAGACGACCGCGCTCGCGAATAGCGCGGAAAATCCCGGTCATAAAGGGTGTTCGTGCGAAAGAGTTCGTTAGTATTCCGGAGGACCATCGACTTGAGACGTTGAAAGGGAAAAGTCTCTATTAGCCAAAGAGTTGCAAGGCAAAGGTGAGAGAGAGGATGGCAGGGCGGCGTCGCACACTCCGAAGTCGTCGTCGTCGTCGGCGTAAACGCTGACGCGGCTCGCGTCGAGCCGCGCCGTCGGAGCCCGAACGTTGACTGCTCGGCAGGGACCGCGCGTCCCCGCCCGCGTGTCCCCATAAACCCACGTGGCCCACATGTGGGCTCCAGATGGTGGGGACCAATCGGCAGAGGGGCCGCTCACACCATCGCGGAGACACTGCCGTCGCGCCGGCAGCGACGGCCCGATTGCTCGCTAGCAGAGGGCGGACTGAAGGCTCGATGCTGCCCGCAACTCTGGCAGTCGACCCCCTTTCATTGTTAGCAGAATCACTGGGCTGGTAAGCGCCGTTGGTGGTGTGCATGTGAAAAGTGAATTACCAATACCGTTTGGAGCATGCTTTTAGTTGAGACGAGCCCAAAATGAAAGGAAAAGCAAGGCTGTATGTATATGGTTTTACACTGGTTTTTTTTCTTCTCAAACACCGATTGTATCTTCAGACTAATTAGGATTACGTTGCGTCCCTTTAAAACATCTGAATTCTGGAACAAGGCTGAGAATGATGCACGCATCTGTCAAATAGCGCATTCTTCTGTTCTGTCTGTCTTTGATGCCCTCAAGTAGGACTGTCAAAGCCTCCTTATTGGTTTGCTTCAAAGTGTGATAGGTCTTGAGCAAAATCAACGTTATGAGTGAAAATACGATTGAAAACAAGCAGGCCGCTTTAGAAAAATTTGGAGTCGTGATATTAATCTGGTAATTCATGTCGCAAAATAACGCAATTGTAAGATAAAGGCAGTCAGGGCCAAACGCTTTCGTGGGCACCCATACCGACAGGTGGAAGGACCTACAGCAGATTCCGCCCAACTTGGCCAGAATAGGTATGCACTGCAAATTGGCATCTCATCAAAGGTGCATGAAAGGTGTTATCCTTCAGTTTAACCCGTGGGCCGGGCGAACTGAAAAGGTGCATGAAATTGGAAGGTCCTCTGGTATGCTCCTGTTAAACCTTGCGTTGCCTCGGAACGTTTGTGTGGTTAATTTGTCCTTGTGTGACATCCTGAATGATCCATCTAACTTGTTCGGTATCATCTCCCACCAATCTGATCAGAAACAATGGAAAGGAAAATGGAATATTCAGTTCAGCACAATGGAATGTTCAGCACACAATGGAAAGTTCAGCTCAATTTTAGAGTTTGTTTGAGTTGGAGTAATGCAAGCATGACAGCAACTTTTTCAGGCGGCCAAACTTACTGGATGGTGCGGTGGCAACCACCATACGCCCGGTAACCAGACGTAAGGTCCTCCATGCCGCCATTCTCAACACGGGTATTTTCTTCCGTTCCCATGACTTGTAAAAATTATCGTATGTTGCAGCTGTCTTTTACCCCGATCAAAATAACTTAAAAAACCTGCCAGCACTTGAAGATTGACGTAGAACATAACACAGTCGGCACGGCAAAGCAAACCAGCCTTTCTCGTGTTAACATTACGGAGACACATTCTTGTACCGACTCCGAAAAGCATCAAAACCGGAGGAGCAGGAACGAAACCCATCGTTTGCTGTCAGATTTATTGAGATAGCTTTTGAATCTCACCTTGGGGTGGCGCTCGTTGCACTCAAAAGTTGCACTCGATGTTGCCAACAGCGAACCCTCCCCCCCCCCCCCCCCCACGTTGCAATGTTGCCCAAATGGATCGTAAAACCCGCAAACATCGCCGATCCATAAACGGTCTGTGGGCCAGGCCAGGTCAAGTGTTGCCCTCTCCGGCCGGAGCTGTCCCTGGGGTGTCTGTCGCTGTCTGGAGACCAGGCGCCGGGGATGTTCCGTGCCGCCCTCTCCGGCCGGAGCTGTCCCTGGGGTGTCTGTCGCTGTCTGGAGACCAGACGCCGGGGATGTTACGTGCCGCCCTCTCCGGCCGGGGCTGTCCTTGGGGTGACAGTGTCTGTGATTCTCTAGTGACCAGGCGCCGATGATGTCACGTGCCGCCTCTCTCTGGCCGGGCTGTCTCTGGGATGACAGTGTCTGTCACTGGCTGGTGACTAGGCGTTGATGAAGCCACGTGCCGCCTCTCCCCGGCCGGGGCTGTCCCTGGGGCGACAGTGTCTGTCACTGTCCAGTGATCAGGCGCCGGTGATGTCACATGCCGCCTCTCTCCGGCCGGGGCTGTCCCTGGGGCGACAGTGTCTGTCACTGTCCAGTGATCAGGCGCCGGTGATGTCACATGCCGCCTCTCCCCGGCCGGGGCTGTCTCTGGGGTGACAGTGTCTGTCACCGTCCAGTGATCAGGCGCCGATGATGTCACGTGCCGCCTCTCCCCGGCCGGGGCTGTCCCTGGGGTGACAGTGTCTGTCACTGTCCAGTGAACAGGCGCCGGTGAGGTCACGTGCCGCCTCTTTCCGACCGGGGCTGCCCCTGGGGTGACAGTGTCTGTCACTGGCTAACGACCAGGCGCCGGTGATGACACGTGCCGCCTGTCCCCGGCCGGGGCTGTCCCTGGGATGACAGTGTCTGTCACTGGCTAATGACCAGGCGCCGATGATGTCACGTGCCGCCTCTCTCCGGCCGGGGCTGTCCCTAGGGTGACAGTGTCTATCACTGGCTGATGACCAGGCGCCGGTGATGACACGTGCCGCCTCTTTCCGACCGGGGCTGTCCCTGGGGTGACAGTGTCTATCACTGGCTGATGACCAGGCGCCGGTGATGGCACGTGCCGCCTCTCTCCGGCCGGGGCTGTCCCTGGGGTGACAGTGTCTATCACTGGCTGATGACCAGGCGCCGGTGATGACACGTGCCGCCTCTCCCCGGCCGGGGCTGTCCCTGGGGTGACAGTGTCTGTCACTGTCCAGTGATCAGGCACCGATGATGTCACGTGCCACCTCTCTCCGGCCGGGGCTGTCCCTGGGGTGACAGTGTCTGTCACTGGCTGATGACCAGGCGCCGGTGATGACACGTGCCGCCTCTCCCCGGCCGGGGCTGTCCCTGGGGTGACAGTGTCTGTCACTGTCCAGTGACCAGGCGCCGGTGATGACACGTGCCGCCTCTCTCCGGCCGGGGCTGTCCCTGGGGCGACAGTGTCTGTCACTGTCCAGTGATCAGGCACCGATGATGTCACGTGCCACCTCTCTCCGGCCGGGGCTGTCCCTGGGGTGACAGTGTCTGTCACTGGCTGATGACCAGGCGCCGGTGATGACACGTGCCGCCTCTCCCCGGCCGGGGCTGTCCCTGGGGTGACAGTGTCTGTCACTGTCCAGTGACCAGGCGCCGGTGATGACACGTGCCGCCTCTCTCCGGCCGGGGCTGTCCCTGGGGCGACAGTGTCTGTCACTGTCCAGTGACCAGGCGCCGGTGAAGCCACGTGCCGCCGACCGGGGGGCTACCGCTGTGGTGGCAGGACGTCCAGCTGAACGTCGATGTTTTGCAGCCGCGTCAGGAGTAAAGCAACAGCGGGCGTGATTGTGCGGATCATTGCATGCTCCATCCATTTTTGCGTGTTTTTCCAAGCCCGAAAGCTTGCGTTTAGCTTCATTAGTCACTTTGCAAAACATGACGTGTACTTGTTTTTGGGCGTGAGTATTTCTAGCTACATTTGGCTAAGCAAACACTTGTCAGGTGCAATAATGAAACATTTCCGAACCCGAAAATGATGTCTGCCTCCAGCTATTGAAACTACTCGCACGACGGCCTCGTCCGACATTGCGGCGGCCAATATGCCTTAAAGTCATGGCCGGTACGGTGGCCTAATCAGGCTTAATGCAGACAGAGGCGAGGCTTTTTAGGGCTTAAGGAATCAGCTAAAGGGATAATAATGTTTGGATCTTCAAAGGGGTCAGCTCTGACCAATAAGAAATCTTTTCTGAGTTAAAGATGAAAGCTGTGTCGCATCTTAACCATTCATTGCATATCGTTCTATCTACGAGAGCTGTTACCTGCATGCTACAATGATTTAGCAGCGTTTGGCCTTGCCAACAGTCCAACGAATAGTGGATATGATCTGAGCGTACTTTTATTATGATATCACTTAAGCTCATCAATGTCACTTTAGCTCATCACTTTTGGCACATGGCGTACCCCTTTTCACGTTGGTATTATAAAATAGTTGAAATGCGCAGAATCCAGTACCCTTCAAGAAACCCTTCAAATGCTTTTATATCTATCGAAGTAAACGTTGAATTGGATTCCAGCTTTTTTCTTCCACCACCGTATACTTATTCGTAACGTCATATTTCGGTACTTTATTATTTTGCTTCCTCATTGGGTCAAATTATTAAACGTAATATGACGAACAGATGTATGGTGACGAAACAAGAACGATTCCACAAGCTTCAACGGCTTGTTGATAAGGCGCCACGAATTTTGAGCTGGAGGGGGGGGGGGGGCAGGACTTTCTCGGGGCCTCTGGTGCAAAATTGAGATCCCTCACAGGGAGCCTCCCGGGCAGTACTACATTTCATGGGGAAGAACACCGAGGGCATGTGTCTCATTATCAGATTGTGATATGTATTATATCCAAATAAATGAATGTCGAAGGTCAAAAAAGTTGGATGAGGGCCTTCTGATTAACCAGTTATAGGTCTCACTAGCATAAAACAGGGCCTCGTGTTCCTGAAAAGGGCCTCCTGATGCACGGAGGAGCCTCCTAATCTATACCATGATGTTTCCGATTCACGAAGGGGCCTCCAAATCTAGCCAAGGGACTTTATCACAAAAATGGTCATCCTAGTCCAGAACCGCGGCCATCAGATGTTGGAAAGGGGCCTCCTGTTAAAGAAGAGGGGCATCCTGAATATAAAGGATGCCTCCTAACCCAGAACAGAGGTCCACTAGTTTGTAATGGGGCCTCCCGAGTCACCGAAAGGATCTCCTATATTAAGAATCTCCTTAACACTACATCGGGCCCACTGATTTGAGAATGGGCTGCCTTATTCATGAAGGTGGCCTTATTATCCAAAAGGCGAGTCTCTTGCTGTAGGAAAGGTTGTTATGAGCCTGATTTATTACTCTCTCACTCAGTCATGGGATCTCCTTGATCTGGATTATAGTAATCTACGGGTAGCAACGATGTCTTTAGCTTGGGAAACTGGGCACTCAAAAAAATGTGAGGGGGCAAAAGCGTACTCTTGCCCTTTCCTGCGTGACCGGCAGGGAGGGGGGCGACTGCCTCTTCTCTCGTCCCCGCCCCTGCTGCGCTGCCCCTGGGCCTGTCGACAAACGATTGATTCCACTCCTGTTTATCCCAGCCTTTGTACATTTCAGATTTGGTATCAAATTAAGTCCCTGTCTAATGATATGATCTTGAAAAAGACTGCAGAGTTCAGGATACTGTGTGGTACAAAACGAGCATGATGGCTACAGTGATGAGCTCATGTATCTGTACTAACAGATTGGGAAGCTTGCATTCGTTTTCTTGGTATGATTTATTTCATTTTTTGGAGGGGTAAGTTTCTTTTTCCGGGCAACTCACTCCCCAGTCATATGTCTTAGCGGACAAAATGCAGAAATATCCAAATATATTTACATAATAAGAGTAAACCAAGAGGAATTAAGCAAAACAAGAAAGCAGCAATGGACTGGTTACATTGAAACATAGAGCAATCAACTTAAGAGCCATAAGTACTCAAAGCACTCTTTGCTCGTGCTCAGTACGAGCACGAGCATACACAGACCCGCGCATACGAGAGCTAAGCCCCCCGTGGTTGCCCCCACAGAGCAGCGCGGCTGCGCCACACGCTTCTCACATCACGTCACGGAGAGCGCCGAGAATGCCGCGGGAGACTACCGCACTGCGCACGCGTCCACACGTATCTCCGGTCCACGCGTGGAGTGACGTCACCGGTCGACGAACAAGCCTGCTCAGAACTAATTTCAAACAAAGATTGGCCGAGTTGCATTGCATTACTTACATTTGTCTTATTCTTACAGCAATTATATGCGTAAGAGTGGCATGTTGTGTTAGTCCTACGTTACCTGAGCTGCACTTGGATTATCTTATACTAAGCTCTACATATTATCACTCACTACGAACCGTTTTGACTTGTTCAATTGGCTGGCATTTGTCCAGGCGTGTCCGACCAGCGCAGCGGACGGCACGACCGACTGTCATATGTCATGTGAGCAATGACGGCTCGGTGGTCGGCGCCGTGACCATCGTGCCGTCACCCGTCACCTGTCACCCGTCACCCGTCACACGTCGTATGACAGGGTGTTGATACTGGTCCGGCTGAAGAGTCTGACGGCCTCGTCGAGCCCGACGGACGAGCGCGTTGGGTTTGGTCGCTCTCGAAGAGTCAAACGGACGGCTGCCGCGCGCCGCCGTGTGTTCGCGACAGTTTGGATGACAGTCGTCATCACAACCGTCCTGTTATCTCGCGGACGATGGTGTCGAATCTGATCAGACTCGGCCAGGCTCGAGCGCACCATGCAGGGCGTGAGGCCCGGCGGCCGCGGTGCGTCATCGGCAGCGGGCTGATGATGGTCCACAGCGTTTGTCACAGCTGGGTCTCTGGCGTCACCGACAGCACGCCGCTGGCGGCGGCGGCGGCAGCATCGGCGCGAGGCAGCGCGGTGTCCGTGTGGCTGTCGGCGCACAGCTGGGTCAGCAGCTGGTTCATCAATCAGGTCATGCTTGGTCAGCGATACGGTGTCAGTGTGACTGTCGGCGCGCAGCTGGGTCAGCAGCTGGTCCCCCAGGTCATGTTGGGCCAGCGGCGTCGGGCCGGTAGTAGCGGTCAATTACTTGGTTTTTCCTGGTCTAGTCAATCCAGGTCGGGACGAACGGCAAGGGTTCAATAACAGTGCAAGTTGATTTTGATAACACAAGCTGTTGAATAAGTAGACTGCTACGGTTGGTATCACAAGCTGGCGTTAAGCCAACTGAAGGACTGCATTCCGTGGATGCGGATAAATACGGCTTCGAACAATACATGATCTGGACGTGGAGCGGAACACCGGGAGGAGAAAGCTGAATTGGCTTTGGGTGACTTTCGGTGGTCGGCTCCAGCTGTCCGCGTTGACGGTGATTGCTGGTGATTGCTGTGTGACCCGCGACGTGCAGGTCTCCCACGCGGGCGCGGCCGCACCGTGCGGCCGTGTTCAGCTCCCCGGTTGGTGGGGTTTGACCTAAAAATAAGTGCCGTTCCGTCCCAAAGCCGAGCAAATCTCCGTCTCAGGTCGGACGGGTCTCTGCATCAGGTCGAACGTGTCTCTGTCTCAGGTGGGACGCGTCTCTGTCTCAGGTCGGACGCGTCTCTGTCTTAAGTCGGACGTATTCGATAGGAGCGAGCAGCATAACATGCTGTCCGTGCGGAAATCATTGCGCGGATCGTGATAAAATGTGTGCAGCCACTTTGTTAAACTTGTTTACAACTTGTCAAAAAATATGAAATCAAATCATAACAGCAAACACATACCTCTAACACATACAAACACATAACACATACAAACACATATCTTTCGCATGATTGAGCTATAATGTCGATGCCCAAGGTATACAACTGGACACTGTGGAAAGACGACAGCTATTTCCCCTGACACCTATATCTTATCATTTGTCATATTCATATTATCTTATCATTCATGGGTTTGTCACAAAAGGCCTTCGCAACAGCGGAGGGCGGCGCGCCAGCGAACGGCGTACATACCACCAAGGTCGCGGTGTCGAGCGCAGCCCGAGGTGGAAGACGCACTGTGGAACTGTACTTTAAACCCTTGGCCAAAATCCGGCACGCACCATAGCTAGTTGACAAGATGTGCAGTTTACAAACCGTGCAACTAGTTGTTGACAAACTGCGAAAACATGCGGATGACACCGTAGCATCATGTGGTTGCACCGCCTTGGGACGGCATGCACCAGTGGTTCTATTCCTAAGTTCATGTTTGTTCAATGAGTCTTCGAGGCCCCATCGTGTTCAGCTAGGAGTGGCATTCATCACATATATGTATCCCAGTTGAATGGAAAACTCGCACAGATGAACGTAGTACGTAAGCTCTCTTATAACCTCTGCCCAGGGATATTTCGCGAAGACGTTTGCGTGACAGAGAGGTATAGGGTACATGCATGACACCATGTGGTGTTCACTTACTTGTGTTGAAAATTAGTTCAGCTAAACCATTTGTAACGGGCGATCTCACTCGAGCCGGTGCAGGACCGAGCTTTATCAGAGCCATCACAGAGGCCGGGCTCACCAGAGCCGGCGCAGAGGCCAGGCTCATCAGAGCCGGCGCAGAGGCCGAGCTCACCAGAGCCCGCACAGAGGCCGAGCTCACCAGCGCTAGCACAGAGGCCGGGCTCACCAGATCCAGCACAGAGGCTGAGCTCACCAGATCCAGCACAGAGGCCGAGCTCACCAGCGCCAGCACAGAGGCCGGGTTCACCAGATCCAGCACAGAGGCCGGGCTCACCAGAGCCGGCGCAGAGGCCGGGCTCACCAGATCCAGTACAGAGGCCGAGCTCACCAGCGCCAGCACAGAGGCTGGGTTCACCAGATCCAGCACATAGGCCGGGCTCACCAGAGCCGGCGCAGAGGCCGGGCTCACCAGATCCAGTACAGAGGCTGAGCTCACCAGATCCAGCACATAGGCCGGGCTCACCAGAGCCAGCTTTGCGGCCAATTTCACCAGAGCTAGCGACCGGCTGCGGGGCCCGTAGAGACGCCTGGAACTGTTCATTGTGTGCGAAACGTAACTTCACTTCGCGAAATTTTGAGCAGTTATTTAAAAAACGGACATAGTAATAAGGCTCAAGTTCCTAACCGCGGGGACACCGCTAAAAATTTGGGGTGGGTACTTCATCATGGTGGGCATGGCCCCGAAAACAGATATCAAGTTCGTCCTGTGGAACAACAGCTGAGAAGCATGACAAACGCTTTGCACAATCGAAGTGGTGAATGTGAACTCTGTGTGAAATGTGAATGTGAACTTTACAGCGCAAGGAGTTCCCATTGAGCGAATTTGCGCATGGCAACTTCGTATCACAATGACGGGGAACTGTATACGGGGAATTCAAGTGACGGGAACCTAAGATAACGAGGAACTATGCACTGCGTTACGAAACCGCGGGGCCAATTTGAAATATTTTATCATCAGAATATCGATCACTTCAGAAGGTGGCACCGTCAAAAATTCAAGACCTTAAGGTCACCCTAAAATGTTTGTCGCTAAATGAGTCTCGAAGTAACTTTCTAACTTCACGAACATCCCAAACAAAACTGAAGGGCTGATGAGCAGACGAAAATGACGACTACTGCTGTTGAATGACTGGGAATGAAGCGCTGGCTGAAGCTGATTTCTACTGCTGTTGAATGACTGGGAATGAAGCGCTGGCTGAAGCTGATTTAAGGTGTCATTGTTATTAAAGTTTTGGGTCTTCCACAAAGTCTAAACACATACGGCACTGCCAGGGGACCAACATGTGGACTTTCGGGACACTGTCAATCGTTCGAGGGTCTCCACACATCGTCTGTTTTTGTTTTACTTGCTCAAAGTGCTCTTCAGTTCCGTCTGTGGCACCGTATGTTAAGGAGAAGGTGCCGCTTCGGAAGTATGGCGCACATTGTTCCATTTTTCTTGATCATTAAATGGCCTTCGCGGAATAAATAAAATAGCGCGATGCTTTGTCGCTGTGGTCAACCTCCCCTTCCCTTGGACAAATCCCTTTGCGCCCCTAAGCCTTGTCCCGCTCCCTGGTCATTGCTCCCCCCCCCCCCCCTCCGGCGATGTTTCTAAACCCAAGCGAGGATTCAACTTTCGAGTCTTCGCCTTTGGGCCCTTACAGACGCTCGAACAGCTGGAAAATTTTTATGTTGCAGTATTTCTCCTCTCGTGAAATTTAAGTGCACCACTCATGAATTAGCCTCTGACGGACGTTTCCAGCCGCGTTTAGCGCATCCTGTGGGAGTTCTCACATTGTTGGCCAGCACACCGGGCCGTCCGTTACCGCGAGTTACCGAGATGTAACAAGGGGTCCTGCTAATGCGTCGGGGTTCAGTGTTACGCACACTTGCTTCGCCTGCCACACGGTATGGGCATTTGTACATGAAAAACTTCGTTTAGTGTTCACCGCAGAGCAAAGCACAGCACCAGAAAGGAAAAGATGTCTTCACTACAGCTGCATATTATTTTGTTGCTTAGCTCAAACATTATTCAAATTTAACAAATGCGCCTGAACCATAATCACAGATGCTTGGTTTCAGAAATATACCTTGGTTAAGACGCAATGGCAGCTCACATATTCGTCGCCGTGCAAGATTCAGCATGTAACTTAAATGAAAACACTTGAAGGATTCCCAATAAAAGCCACAGAGTCCCATCCTCTTCTTCGTATTCTCCCGGAACCTAGCGCCGAAATGAAACGAGCATTTTCATCGCGCATCCGCACCATACAGCCCAAGCACATGTAATTCCCGATTTTGAGTTTCCTCATTGCTCGACGGCCGGCCTCGGCGCCCCGTACCGGCGCGGCCCACCGCCAACACCGCCGCCTACTGTCAGGTCTCCGAATCAGCTGGCATTGGTGCCGTGTGCAGCCAGGCTCGCGCCATGTACGAAGGGCGGCGCCCGTCTAGCGTTCACAACGCGTGCACAATGCCAACGGAACGGCCACGCTGGCACTGCAATGCGGAGGGTGCAAATCTTTACACGTGATCGACCGATTGGCATAACCAGATGCACAAAAACGCACCAGGAAACGTCTTTGCGGATCTAGAATAGGGCTCTCATATAAAAAGGATCGGGCTAAGCAACTGAGAGGAGCGACTCGGGCGCTAAATGGTGGCTAAGGGGGCTCAAGGCTGCGGGCCCATTTGAGCTTATGCCGTTTTTGACGGCATTCTGGCCAACCTAGTCCATTGCTTCCAGCAAAGCGCACATTGCACAGCGGCTATGCAATGTGAGCAGGTACATCAGTTCCAAAAGATCGCGAATATATGGAAGTGCCATTCACAGTGACGTCACAAAAATGAAAGAACCACTACCTCACGAGTTTTCTTATGCAATATAAGATAATTGTATAGAACATAGCAAAAAAGCGAAATATCGTAATTTAAAGGTGGCATTTAGCACCTTTAAAGCCGTTTGAGCGACAACCTGCACTTGAAATTCTCAAATACGCGCAAGAAGACTTTTAGTCAGCGTTTTAAATTCATATTACCCAAATTATATGACTGACCTTGTGCGAATACAGCGCGCATCCGGCCGACGTGACGTCAGTCCTTTCTCGTGCGGAGACCGTACGTGAGGCGCGCAGGGCGGATTCCCCGGCCCCTACCGATTTTTCCGGGTAAGTTGTGGGGGTATGCGCCCCCTTCATTGTTTTCCGTTTTGAGAATGCAAGAATCTCACACCGTTTGCTGTCCTTCCGTAGCTCTTCTGACCAAAAGTGGAAGAGATTATCAAAAGATACAATTATGGCGCGTTTCTAGGATGTCATGCTTTGTTGAGTATGAACATTGTGCATGCATGTCGGTCTTGTTTGACATCGTCATTTAATAATTGTCTCCAAATTTGTTTTGTTCTGGATGAAAGGAGCCATGTGCTTGTTTGCTTTTCATGTTTGCACTAAGCCCTTTCCAGATGTTTTCCTATGGTGCCATGCAGCTGTTCTGGCTTGGTGGATGAATGGTGACTCATCAACCTGGTCACATGAATGACCTCATTCATTCCAAAAACATCAGTTCTGGTATTTTAGGCTGATATATCCTGGAACCCTGTTCTCTAAATGTTGGTGCAGGTAATGCAGATGTTTTTATTCTTTAATCAAGGAAACTATAGAAAGTATGTTTGGAATGCAACCAGCATATTGCTTTTTTATTGTGTTGCTTCATGGAAACTGTTTGTTAATGTCACTACCAAACATCAGCATCTCTTCTTCATCTTTTCTTCTGAATTTGTAATTGCCTCATTCTTTCTGAACATTGGACACTTCTGAAACATAAATTAATGTTGATACAGATTTACATGCATGAATCAAAACTAGCAGTATTTCATGAGCTATATTTAAGGAGTGGTCTATACATATGTGCAAACTAATGGAATGCCAGCACTGCCTAGTGAGACTGAACTGGCTAACTTTTTTTGTAGCTCTGCAATTTACATATGGTGCACACTGGAATTTGAGTTCATATTGAATGGTGTTCCTAAGTTATGAAATTGTATTTTCAATATATTTTCAACTGGCGTAGGTATGTAGCTATGCTTCATCTCATCTGGCATTCTCACTTTATACTTTACTCACGCCAGGCTTTGGTCCCAGACTCCCAATACAAAATTCTGGCCTTGCTTGTGCTGAGGTATTGGACAAAACAACATGTGCGTGGATCCCAAGGTTGGATCTAAGATGCAATAGGGTTCCATATATATGGGAATGTACAATCTTATCTTTATCTTATTTTTGGCTCCAAGTTTATGTCTGGAAAACACTCCCATATTTTTCAGCTTAAGTCATGGCAACTTGCTAATTTGCCATCATATGAAAGTCTTGAACACATTTTCTGGAACACAAATTACACACATGCTGCATGCTATTTAAACTTCCAGCATCCCACTGATCTATGAGCTGAGAGATGATGATGGTAGCTTGGCAATCAGGCCACATGCATATTTTAACAAAATGGTGCTCAAGAAGTTTCATTATACAGCATATACAGCAAATTGCTGAAGTTTAGTTCTGTCAACTGTCAACAAACAGCTATCTAACAGAGAGGTCTGCATGTCATTTACTCACTGTGTTTGTAGCATAATGCTTAGCAAGTAGTATAATGAGTGTGGAGTAGTTTCTGTACCCAATGTGGTCATAAAACTTCAGATATTTTTGTCATGATAAGCTTTTGTGAGCATTTTCAAAGAATGGGGAAGTTTTTGGGTGCTGTAATTGCAAATTTAAATGAAGTTTGAAGGTGGCCGTAGAAGAAATTTTTAATTTGCTTTTTGAAAACATGGTTTTTTGACTCAGTTTTTTTTTGCCAAGGGAAGTGAATTGTGTTGCCTTATCATGATTTATTTTGCTACACTTTTACTGACCACAGAAGCCTGCAAATCAATCTTATGCACCTTTATGTCAAACCCCAGCAGGTTAACTTCATGGACAATTGGTTAGATGTGGTTGGGAGGGGTCTGTGCCCCATAAACTTTGAAACGGGCTTAAACTGCTCCACTAGAAATTGTTCCTAATGTTATAATCTAGTGTGTGACAGATGTTTTTTTTTATCTGATCCTCAAAAAGTGAAGCTTGATGTAAATGGGTGGTTGTCTAAGTATGCAAACAGGTGCGAAGGGTATTTGAAAATGACATTTAAGCCAGGTTTGTTCCTTTAAAAAAAATAGATCTTCACTCTTAGCACAAAGAATATGATTGCAGAATGAATGGGTTTGTAAGGCTGGTCTAGGAGCCACAGTGTGTTTGCATCACCTCCAATTGGCCTTTTTACAATGCCAGTGGAGGTCATTTGCCCCACTATTGACTTCATCATTTCAGTGCTTTATCTTAAATTCTACTGCTGCATTTGTCGACACTGAATTGTAGATGGCAACCTTGATCTGGCAAAAGTGCATGCTCTGGTAGGATGCCTATCCAATCATCCATAAAAGCCCCAAGGATGTTCCTGTGTGGGATAAGGCTCGTCTCGAGAGGTCTCTCACAATTGCCACATTATTTCCACTCCACTCACTGCTCGATCATGCCATGCTCTGCGTAGCCAGTGCTAGCTGAAAGGGCTCTAATCACAGCCAAACCTTATAGATGGCCGTGACATTTTGGCGCACATGTATCCGTGACGCGCGTCAGGTCCTGCCAAAGGCGCAGATGCCGCCTGCGTAGCCTCGTCCAGCAGCCTCAGTGTGCACACCAGGTATAAGGGTGACTTGTGATGTGCAGTCGATAGCTGTGTGATGCCCAGTGATACAGAGAATCACCAACTCTCTGCATCAGTCACCAAACAGGCTCCGTTACCAACTCGACCAGTTGACGTGATTGACGGAGTTGATGCCGGCCAACGGCTGCGGACGCACACCGTCCCAGCCCTGCAATCGTCATCAGACAATGGCTTCTTGACGGGTCTCCTCAGCAGAACCTGCGAGCATCGTCAGAGGAATGGCTCCCGGCTGATAGCCCAGTCTTCATTCATTTGGGTAACGGGTCCGACTATGCGTTGGACCGACGGAGCGAAAGCTCAAGCGGATGGATGCCGCAGTATACATTTTATTAAATTTGTATTGCAATATAAGCGACTACACAGTCTCGAACCAAACAGCCGTGCAGTGACTCGCGTCAAGCTTCACAAGTGCCTGCTTCGTTTGAGATGAAGTCGCCCTCATTGTGAGAACGGCGCCAACAAGTGTCTTGCTGCGTCCAGCTACTTTCGGAGCGTGGGCACCCTCTTTCACATTATAGTCGGCCATTTGTCCAGCGGGTACATACTGAGCCATTTCCTCGGGTAATGCTCGCTGATCCCGTTGAGGAGACCCGTTAAGAAGCGGTAGCTACAACTGTTCTATGCAGATATCAGGCGTGACGAGGTGCGGCCGCACCAGCTGCCCAACGTCCGCTTCGATACCAACAACCACATAGATCGATGTGTTACTATGAAGAGTTTGTAAGGAAGCCGCCACGGACTGCGTCACTGGGTCACTGGGCGTCGCAGAGCTATACAGTGCGGGTCACACGTTACCCCGTACCCGGCGCGTGCACAGGCCGTGGGGTATGGCTCGTCACACAGGCCGTAAAGTGTTGAGTGCAGCTGGTGACGGCGACGTTTACAGTGGTGGGACGGGACACTCGCCATGGTTGCGTATGCGCAAGAGTGCGATGCCGGTGAACATTCCCGTGATTGATGTGTTGCCGTTGGGGCCCGCGCGGCGCTTGTCGTGCGGTGTTGACGTGACCGACGTTGTTTGGTCGGCATTGCCAAGCTGCCGCCACTTTCCCACGTGGGATTGGCCTTTACGATTTCTAATGGATTCACACTTGGCGACTGGTTCGTTTTCAACACTGCCATCTTTAGAAAAGGCTCGGTTGGAGGTGACCCGATCATACCACGGCTGCTAGGTGTTTTTTTTTCTGGGACCACCCATTTTTATATTAGGGTCGAAATGCTGGTGTAACCTGTAGTGTGTTTGACAGAAACAAAGCTAGTCAAGGGTTTTTTAGTACAGCGTCCATGTCTACTTTTCTAACTCGAGCAAAGTTTGTGTTTATCCAGCTCCCTGTTCAGGTCCACTTGACCGTCAGCCGGGTGTTAGGTATTCTACAATTCATATGCTTTGATGGGGTAGATGTAATGGACGCCGCAACAGTTCGGGACACAAACCTCGTCACCCACCTCCAACTGATTGCCCATTGAATTAACCTTTCTGTGTTCCGTTTATGCACGTAAATAACTGATCTGCTGTCTTCAGCTGCTGGGGTGCCACACCCGTTGCACAGCGTGCTCGTCTGCTCAACACATTCGCTGCGAGCGGGTGCCTAAAGATCCTTATTGGAAGAGTAGGGAAACGGCATGGAAATGCATGATAAAGGCATACAAATCACCTCCGTTGTCAAATAGGCCACGGACAACCCGAAGAAAACGCTCCTTTTGGAAACATTTGGAAAGGTTTCGTGCTCAAGTTTAAGATTTTAGCGAAAAGTATGCAGACGCGCTCTCGAAAGCGGCCGGTGGCCACCTGAACCTTCTGTCTTAAAGTCTGAAATAGTTGATGTGAGGTTGTAATGACATCGCCTGGTAACCCACTATTCACTTTATTTTTACAACCCAAACTAATGGGACGGGTCATGGAAGATGCGGGAACCTTTTTAAGTATCGAGTTTTAAGTCCAAGCATTTTGATTAGTTGGAATCTCATGTTCAGTGCTCATGCTAATCAGAAGGTGGTTGCGTGAGGCCTGACACCCACCGTACGATGACGCAGTTCTTTATCAACGGCAGAATCGTGCAACGAAAGCAGGCAGGCGACTTTTCATGTGACCGGCAAAGCGATGCTCTCGCCTCATGTTGCGTTTTGAAAGAGATACACATTTGATATGCATCCCAACACATTGTGTAACGGTGCCAGCTCAGGCTGCTTATAGCTGCCCCAATTATTTGTTAGCGCAATCGACGTAGTGACAGAAATCGGGCAAACTGGATCTATTCTTTCATATATCAGTGTGCTTGGTCGTGGGGGTCATTGGGAACGGAGATTAGAAGGTTTAAATTTTTTAATTTAGCCATGAACTTTGGTTTCTTGCGAGTCACTGTTCATGTGCACGAGCCTGTCCGCATGCTCCGCTTGCAGAACCATGCCGTCTGAGTCGTCCAGGAAGCGGCAGGCTGCCAAGAAGGACGCTGCCAAGAAGAAGGGCGCTCCCAAAAGCAAGAAACCAGAGGCCGCCGAGGTGTCCAA
This sequence comes from Pollicipes pollicipes, assembly GCF_011947565.3. NCBI lineage: Eukaryota > Metazoa > Arthropoda > Thecostraca > Pollicipedomorpha > Pollicipedidae > Pollicipes > Pollicipes pollicipes. The sequence continues at coordinate 37,939,166 of NW_023597034.1, read as the reverse complement.
CGGCAACGACTCTCAGCAAAACGGAGCGCAGAATGGAACGTCCACCAATGGCGAGGTCAAGGCCATGACGGACGAAGGTGAGCCAGGGACTGGAGGACTGCGCGAGACGCTCGCTCCATGTGTGTGTGGTTTGGTGTGTGACATGCCTGACGGAGGGCGTTGTCATGTATCGTTCGTTGGCGGTTGTCTCGATGGGCCCGTGGCCCATGTCTCCATGTCGCCGACAGGTTGGACAGCGGAGGACGTGTTGCTTGACCCGTGTCTCCGGCTCCGTCTGACCGCACCGCCAGCGTCTTGTCGCTACACCCTGTGCCGTACTGGCGGCCGCTGACGCCTCGTGCTGGCACCGCCCGCAGAGAAGCTGTGCGCCCAGCTGGAGGCGGAGCTGGCCATGGCGGCCGAGGCGCGCGCCTGCACGGGCGTCATGGGCGTCCACCCGCGCAGCCGCGACATCAAGGTGTCGGGCCTGTCCATGAGCTTCTACGGCTCCGAGCTGCTGCAGGACACGCACCTGGAGCTCAACTGTGGCCGCCGATACGGCCTGATCGGCGCCAACGGCAGCGGTGAGCGCGCCGGCCCCGTGCCGGCAGCGGCCCCCGCCACGGTCCGGTCAGGCTCTTCGCTCTCGGCGGCCGTGACAAGGATGACGCAGTCTTGGTGTCGAGGTGGCGATTTGTTGTGTTGTAAATGTGAAAGTGCGCGGCTTCAGACGGCAGGCTTGCGCGGTGGAACGTCCGCAGGCTCTCACGGCTGTGCGGGCGTTCCGTTAAGCCCAGACTCCATTCTGCGCCGCCCGTGAGCCGCCGCCCCCCCCCCCCCCGGATCCAGTAACGGTCACGCCGGACCGGCGCCTGACCTCGGCTTGCTCTGCCCTCAGGCAAGTCGTCGCTGCTGCACGCGATCTCCAACCGCGAGATCCCCATCCAGGACATGGTGGATGTGTTCCTGCTGGCGCGCGAGATGCCGGCCTCGGAGAAGACGGCGCTGCAGTGCGTGATGGAGGTGGACCAGGAGCGCGTGCGGCTGGAGCGGCTGGCCGAGGAGCTGGCCCACTGTCCGGACGACGAGAGCCAGGAGGAGCTGATGGACGTGTACGAGCGGCTGGACGAGCTGGGCGCCGACACGGCCGCCGCCAAGGCCGGCTACATCCTGCACGGTCTCGGCTTCACCACGGTCAGTGGAGCATGCGGGCGCGGCGGACGGCCGTCTGCCGTGTGGTGGCCGGCGACTGGGGGCTCTGCCTGCCGCAGCTGCGTGCAGCCCATGGCGTGGCATGTGGGAATTCGAGGCTGCAATGAGGTCGGAGTTTTGGTTTTAGCACCCGAGAGTGATAAGAGCAAAGGACAAGGTTTGGAACACCAGTGGAGGCAAAAGTAGAAATGCATATTGGCATTCGAAAACAAATTACACGCTGACAGGTTAGTGCCATGTGAGAGGCTGAACCTTGTTTTCAGAGCAAACATGACTTGCATCACCCAAATCGCAAAGCAACTACAAGCCATGCCTACGAACGGCTTCGTCGTCTCATGATGCCTATGCACCATGCCCCGGCGCTGTAACACATGCACAGGTCATTCCCAAACTAAGTTTTATCACGCTCCTCGACATACATGTAATCAACTATTCCTCTGTCTGAGTTCAGGCTTGAGAAGGACTGCACCAGTATCCAGAAACAATGGGTGAGATACAACGATTGTACTCAGCTTCGGACGGATTGTTGACGAGAAGGTGACTACTGCAGCTGAAATGTTTCTTATCCTGCGCGTATTTACTGCCGCCCTTGTGGCCTAGGAAAAGATGCTGAGACCGTTATCCAGTGGCACTGGATGATGGTTCAGGTACGGGTGCGTTGTTTGGCCCCAAAGGAAAGGCCATCTGGCAGGTGTTGAGCGACGGCCAGCACACAGGTCCGGCTGGCCGTGCGGTGACGTTGCCCGACTCGAAAAATCCTGCGCAGGCCTATGTGGCGATAGTGCTGAGGGAAAGTTGCGTTATGAAGATGGTGATTCACCGCTGGTAGTGGGTTGGGGTCGTGCAGCAAGATTGACTAAGCCGCTACTGCGAATCCGGGGCCACCCGTGCAGGCCATTCAGGAAAAAGTTCCCTGTGCCCCCGCCGGAAAAGTATGCTCACTGGTGATGAACAAACGGTGCAGAATCGGTGTTTAGAATGGAATTAAAATATAATGGAATGCGGTGAACGCATTCGTGAAAAGTTCGAAATCAAGAGGCTGTGTTATGGAATGCTAATGTCCCAGAACATCCTCGCAATAGCTCAATTTTTTTGTTTAAGTTCCCCGGGTACTGACTGCCTGGTGAGTTTACTTCGGTGTAAAATTGCGTTTATGTTGAATTGCAGATGGAGCGAGTAGTGACTGCGGCGAAAGCGGTTGAAGCGTCCAGAGGTAGCCTTCTCGGGGCGCACATTCCACGCATTGCGTGCTACGGGAGCCAGATTTCCGCTCCCGGGCGTCATGTGATGTTTCGGATGGCAAGGCCTGTCCGCCGCGGCGGCCTGGCACGTCCGCACGTGCGGCAGCCTCTCCAGCTGGCCGACCCGCCCGGGGCGCTGACGTCCGCTCGTGTGACCGGCAGGAGATGCAGCAGCGCCAGTGTAAGGACTTCTCGGGCGGCTGGCGCATGCGCGTCGCCCTGGCGCGTGCTCTGTTCGTGCGGCCGCACCTGCTCATGCTGGACGAGCCCACTAACCACCTGGACCTGAACGCGTGCGTCTGGCTCGAGGAGGAGCTCAAGACGTACAAGCGCATCCTGGTGGTCATCAGCCACTCGCAGGACTTCCTCAACGGTGAGTCGGTGGCGGCGCCGCCGGCCAGTGGCTCGGTGAACGTTTTCGCGGGTTGACCTCCACGGTACAGCGGGCTGGGACACCGGCGGCCGGCGGCTCGGGAGGGAGTTGAGCGTTCCCAGGGCGTCAGTCGGAGCAGTCGTGCAGCGGGCGCGAACCGCCGCCAGGTGGCGGAGTGAGAATGGCGCCATCTGTCGGATGGGCGTTAGTGCCCGGTTGACAGTGATATGCTCTCTAGATGTTCATTGCAGAGCGTTTTGCGGGGTGTCGTCTTCTTCATTTTTATTTTCGGCGTACGCATGCTGGCTTCGCGTTAGTTTGTCCTATTATTTCGGTGTCATATCTTTGATAGTATGCTCGCACGGTATACTTGAACTCCGAAATCTTGTGGCACTGGGACCACGGAAGAAGTGCAACAGTAAGATATCGTGCAGGGCTTTAGGTCGTCTACTTCTTTGGCTCTGTCCTGGTTTCTGCCGCCAATGTCATAAAATACATGGTATCCTCAATATCGTCTTCGTCTGCACTCGATGTTGAGCAACTTGACATACACATTTAATAGTCACTGTTGTAGTTTCAATATTGCCCGTTCGTCATGTATGATGTGACATGCGTGCTGGTCGTTCTCTTTGCAGGTGTGTGTTCGAATATCATCCACCTAGACAATAAGAAACTGCAGTTCTACACGGGTAACTACGACATGTTCGTGCAAACTCGCTGTGAGCTGATGGAGAACCAGATGAAGCAGTACAAGTGGGAACAGGACCAGATCGCTCACATGAAGGTGAAGATCACGTGTTTTGTATTGTCCAATTGCCTGCCAGTGCAAGCTGTAGGTAGTGTAGCCTACTACCACTCACCATGTGCTGGTCACCTGCCTGAGTCTGCACACAGGAATGGAATGCACCCTTCACATGTGTGAAATTGCATTTGACTGCCTCGTTTTCCCCGTGTGATGAAGGATAACCCCGGGGGAAATCCAACAGGTGATGGTGTTTGGGCCGGATATCGATTACATCAAGCATCTTCGCTCGTTTTACCAAGATTGCTGCCGTATTTTTATGCTCCGATTTGTTTCAACGTTGGCTGTTTTGTTGTGAAGGCGTACCCCTGCATTCGGACGTCGGTTACACCGTCATATGCACTCTGTGACCTCTGACCGGCGTTATGGGCCCTTTATGGTGCATAATCAAGCAGTTAGTACGTTCCTAAACTCAGTTAATTATCCTTCACTGTCGTGTAATATGAACATCGTTCTATTGACACGATATGTGCCCACTACCATATGACTGCCGCACTTTGGAGGCCTTATGTCGCTCGCATAAGCACAGTTCCTGGTTCCGTGCGGCACTCTGCCGCCGTGTTTCGCTTAGTTTGCAGCCAGTTCCTCCCACCCTGGCCGTAACGTTCCCATTCAAATATGGAACCTCTCGTATGGGTTGTTGAGAACCGCATTGCTCAAGTGTGGCATTTTGCGTGCATCCTGCTCTGCGTCTGACACTTTTCGTCTGATTGTGTTCCACATCCATGCCACTGTGCGTCACCACGAGCTGTGCGGCGGGTCCATTGGCGTTCCCCGGGGCACTGTGCCGGCCGGGGCTCCGGCTGCCTGTCGGAGCCCCGGCCGCACCCTGGTGGGTGTTCCCTCCAGCCCGCTCCGTGCAATGTGGCCGTTGTTCCCTGGCTGAGCGCGTCGTCATCGCACCACGCCCGCCGGCCGGCAGAACTACATCGCGCGCTTTGGCCACGGCTCGGCCAAGCTGGCGCGCCAGGCGCAGTCCAAGGAGAAGACGCTGCAGAAGATGGTCGACAAGGGTCTGACAGAGCGGGTGACCGGCGACAAGCAGCTTTCCTTCTACTTCTTCGACTGTGGCACCATCCCGCCGCCGGTCATCATGGTGCAGGTGCGGCGCCGAGCCCTGCCGGGCGCGGGCGTCGGACGCCGGCCCGTGCCCGGCAGGACACGGGAGTCTGGTGAAGCGTGGCGCGGACCCGGTCCCGGTCCCGGTCCCGGGACCACTGGTCCGCGCCGAGGCCGCTGGCCTGGGGCTGCTTCGACATTTCGGAAGCGGAGGGAGAGGGGTGTGCACGTCGTGCACGCGCGGCGAGGAACGCGGACGGGCGAGTGCTGGCGTGTGCCATGTTGTCGGCGGAGGGGATGGAGCGGAGCTCTGGACGGGTGTTGAGACTGAGAAGTTGCTCACTTCTGCAGCAGAAGAGACCTGACTGGCGTAGCTGTTCGGAGTTACATGACGGTTGACATGAGAGTCGACCGTTCAGACTTTGAGAACTTTTAGGTGGTCTGTCAGACATAAGAATGGTTGGTGGATTGTTACGAGCACTGTGCCTTCTTTGAGACAGCCGGCCGAAAGGCATTTGCTTTGCATTCTTGATGCAGCAATTGAAAAAAAAAACGCTTGATGGATGTGCAGATAAACAGCAGCGATGGCTGCCGTGTAACATAATCGCGCTTTCGTTAACGCAGAACGTGAGCTTCAAGTATGACGAGGGCCTTGACTACATCTACAAGAACCTGGAGTTTGGCATCGACCTGGACACCCGTCTGGCGCTGGTGGGACCCAACGGGGCCGGCAAGTCAACACTGCTTAAACTGCTCTATGGGGAGGTGAGCGCGGCTGAGTCAGTTACTGAATCGCAGGCAGGTGCTGAAAGATATGAGCGCGGGTGCTAGCTACCATTTGGCGCAAACATTCTGAGTGTTCATTATGGTTTGCTTCAGTTATTTTTCAGCGGGAGGGGGGGGGGGGGGGATGGCCCGGGACGGCTATGGGTCCGTGTGCTAAAGTGCGGCAGAGGGTGGCCCAGGGGTGACTATGGGTCCGTGTATTAGAGTGCGGCAGAGGGTGGCCCGGGGCGGCCATGGGTCCGTGCGTTGGAGTGCGGCGGAGGGTGGTGGTGCAGCTGACCCTCGTTTGTCTCCGCGCGTCACCAGCTGTCGCCGACCACCGGCATGATCCGGAAGAACATGCACGTGCGCATCGCGCGCTACCACCAGCACCTGCATGAGCTGCTCGACCTCAACCTGACGCCGCTCGAGTACATGCTCAAGGAGTTCCCCGAGATCAAGGAGAAGGAGGAGATGCGCAAAGTCATCGGTCGCTACGGCCTCACCGGCAAGCAGCAGGTAACGTGACGGCGGTGCCAGGCCGCGGCCAGCACCGCCGCGCGCCAGCACCGGCGCTTTGTTGGGTAACGGTGTGTGTTATTGAGGAATGTCGACAAGGTTGTGTAGAGCAGAAGCTGCACGTGTAATGTGTCTTATGATTAAATTTGCAGGGATATGGTGAACAATAAACCATTCGTGGTGTATGTGTTAAGATATGAAAATATAGTAACATATGAATTATACAAATCAATTATTGAAATATAAGGTAGGGCGTGGTATGAGCAGAGATCAGAAGTTGTTGTTGTTTTTTTTTTTTGCAAGTTTAGTGATACCAATGCAAACGTGCTTGGGCTTAACAATTGCTGCCACGTCAGTAATTGCAAAGCCAAAACACAGTCAACCTCCTGGTCGGTTGACTGCGTCAGTGTCCTCCCCCGGCTTCATTGCTGGACTTGCCGGTAAGCTGGCCGGGCTTCAGCATAAGAGGCTGGCGCTGGGTAACGCGGTGCGCCGGCGGCCGCTCCCGCCCCCGCGGCGTCCGTGTGTGGGTGTGGCCGTCGGCTGACGCGGCGGCGGCCGGCGGCGGCAGGTGTGCCCGATCCGACAGCTGTCGGACGGCCAGCGCTGCCGCGTGGTGTTCGCCTGGCTGGCCTGGCAGTCGCCGCACCTGCTCTTCCTCGACGAGCCCACCAACCACCTGGACATGGAGACGATCGACTCGCTGGCCGAGGCCATCAACAACTTCAGCGGCGGTCTGATCCTGGTCAGCCACGACTTCCGCCTCATCAGCCAGGTGGGCGCCGCCGCGTCGTCGGGCAGGCATCGGGCCGCTTCGCGACGGTCCGCTCGTGCCTCTGTCGGGCAGAGAGCGGCTGGATGCTCGGTCAGCTGAGTGTCAGGAATGATTCGTGTGGCCTGCGCAATTCCAGCGTGGGGTGCTACACGTACGACTGACAGCCATCGCCTTGTCCTGCCATGAATACGTGCGGCCTAGTTTGGATGAGGGTGAGCTAGTTCCGTTACACGCATCGTGCAGGTGTGTATTGTCCAAGGCTGCTCGTAGCCGACAGCTGTCCTTTGCGATCCAGGTGGCTGAGGAAATCTGGATCTGTGAGAAACAGGCGGTCACGAAGTGGGAGGGTGACATCATCAGCTACAAGGAGATGCTGAAGACGCAAGTGATGAAGAGGAACGCCAAGGCCAAGAAGAAGGCGGCCTGGTAACGGAGCGGCTCCTAGGCTTTTCCAATTGGCGCGTCCTCCTAGCTGGCATCCAGCCCCACTAGAGCGACGCGTTATCTGTCTTCTCCTGCGTGTGGCGCGTCCCTGACCAGGGCCGCACATGCCACCTCGACAAACACCCCGGCGCGGCGCCGCGCGCCAGCCGGCGACGCCACAGACGGAGCAGCGCCCAGCGGCGGGACCGGCGTGGCCGACGCACAGCACACAGCATACTTGTCTCCCCAGCCGCGCACGCATGACCAGACCCAGCCGACTGACAGCGCTCCGACAGGAGGCTCATCCGACTGACAGCAGAGAGCGAGCGACGCCACCGAAGCACAGCACATCAGACAGGAGGCGGCCTGCCGAGAGCACGCGAGTCGACGGACTGACGGCACGCTAGCAGGCGGCTCGCATCACACAAACACACCACCGCCGGCTGACATGACGACACGCGACGCCGCGGCACGACTGACTCGACTGACCACCGCCGGCCCACCGGCCTAGACTGCACGACACACGCACACACACACACACACACAAACACGCTGATCCGACGCGACCCGACCTCACACCATGCCCCGATCTGACCTGACGACCGTGTCCCGACCTGACCTTACGACCGTTACCCGACGTCACCGTGACTCGACTTCTCAACCGTGATTTGACCATACAACCGTGACCCGACCTCGCAACCGTGATCCGACCCCACAGCCGTGACCCGACCTGACCTCACAACAATGACCCGATTTTACAACTGTGACACGACCTGACCTTACAACCGTGACCCTACCGACTCTACCCTACCCTACAACCGTGACCCTACCGACTCCACCGTACCCCACAGCTGTGACCCTACGCACTCACAAGACACAGACGATCCGGCCGACCCTGGTCACCCAGACGTGCCGGCCACTCTGCGGAGCCCGGCCGCGCGGTCCGCGCTGCCGCCGCCGCACCGTACCGCGGGTCACACACCACCGCCGCCAGCGGCCGTGGCCGGGGCGTTGCAACGCCTCGGGCGCAGGCGGTCGGCCGCTGCGAGGTCCCGCCCGCCGCGCCGCCCCCAGTCACAGGATGACTGGCCGGCGTTACTTATGTGATGGTGCATCGTAATTCCACTGGTTTGGTCCGCGTAATCGGACTTATTTTAACTTTTTGGTTGAGACTGGTTTTACCCGGACCCTGCTGATCAAAACTAATAAATCTCCTAGTTTTATGTGCGCGTATATTTCGACGGGGGCGTGTGGCGTCGGCCAGACGCGCCCAGATTGCCGCCGTGCCACGCTGGTGTCGAATCTGATCTGGCCGGCATCCAGGCGCTGGTCGGGTGAGGCGGCCGGCCTCCAGGATCCGGCGGTGCTCGCGCGCGAGGAAGGTTCGGGAGCCGGCGTTGGTGCCGGCTCCGCGCGCGAGGAAGGCTCGGTAGCCGGTAGTCTTGCCAGCTCCGCGCACGAGGAAGGCGCGAGCCCGCGCTGGGCCAACGCGGACCGGCGCGTGGATTTTTCCTGGCGGAAGATCCCAGTTTTGCATAATTTCACGTTTCACATTTCCATGCCCATCTAGCATTCTGCATCTTTGTTATGCCGAGTAATCGCAGCGATTAGTTAAACTTATTTCCAGTGGGATGAACAGCTGGACGTCGGAACTCACGAGACAGAACGCCGTAAGGCACGTGGCGTCATTATCCAGATCCTTGCACGAAAGAGATTTAAATACAACCGCGCAACGCTTTCACCAATCGCTGCTTGCGAAAACTGATCAACCAAGCAGGGACGTCCTCGAAACTAATCGGCCCGCTACAGTGATGGTGGTGGAGTAATACCGGAAACAGAGTGTCCCACGACCGTTGGACATGGGCTCTTTCGATGGCCGATACCGGCCAATTGACCTCAAGAGGCCGTTCATAAATAACGTTACGCTTGGGGGAGGGGCATCTTGGTGGGGCGTAATGGGAGCACGTTTTGGGCGGCACAACGTTGCGCTCAGTTGTGGTTGGAAAGCATGCTATTACCACCTTAACACGCGCCCCGGCGGCCGGTTGGATGCTCTTCGCTCGGGTGGGGTTGAGGGGGGGGGGCAATTTGAAGCCCCCGAGATATCAGAAACTAAGAGAGCTGTAGACACCAAATTCACCGGGTGTGTTGGGCTGTGCGTGAACTCGCTTGGGTCGAAGTTCGAGGTTCCTATGCTATGGTCCTCGTGTCAGACGAGGTCAAACACCAGGTAAGCGTCCAAAAAGCCCCCCTAGAGCCTAGAAACCTGTTCTAGGCAAAAGGTCACATGCTCATTTAAGATCAGTGACATGACTTAAGTCCTACGAGACTGCTTTGAGTTCTGCATTTGAATAAGCGATGAAGATCAGGTGGGCAGCATATTCCTAGAACGAAATATTGACCGGGTCATTTTAGATCAGTGACCTATTCCGACCTTAGAGAAGTCCATGCGGGACGTATAATAGGCTTTCTGTTATCAATAAATCCGAGATGAGCACCAGAAACTACCCTATGCAGCAAGACCCGGAGTAATAAAACAGGCTGGTTTTGGCCTTGGTCTGACCTTCATACCTGACCCTAGGTCAATTGAATTTGATTATTCAACTAATGTGTTGTCTAAGAAGTTATCTCAGAGATGCATGGATTTGTTTAACACCACTGTAACATCAGGTTCAACGATTCCCTAGAAGTTGACTTCACTGAATCCATGGCCTGACTGACCTGCGGTAGGTCAGCGACCTTACAAGTTGCATGTAACTTTGCATATGAAATGACCCGACATTTAATTGTCTACACATAGGCCAAATTTGGCGCGGCTGCGCCGCGCCGTTCGAAAACTATTACGGAAAAACCTTTGGGCGGGATCAAATTGATCCCCACCCGAGTGCCTGTTAAAGATGGATATCCCCGGCTTCCTGTCAGCGAGTGATTCCCCCGCCCCTATTTGTTTCGCACCTCTAACTCAGTGGCCAAACGGGTTTTACTTTTGGGGATTTCCGCCTAGCTTAGTGTTAGCAGGGGGAGGTCCCCAGCCACGTGGGTTTTAGGGACAAGGTTGCTGACGCGTCGGCGAAACGGGCGCCACACGCACCATGTATGCAACCTACCTCCGCTGTTCAGAAACTTCTATCCAGCGACCACAGCGCACGTGAAAAGAAAAGGGCAGTGTTGTTGGGATGTTGAGGAAAATAACAAGCGAAAGGCAATCAAGCCACAGTTGGGGCTTTGGCCATCCAACTCACGTTTGGTGAGGCGCGAGGAGGTTATTATGTGCCGCCTGCGAACCGACCACACACATGCAACATCCGGATATCTATTGTGTTGTGGAAACAGACCCCAATTCCCCCCACATGCGGTGCGTCAACGGCTGCTCGCTCCATACTCTACTCTTGCCTACATTTCATGGAAGAGCGTTTGCATCTCTTTGGACAATAATCTCGGGCTCTAATCTATCCAAATCCTGGGGAGCGACTCTTCTTTGTTGGACTCGAGTCAGATGTTTTCATTTCTTACAGACGTCAAGTTTTCAGCAATTCGTAATCCCTGCTAGTTTTTAGGCATCGCACGTGAATAGATACGGTTGCAAAAGGACCTTCGGCGCCGGCACCTAAATCTCCAATCATCATCAACCGGGAGGGGTTGGTCGTCCAGCGCAAAAGGCGTGTAATCATGGGGAAGGTTGAAAATGGTAAAACCTGCATGGCGTCATTTATGGGCAGCCTCAAGCACGCAAACATCCCATGTAGGTAAGGCACGTGCAGGCCCGTGAGATAACATTGCGGTTCATAGTCCAGGAAGGATTGTGCATACCAAAAGCCGGCCCGACGCCCAAGTGGTGCTCGATGTGAATTTACTAGGGCATCCGCGCCAGACAAAGCTCACCCGTCGCATGATTTGGCAGTTTGAACACCCACTGACTTTTAACAAGCACTTCAGGGACGGGTTCGTCGAATCCCACATACGCTGCGATTAGATCGGTTGCGATCGGCGCCTGGGAGCGCATTGGCTGATGGAGCCATTTCGCAGATGTCCCCGTATCAGTTACGTCGGACGCCCATCGGGTTATTAGATGTTCTGCCGGCGTGGGCAATGGTAGCCGCACCCCGCCATGCAGCTTTGCCAAGGTTGGTTGCACCATGTTCGTTTAAATAAGATTGATGTGGTGGACGGATAGAAGTAATTGCTGCAAGCGTAGGTGTCATAAACACGTATCAAACTAACAATTGGGCGCGTTTGACTTATCTCCATCTCTGATATCCTGACCCCTCACCTTCCGATACAATCATGTGTGACATCACTGACGCAAGCTTTTATTTATGAAACAAGCTTGTATCATGTCACAATTGGCAACCAGGTCGTAGATAGCTTCCCAGGATTGATGGATTGTTTGCTGACGTTGTTTTTGGCATCGTCCAAGCATGCTTAGTATTTGAGACAACCAGGAGTGTCTATGACGGGCTAGTTTTACCCTCATTTCTGAAGTGGACAGTCAGGGGCCATGTTGATAAATGTTCAGCAAAACGTATCTGGTGCTGTTTGGCAAGGTTTTCCAATGCCGTTTCTCTGTGAATTTAACTTGCGTAGTTGTTTAGACCTCAGCGGGTCTCTTAGAGTCCCTTTGTTTGGGAAAGGGTGAAGAGGCTTCTGAAGGGCAGTAGTTGACGATCTTTTTGACCAGCATAAGTTAGCGGAACATTCTAAACCTAGACATTTCCCTGGCATGTATGGCTATCAGTTTGGTACGAAGAGAGAAGTGTTGCGCCGCGTCCTTCGCATGCTCTGGGCAGATGACATGTGTGCTGATCGCGAAGTCTTTGGAAAGAGTTTGGACCTCCTTGGACCTCCTGGAAAGTCTTGGACCTCTATCGAAATAGCCATGACATTCTTGGCCGAAATGTAGTAGAAATAATGTAATGCAATGGAAATACTCAAGTTACTTCATCCCGTCACCGGCAAGAGGGTGCCGGTGGTGTAGAGGTTAGCCTGCGCGTTTGGAAAACCAGAGGCATGAGGTTTGTTTTCCCGTCGTGCCCGCCCTTCCTGCCAGGGTGAGTGGCAGGGCACGAATAAGTCGTAAAGCCCCAGCGATAATGATGATGGCGATATGCTGTTATGCGCTAATTGGTCGACGTGACCTTTGATCTCACCTTTCAGGATGTCGCCCGACTGGAAGTAAATGTAGCAGATTGTTGTAGAAGGTATAAGGAATCGAGTCCGGAAAAGTCGAACAGCTTAAGAGCACTCAAACATCTATCATTGCAAAATAAAACCCCTAGCAAAAGTCAAACATGAATTACAGGGTTGGCCATTGGCCACTTTGTCTTGTTTTGCTACGGACGAAGTGGGCTATTTTGGGGTTTCCTGGATTATTTACAGCACTCAAACAACCTTGTAGACTGGTTCTCAAAATAGCGAGAGGTTAACTGTGACTTCGAAGATTGCAGTCCGAGTGGCTCGGACATTTGCATGCGAAACCGTTGTAACTACACCAATTAGGGGATCTGTGCATCGTTAGCTACTAAAATATTGCGGGCCGGGTGCTGGCGGGATTCCTGCGACCATGAATAATGACCGAAGTTGGGCTGTCGTCGCCCGCAGTGGAGGCTCATCTGCAGAGCAGCTGAGACCTCGCGGCGGAATCGGACTACTCAGAATGAAGCTCATACAGCTGAGCATAAATCTACGGAATGTCCGCATGCCCTCCATCGCGATGCTAGGCAACCGTGTGAGTAAATTGTGAAGGCCAGTATATTAACTTTAGGCTATATTCCGTCCGTTTTCATGACCTCTTAAATCGTAAGCAGGCCGTCCAAATGTGACTCTCTGACATGTGCACGCTGCTACTGCGAATCATTTCGTTATGACTGTCGCCTTCAGTGTAACGCACGTAAGTAACAAGCAATTTCTCTCAGCCGACTGGGAGCGGCTTTGAGGCAACGCCAATAAACGGCCGCGTTTCCCACGCCTCGGTGCGCGACAAAGATGTTTCTTTTCTGAGAATGGAACCTGCCAAAACTACGGCGTGTCATGCAATGAGTGAGCGAATCTGCAGCGCGGACTTCATTCAGATTGGGTGAGCCTTTCGTCGTAGAGCAGAAGTTAGTTCCAAAATGAACGGGACCACGGTCACCATCAAAGAGCACCGTTAACTGCGCTCGGGCTGGCATTCAGCGCGGTCCCTGCACCGGGAACACCAATTATAGTCGTTTCCACGAGCGCCTACTGCATGACAACACAATTCCAAGTACCCGATAGATTTGGGATGCAAATTCGGAGTTCCTAAAAGTTGTAGTTACTGATGCTTCTTTTGGTCAATTAAGGTGTACAGCAGGCATTTATTGGCATAAACATTTTTAACGATTTTTCGGAATGTGTACCCGTCAGGTTTGCAGGCGGGCGCGTGCCGCGCGCCAAGCAGAATCCAGGCGAGAAAGTCACGCATCAGAAAGTCACGGCGGTGACCAATGTGAAATTATCTGCCATCCTAAGTTTTTCTGGATTCGGGTCGAATCGGAAACACGGAACCTATTGGACGTGTCCGCTCTTCCTCCTTTTCGGGACTAGGCGGAGTGGACAGTGGTTTCTCGTGCCATCCATGATGACAGATAAGAATGCGTAATTCAGGCATCGTGCATGACCGCGGGTGCACCCACGACCATATAGTCTTGACCTTAAAACATGAAATACGTATACGTATCCCGAGTGGCCATAATCACGAAACGCATACGTGCCATTCATAAGTCTAAAAAAGCATCGCGATGAGAAGGTCATACTCAGCTCTCATTCCTGACAATAGCTGCTGTCATTTGGCAAGGGGAGCTGATTCCGTGACAAAGGCGTTCTCGCCACAAAAGTTGATCTCGGGGCTGGAGCAGCCGGCCATCGGGCAACGTGCAGATGCGCTGCTCCGAAGTACTTAACAGTGAAATGCCCACGCGCTGACCCTGACTGGACAATACAAAGTGCAACCTTAACCCGACCGTATCAAACCAACACAAGTAATTCTCATTACGATCTTAACTTCATTCTTATTGATGCCATTGGTTGCACTCGCCGATTTTTATCAATATGTTTCCTATTTCACCATCTTTTTGCAGTGTTAAGCAGGCCGGAGATCGGTAACGATTCACGGTCATCAGGCGCCGTGTGCGCCAGCTTTCGGCGCCGGGCACCCGGCGACGCAGCGATCAGGGAGCAGCGGCCTCTGCGACGGCCGCCGCTTCCGTCGCGCGGGGTATATTGGAACTTGGTCCACTAGAATGTCAGCCATGCGCCCCCCCGCCGCGCGGTCTGACTTCCGTCCACGTGATGAGGTCAGGCCGTATCGGGTTTAACTCGGGGAGGTCGTGCCTGGTGTAGGGTGCAGCAGCGTGCGGCTCGCGTGCTGGCCGAAGCAGCGGCCGAAGTTCCCCGGCGCCCGCCCCCCCCCCCCCCCTCTCCCCGGGCTAACGAGTGGTTGCGAATGCCACGAAGGCATGTGTAAGTTGTTAATATGTTAACGGAGAGTAAGACTGGAGACGATGTGGACTTGATGCCCCGGCGTTCCTCTGGAGCGGCCCGGCCTCCCTCTGGTACGGAGCAGTGGTACCGCCTTCTCCACGGGATGCTTGGGCACGACATCGGAAGACAGCTTCCTGTATGATATTGTTCTGGTGTGTCAGCCACAGGCTCGTGGAGCTCGCCACAACGCCGCCACAGCGGCACCGAAGTTTTGACGAGTTTTTTCATCCTCAGGTCACCGTCCGCGAGATTCGATTAAAGGTTAATACCGCTTTCTAGCTCCAGATTCTCGCGCACTGCTCCAGCCCGACTCCTGTGAACGCCTGCCAGCCTCGGCGCGTTGTTGACTCATGGTCGCCCGGGTTCCCAAGTTCAACTCCCACGCAACATCCGTCCACAATACGTGAACGCCGACCTCAGTCTGCAAGCTGCCTCTCGCGGAGAGTCGCAGCGGGCCCATCCGTCGTCCGGCGGCCCGGCCGGTCCCAGAGCGGCCGGGCATTTATTGGAATATAGGGGACATCGGGCCGGCCACGTGCCCCGCGGGGACCCGGGACGGCTGAGCGGCGACGCACGGGCCGAGCCGACCGTCCGCGATTGGTGATGGTGGCGCGCTAGCCCGGTGACGTGTCAACCACGTCACCACTCCCGTGGCCACGTCACGTGACGTGGCCATGGGAATGGTGCACGGGTCTGGCGGGTGCCCGCTCTCAGCGGGGGCGAACCGGCTCGGTGGCATGTCCTCTGCCAGCGGTGGTGGTGACGGGCCGGCCGGCGGTGGTGGTGATGTACGTGACTGGTGATATGTCCACGGTTCGTGGTTGTGACGCGGAGTTCGGTGGATTTCCGCTGTTGGTGTCGGTGACACCTTGGTGGCATACCGCTTTTGGTGACGATTATTTAGAGTTCTCGCATCTGGTGTCATATTTGCTGGCCACGTTGATGGCGCACGATTCAGAGACATGTCTGTTATTGTTGATGGTGACGCGCGAGGCTGGTGGATTTGTCATTGATGGCGACGAAACCCGATGCTGGTGTGAACTGTTTGTGTCTCAGATATGACTCACAGCAATGATGTTTGTCTTTATGACATCATACCTGAGAACAAATGAATCATGATTCTACACATCATTTGAATACCTAACGTACTACCACTCATTTCTAGACGAAGCAACTGCATAAAGATATAAAGTCATGCAGCTTTTGAAATATCATAACACCTTCACGTAAGATTTTCCCGACAAATCCCTTTAAACTTACACTCAATGTTGATATGCCATGATATGTATCGTATTCGGTATCACACGACTCAGACAATGCTCCAAAAATCATGCACAGTGCCCCAATGACGCATCCAAAAACAGTTTCAATCAACAGCGCACGCCGTGGACATCAGATGTCATCGCCAAATGTTCTGTTTGTGCCCATCCCTTTAGACTCATTATCCGTATTGCGTCGTCAGCTGTTGCTGCCGGCGTTCTGCTGGCTCCATTTGCTGGCTTCACAACTGCAATGAAGCCAATAACCCAAACACCGCGGTCGTGCGTCGGACAAGTCGCTGGTGGGCCTGATAATTTTGCACAGCTGTAAGCCCTGTGGACCAACTGATCTGATCCGTATAGGAGTACGAAGGGACTAATGCTGGGCACAGAATGGAGCCGTCATTAACGCGCTGATTGATATGCCCCCACCCGGGAATAAAGTGGCGTCCATACAGGGCTGCGGCGGTTTGTGGAATGCACAAACAGATCCGATGACCCGGCAAATGCCTAGTAACGCTGACTCGAGCAGTGGTGGTCGGTCTGCCTCTGCGCCTCCGCCCCCCCCCCCCCCCCCCGTTGTTTCAAGCGCTGTGCTGGCCAGCTTTGCGCCTGCCACGCCATGTGTGCGGTGTTTCGTGCCTCACGTTCTGAACTCTCAACGCTGAGATGGCAACCGGTACTTTTGCTACGGTCTGGATCCATTCGCAGAATGCTCAGTCCTTGAAGAAAAGCCGCATAGTAAAACCCAAATAAAGCTTATTTTTGTTCTCTGAAATCAAACGTATGGTGCCTTGCTGCCGCCATACGCCGTCGCCCAGGCCTTCGGGCTTTTGGAATATGAAGCGGTGCCTGCAGCCGACGCGGCCGCCTTAGTCTCAGGCCTTGAAAGTGAGATAACACTCCGAGCAGACTGCCCAATGCACCCACACTGAGCCCAGTATTATTGCCTGTTCGTCCCTCCCTGGCCACCACGAGCGGCGACCGAGCGGTCAGTCTGTCCGGCAGTCTGTCAGCCTGTCTCACGGTCTGTCAGCATGTCTGTCAGCCCGTCCGGCAGTCCACCAGCCTATCTGACGGTCTCAGCCTGTCCAGCAGTCTGTCCGGCAGTCTGGCAGCCTGTCTCACGGTCTGTCAGCATGTCTGTCAGCCCGTCCGGCAGTCCACCAGCCTATCTGACGGTCTCAGCCTGTCCAGCAGTCTGTTCGGCAGTCTGCCGACCCGACCAGGCGCCAGGAGTCTGGCATCCTGGCGGGACGCCGGTGCGTCCGCGGGCGCGCGCCCCAGCCTGCTAGGCGGACACGGCGGTAACGTCAGGCGCAGGCGGCTTGCTGGGCACGGCGGCGCCGGCGCGGCCGGCGCGGCGTTTGGCGGCGGCTGAGTCCGGCAGTCAGACTGGCCAGAGGAGCGCGTCGGACGGCGAGACTCCCGCCGTGGGTCGATCCGGCCGCGGCGGCGTCTGAAGCCCAGCCAGCGACAGACATGTGACAAGAGTGATGGGGTCACCCTTAATAGCAGACGACATGGGGACGGCTACCGTCAAATGATAACCTACAGCAGGACGCACACATGGGCTTATGACGAAGCACGCACAAGGTAGTCTCCAATCAGCATTATGACAATTATTAGATCAATACATTTGCGATCGCCGTGGTGTAGGAAAAACATACCTGGCGCGTGACGCAGTGACACTAGACACGAGCTCCAGAACATGCGTACCCATTACCGGCCGCACCAGCATGGCAATGCGAGCTATAAATACACAACGGGGGCGACCTGACACGCAATGGCTGTGTCCTAGCAGCGAGTGACACGAAACGGGTCATTCCGCTCTCCTATATTGCTAAGGAGGAAAAAACAAAGCCGCACCGTTAGATTAGCCGCAACGACGCAACTCGGGCGGCAGTTATGGGGCGTCCGCAACACACTCTGCTTAATAAGGCACTCTAATCCCAAAACCACCTGCGCTATCTATTCAGAAGAAAAATGTGATTCCGTCGTTATGCTTAGGCCCCCACAGCCACGTTGAATTGATTGTGTCTGCACAGAAGGCGCAGACATATGTATTCTGTTCATCTTTGAGGAACTCAGTCCGCTACTTCAAACGATTGTCAAAGGTTAGTAAAGCAACACACGCTGAATGGTGTGTGAGAGTTGCGATAACGCACGAGCATACTGCGTCGGGCAAACATGTACTCGGATGTCAAACAATAGCTACGACCGTGCTCATACAAATATAAAAAAGATCCAGAGCCTCAAATGGCACTATAATTAAATCACAGTATAGATCAAATGTTCCGGACGATGCTTAGGACTATTTTGGACCTAAATCCTATATCTAGGGAAGTCTTTCAATAATTTCAACTTTTCTCAATCCTGGAAGACTAAAGATCCAAAGAGTTGAACTGATTTCAAGTCGTGCTTTAACGTAAACGTGCTAGCGTTTACAATGTTTCGATGTTATTCTAGGGACAAGTGAAGACATGACCGGTAGCAGATAATGCTGTTCTTTCAATGTGTTGTGTCCATGGCAAATGTGCGTGATTTTACGCTGTAAAAAGTGTGTACACCTCAAATTTTGGCCGCTGTCAAGGTGCTTTTTGAAATGTGTTTTCCATTTGTTAAGTGAGAGGTTTATGAAAATTGCCCGACATGATTTCATGGCCGCACGGGTGCGTAGCATAGCTCAATAGAATGCTAGCTTAAGTTTGGATCTAAAGGACTCTTATGTAACATCATGGAACAGATCCAAGATCCCAGAAGATACTTCGACAAAATTATAACGCGCCGAAGGTTCCTGAACATACTGAATATTCGTCGGTCAAATATGCATACAAGCAAAGCGTCTATAAATGATTTAAATATTGAGAAACAGGTTCCCAAAAGGCAGCTCTATGGTGCGCTCCAGAGCCTTCATTGAGCAGCGATGAAACAGGTAGCAGACGACAAATGGACGCACGAGTTAAAGCCGAATCGCTACGATGTAGTTTGCCCACTTGTCTGGGGAGTATCACGCGATTTCTGAAATACACATAGAAAAGAAATGACCTGGAGCTCCATTTTGTTGAAATCCCAGGAGCTGTAAAAAGTGGCGTGAGAAATGATGCACGAGCACGAAACGCATGGGTGTGAAGTGGAACTCGAATTTGAAGCACCTTATTATACGGATGCCACTGATGTAAGCAGTGTGTATATGCTGCGTTAACTTGCTTACGTCCGGTATTACTGTCCCCGCCAGTCTTTGCAAGTGCTGCAGCCATGATCGCGCCAGTCAAAACAGTCGTTTATTTTGTCTGACACCCCCGCCGCATATCGAGGTACAGTGCCGCGGTGCGCGGCACGAGACTGGTACTCGCGGAAATCAAGAATGTCATCATATCACCATATCACATCCGTATGATATATGACGAAATATGTGTTTGTATTATGATATGATAGAATATGCGTTTGTGTGTGTGTGTGTGCGTGTACGCATACAGAGAAGAGAGAGAGAAGAGAGAGAGAAGAGAGAGAGAGGAGAGAGAGAGAGAGGAGAGAAGAGAGAGAGAGAAGAGAGGATAGAGAGAGAGAGAGAGAGAGAGAGAGCAGAGAGAGAGAGAGAGAAGAGAAGAGAGAGAGAGAGAGAGAGAGAGAAGACGAAGAGAGAGAGAGAAGAGAGAGAGAGAGAGAGAGAGAGAGAAGGAGAGAGAGATAATGTGTGTGGTGTGTTTGGTGTGGGTGTGTGTGTGTTGTGTGTGTGTTGGTGTGTGGTGGGGTGGTGTGGTGTGTGTGTGTGTGTGTGTGTGTGTGTGTGTGGTTTGTGTGTGTGTGTGTGTGTGTGTGTGGTGTGTGGTGTGGTGTGTGTGTGTGTGTGTGTGTGTGTGTTTGTGGTGTGTTGTGTGTGTGTTTTAATGTACATAGATCATAGATGTTCAAAGATAGCTCTTGTTTTTTTTACAACAAGCAATTCATTAAACGTTTGCCCTATCTGTTGGAGAAAGCATGGCCATTAAATCACACAGGTAAGCAACAGGTACACTGATAAACACCAGGCAGGGACTGGGTAACCAGCATGCAACAATGAAATTTATATATATATATATATATATATATATATATATATATATATATTACCGCTATTTTCACACTGAACCAACACGGAAGATATAAACAATGCCTAGGGGCGAGTGATGGCTGGGCCACGATAGCGCGCGCTGGGCGGGCGTGGGACGCGTCCCCGCCGCCATTACCAGCAGAAGTTACGTCCGCGTGATGGGGCCAGTGAAGCCGGCCGTTGTCTCGGGCTCAGCGCTCTCCCGGGAGAATGGCCGATGCGGGCCTGTCTCATCTGGTTAATGGGCTCAAAACTGGCCCGCGGTCGGCGGGCGGGCTGAAGCTGCGAAGTTTTCCGGCTCGGGAGCATGCTGACAGCTGGCGCAGGTGCCGCGTGCGGGGGAGGGCGAACATCGGTGCCCCGCGCGTCTCGCTTTGGTACAGTTTCGCCGCACGGAACGGCGCCCGACAACAGTTGCCCATCCGTCAACGTCTTGCGCGCTGCGTGTGTTAATAGTGAGTCTTGTTTTACTTGACACCGACCACAAATCGAAAGAAAATATTTAGTCGATTGCAGCGATGATTTCTGGTGATGACAGTTTAAAACATATATTCTCGCACGGCTTAATGCTAAAAGCTAAAAGTTGTGGCGATGCAGCCCTTTGAAACCTATCTTTCGAAGAAAAGTGTATACAGTTAAAGCAAATCCATGCAGTTTTTGCGATGCATGTAATACACAGGCCCAGTCTGCTGTTTTACGCTTTGTGATTATGAATGAAGCGTCTGGTTTGAGTAATGTTGCTTGCCCGACCTACCACTCGATAATTATGACAACATGTTAAGCTCGATTCCCTTCCAGCTCATTAGCAATTTTCGTAGAAATCGATTTGATTGCGACGTTTCTAAAAGCTGTTGGCTTCCGAAGTTGATTAGGGTTTCGCAAGGAATCCAGAAAATGCCTCCCGTAACGTGTTATGAAGCAATCGGCGCAAGTAATGGATCAGTTGCATGACATGTTCACCATGTTGCGACCACATGCAATATGCACGAAAGACCCTGCCATCTCAACCACCACCGCATATTGGAAAACTGACATCACGGCAACAAAATCAAGGCCCTTCTGCATCTATTTTAAGCCGAGTTTTCGTTGCAGCACGATGCGGATGACACGAACCCACAAATCGGCGGCCTGAGTATCATGTCTCCCACAAATGACGCTTCTAAAGCGAGCCCATCCAATTTCGACGAAACACGAACCGGGCAAAAACAGCTGATCCTTTCAACAAACAGCTGGTCGGATGATCTGACCACAAAAGCTGACTGTAGAAGTCAGCAAGAAGACCATTGTGGCGAACGATGCCAGAAAGGGAGAATGCCGCGTTGTCGAACCCGCCAAACATTCACGCACATGTAAATTAATGATTAAGCTAGTGAGATATCAACGGACCACAATAATCGAAGTGGATGGAATGTTTACTTATTTCCTGTCAGATGGATGCAGTGTTGATTGCCAGCATTTTTTCTCTAGCATGAGTGCGATGTAGGCCAGGGACCTCGAGACAGTGATCCAGGGAACTACAGCGTAAGGTAGTTGCCCCGTAAGGCGATTGGAGTTTGATTCTGTATGCAGCCAGCTACAGGTGACTTCAGATTGATGCAGATCATGACAGCGCGAAGCGAAGTAAATGGCATGACATGACAGGGAAGTAAAAATAATTCAGCCTGAGCCAAACGGTAGCAAACGGATTCAGAGAGGAAGCAACGGTTCCATAATACGTAGGACATACGCGCAAGTAAAATAAAATGCACCCTGAGCCAAACGGTAACAAACGAAGAGGGAAACCATGGTTTCATAATGCGTAGGACTACAATATGATCGAGGGAAAACAACTTAAATCGTGGTTCTAAAGTATAATGCATGAACAACAGCCCGAGCCGGATAGCTCATACTTGATCCACGGGACTAAGGCGATAGCCCGGGGACTGCATGTTGGATCGAGTGACTACAGCGAGGACTAGTGAACATCAGTTCGATCCAGAGGCTGCAGTCTGAGCTATGGGGCAACAGCTGAGGTCATAGGATAAGACTGCGAGCCGGGGGCCTACGGCCATAGCCGATAGGCCACAGCTTGATCCAGAAACTACTGGTCGCGTCGGGGAGCTACAACGTAAGCCACGCTTCACCTTGAACCAGGTGACTACAGAGTGGTTCAGAGGACCACGGCCTGAAGATAGGGACTTTATATAGTTGGAGCCGGGGGACTGCTGACCTGAGGGAAACTACAACGAGATTCTGATGACTACATCGTGTCATAAAAAAACTAGTAAGCTTGTCAGTGGACTTCAGCGCAATTGGAAGGATTCGTGAGATTGAGGAATATAGGTGAGTCAAAAGACAGCAATACCTTCCAAGGGGCCGGTGTGCAAGTCAGAGGACTTCTACATAAACCAGGCGCTGTAAGACTGTTAAGTGATTCAGAGAAACATGGCGTGAGTCAGTGGAACATAGCGTGAGTAAGGAACTGAAGTGTGAATCAGGGGTCTGTGGCGCTGTTCACAGAAAGGGCGGAAGTCAGCAATGAGCGACAGCACGTGACTGACCGGGAAACCCGTTAGCGGCAGCACGTGACTGACCGGGACACCAGTGGGGGACAGCACGTGACTGACCGGGAAAGCCGTGAGCGGCAGCACGTGACTGACCGGGACAGCACGTGACTGACCAGGACAGCAATGAGGATCAGCACGACCGGGACAGCACGTGACTGATAGGGACAGTAGTGAGGGACGGTAGGTGACTGACCGACACAACAGTGAGGGACAGCAGGTGACTGACCGCGACAGCCGCGAGCGGCAGCACGTGACTGACAGGGACAGTAGTGAGGGACAGCACTTGACTGACCGGGACAACAGTGAGCGACAGCACGTGACTGACAGGGACAGCAGTGAGGAGCAGCACGTGACTGACCGGGACAGCCGTGAGCGGCAGCAGGAAGGAGGCCGTTAACCAGACGGTGGCCAGCAGGGCGGCGGTGAGCACGAGGCCGACCAGCCAGCGCGGCAGCCCGGTCCGGCGCGAAACGCACTCCAGGAAGTCGATGCCCCGCGCCGGCCGCGCCCCGCCCGGCACCGCTCCGAGGCCGGCCGGCGCCGAACGGGGCGACGGCGCAGCCGGCTCCTCCGGATCCTCCGGATCCTCCGCAGCGGCCGCCGCCGGGCCTTCCGCCGAGCCTGAAACGGGCCACTGCAGTGAACATCGCGCTGGTGCTGCGGGGCGCGGGCGATGCCCAGAACGGTCGCACCGAGCCTGCAGATGACCCGGCTGCCTCAGTCTCCGGGCGCATTCCTTAGAAGTTAGGTGTACCAATTCGATAAGTCATTGGCGTGACAAACTAGCAGAGTAACTTTGATGCTGAGCGCACCAGCTCGGTAAGGCATTGGCATTCAAAGTGACCGAGCCTTCGAGTGTGATGAACAGACATAAGCCACTTACCGAGGAAATCCGCAGTATGTAATATACGTTCCAGGAAATGATTAGTTTCTATATATCACAGACAATTCAACTTTAATAACAAGCATGTCATCGGAACATTGTACGCGTCTGTAAAATATGTCCCGATCACTTCTAGCCTACTTTGGACAATACTTTCTTCAGTGGAGGATGAATAGTAAGACTTCAAATACCTCTGCATACCTATGCACCGTGGAAAGGGTATGACCACCACATGCATCATAAGTTTTTGCTCGTTCCTCATAGGATGCACATCTATTGAACGCAGTCCGCCATTAGGCCCAGGCACTGTGCCCGCACGGTCACCTGCGTGGGGAGTGCCTTCCAGCGGGGGTGTCCGCCACTGTCCTTCCGACAGCCGCTGCCGCCCGGCCCGTCTGAGGATGACCTCCTGCCGTGGCCAAGGCCGCAAGGCCCGCAGCAGAGAGTTCTGGAAGAGAGGGAGAGAGAGAGAGAGAGATCGCGTCACGTGGCTGAGCAACCGGGCGACAGCTGGCTTCGAAACTGACATGCGACAATGCGACATGAATTGCCACGGCTTGTCATGAACGAGAACGACAACATACACACGTTCGTGAATGGAAATTAGTAGTGGCGCATTTTTGCGGTGCGTACACCTGATGAACACATCACCAAAGCACGGTTTTCATTAAGCCACAGTAGACTGGGCGTGGACGTCTGAGCCTGGCAGCATCTGAACACGCCATCCTGCATTAACCATCATTCACCTCCCAGTACATCAAGGTGTGCGTGCTTCTGATCGTGCCAGTTCAGCCAACAGACTGAACTTTTATTACAGCTCAAAATCCAATATCTGCACCGAACATTCCCTGACAGTCCCGGCTAAATTTGGCGGCCAGGCTGGCGGCGGCGCGCCGCCGTGCTGTTCAGCCGATGCCGTGGCATTCCAGTGCGATGTTCCGCTGCTGCGTGTCGCCAGAGCCCGCCTCAGAAGACTTGTGACAGTCCATTAGACCCGGCCCATGACCATTTCAAAGCGGACTGTCCGGATAAATGTACCTCCATTTCGCCTAATCGCGCATAATTAAGTTCAAGCATTCACTTTAGTATCCATAAATTTACAGGTGGCAAACAGTTGGATCTGCGCCAGGAAAGTTCGCCGCGCGCCGCCGCGGGGGGGGGGCGGTGAGAGGGGGGGGGGGGGGGGGGGTGAGGAGCGGCCTGACGCTGCACGCGATACAAGATCCACCACCAATTTTCTATTGACCGAGCGTCGCCGCCGCTTATCAAAACAATCGAGCGGGCGGCCGGAACACGAGCTGCCATTACTCACCCCGGCCGCCATCGGAGTAATGTTACTATTGTAGAAAACAACGGAGAGCCCGCAGCGTCGGTGAAACGGCAGCACACTGCTGCAGCACAACCAGTTGTTTTCGCCCCACAGGCTTTGGTGCTTGACATAAGCGTGCTGACAAGCAATGTTCGTTTTAATTTTCTGCCTTTATAGCGGCTGGCAAGGGCATTCAACAGTTATGTCCGTTGACATTGTCCAATTGACGAAGAGTAGCGATTCGACTTTATACCTCAGGGACAAAAGCGTGTCAGACACCCTCTGATCAGCCCACGCTACTGGAAACGGCTTGTAAATATACGATATGACCAGCGTCTGATTGTATTTCCCTTTCAACGAAACGGAGATCGTACTGCACATCCTATTTTCACGAGACACAAACGAATTGCTGAATATTTTTTCCGGTCATTGTCTTCGGAACTGCTCAACGATATGCTCGAAGGGCCCAGTAAGCGCTATTCATAGAAAGCTAAACCATTGGATTGCATTTATCGTTGTATATCAAAGTTTCTGCATATCCGCATTCCGTAGGTGCCATCCCTTTTCTACCCGCATTTTCTGCAGCTGCAGGATTAAAGACGTGCAGTCCGAAGACTTTGGTGTCGCCCAGAGCAGGAAGTGCAGTAAACAGTATTGTTTTGAGAGGTCGAGGGCACCATAAGACTTAACTGAATTTACGTCCTATCCCTCTGTCATCTGAGCGGAGCGCCCGCCATTGGCGTAACCACTTGAGGGGACGGGGGATACGTATGCCACCAATGCCCCCCCCCCCCCGTGGGATATCCTTATCTAATTCGGTCCGTGAGCGCATTTTACTACCATTTCCGTATACAAAATAGCGACTTTAGGCAAGGTTGTCCCTAATTTACGGCTTGCCATCCCCCACCCCACCCGCCCCCCACCCCAACTGCCAATCCTGATTTGTTCCCTCTCTAATCTCAGAAACGTGGCACACTTCTCAAAGCGACGCCATGGTGCCGGTACGTGTAGCTGCCTTCACAAAATAGGTGCCCATTTATTCATGGCCGCCCCTTGAGTTGAAGTGGACCCGGTAATGAAATAATGGCCCCGTTCTGGTTTCCCCACAATATGTCCCTGACAATGACCATTGATTGACCAATGACCAATGACATGGGCGGTGATTGGGACAAAAATGCTGCTCTTTCGTAAGTGGACGACCCCGATCTTGCGGGAAAGTCAGTTGCAAAGTAACACTGCCTTCATGAAGGCGATATGTAAAGCAATCACGCTTAATATCACGCGAAGCTTAAAACGGAAAATCAGAGCCCTCTGTACAGAAAAGGGGCGTAGTCTCGTCTGTCCTCTGCGCCCCTCTCTAGCGATATGTAGAGTAGTCTCGCAAAGTAAGTTGGAGGGAGGGGGGGAGGAGGCTGAACCGTGAACAGTTACGAAACCTAACCCCAAAATTCGCTAACAAACAGGTTCCTTCCCAGCTTTGGCCAGGTGGCTGGAGCTTAATTTGAGGCTTGAAGCCGCCCCCCCCCCCACACCCAACTGAAAAGAAAACTATACCCCTGGTCCCAATGGAAACCGACGCTCTGGAAAATCGCTCAAAGAAGATCGAGGGTATCCCGGTTAGCAGAACGCGCGTTGATTGGGGGCGATCTGTGATTTGAAGTGAGATCTACCGTTAAAACTTGCATTATCTTCAGTAATAAACTTCACCGCGATGCAGTTCCACTGAATGATTAAGACGAGGTGTTACTACAGCGGATGGAAAAATTATTTCGACACGAGGTGTTACTACAGCGGATGGAGAAATTATTTCGACAGTCATCCTGTCTGGTATGTCAGCATTCATGACGTCATGCCGTGTGATACTGAGGTGAGATCTTCACAAACACTTGCGTTTGGGAATTCATGAAAAAACGCGCTCGTTGAGTGAAAAACGTGCTGAAGTACTTTTGGGAACGATGTAGAGATAGCTTATGGACGTAGGCATTTCGACGATGTTGAGCAAATTTCGCGAATGAGGCCAGGCCCATTTTTCGTAAAAATCGCCATGCATCGTGTTCAGTGGGATTATTAATGAGAACTGCGACCTCTCGCGCCCTGCTATTGGCGCGCTTCTTATCTTCTCGTGGGACGGGATTGGACTAGACTCGAACCCTGGGAATCTGCGCACCAGTCTGTATAAAAGGCATGCCCTATATTAACATGCCGCATATGCTCGTTTTGCTTACACTGACGGCACCTGACACCCGTGCCGCCCTTAGGGAAAATATTCCCCCGATCAAAACTCCTGGATCCGCCTCTGACAAGCGCAGGCCCGTCAGCT
This sequence comes from Pollicipes pollicipes, assembly GCF_011947565.3. Taxonomy (NCBI): domain Eukaryota; kingdom Metazoa; phylum Arthropoda; class Thecostraca; order Pollicipedomorpha; family Pollicipedidae; genus Pollicipes; species Pollicipes pollicipes. The sequence continues at coordinate 37,912,108 of NW_023597034.1, read as the reverse complement.
GTCTAGCATGACGCTTGCAGCTGTTTACCATTTCTAAGACAGACCACAGCCAACAATTAAAGCCATTGCCGCCTAACACAGTGACGATGGGCACACGCCGCCGCTTTTCACGGCGCCTGGCTGCTCACGCAGCGAAGCATCACCTGGGGCGCCTATCACGCCCGCGTGCTGTTACTAAAGCCGAGTGTCAGGGGCGTCTGCTGTCCCTAAAGCCGAGTGTCACGGGCGTCTGCTGTTACTAAAGCCGAGTGTCACGGGGTGTGCTGTTTCTAAAGCCGAGTGTCACGGGGTCTGCTGTTTCTAAAGCCGAGTGTCACGGGCGTCTGCTGTTTCTAAAGCCGAGTGTCACGGGCGTCTGCTGTTACTAAAGCCGAGTGTCACGAGCGTCTGTTGTTACTAAAGCCGAGTGTCACGGGCGTCTGCTGTTTCTAAAGCCGAGTGTCACGGGGTGTGCTGTCACTAAAGCCGAGTGTCACAGGCGTCTGCTGTTTCTAAAGCCGAGTGTCACGGGCGTCTGCTGTTACTAAAGCCGAGTGTTACGGGCGTCTGCTGTTACTAGAGCCGAGTGTCACGGGGTCTGCTGTTTCTAAAGCCGGGTGCCACGGGCGTCTGCTGTTTCTAAAGCCGAGTGTCACGGGGTGTGCTGTTTCTAAAGCCGAGTGTCACGGGCGTCTGCTGTTTCTAAAGCCGAGTGTCACGGGCGTTTGCTGTTACTAAAGCCGGGTGTCACGGGCGTCTGCTGTTACTAAAGCCGAGTGTCACGGGCGTCTGCTGTTTCTAAAGCCGAGTTTCACGGGCGTCCTGCTGTTACTAAAGCCGAGTGTCACGGGCGTCTACTGTTACTAAAGCCGAGTGTCACGGGGTCTGCTGTTTCTAAGGCCGAGTGCCACGGGCGTCTGCTGTCCCTAAAGCCGAGTGTCACGGGCATCTGCTGTTACTAAAGCCGAGTGTTACGGGCGTCTGCTGTTACTAAAGCCGAGTGTCACGGGCGTCTGCTGTTTCTAAAGCCGAGTGTCACGGGCGTCTGCTGTCCCTAAAGCCGAGTGTCACGGGCATCTGCTGTTACTAAAGCCGAGTGCCACGGGCGTCTGCTGTCCCTAAAGCCGAGTGTCACGGGCATCTGCTGTTACTAAAGCCGAGTGTTACGGGCGTCTGCTGTTACTAAAGCCGAGTGTCACGGGCGTCTGCTGTTTCTAAAGCCGAGTGTCACGGGGCGTCTGCTGTCCCTAAAGCCGAGCGTCACGGGCATCTGCTGTTACTAAAGCCGAGTGTCACGGGCGTCTGCTGTTTCTAAAGCCGAGTGTCACGGGGTCTGCTGTTTCTAAAGCCGAGTGTCACGGGGTGTGCAGTTTCTCTAAAGCCGAGTGTCACGGGGTCTGCTGTTTCTAAAGCCGAGGTGTTACGGGCGTCTGCTGTTACTAAAGCCGAGTGTCACGGGCGTCTGCTGTTACTAAGCTGAGTGTCACGGAGTGTGCTGTCACTAAAGTCGAGTGTCACGGGGTGTGCTGTTTCTAAAGCCGAGTGTCACGGGGTGTGCTGTTTCTAAAGCCGAGTGTTACGGGCGTCTGCTGTTACTAAAGCCGAGTGTCACGGGCGTCTGCTGTTACTAAAGCTGAGTGTCACGGAGTGTGCTGTTACTAAAGTCGAGTGTCACGGGTGTGCTGTCACTAAAGCCGAGTGTCACGGGGTCTGCTGTTTCTAAAGCCGAGTGTCACGGGCGTCTGCTGTTACTAAAGCCGAGTGTCACGGGGTGTGCTGTTACTAAAGCCGAGTGTCACGGGCGTCTGCTGTTCCTAAAGCCGAGTGTCACGGGGTGTGCTGTTACTAAAGCCGAGTGTCACGGGGTGTGCTGTTACTAAAGCCGAGTGTCACGGGCGTCTGCTGTCCCTAAAGCCGAGTGTCACGGGGTGTGCTGTTACTTAAGTCGAGTGTCACGGGGTGTGCTGTCACTAAAGCCGAGTGTCACGGGTGTGCTGTTACTAAAGCCAAGTGTCACGGGGTGTGCTGTTTCTAAAGCCGAGTGTTACGGGCGTCTGCTGTTTCTAAAGCCGAGTGTCACGGGCGTCTGCTGTCACTAAAGCCGAGTGTCACGGGCGTCTGCTGTTTCTAAAGCCGAGTGTTACGGGCGTCTGCTGTTTCTAAAGCCGAGTGTCACGGGCGTCTGCTGTTTCTAAAGCCGAGTGTCACGGGCGTCTACTGTTACTAAAGCCGAGTGTCACGGGCGTCTGCTGTTTCTAAAGCCGAGTGTCACGGGCGTCTACTGTTACTAAAGCCGAGTGTCACGGGCGCCGCTGCCGCCGCGGCCAGTGACGACCGCGCCGGCCGCTCCGCCGCTCCCCGGCGGCGCTCCAACGGCCCGGCGGCTTCCTTTCTTATTCGGCGCCGGCACGGCATGTGACGTGACCGGCCGCCGCCCGTCCCTCGCCCCAGGGAGTAGCACTGTGTCCCGACGGCGGGAGGGGGGCGGGGCGTGGCGGGCCCGCGGATCGCGTCACAGCGAGCGGCGACAGCTGGTCCGGGCCGGCACCCAGGGTGCTGGCCACGGCTCTCCGTCCTGCGGCGTCGGCGGGCGGGGTCAGGCGTGCTGCCGGCCTCGCGGCACGAAGGCCGACCGGAGGCAGTGCCCGGACGGCCTGCTCACACCAGCCCGACAGAGGAGACGGTGCCAGCAGTGGCGGTCAGTTTGTGAGCTCGTTTGATTGTGTTTTCAGATGATGATATCAGTTAGATACTTGCAGCGCAATAAAACAAATAATTAACCATTAATTAATTAGGCAAGTGCACAACCAATGAAAAAGTCCCCGCTACCGCTCATCGCAAAACCCCGGTTATGGCTGAATGGATGCAGACCGGGCCTATTCAACAATGACCACGTGGCCACACGCAACTCAAACCGGGACACGATTGTTCCAGAAGTTTACTCAAATTGCACAAACTCAGTTTTGGAAAGCCGTTTGGTACTTAAGTTCGAGTTAAAGGTCGTATCATCATGATTAATTTTTCCAAATTTTCAGTGCTACGCTTAACTTAATGTCGTAGTGCGAGCAAACTGAAAAAACCCAGACACGCCGAGATGGCCACCACCAGGTATTTCTCTGGTTGTTAACTTTTATTTAACTTACCACGTCAGTTCAATTCATATGTAACGACTTCAGAGTTTTTCCTCGAACGCTTCCATGCGCTTCATTGGTTTGGCACGAATGTCTACCATTAAATACACACAACTGTGTATGAGCTTTAATTCAATTGGCGTTCTCGGTGGCGGCAAATTATTGCATGTGAATAGCTATGCCGGCCCTCCGCGAGTTAGACGCTTTCAGGGGACTTTTTATCGTAGGTCATGATGTCGTAGGTCAAGAGAGGCAATATAGGGTTGACTTCACAAAAAACACATTTTATGACCAAATTCCGTTTAAAGGGAGTGCTCCACATTAATACGGGGTTTTAAACTGAAATAGAAATCTTAAAGCACTTTCAGTGCTATTCACAATGTTGTCCTTAAGATTTCAGTCTCTCTGGCTTCTGAGCTACACACCCGCGAAAACGCGGAACATTATATCAAGGAGAGTATTTCAAAGTCACCTTGACATTCATGGTGTCGTAATAACGCCATTCAAATCCTGCCACTTCATAAGCCACACGGCGATCAAGGCAAATACAAATACAGTTGTCGAGGCGTTAATATCTGGCGTTTATGAGCGTGATTTCGAGACATAACGGCCGTCAATTGGCTCTAAATCGATTCATGCAAAGTGCGATGACGTAATCAAACCATGACGCAATTTACAAAACAGAGAATTGTGCTGCCTAGAGCAGTCTTTCCCACTTACAAAATATAACAATAGTTTTAAGTGAGCTTGCTTCACCATACCTGATGCTTGCTTCAATACCTTCCGATGTGAAACGGTTCCTTTAACACGCGCCCGGGTGGCGGGCTAGGTACCCTTCGCTCGGGGGAGTTGGTCAATTTGACCCCCCTGAGATCTCGAGAACAATGGAATCTAGAGGCACCAGATTCACAGGGTATGTTGACCGGTACGTGAGCTCACATAGGTGAAAGTTTGAGATGCCTAAATCATGACCGTTGGGTCAAATAAGGTCAAACAAGGTCAAACTGCAGGTAGGTCTTCAAAGCCCCCAGAACTTAGACGACTGCTTCTAAGCAAAAGGTTACATGCTCATTAAATTCAGTGACCTTATTTGACCTTTTGAAGGACATGGTGACCAAAATCATACAAGACTCCTCTGAGTTTTACATTTGAATAGGCGACAAAGATTACGCTAAGCAGTATGCTACTGAAAACCAAATGTCGACCTGGGTCATTTTAGGTCAGTGACCTATTCTGACCTCTAAGAAATGCATGGAAGATGTAGAATGCGGTTGCTGCTATCACTAAATTCGAAATGAGCATCAGAAACTATTCCATACAGCAAGCCCTGGAGTAATCAAACAGGTTGGTTTTGACCTTGGTCTGACCTTCATACCTGACCTTAGGTCAATTAAATTTGCTCATTTAATTGTTGTGTTGTCTAAGAAAGCATTTCAGAGATGTATGGCTTCGTCTAACACTCCGTTGTTGTATCAGATTGAACGATTCCTTAGAATTGGCTTCGCTGAAACCATGGCCTGCTTTTGACCTGCCAAAGGTCAGCGACCTTACAAGGATACATCTAAATATTTGCCACCAAACGATCCGATATTCAATTGTCTACAGCTATGGAAAATTTGGCGCGGCTACGCCGCGCCGTTCGGAAACCATTCTGGGAAAACCTTCGGTGGGGTCAAGTTGGCCCCTCCCCCCCCCCCCCCCCCCACCGCCTAGCGCGTGTTAGCAGTGAACAGTTAGTTAACATCAAACGCAGTTAAAAGCGAACCTAAGCTGTTTACCATGGCTTATTCCGTGGAGGCATCTTAACTGACCAACATGACCGTAGTTTCCGTTTTTCAACGCAAGCTGTCTGCCACATTTGTTCAGGGTAGTGAAAATTCCATATTGCCACCATTTTGTTTCGGACAGCAATGTAGGATCAAGGATGCGGGTTAATCGTTTTCTCGGCACCAGAAAATGCCCTGCTATAGGGCTTGCACTTGCGGAATTTTCCAGTTATAAGTGAAATATTACGTATATGAATGTGCGTTGTTCAAAATAATTTGGAAATGTTCCTTCCGTCTGGATTGTGTCTTTCACCCCACAATAACTCTGCATGCTGTCCGCAGCACTGGCCTATGGGAAGTCCAAACCAAACTGGATGCGCCCTTGCCTTTTGAACTCCGCATTTAGAAACGCGCCCATGGAGCACAGCACTCGGCGGGCTCGCTGCTGTGAGGAGCGCAGGGTGAAATGTCACCCGCTCGGTCCGTGACGTCATCAGACCGCCATTGTCAGCCGTCCACACAGCTGCACACAGCTCCTGACCGCTGACCTTGCGCGTCAGCGGCTCTTTTAATCGACAATTCCATGGACGCCTGCCGCGTCTTTACCCGTGGTTTGATCCTCTCCCTGGAGAGCGCAGCCGGGCGCCGTTGGCCTGCGCTGGAGCAGGGATCAGCGCAGCCGTCATGGCGCTGACGGCCGGGCGGCAGGGACCAGGGCAGCAGCATTAGAGGAGGACGGCTGGGACCGGCGACGTGGCGGTGATATTGGGGCTGGTGACCGGGCGGCCGGGACCGATGGGACCGTGGGGAATGCTCGGCCTGCCGTTCATTACGGAATCGATGCCGGCACCCGACTGAACACGTGACCACCGGCGGGGTGACGGCGGTGCGGAGTGCTTCGGCATCAAATATCGGACCTGGTTGCCGTCCGGCTTGATGGCCACTCACATGCCGGAGGTCGTCAGCGTCTCAAATGTCCCCACTTCTCCAGATAATTGTTGGGGCTTCTTGTAAATCGTGCCGTGGCTTCCGAAACCGCTGATGTATTACTGGGGTGCTCTGAAAATATTGCTTTTGTGTGATACATGGTAAAAATGAGTTGCTTTTTACTTGGCGAAATGTCTTTGGTGTTGGGATTTCATAGCATAGTCGGGTGATATTTCGCATCGATTTAGCTGATGGAAGCATCGCGCCAGGGAAGTGATGAGGTCATAGTATATGTATAATCCGATGCGGGTGGCGAACATAGAACAATCACGCAGAACGAGCGGATTAATTTCGTGCATCTGACATCATCGAACCAAACGATCAGTCACAAGCGTACAATTTTAACCCAGACAACTGCAAATCGTTTTAAATGGTGATTGGTGCAACTGCACTTTGCATACAAAGAGGCGCTCTCGCAACATAACAACGCATAGGTGAGTCCGGTTGCCGGCGGAAGGGCCACCGACTGATGCCCAGGCCAGTCCGCATATTGGATTTAATCTGCGGGCCCCCATCGCCCAGATCCAGGCAGGCAGCCGCGTAACGTAGCCGGCGCCGCATAGGTCGATCACAGAAGCGTCACGGAAGTGACACGCTGACCTGGGCGTCCATTGCTGACAAGTGTGTGCTGGTGGGCTGAGTGCTACAGGCGGCATTGTGGCTGCGTGCTTTCAGAGTTCACGATTCTTGCTGGGACCGTTTTGTAATGTTCTCCAGGAATGTTTGAAATGAGACCGTCAGAAGGAAACTGTCGAGAGTGGTACAGACGTGATTTGGATTATGACAGCTGAGTTAGGAACGAGAGTTAGAATTACACTCAGGGTCATGTTCTGATCCTTTCTATAGTTTTCTCCCTGTGTGGTTTTAGCTTCATTGATGTATCTAATATCTATGATGTGACTAAGTAGTACTACATAAGTAGTAAAATATTCGTAAACCAACTCAATAACTTCCTGACAGAAACTAAAAGGAGCTGGTCACGACAATCTCAATATCAAACAGTTCCCTCTCAGTTTGCCGGGTAGATTTTTACAAAAGTGATATTTTTTAACAATTCATGTCATAGAGGACTTAACAGGAACTAAAAAACTGTGCATCAAGGAAAAATCAATTACCGCTTACACATGACACACATGGTAAC
>NW_023597034.1:37883867-37904523 GCF_011947565.3 Pollicipes pollicipes | reverse complement strand
AACGATCCGATATCAATGTCTACAGCTATGAAAAATTTGGCGCGGCTACGCCGCGCCGTTCGGAAACCATTCTGGAAAACCTTCGGTGGGGTCAAGTTGGCCCCTCCCCCCCCCCCCCCCCACCGCCTAGCGCGTGTTAGCAGTGAACAGTTAGTTAACATCAAACGCAGTTAAAAGCGAACCTAAGCTGTTTACCATGGCTTATTCCGTGGAGGCATCTTAACTGACCAAACATGACCGTAGTTTCCGTTTTTCAACGCAAGCTGTCTGCCACATTTGTTCAGGGTAGTGAAAATTCCATATTGCCACCATTTTGTTTCGGACAGCAATGTAGGATCAAGGATGCGGGTTAATCGTTTTCTCGGCACCAGAAAATGCCCTGCTATAGGGCTTGCACTTGCGGAATTTTCCAGTTATAAGTGAAATATTACGTATATGAATGTGCGTTGTTCAAAATAATTTGGAAATGTTCCTTCCGTCTGGATTGTGTCTTTCACCCCACAATAACTCTGCATGCTGTCCGCAGCACTGGCCCTATGGGAAGTCCAAACCAAACTGGATGCGCCCTTGCCTTTTGAACTCCGCATTTAGAAACGCGCCCATGGAGCACAGCACTCGGCGGGCTCGCTGCTGTGAGGAGCGCAGGGTGAAATGTCACCCGCTCGGTCCGTGACGTCATCAGACCGCCATTGTCAGCCGTCCACACAGCTGCACACAGCTCCTGACCGCTGACCTTGCGCGTCAGCGGCTCTTTTAATCGACAATTCCATGGACGCCTGCCGCGTCTTTACCCGTGGTTTGATCCTCTCCCTGGAGAGCGCAGCCGGGCGCCGTTGGCCTGCGCTGGAGCAGGGATCAGCGCAGCCGTCATGGCGCTGACGGCCGGGCGGCAGGGACCAGGGCAGCAGCATTAGAGGAGGACGGCTGGGACCGGCGACGTGGCGGTGATATTGGGGCTGGTGACCGGGCGGCCGGGACCGATGGGACCGTGGGGAATGCTCGGCCTGCCGTTCATTACGGAATCGATGCCGGCACCCGACTGAACACGTGACCACCGGCGGGGTGACGGCGGTGCGGAGTGCTTCGGCATCAAATATCGGACCTGGTTGCCGTCCGGCTTGATGGCCACTCACATGCCGGAGGTCGTCAGCGTCTCAAATGTCCCCACTTCTCCAGATAATTGTTGGGGCTTCTTGTAAATCGTGCCGTGGCTTCCGAAACCGCTGATGTATTACTGGGGGTGCTCTGAAAATATTGCTTTTGTGTGATACATGGTAAAAATGAGTTGCTTTTTACTTGGCGAAATGTCTTTGGTGTTGGGATTTCATAGCATAGTCGGGTGATATTTCGCATCGATTTAGCTGATGGAAGCATCGCGCCAGGGAAGTGATGAGGTCATAGTATATGTATAATCCGATGCGGGTGGCGAACATAGAACAATCACGCAGAACGAGCGGATTAATTTCGCGCATCTGACATCATCGAACCAAACGATCAGTCACAACGTACAATTTTAAGCCCAGACAACTGCAAATCGTTTTAAATGGTGATTGGTGCAACTGCACTTTGCATACAAAGAGGCGCTCTCGCAACATAACAACGCATAGGTGAGTCCGGTTGCCGGCGGAAGGGCACCGACTGATGCCCAGGCCAGTCCGCATATTGGATTTAATCTGCGGGCCCCCATCGCCCAGATCCAGGCAGGCAGCCGCGTAACGTAGCCGGCGCCGCATAGGTCGATCACAGAAGCGTCACGGAAGTGACACGCTGACCTGGGCGTCCATTGCTGACAAGTGTGTGCTGGTGGGCTGAGTGCTACAGGCGGCATTGTGGCTGCGTGCTTTCAGAGTTCACGATTCTTGCTGGGACCGTTTTGTAATGTTCTCCAGGAATGTTTGAAATGAGACCGTCAGAAGGAAACTGTCGAGAGTGGTACAGACGTGATTTGGATTATGACAGCTGAGTTAGGAACGAGAGTTAGAATTACACTCAGGGTCATGTTCTGATCCTTTCTATAGTTTTCTCCCTGTGTGGTTTTAGCTTCATTGATGTATCTAATATCTATGATGTGACTAAGTAGTACTACATAAGTAGTAAAATATTCGTAAACCAACTCAATAACTTCCTGACAGAAACTAAAAGGAGCTGGTCACGACAATCTCAATATCAAACAGTTCCCTCTCAGTTTACCGGGTAGATTTTTACAAAAGTGATATTTTTTAACAATTCATGTCATAGAGGACTTAACAGGAACTAAAAAAACTGTGCATCAAGGAAAAATCAATTACCGTTTACACATGACACACATGGCAACATGGTGACTTTTCGATAAAGCGAACGTCTTTCATTTGGTTAACCTGCAGCTTGATGAAAATCGATAAGATGATTGTTTTATTCTAAGGCTATGTTTTTTATTTCCACAGGGTCACAGGGTGGTTCTTTGTTCATCATCTGATATTTCAAATATCCTGGTGTCATCGTTACACAAAAGTTTCCAGCACTACACCACCACCGCTGTCGTGAGCGTCGCCCACCCTCACTTCGACTGCGGCACGGGAAACAAAAACACAGCGCTAGTCCAATCTTGTAGGGGAACAGAGCGCAGCAGAGGAACGCATTAACCGAACAACCAGGTGATGGTCGACTTCAGCAAGCCCTCGTCAAGGCCAAAAACGTTAAATCATTGAAGGGAAAAGAGAAAACTCGTGGCAAAAGGAAAAGTACCGTATGAAGGCCGTACCGCAGCGTTCTAAGCACCTAACTGATGTATTGTAAGAGTTCAAAATAAAAGTCGAAAGTTGATTTTAAATGATGAAAATGAATTGTTATGAAATTATGAAGAGAATTTTTTTCGCCTTAAAATGATGTTCTCAACGTGCCGAATACCGGCAATTCGCCCATATTCCCACCACATCAGTCATACCCAGAAATAATGGGTTCATCCAGAGATGTCACCACTCGTTCTGGCCAAGACAGCTTGCGATAACAAACCCGCCTGCAGAGAAGCCGCGTCTCTGCTTATCGCCAAACACGCGCAACAGACGCGGGAGCGCCACGCCGCTCTGTGACCTCTCTGTGACCTCTTTGTGACACGCGCAACAGACGCGGGAGCGCCACGCCCGCTTTGTGACCCTCTCACGGCTGCAGCGGCTTCCCCGGCCCCGACGGATCGCGGGCGGTCGGCGCGCGAGCGGCAGTGGATTGGGGTCGTTCACCAGGCTGTCAGCGATCAAAGTGGAATGCAAATGAAAGACCAGCTGTGCCTTATCGGTCCCCGCCCCGTTCCGATTCAGACCACATCGCTGTGAACGGTGAAAATCGGCCGTTCGACTTGCGTGCCTTGGCTGCCGGCTGGACTGATTTGCTCTCGGTGTGCCGCACCCGGCGCTGCGCGGTGCGGTGTACACTTGTCCGAGCTGGTGTCTGCTGTGGCGCTGGTGAGCCGGGCTCAGTCTGCTGTGCCGCTGGTGAGCCGCGCTAATTCCACATGCGGATGATATTATAACCAAGCATCGAAAGCTCTATATATGCTCCACATAATGAAGAAGTACCATCCACCGCAGGAACAACTTGTTCGTGTGTATGTTACTTACATCGGCCATTGCTAGGAATAATTGTGCCCGGTTTTTCACGCGGGACTCACTGCCAAGCAGGCGCAACACCTTGAGAAAGTGCAGAGAGCTTTGAAAATTATCTTCGGCCATTCGGAAAAGTACTCGCCCATCTTGCAACGCTTGGGCGTGGAAGGCCCTCGCGACAGAGAGAAAAAGCTATGCCTAAGGCTAGGAAAACAAATGCAAGCGTCTCCCATGCATAGAGATCTGTTTCCAAAGCAGCGAGTGGCGATCTCCGGCGGAAATACCAGGAGCGCAAGCACACTCCAAACGTTTTGCCGTGGTAAGGGCTACGCAAATCAAGTATTCCCCATATAACCACTCTCATAAACACAGATATATTATCAACTAAGTAGTATCCTACTTCATATGTATATTGTGCACATGTGCTATATGAGTTGATACTCGAAGCCATGTTTTTCTCAATAAACTCTCTCTCGCTCTCTCGCTCTCGCTCTCGCTCTCGCTCTCGCTCTCGCTCTCGCTCTCGACACACACACTCACTCACTCACTCACTCACTCACTCACTCACTCACTCACTCACTCACTCACTCACTCACTCACTCACTCACTCACTCACTCACCACTCCTCACTCACTCACTCACTCACTCACACACTCACTCACTCACTCACTCACTCACTCACTCACTCACTCTCACTCACTCACTCACTCACTCACTCACTCACTCACTCACTCACTCACTCACACTCACTCACTCACTCACTTCACTCACTCACTCACTCACTCACTCACTCACTCACTCACTCACCACTCACTCACTCACTCACTCCCTCACCACTCACTCACTCACTCACTCACTCACTCACTCCCCACTCACTCACTCACTCACTCACTCACTCACTCACTCCTCACTCACTCACTCACTCCACTCACTCACTCACGCACTCACTCACTCACTCACTCACTCACTCACTCACTCACTCACTCACTCACTCACTCCTCACTCACTCACTCACTCACTCACTCACTCACTCACTCACTCACTCACTCACTCACTCACTCACTCACTCACTCACTCACTCACTCACTCACTCACTCACTCACTCACTCACTCACTCACTCAATCCTCACTCACTCACTCACTCCTCACTCAACTCACTCACTCACTCACTCACTCACTCACTCACTCACTCACTCACTCACTCACTCACTCACTCACTCACTCACTCACTCACTCACTCACTCACTCACTCACTCACTCACTCACTCACATCACTCACTCACTCCCACTCACTCACTCACTCACTCACTCACGCACTCACTCACTCACTCACTCACTCACTCACTCACTCACTCACCTCACTCACTCACTCACTCACTCATCATCACTCACTCACTCACTCACTCACTCACTCACTCTCTCTCTCTCTCTCTCTCTCTCTCTCTCTCTCTCTCCGCTCTCCTCTCTCTCTCTCTCTCTCTCTCTCTCTCCTCTCTCTCCTCTACTCTACTCTCTCTTCTCTCTCTCTCTCTCCTCTCTCCTCTCTCTCTCTCTCTCTCTCTCTCTCTCTATCAGTGTCTATGTCTGTTGTGTTACTGGTGAGCCGGGCTAATGTCTGCCGTGTCACTGGTGAGTCGGGCTAATGTCTGCCGAGCTAATGTCTGCAGTGGCGCTGGTAAGCCGAGCTTATATCTGCTGTGGCGCTGGTAAGCCGGGCTGATATCTGCTGGTACGCTGATGAGCCGAGCTATTGTCTGCTGTTGCGCTGCTGAGCCGAGCTGTTGTCCAACGGGACTTGTGGCTACTGGTATTGTATGCAGTTCTCCAATAAGTTACGTGTGGGCGTCACCGGATTCTCGGGAATTGTATGAGCTGTGCCGTCTGCCCCGTGGGCACCCGCTCGCTTCTGTGTACCGCCGCGCCACCCGATGTGTGCCTGGTCCACATGTCAACACGAGCGCCCCACGGCTGTGGCGGGGGTGACGCCCCCGCGCAGCGGCGATCGATGACTCGAAATGCATCGTTTGTTACCGTCGACGCCAGGGCCCGTCGGCTCTTGCGCCCTCTGTTCAACACCCACTCCAGGGGCTGCGGCTCGCATGAATGCTGCCAATTCACAGCTCGTATTGTATGGTCGCATGCCCCTCGCTGCTGCTAAAGGCGCCGCCGTAAATGACTCTTGAGACGGCCATGCAGGTGGTGCTGCCGGTCATTCATGCTTCGTTTTTTCAGTTTCCTCACTGGGTCATTGCGAAGACCACACGAAGATAAAGAAGGCAGTCGCTTATAAGCCGAATGCTAATGTTGCATTCGAACGTTTTCATGATTAATGAATTACCGCTGTTTCACGTGGCAGGGACTCGTGGCGAATGCAAGCAATAATTCGGTTCCATGAAAGCATAGTTGTTAACCCTCGCCGGGTTTACCGGCCCCGCCATCTTTCGCACCGTTCACCCGTTGTCCTCTTGCTGATTGCACAACCGATGTGCGTGAGAAAAATTAAAATCCAGGATGAACTGCACGAAAGTGAGTCAGGTGACCTTACTGTACCTCATATGACTGATGTGTTACATCGCGTCAAAGGAGGTCCGAATATGTTTCCGCTGTATCTGCAGAATTTGGACATGCCCGCAGACTATAGCTGATATGGGTAAAGACATTCATATTTCTTGCCAAGGGGTAGAGTGAGGCTACTTGCTGTTGTTTCATAAGCCCCCGCCGTTGACTCTGGATGATTTTACACGTGTGACCCTGGTCTATTTGGCTCACTCGTTCATTTTCCTCCAACATGCAGGCGGCATTGGACTGCGGCAGCCTGAAGTTACCGGACTGCTGAGAAGGGTTGACTCATGCCTAAATGACTCGGCCTACTAAGACGTTATCCGCCTCTGGACCGAAGCAAGACCCTTTAATTCTAAGAAGCATTCCGTCCGCCTTAACGCGTACAAAGGTACAAATTGTTGAGTTAGACTAACCGTGACGTCATGACGACAGTGTCACCACAAGTAATTCGCCATAAATGCTGTCAAAGGTCAAAGTTCTTTCATTTATTTATTCAAGCTTTCTTCCTCCATGGTGTCACGTGTTCACACAAATACTTTGGACATTTATTTGTCAAGGGTGGGCACTTATCAACAGAAAATTTTTAGCGAACCATTCAGAGCCAAACCGCGCAACGTTCCTAACATTTAACAAATTTTCGTTTTTGGTGGGCATGTTTCCCCGTACCCTCTTAAGAACGTAACGCCAGAAGTCTTGACAACTAACAAGTTTAATACAGATGATGCTTTCTTGATACAGAACACATAATACAGAACACATAATACTTTAATACAGAACACACACAGGCAAAATAACTCGCCAAAGACAAAAGGCGCGCGGAAGGTCCGTGGTTCGTTGGATGTACGGCCCATTGCAAGTCCGAAAGAGAGGCTTTAATTTTCAACTGATGTCGCCATCAAACATCAATTGTACGCACGGTGACAAGCAAAGTTCTCTGGTTTCAGTTATCTCTGTGAACAGCCAGTGGGCATTTGTGAAAGTTCGGGATTTGCAAAATGTTGGCTAGATGCGGTTTGAGCACGAAGATTGAGAGAAAAAAACTTACTGTGTGATAAGACAGTAGTAACAGCCTTATTCATCGGAGAAAAACAGGAGAATGGAGATATAGATTCGTTGATATTTTGGCGAGATGCTTTTATTGAAACGAACAACTAAAGGAAATCCATAGCTACCTGCCGATTATCCTCCTCGATTTTCAGTTTTGTTTTAAAAAGCGAACCACAGTTTATACAGGACACCAACATTCGGAGGGATTAAACAAGGGACAATTGCCAGCCAATACTACGATACGGTGTATATCTACCAAGAAGTAGAATGCGTGAAAATGTGGGTACATGCAAACGAATTCAAGCGAACAGATATCACGCATCACGTTTCATTCAAACCTGCAGGCGATTTGAAATAAACATGCACCGTACATCACGCATCAATTATACGTACATGCGATTTCAATCGAACAGGCATCGCGCATCACGCGCCAGGCATCACTTACACATGCAAGCGATTTTAGGCTAGCACACATCACACATCGCGGCACATACCACGTTCGCATAATCAGTTATGATGAGCTTCGTGCGTTAAGCTTTAGTTGCCGACTTTTTATGGAATAGATTCACTTATTTTCCGTCTGGGTGGTCCTTCGCTCTGTAGATGACTTTGAGCTCTAAAAGAGGCATAGGTTTTATACCTCCCTGGATTTCAGGCCGGAGCGTGTTTTAGCAAAACTAGTCACCGAAAGGGGTATTGCCTGTTTTGTTTTTAGCGTATCTTGGGTGTTCATTATATCTCAAACGAATAGGACAAATGGGCTCTCCGGTACAGACAATATCCCTCCCATGTTTTCCACACAGTTAACACTTGATTTCGTATGCCAGGTTTTTTTCTGCGTGCAAACACATTGAGACCCAGACTTGCATAAATGGCATCTGTTGCAGCCCGAGCACTTAGGCTCTGAGATGGAAGCTTTTACCAGAGACTTTTTAGCTTACTGCCGTTCTCCCCAAGCTGTGCTTACGCGCATTTTTAATTTTCTAACCATGTTGCATCATGAGAAGATCAAAAGCTACGCGTGACGATGTTACCCACGATGTTAAGCGCTGTTGCATCGTTAGAAAATGAAAACTGCGCGTGCGCATAGCTTGGAAGGACGGCAATAAGCTAGAAAAGTTTCTGGTGAAATCTTCTTTCTCGAAGCCTAAGTGCCTAGGTGGCAATAAATGTCATTTATGCAAGCATGGGCTTTAAGGAATGTGCGCGCAAAAAACGTGGTTTCCGAAATTAAGTGTAAACTGTGTGAAAACGTGGGGTACATAGTTTTAAACATCTGCAAGGTCCTAAAACAAAACAGGAAATACCCCTTTCGGTGACCATTTTTTGGCAAAACACACTCAGACTGAAATCCAGGGATATGTGGACACTACGTCTCTTTTAGAGCTGAAAGTCATCTACAAGAGTGCAGGACCACGCAGACAGGAAAAAAAGCGAATCTGTTCTACAAAAAGTCGGCAATTAAACCTTAACGCACAAAGCTCATCCTAACTGTTTATGCTAGCGTGATTTGTGGCGTGATGTACATGGTGTGCTAGCTTTAAATCGTTTTCATGTGTAAGTGATGCCTGACGCGTGATGCGCGATGCCTGTTTAATTGGAATCGTCTGCATGTATAGCCAATGCGTAAAACATGATGCTGGTTTACTTCACCTTGCTTGCATGTTTGAATAAAGCGTGTTCCCTGATGTCTGTTTACTTGAATTTGTTTGCATGCATACGTATTTTCCTGCATTCTAATTGTTAGTTAGATATGCTCTCGATCATGGTAATGGCTGGCAATTGCTCCTTGTTTAATCCTCTGAATTTTGAAGTCCTGTAAAAACTGTGGCCCACTGTTAGAAAAATCGAGTTGGATCATCGGCAGGCAAGTATTTCACTTCCGATTTTCGTTTCGATAAAGGCATATTGCCAAAATATCAACGCATCTTTATTTCCATCCTCCTGGGTTTGCTCCGATGAATACGGCCATTACCACCGTACTGTTCATGCGAGTAATGTTCCTCGCAAATACACTAAACAACTTATGAAGGCTTACTATTTATGCTGTGAACTGAAGGTAGGAAGTGACGGTCAACATCTTTGAAAATAATGCATGCATTCTTCCATTTGCTAAAATTTGCCGAAGCTCTTGGACAATACTCTTGAGTTACTTGATAAGTTAAAGTTGAAATTGGCTGATACCACTTGTGCACTACTTGCTCTTTATGAAATTGAAAAAACTGCATCATCTACCGCACAATTGCTTTAAAAATGATATAACTGTAACTTGCTAACGTGAGCCTAGACTAGAGCATCCACTAGGGATCTGCGCGTATTGCGACTTGAGAGTTGCCCAGTGTCCAATGTAATTTACCCGAAATACTTCGGTAGCTCAGGGTAGCTCATATTACAGAGAGGCCATGTTTCCTTTCGAAACGCGGCTCCTCGTGATATTTCGAATCTGCGACATCCCGAGAACAGCAGATGCTTCCAGGCCGAGATAGGCAGTTCAGAGGGTACGCTACACGACGACTGCTGGACCAGAAAATCTACGTTGCCGCGCCAAACCTCCACATGTGGCCCGACACCAGCCACCCGCTAGACTCACGCCGAGGAGCAATACTTCGAGCCTACCATATAAATTGATAAGCAGCGCCGGCACGCCCACACATTCACTCGCGTCAATGGCAAAAGGTCACAGACGATCAATCTCATTACAGGTCTTGGCTGGCTCTTCGGGCGCGTGTAGCGTCCGGAATCGAGGTGGGCTGTGCCTGGCGTGGCCGTGATAACGCCGTGACTACTCCAGCTTTACCTTGTAGAGGGCGGGGCTTCAACCCCCACAACCAACTTGTGCGGCCGGGGCGGTCGCTGTCCGCGAGCCACCGTAGAACCTTGGTCGCACAGGGTGCTTTTCGGAGAGCTGACAGCTTAATTACAGGACGCGTCACAAAGAGCTATCGCGAAAGCTTGGTCCATAAACTGCTACGCGCCCTCATAGCGTGCTGTCCGCTGATCATCGATGTCAACAAAATTACATCCCTCTCACGTGCCTAATGCCTTCAACTCATTCTTCAACTTCAACTTACGCAGGGTGGTTGCGGGCGGCAAGAGGAGAACAAACCCCTGACAAGTCGACCCTCCTGGCTCAATGCTTGACATGTTCTCGCCGACTAGCAAACACGTTCTCACGTTCTCACATTCACGTTCTCACGTTGACACGTTCTCACATTCCTAGCAAAAACGATCCTCTGATGGATTCCAAGTGTTTTTACGCACACCTGAGGGACCAATGCATGTCAATTTTACAACTGTTGGCAAATAGGTACAACAACTTTTTGCTGACAACTGCGTCGTGCATTAGAGCTCCAAAAATCGATCGTCAGGATTTGGAACGAAAAGTTAATCCCCTTCACTTCACCTAACTAACAAAGGCACGATTGTTGGATGTTCGAAAGGCTCGTTTATTGACTTAAATGTGCGGTAGCCTGGGCTGAGCGAGCTCCAAACAGAACACAGAAGAAACCAACTAACGGCTGCCGCGAACAATAGACAGGAGAGCCCTGCCGGACAGTCCAACCTTTGTCTGCGCTTTTAGTTAACGGCCAGTGCACTTTAATTGTGAGACAATGCCCAGGCGAGGAAAAGGACACTTCGGCCGTTCAGCGCCATGCTTGGTGCAACGCACGACAACTCCCATTGTTCCGTACAGCTGTTCACATCAGGATCCCTGATAATAAGGCTAAGACAGAACATCATCCACGGCCTCCGGCACCGCTGTACTTGCAATGGCCGGCTCGGATCCAGCTCAGGGTGTCTTGCGTGTCCAATCCCTTCAAAAGCAATGCTTACAAACAGGCGTAGGATGTGCCACGACCGCATGACTGGTGTAACCAATATCACGTGTAAACGAATGCCAAGATCATACGCTGTTTCATTCTCCACGGTTTAAGATTTACGGAATGCTCTGCTTAGTGGACTGCCTGCCGCCAGTCACTTAAGTGTTCTTGGGGAAGGGTGCATGTCAAGGTTGCAACAAGCGTCAGAGATTTTCTGGGATGGAGCTATCCAAGACTAGTCTAGGTAAAACTTCGTTCTATTATTCAAAACAAGTACATTCGGGTCTGGTGTAAGCTAGTGGCATGTTAACTGCGCAGCTGCAGCCAGAAACATAGCGGAAATCATTTTCAGGAGAGGTGTAACTTAAAGAATTGCTCCAACGTCCCATAAATCTAAACCGAATTCCTGCGAAAACGCCCCTTATCTAGCGTGAACCTCTTGGCTCACAAAGAGGGGGAGGAGAGGCTCCTCTGGTTCTTCGCTTTGAGATGTCCCTGGCTGTAGCGTAATTAAAGTTACGATGTTCCTGCGAAACTAGCATAGAAAATCGATCCGAGCAATTACAATGCTCGACTTTCAACACACGTGATACATACCTGCTTCTGCAGTCGATCCATCCATATGTTCGGAACTTTTGACGGCTCTCTTGTTTCATCAACGCTTGTGTAAATGAACAACTCACCGTCCCCAAAGGGAACTGCTCCAATTACGTCGTCGTAAGTTGTCTCGTTAATTCCGTGAGTTTATGGGCACGTCATCGTATGACAGGAGCATCTGGTGCTCATTCCTGGTAGTTTGTTAGTTCTCCAACAGCTGTTGCGTGGAGAGTTTTTTTTAGCGTTGTCTTTATTTTTCAGCGAAAATATCTGTGTCCTCTCGTTCTCGAACAGGAGCTTGCTAAACTTGTCTCTAAACGCTCAGGCCTCGCATCCCACTTGCAGCGCCGAAATGCTATACTGGCAATTCAAACATAACAAGCATCCCACAGGTGTGATGTTATCCCGGGTTCCGCCAAAGTGCCATAGTCGCCGTGCACCTGACGACGGGTTCGACTATACCGCGCTCAGGCGAGTCAATGGGCGAAGTCATGGTCTGAAAATGGCGGCGAAATCCCAGAGAAACTCTCTTTAACTTAGTAGTCAGGACCTTCAAGAGTAAGAGCCTGAATGTTTGGGGGCATGAAGGCCCTTATGGCATGCAGCCACCGACTGAAACACAATAAAGTCTTTTACCTGGTAATAGCCACCTTAACGAGCAAACATTCCATCAACGCAAAGCCAGTTGACAAGCAGTATGTCAACCCGTGTGCCTATTTGTGGTCACGAAAGGTCTTTAGTTGCAGCATTGTGTTTAAACACCCATATGAAACATGCTGATATTCCTCCTTCACGACGCTTATCGCTCTCATCAGAAAAACAACAATCTCGTCACTCCTGCTACAATATCCGCGGCAGACCACTGTAAAACTGCATGACGTCAAGCGTAGATAAGGACTCGCCACCACGGTACACTAGCACAACTCAGCGAACACCAGCCATGCCTGTAAATTGCATCTGTATGGCTGTCAGACTCACGTCAGCGACGTCTGTCAGCTGATGGACATGCATAATGCAGTTAAAATCAGCATGCACTTGGCAGAGCACATGCTGTTTTTGAGCAAGCAATATATAACCCAGGCCCTGCAACATACCTTGAATCACCGGCCACGCCGTCGCACCAGACGGTCGCCCGCGCGACATGCGAATCCAGGCCCTGATGAGATGTGAGGACTGTGCCGGGGGAGGAGCTCCCCGACTCCTGTCACCGACTCAGGCCAGACTCCACGGGCGGACCGGCAGTGCTCGTCAGCCCGGTGTCCGCCCCCCCCCCCCCCCCCCCCCAGCTGTTCACCCCGCTTCCGTACAAGCACCCCGAGACCAGGCTTTGGGTCTCACCCCGAGCTCACCCCCTGATAGCTGCGCTGTCGGCAGTCGGCGCTCGATCTCGTCCGCCACGCACCGCACGCGCGCCGCCGGGCCAGGGGACCCAAACACGGCATCACGCGTCCCGTGATCCCGAGCTCACCACCTGATAGCTGTGCTGTCGGCAGTCGGCGCTCGACCTCGTCCGTCACGCACCGCAAGCGCGCCGCCGGGCCAGGGGACCCAAACACGGCATCACGCGTCCTGTTCCAGCCTGGACCAGGACTGAGTCTACCCAGAATGAGCTTCAGTCAGTGCTTACCCGTGCTCCAAACTTGCTGTCTAAGGTATACATTTTGCAAGGAACTCACTCCACGTTGCACTCTTGGGATGTCGAAAACTTGGAAACCAAAGCTACCCTGAGATAACAAAGCCGAACACGTGGGGCTTAACTTCAATTATAAAGTTCTACGGACCCAAAACGCGGTTGGCATCAGTATAGGAGAAATATAAGGAGATTTCGAAGAATAAGTATGTGCCATGCTTCAGCACGCTATGTTCGATGGATGTGTGACCTGAATGACTTTATATCACACCTGAGACCGAAGCAGCCTAAACGTTTACCAAATGAACACACATTTGGCAAACAAATAAAAACGGCATAGCAAGACAGTTGTTGCATGCGGTCACCATGCATATCCCATGTTGATGAAGACTGGTACAGATGGAATCAAAGCAGCTCCCAGCGTTGTATATTCTGTTGTGAGGAATTGCCCCGAACACCCTAAGTACCGCAGGTAGTCAGCAGCCAATGGAATAAGCCGACAACAAAGAACTTGGTTACCTTGGCGCAAATGCGTTATTCGTTGCGTTGTAATTAAGGATGCGTGGATTCACATCAGTTATGTAGTCATCAATCAGAAATCGGATGAAGCGTACATTAAGGCTTGCGCGACTGTTAGTGATCCACATCGGCTAAGACTTCAGACGATACGCTGAGTTTTACTCTTCCCCGGGGCGGCGCTTCGGAAAATCCTTGAAATTTACATAATACATCTTTCGACCGATCAGACTCGACGATGATTTTTTTGTTGTTGATTGTTTAAAATTTCACTATATCTACAAAAGTTGGAGGATCCTAGCTTCTTGAGTCAAATGTAATGATACCTTCGTCGCGCCTTTGTCAAAGTCATGTTGGTGAAATGTTTGCCGATAGCGTAAGTTTGTCGTGGGGGCATCCTTTCTAAGAGAATTTCCTTTGCTAATTGATGGTATCGTATTCCACTGTATATTGATGGCACTCCATCACACAAAGTTGGGTAATTCCAGATCAAGCTAGTTTCAAATGCACCATCAGCATCTATTACAAAAATGGTTTTTCACCTTTGATTGCTGGAATTAACTTATCTTAGGAAATGACATTAATTGAATTTTAAATTTCATACCGCTGTTGCTATCTAACAATGCTTGTCTTGTTGTATTCTGTTGAGTCCTTGAGATACGGGCGCGGGGGCTAAACGCACAGAACTTCACCTGTGTCACCTGATCAAAATGTCGCAGGTCACACCTATGGATGGATTGCTATCAGATTGTGGTTCATTGTGCCGAGACACGTTCAATACTCATTTCCTTCGTGTCCTAACTGCCACTGTTTTGAATAAAAAAAACGCCCATTGAAAACTTTACAAACACAATATCATACTTGAATCATCGTAAGACATCTTCACCGATTTTGCACGCGCTCTGCTGCAATTTTACCTCTCATATCCGATGTGTATTGTTCGTCTCCGGCATATTTATGCTTCGAGATTGCAGGATATCTGTGACAACCAAACGTGCCGCGAAGGCAAAACAAAAAAAAAACAACGAAAATGCTTGTCAGGTGAGCTTTAGCTTGTGCTTTTCACCGTTATCCGGCCATTTTAAAGCTGATTCATAGGTCTAGAAAGAAAAACGTTCCACAAGCTGTAAATTTCAGGGCAGGCTGCAAACTTACCGGAGGTGAGTAATGGGAGCAAAAGGGGCATGTAAAGATGGAAAAATAATTCATTTCTCTTGTTGACGGTATTCATATCATCGTTCTGAAAAATGACCTAACCATCCCCTTCTTGGCCACCCAGCTTTGTCCACGTTTTATTCAACTTTTGTATACTAACAGCCATATATGTATAGTTAGAGCTTCCTCTGCAGACACCGTTATATGAACGTTATTATGCTGGAGTCACGTACCTGGCAACGCACTAAACTTAACAAGCTCGGAAAACAATGTCAGAACTGACCTTAAAAAAACTTCTCTAGGGTTAGCGAAGTCTGACTGCACAGTTGAAGACAAAATATTACACTTGATGATGATGCTGATATTCGGATTTAGAGATACTTTTTACTCCAGTGGGCATTTGGGACCACACTTCCGGGATTGGGAGACAGTGCGCAACAACGATAGCTACGAAGCCTTACCAAGCGTCATAAACCACCCTAAACTTTTTCGTAACTGTGAGCAAAAACACAAAACAAACCAGTGCATTATTATGTTTCCCGGCTTGAAACAGAATCCCTAGATTCGTCTTTAGATCGTAGTTTGTATGTACCCTCGTCTCGAAACTTACCGCGCGGTGTAAATATTTCGCTTCTGCGCAGCCGCTCTGGCAAGCCAGCCGCTCCTCTTCAAGGTCAAGGACATCCAAGCAATCTGAAACGAATCCGGAGTGTTTCATTATCGCAGTGAAATGGCGCTCGGTGTAGATGAAGAAAAATTATCAATGAAATCGTGGATTTTTGAATGCTGAAATGCATCATGAGTAAAACATATTCATTGGAACCCGGTATGTTACGTGCAGGAGCTTAGAACATCTACAACTGGCAAGATATCTCCTGGTTTAAGTAAGGCGTATCCAGCAATAGCTATGGCTTAAAGTGGTGAGGGAATAAACATTTCCGCAGCTTACGCCGGGAGCGTTTCGGGTTGTTGTGGTGTGCGTTTTGCAGAAAGTCGATTTTTATGCGATGCGCGGTTATACCGGAGCGATGAAGATAAATGGCGCACACTAACTGCCATCAAATCCAGGCTGCGTAAATGTCAGCTTAACCTTCACAGAGCCGCATGTAAGAGCATTGCATTTAGTAAAACGATTGAAAACTTCATCCCTAAAGTCCCAGGTTGGCTGCGGATATGTGTGACACTTTCGAGCGCGTGCAGGGCATGTTTTAGGAAATTCGCCCAACTTTTCATTTAGTGTCCATTACCGCTGTGAGACACTTTATCATTCAAGCTATGCGCACGATGAGCCTAGCACAGGGCAATGAATCAGATGGCAATGAAGTGCGATTGGATGGGTGCACCAAGTTTGATATAGCACTGCCATTTCGTTACAGCAGTCACATTATCGCTCAATGGGCCGCGATATCAAATGTGGCTACCCGTCTGGTACTTGCCCATCTGTCCCGCCCATGAAGCCCGCTCTATCAGTCCATGAATCATACGGGGGAACGTGAACTTTCAGAAGAAGCTTTTGGCAATCATGCATCCTTCAGGCTGTCTGTCTGGATATTTATGGCGGTGTAGAACAGAAGTATGTTCGTTTAGCATGCAACAGAAGTGATTAAATATTGCAGTGTCGCACGACGTAAATATCAGCCTAACGCCGAGCAGCGAATTCAGCACAGAAGTGAGACTAATATAAAAAGTATCAAAAACCTTACCGACGTGCTGCTGCTGTAAAGAAAAAGCAGCGAGCCACTTGATCAGGGAGCTTGCGCGTGCACATGATCATGCTCACGATACTTTCAGATGATCAACAATCATCAGAATGCTATAATAGTGAGCATGGGCAGTGTTCACAACACTTAAGATGACAAGGACGAGGCGACAGGCGGTGAAATTCATTTGTGTTTATCGAGGTTCGAGGGAGGATGACAGGTTCACATGCGGGGCAGCTGTGCAGAGGCCATTGCTTAGGTACACCACGCAACGCACAGAGGGCTTCTGAGTGCTAAGCTCGCATTTCAAACACGATATACGTCCATTCATTTGCTTCCAGTTTCATTCAGGAAGCTATTTAGCTTCTTGCATGTAAGTGGGGCCGTCATTCATTCAGACCCGCCTCGCACCGAAAAAAAAAACACTGCTGTTCCGTACCGGTATACGCTGCGGTCGCCGGTTACTCTGACCTGTTTTAAAAAGCCAGCAATGAATGCAAACAAAGTTGTTCCGAAATGGAGCATGAGGTCGATAGACGCTATCTCACCGCAGCATACACGATCGCTTCTTGGCACGGGCCATTTTTCGAGATTTGGCCCGACGTTTCGTAGAGGTATCTCCCGGATCTGAGTCCCCGCTAAGCTATAGCTTCCCCGCTGTTTGGCACGGCCGCCTGCCTTCGGCGCGGTGGTCGTCTGCCTTTAGTCGGCGGTGACCGCGCGCGCTAGAGACGGCAGCCCTCGCCCAGCCGGGTCCGAAAATCAATCTCAAGCGCGGCGCCGATGGTTGCAAGCACGCCAGTGTTGCCGCTGATGTGTGAAGGCACGCAGATGCGTCAACTGCCCCAGAAGTGCTGTGTTTTGATTGATCGTGCCACCGGCCGGACCCGTCGGCCAGTTTTCACGGGTGAGCGGACAATAGAGGGACGCTTCGCGGTAGGCGCCTCCTGGCCCTGCTCTGCCCCTGGTCCGATGTCGACAGAGAGAGGGAGTGAAACGCATCGTTGAGATGGTGACAGCATGTCTGGAGAACCCCTAAATGCCGCTTTTAGCGATGTGGAAAATTGCGGGGGCTGGAAAGCGTGGCAGCTGCAGGTCGTAAAATAAAACTGAAATGTCTCATATCATAGGTCAGCACGCCCCTAAGGTCAGATTGAGGCCAATAATATCGCTCTTTCAATCATTTGATGACATGGGTTATTGTATGTGGCCATGAGCGTAGCAAAGGTGAGTCCATCGCGCCGACGATGGCGGCGCAACAGAACCACAGCCGTCGCAGTCCCTACCCCTCACTGTCGCCGCGGGGCGGTCACGACCGGGCACGGTTTCGGCCGGCCATATTTCTCCCGCTGCCCAATACCCCGCTGTCTGGTCCGGTCCGGCACGACAGTTCGTCCGGTATATCGAACTTCGGTGCCCTGTCGATCACCACCAATCCGTAGCGATGCGGACTGAACTTCCTGGTGACCGAAGTCTTCATTATAGACTTATTTTCAGCTGTGTTATGTGGTAGACCCGACCGTGCCCCCAGCGAGCCTTGCTAAAGATAATAATCGGGAATGTTTGCAGCTTTGCTGTCACAGCTGCAGTGTAGTTTCTTGTGGCGTACCACGAGGCCTAGAATTATCGGATTAGCTCGTCAATTAAAAGCCCCGTCCCGCGTCACGTCATGCGATAGCACGTTGCAAAAGCTGGCGTAAATCACGATTCGTTAAACACGGTGCCAGCGGGGTGGTCGTCCCTGCGAAATGGACAGCCCGACCATACAGCGAATAACAACAGTGAGCCCTACCATACATAACACACCAACCACACCAATCAATAACACTCGTGAGCACCAATCGCGAGAAGGCACACAAGGCTCACGGCACCTGTCGACGTCCTGGGACCCGGCTGACAGTCTGGCGGGAGCTTCACCATCTCCAGCAGCGCCTCGGCAGGGTCGGGGGAGACCGGGAGACGGTGACGGTCACAGGGGCCCACCGAGCGACTCGAGACCCTGGCCGTCTTCGTGTGTGCTTAAAGGCCGCCGGGCTATCTCAGAGACTCGAGCCCGTGGTGGGGCTAGCACGACTGGCAACCCAAATTCCTTACTTACAGCTAATAAACTTTTTTCGGGGTCTGACATTTTTGGAGCCATGACCGCCTCGACATGGCAAGAAATTGGTCTTTATGTTGCCCACCGCGTATTACTCGTCTATTGGACAGCTCCAAGCAACCGCTTTCAGCACCATGAGGTTGATCCCCTTGTCTCCTTGGCTTTTCACGTAATTGCTCTCTGGTTGTTCTGAGTTTTTCCATTTATTTCCTGCGTCTTAAAGGGAGTGTTCCACATGTGTATAGGGTTTTGAAGACTGAAATAGCCATCTTGAAGGTCATTTGGCGCAATTCAACAGCCCTGCCTTTCTTAAGACCTAAATTAACACTTCTAGTTTCCGAGCTACACGCTCACCGAGATGTGCGGACTCTTGCAGGGAGACTATTTCAAGGTCACCCAAGCATCTATGACGTCATAATAACGTCATTCCAATCATGTCATTCCGTTGACCATGAAGCAATCAAGGCTAAGAAAAATAGGCTTGTCCAGTCGTTCATATCTGGCGTTCGTGAACACGATTTCAAGACATAACGGCCGTTGGTTGGCTCTCAATCCAAATTGCGCAAGGTGCGATGACATAATTAAATTATGAAGTACTGAGAAGTGTATTTGCTTAACAGAGAATTGGTGTTGTCTGAAAGCAGCCTTTTCCCCTAGGAGTACACCAATAGTCATAAGAAAGCTTTTTCATCATGTCTGATGCTTGTTTTAATCTCTCCAAATGTGGGCATTTTCTTCAATCATCGCCATTGTCTCTAAATAATCCCGGTAGTATTGACTGCCTTAGAGAATCAAATTGAAGATCTCTCAGAAATGGACTGAAACGCTTAGACATTCTGACTTTTGAGTCCCTGAAAATTACTGAGGCGGTCCTTGCCTGTCTCAGCAATTTACTGAGCATTGCAAGCATTAGTTGTGACCAAATGACGCGGCGAGAGACAATAAGGAATACAGCTATTGCTTGGTTAGCTGATAGCAAGATTAAAGAACAGAATGAGCAAAGTATCTCGAAAAATATGCCTTTGTATGGGATGTGCGTGAACTAACAACTAGAAAACTTCCGAAATCGATGTCACTTATAAAGACAATGGAATTGATCGCTCATCTTCCCTTGTGATAGATCATATTGTTGTAGAACAACGCTGCGCAGCACTGAAGCACCGCTGGTGGCTGCTACCCTTGTTAACGGCGAGGGACCGCTGTGTTCATTAAAGCTATTAAAGGGCCATTAGCAAGGTTGGTACACGTTGCCCGGAAAACGTCTTGAAACACCTCCCATCAGACATCCTCGAACATCAGGCCGCAAAGGCGCCCGAGCACGCGGCAGGGCTATTTGCACATGGTTCATTGTCCATAAGAGCCGAATGCCGACGCTGGCGGCGTAGCGAAACACTCGCCGTGCATGCTGCAAATGAGACTCACGTGATTAACGTCGCAAGTAACGGAAGCGGGCGTCTCCTTCACGATCATTTGGCCAACGGCTTTGGCGAGCCTTGCCAAAGCAATGCTTTTTAAACAAAGGGTTATTCTCATGCAGAGAGGAGGTGTCCGCTCACTGTTGATGCAAATCTTGTAACAGCATGCCGCAAACCAATAGGCGGATGATGGGTATCCCATCGGCGTAAAGTTGCAGCTGATCACTTCCAGGCCCAGCCCGACTCGGACCTGGACCCTGCTTGTTCATTTACCGCGGTCCAGCCTACAGAGCCGACCATGACGCTTTTGTTAGCCTAGCACCATTGCAATTTTGGAACCGAACGAAATAATTCCGGCGATTGAATATTTCACGCTGCAATCTAACTCAAATCACGTCAGTCTTGCATACAAAGCCGGGCGATGGATGGGCAGCGAACTAGATGGAGCGGCCACGCGGGGCGGGGGGCGGCGGACTCCGACACGCCGCACGCCGCGGTACATCGACCGTCGTGAGCGATCGCACCCAGTGGTCGCTC
>NW_023597034.1:37831960-37882867 GCF_011947565.3 Pollicipes pollicipes | reverse complement strand
GACACCAGTGCGGGGACAGCACGTGACTGACCGGGAAAGCGTGAGCGGCAGCACGTGACTGACCGGGACAGCACGTGACTGACCAGGACAGCAATGAGGATCAGCACGACCGGGACAGCACGTGACTGACAGGGACAGTAGTAGTGAGGGCGGTAGGTGACTGACCGACACAACAGTGAGGGACAGCAGGTGATGACCGCGACAGCCGCGAGCGGCAGCACGTGACTGACGGGACAGTAGTGAGGGACAGCACTTGACTGACCGGGACAACAGTGAGCGACAGCACGTGACTGACAGGGACACAGTGAGGAGCAGCACGTGACTGACCGGGACAGCCGTGAGCGGCAGCAGGAAGGAGGCCGTTAACCAGACGGTGGCCAGCAGGGCGGCGGTGAGCACGAGGCCGACCAGCCAGCGCGGCAGCCCGGTCCGGGCGCGAACGCACTCCAGGAAGTCGATGGCCCCGCGCCTGGGCCGCGCCACGCCCGGCACCGCTCCGAGGCCGGCGGCGCCGACCGGGGCGACGGCGCAGCCGGCTCCTCCGGCTCCTCCGGATCCTCCGCAGCGGCCGCCGCCGGGCCTTCCGCGAGCCTGAAACGGGCCACTGCAGTGAACATCGCGCTGGTGCTGCGGGGCGCGGGCGATGCCCAGAACCGGTCGCACCGAGCCCTGCAGATGACCCGGCTGCCTCAGTCTCCGGGCGCATTCCTTTAGAGTTAGGTGTACCAATTCGATAAGTCATTGGCGTGACAAACTAGCAGAGTTAACTTTGATGCTGAGCGCACCAGCCTCGGTAAGGCATTGGCATTCCAAAGTGACCGAGCCTTCGAGTGTGATGAACAGACATAAGCCACTTACCGAGGAAATCTCGCAGTATGTAATTATACGTATCCAGGAAATGATTAGTTTCTATATATCACAGACAATTCAACTTTAATAACAAGCATGTCATCGGAAACATTGTACGCGTCTGTAAAATATGTCCCGATCACTTCTAGCCTACTTTGGACAATACTTTCTTCAGTGGAGGATGAATAGTAAGACTTCAAATACCTCTGCATACCTATGCACCGTGGAAAGGGTATGACCACCACATGCATCATAAGTTTTTGCTCGTTCCTCATAGGATGCACATCTATTGAACGCAGTCCGCCATTAGGCCCAGGCACTGTGCCCGCACGGTCACCTGCGTGGGGTAGTGCCTTCCAGCGGGGGTGTCCGCCACTGTCCTTCCGACAGCCGCTGCCGCCCGGCCCGTCTGAGGATGACCTCCTGCCGTGGCCAAGGCCGCAAGGCCCGCAGCAGAGAGTTCTGGAAGAGAGGGAGAGAGAGAGAGAGATCGCGTCACGTGGCTGAGCAACCGGGCGACAGCTGGCTTCGAAACTGACATGCGACAATGCGACATGAATTGCCACGGCTTGTCATGAACGAGAACGACAACATACACACGTTCGTGAATGGAAATTAGTAGTGGCGCATTTTTGCGGTGCGTACACCTGATGAACACATCACCAAAGCACGGTTTTCATTAAGCCACAGTAGACTGGGCGTGGACGTCTGAGCCTGGCAGCATCTGAACACGCCATCCTGCATTAACCATCATTCACCTCCCAGTACATCAAGGTGTGCGTGCTTCTGATCGTGCCAGTTCAGCCAACAGACTGAACTTTTATTACAGCTCAAAATCCAATATCTGCACCGAACATTCCCTGACAGTCCCGGCTAAATTTGGCGGCCAGGCTGGCGGCGGCGCGCCGCCGTGCTGTTCAGCCGATGCCGTGGCATTCCAGTGCGATGTTCCGCTGCTGCGTGTCGCCAGAGCCCGCCTCAGAAGACTTGTGACAGTCCATTAGACCCGGCCCATGACCATTTCAAAGCGGACTGTCCGGATAAATGTACCTCCATTTCGCCTAATCGCGAATAATTAAGTTCAAGCATTCACTTTAGTATCCATAAATTTACAGGTGGCAAACAGTTGGATCTGCGCCAGGAAAGTTCGCCGCGCGCCGCCGCGGGGGGGGCGGTGAGAGGGGGGGGGGGGGGGGGTGAGGAGCGGCCTGACGCTGCACGCGATACAAGATCCACCACCAATTTTCTATTGACCGAGCGTCGCCGCCGCTTATCAAAACAATCGAGCGGGCGGCCGGAACACGAGCTGCCATTACTCACCCCGGCCGCCATCGGAGTAATGTTACTATTGTAGAAAACAGCGGAGAGCCCGCAGCGTCGGTGAAACGGCAGCACACTGCTGCAGCACAACCAGTTGTTTTCGCCCCACAGGCTTTGGTGCTTGACATAAGCGTGCTGACAAGCAATGCTCGTTTTAATTTTCTGCCTTTAAAGCGGCTGGCAAGGGCGTTCAACAGTTATGTCCGTTGACATTGTCCAATTGACGAAGAGTAGCGATTCGACTTTATACCTCAGGGACAAAAGCGTGTCAGACACCCTCTGATCAGCCCACGCTACTGGAAACGGCTTGTAAATATACGATATGACCAGCGTCTGATTGTATTTCCCTTTCAACGAAACGGAGATCGTACTGCACATCCTATTTTCACGAGACACAAACGAATTGCTGAATATTTTTTCCGGTCATTGTCTTCGGAACTGCTCAACGATATGCTCGAAGGGCCCAGTAAGCGCTATTCATAGAAAGCTAAACCATTGGATTGCATTTATCGTTGTATATCAAAGTTTCTGCATATCCGCATTCCGTAGGTGCCATCCCTTTCTACCCGCATTTTCTGCAGCTGCAGGATTAAAGACGTGCAGTCCGAAGACTTTGGTGTCGCCCAGAGCAGGAAGTGCAGTAAACAGTATTGTTTTGAGAGGTCGAGGGCACCATAAGACTTAACTGAATTTACGTCCTATCCCTCTGTCATCTGAGCGGAGCGCCCGCATTGGCGTAACCACTTGAGGGGACGGGGGATACGTATGCCACCAATGCCCCCCCCCCCCCCCGTGGGATATCCTTATCTAATTCGGTCCGTGAGCGCATTTTACTACCATTTCCGTATACAAAATAGCGACTTTAGGCAAGGTTGTCCCTAATTTACGGCTTGCCATCCCCCACCCCACCCGCCCCCCACCCCAACTGCCAATCCTGATTTGTTCCCTCTCTAATCTCAGAAACGTGGCACACTTCTCAAAGCGACGCCATGGTGCCGGTACGTGTAGCTGCCTTCACAAAATAGGTGCTCATTTATTCATGGCCGCCCCTTGAGTTGAAGTGGACCCGGTAATGAAATAATGGCCCCGTTCTGGTTTCCCCACAATATGTCCCTGACAATGACCATTGATTGACCAATGACATGGGCGGTGATTGGGACAAAAATGCTGCTCTTTCGTAAGTGGACGACCCCGATCTTGCGGGAAAGTCAGTTGCAAAGTAACACTGCCTTCATGAAGGCGATATGTAAAGCAATCACGCTTAATATCACGCGAAGCTTAAAACGGAAAATCAGAGCCCTCTGTACAGAAAAGGGGCGTAGTCTCGTCTGTCCTCTGCGCCCCTCTCTAGCGATATGTAGAGTAGTCTCGCAAAGTAAGTTGGAGGGGGGGGGGGGGGGAAGGAGGCTGAACCGTGAACAGTTACGAAACCTAACCCCAAAATTCGCTAACAAACAGGTTCCTTCCCAGCTTTGGCCAGGTGGCTGGAGCTTAATTTGAGGCTTGAAGCCGCCCCCCCACACCCAACTGAAAAGAAAACTATACCCCTGGTCCCAATGGAAACCGACGCTCTGGAAAATCGCTCAAAGAAGATCGAGGGTATCCCGGTTAGCAGAACGCGCGTTGATTGGGGACGATCTGTGTTTGAACGTTGATTGAACGTTGATTGAACGAATACGTTGATTATTGAATACGAACGTTGATTGAACGAATAAACTTCACCGCGATGCAGTTCCACTAAATGATTAAGACGAGGTGTTACTACAGCGGATGGAAAAATTATTTCGACACGAGGTGTTACTACAGCGGATGGAGAAATTATTTCGACAGTCATCCTGTCTGGTATGTCAGCATTCATGACGTCATGCCGTGTGATACTGAGGTGAGATCTTCACAAACACTTGCGTTTGGGAATTCATAAAAAACGCGCTCGTTGAGTGAAAAACGTGCTGAAGTACTTTTGGGAACGATGTAGAGATAGCTTATGGACGTAGGCATTTCGACGATGTTGAGCAAATTTCGCGAATGAGGTCAGGCCCATTTTTCGTAAAAATCGCCATGCATCGTGTTCAGTGGGATTATTAATGAGAACTGCGACCTCTCGCGCCCTGCTATTGGCGCGCTTCCTATCTTCTCGTGGGACGGGATTGGACTAGACTCGAACCCTGGGAATCTGCGCACCAGTCTGTATAAAAGGCATGCCCTATATTAACATGCCGCGTATGCTCGTTTTGCTTACACTGACGGCACCTGACACCCGTGCCGCCCTTAGGGAAAATATTCCCCCGATCAAAACTCCTGGATCCGCCTCTGACAAGCGCAGGCCCGTCAGCTGTCTAGCATGACGCTTGCAGCTGTTTACCATTTCTAAGACAGACCACAGCCAACAATTAAAGCCATTGCCGCCTAACACAGTGACGATGGGCACACGCCGCCGCTTTTCACGGCGCCTGGCTGCTCACGCAGCGAAGCATCACCTGGGGCGCCTATCACGCCCGCGTGCTGTTACTAAAGTCGAGTGTCAGGGGCGTCTGCTGTACCCTAAAGCCGAGTGTCACGGGCGTCTGCTGTTACTAAAGCCGAGTGTCACGGGGTGTGCTGTTTCTAAAGCCGAGTGTCACGGGGTCTGCTGTTTCTAAAGCCGAGTGTCACGGGCGTCTGCTGTTTCTAAAGCCGAGTGTCACGGGCGTCTGCTGTTACTAAAGCCGAGTGTCACGAGCGTCTGTTGTTACTAAAGCCGAGTGTCACGGGCGTCTGCTGTTTCAAAGCCGAGTGTCACGGGGTGTGCTGTCACTAAAGCCGAGTGTCACGGCGTCTGCTGTTTCTAAAGCCGAGTGTCACGGGCGTCTGCTGTTACTAAAGCGAGTGTACGGGCGTCTGCTGTTACTAGAGCCGAGTGTCACGGGGTCTGCTGTTTCTAAAGCCGGGTGCCACGGGCGTCTGCTGTTTCTAAAGCCGAGTGTCACGGGGTGCTGTTTCTAAAGCCGAGTGTCACGGGCGTCTGCTGTTTCTAAAGCCGAGTGTCACGGGCGTTTGTGTTACTAAAGCCGGTGTCACGGGCGTCTGCTGTTACTAAAGCCGAGTGTCACGGGCGTCTGCTGTTTCTAAAGCCGAGTATCACGGGCGTCTGCTGTTACTAAAGCCGAGTGTCACGGGCGTCTACTGTTACTAAAGCCGAGTGTCACGGGGTCTGCTGTTTCTAAGGCCGAGTGCCACGGGCGTCTGCTGTCTAAAGCCGAGTGTCACGGGCATCTGCTGTTACTAAAGCCGAGTGTTACGGGCGTCTGCTGTTACTAAAGCCGAGTGTCACGGGCGTCTGCTGTTTCTAAAGCCGAGTGTCACGGGCGTCTGCTGTCCCTAAAGCCGAGTGTCACGGGGTCTGCTGTTACTAAAGCCGAGTGCCACGGGCGTCTGCTGTCCCTAAAGCCGAGTGTCACGGGCATCTGCTGTTACTAAAGCCGAGTGTTACGGGCGTCTGCTGTTACTAAAGCCGAGTGTCACGGGCGTCTGCTGTTTCTAAAGCCGAGTGTCACGGGCGTCTGCTGTCCCTAAAGCCGAGCGTCACGGGCATCTGCTGTTACTAAAGCCGAGTGTCACGGGCGTCTGCTGTTTCTAAAGCCGAGTGTCACGGGGTCTGCTGTTTCTAAGCCGAGTGTCACGGGGTGTGCAGTTTCTAAAGCCGAGTGTCACGGGGTCTGCTGTTTCTAAAGCCGAGTGTTACGGGCGTCTGCTGTTACTAAAGCCGAGTGTCACGGGCGTCTGCTGTTACTAAAGCTGAGTGTCACGGAGTGTGCTGTCACTAAAGTCGAGTGTCACGGGGTGTGCTGTTTCTAAAGCCGAGTGTCACGGGGGTCGCTGTTTCTAAAGCCGAGTGTTACGGGCGTCTGCTGTTACTAAAGCCGAGTGTCACGGGCGTCTGCTGGTTACTAAAGCTGAGTGTCACGGAGTGTGCTGTTACTAAAGTCGAGTGTCACGGGGTGTGCTGTCACTAAAGCCGAGTGTCACGGGGTCTGCTGTTTCTAAAGCCGAGTGTCACGGGGTCTGCTGTTACTAAAGCCGAGTGTCACGGGGTGTGCTGTTACTAAAGCCGAGTGTCACGGGCGTCTGCTGTCCCTAAAGCCGAGTGTCACGGGGTGTGCTGTTACTAAAGCCGAGTGTCACGGGGTGTGCTGTTACTAAAGCCGAGTGTCACGGGCGTCTGCTGTCCCTAAAGCCGAGTGTCACGGGGTGTGCTGTTACTTAAGTCGAGTGTCACGGGGTGTGCTGTCACTAAAGCCGAGTGTCACGGGGTGTGCTGTTACTAAAGCCAAGTGTCACGGGGTGTGCTGTTTCTAAAGCCGAGTGTTACGGGCGTCTGCTGTTTCTAAAGCCGAGTGTCACGGGCGTCTGCTGTCACTAAAGCCGAGTGTCACGGGCGTCTGCTGTTTCTAAAGCCGAGTGTTACGGGCGTCTGCTGTTTCTAAAGCCGAGTGTCACGGGCGTCTGCTGTTTCTAAAGCCGAGTGTCACGGGCGTCTACTGTTACTAAAGCCGAGTGTCACGGGCGTCTGCTGTTTCTAAAGCCGAGTGTCACGGGCGTCTACTGTTACTAAAGCCGAGTGTCACGGGCGCCGCTGAGGCCGCGGCTAGTGACGACCGCGCCGGCCGCTCCGCCGCTCCCCGGCGGCGCTCCAAAGGCCCGGCGGCTTCCTTTCTTATTCGGCGCCGGCACGGCATGTGACGTGACCGGCCGCCGCCCGTCCCTCGCCCCAGGGAGCAGCACTGTGTCCCGACGGCGGGAGGGGGGCGGGGCGTGGCGGGCCCCCGGATCGCGTCACAGCGAGCGGCGACGGCTGGTCCGGGCCGGCACCCAGGGTGCTGGCCACGGCTCTCCGTCCTGCGGCGTCGGCGGGCGGGGTCAGGCGTGCAGCCGGCCTCGCGGCACGAAGGCCGACCGGAGGCAGTGCCCGGACGGCCTGCTCACACCAGCCCGACAGAGGAGACGGTGCCAGCGGTGGCGGTCAGTTTGCGAGCTCGTTTGATTGTGTTTTCAGATGATGATATCAGTTAGATATTTGCAGCGCAATAAAGCAAATAATTAACCGTTAATTAATTAGGCAAGTGCACAACCAATGAAAAAGTCCCCGCTACCGCTCATCGCAAAACCCCGGTTATGGCTGAATGGATGTAGACCGGGCCTATTCAACAATGACCACGTGGCCACACGCAACTCAAACCGGGACACGATTGTTCCAGAAGTGTACTCAAGTTGCACAAACTCAGTTTTGGAAAGCCGTTTGGTACTTAAGTTCGAGTTAAAGGTCGTATCACCATGATTAATTTTTCCAAATTTTCAGTGCTACGCTTAACTTAATGTCGTAGTGCGAGCAAACTGAAAAAACCCAGACACGCCGAGATGGCCACCACCAGGTATTTCTCTGGTTGTTAACTTTTATTTAACTTACCACGTCAGTTCAATTCATATGTAACGACTTCAGAGTTTTTCCTCGAACGCTTCCATGCGCTTCATTGCTTTGGCACGAATGTCTACCATTAAATACACACAACTGTGTATGAGCTTTAATTCAATTGGCGTTCTCGGTGGCGGTAAATTATGGTATGTGAATAGCTATGCCGGCCCTCCGCGAGTTAGACGCTTTCAGGGGACTTTTTATCGTAGGTCATGATGTCGTAGGTCAAGAGAGGCAATATAGGGTTGACTTCACTAAAAACACATTTTATGACCAAATTCCGTTTAAAGGGAGTGCTCCACATTAATACGGGGTTTTAAACTGAAATAGAAATCTTAAAGCGCTTTCAGTGCTATTCACAATGTTGTCCTTAAGATTTCAGTCCCTCTGGCTTCTGAGCTACACACCCGCGAAAACGCGGAACATTATATCAAGGAGAGTATTTCAAAGTCACCTTGACATTCATGGTGTCGTAATAACGCCATTCAAATCCTGCCACTTCATAAGCCGCACGGCGATCAAGGCAAATACAAATACAGTTGTCGAGGCGTTAATATCTGGCGTTTATGAACGTGATTTCGAGACATAACGGCCGTCAATTGGCTCTAAATCGATTCATGCAAAGTGCGATGACGTAATCAAACCATGACGCAATTTACAAAACAGAGAATTGTGCTGCCTAGAGCAGTCTTTCCCACTTACAAAATATAACAATAGTTTTAAGTGAGCTTGCTTCACCACACCCGATGCTTGCTTCAATACCTTCCGATGTGAAACGGTTCCTTTAACACGCGCCCGGGTGGCGGGCTAGGTACCCTTCGCTCGGGGGAGTTGGTCAATTTGACCCCCCTGAGATCTCGAGAACAATGGAATCTAGAGGCACCAGATTCACAGGGTATGTTGACCGGTACGTGAGCTCACATAGGTGAAAGTTTGAGATGCCTAAATCATGACCGTTGGGTCAAATAAGGTCAAACAAGGTCAAACTGCAGGTAGGTCTTCAAAGCCCCCAGAACTTAGACGACTGCTTCTAAGCAAAAGGTTACATGCTCATTAAATTCAGTGACCTTATTTGACCTTTTGAAGGACATGGTGACCAAAATCATACAAGACTTCTCTGAGTTTTACATTTGAATAGGCGACAAAGATTACGCTAAGCAGTATGCTACTGAAAACCAAATGTCGACCTGGGTCATTTTAGGTCAGTGACCTATTCTGACCTCTAAGAAATGCATGGAAGATGTAGAATGCGGTTGTTGCTATCACTAAATTCGAAATGAGCATCAGAAACTATTCCATACAGCAAGCCCTAGAGTAATCAAACAGGTTGGTTTTGACCTTGGTCTGACCTTCATACCTGACCTTAGGTCAATTAAATTTGCTCATTTAATTGTTGTGTTGTCTAAGAAAGCATTTCAGAGATGTATGGCTTCGTCTAACACTCCGTTGTTGTATCAGATTGAACGATTCCTTAGAATTGGCTTCGCTGAAACCATGGCCTGCTTTTGACCTGCCAAAGGTCAGCGACCTTACAAGGATACATCTAAATATTTGCCACCAAACGATCCGATATTCAATTGTCTACAGATATGAAAAATTTGGCGCGGCTACGCCGCGCCGTTCGGAAACCATTCTGGAAAAACCTTCGGTGGGGTCAAGTTGGCCCCTCCCCCCCCCCCCCCCCCACCGCCTAGCGCGTGTTAGCAGTGAAC
The DNA here is from genome assembly GCF_011947565.3 of Pollicipes pollicipes. NCBI lineage: Eukaryota > Metazoa > Arthropoda > Thecostraca > Pollicipedomorpha > Pollicipedidae > Pollicipes > Pollicipes pollicipes. Next base: position 37,873,537 of record NW_023597034.1, on the reverse strand, counting down.
AGTTAGTTAACATCAAACGCAGTTAAAAGCGAACCTAAGCTGTTTACCATGGCTTATTCCGTGGAGGCATCTTAACTGACCAAACATGACCGTAGTTTCCGTTTTTCAACGCAAGCTGTCTGACACATTTGTTCAGGGTAGTGAAAATTCCATATTGCCACCACCATTTGGTTTCGGACAGCAATGTAGGATCAAGGATGCGGGTCAATCGTTTTCTCGGCACCAGAAAATGCCCTGCTATAGGGCTTGCACTTGCGGAATTTTCCAGTTATAAGTGAAATATTGCGTATATGAATGTGCGTTGTTCAAAATAATTTGGAAATGTTCCTTCCGTCTGGATTGTGTCTTTCACCCCACAATAACTCTGTATGCTGTCCGCAGCACTGGCCCTATGGGAAGTCCAAACCAAACTGGATGCGCCCTTGCCTTTTGAACTCCGCATTTAGAAACGCGCCCATGGAGCACAGCACTCGGCGGGCTCGCTGCTGTGAGGAGCGCGGGGTGAAATGTCACCCGCTCTGTCCGTGACGTCATCAGACCGCCATTGTCAGCCGTCCACACAGCTGCACACAGCTCCTGACCGCTGACCTTGCGCGTCAGCGGCTCTTTTAATCGACAATTCCATGGACGCCTGCCGCGTCTTTACCCGTGGTTTGATCCTCTCCCTGGAGAGCGCAGCCGGGCGCCGTTGGCCTGCGCTGGAGCAGGGATCAGCGCAGCCGTCATGGCGCTGACGGCCGGGCGGCAGGGACCAGGGCAGCAGCATTAGAGGAGGACGGCTGGGACCGGCGACGTGGCGGTGATATTGGAGCTGGTGACCGGGCGGCCGGGACCGATGGGACCGTGGGGAATGCTCGGCCTGCCGTTCATTACGGAATCGATGCCGGCACCCGACTGAACACGTGACCACCGGCGGGGTGACGGCGGTGCGGAGTGCTTCGGCATCAAATATCGGACCTGGTTGCCGTCCGGCTTGATGGCCACTCACATGCCGGAGGTCGTCAGCGTCTCAAATGTCCCCACTTCTCCAGATAATTGTTGGGGCTTCTTGTAAATCGTGCCGTGGCTTCCGAAACCGCTGATGTATTACTGGGGTGCTCTGAAAATATTGCTTTTGTGTGATACATGGCAAAAATGAGTTGCTTTTTGCTTGGCGAAATGTCCTTGGTGTTGGGATTTCATAGCATAGTCGGGTGATATTTCGCATCGATTTAGCTGATGGAAGCATCGCGCCAGGGAAGTGATGCGGTCATAGTATATGTATAATCCGATGCGGGTGGCGAACATAGAACAATCACGCAGAACGAGCGGATTAATTTCGTGCATCTGACATCATCGAACCAAACGATCAGTCACAGCGTACAATTTTAAACCCAGACAACTGCAAATCGTTTTAAATGGTGATTGGTGCAACTGCACTTTGCATACAAAGAGGCGCTCTCGCAACATAACAACGCATAGGTGAGTCCGGTTGCCGGAGGAAGGGCACCGACTGATGCCCAGGCCAGTCCGCATATTGGATTTAATCTGCGGGCCCCCATCGCCCAGATCCAGGCAGGCAGCCGCGTAACGCAGCCGGCGCCGCATAGGTCGATCACAGAAGCGTCACGGAAGTGACACGCTGACCTGGGCGTCCATTGCTGACAAGTGTGTGCTGGTGGGCTGAGTGCTGCAGGCGGCATTGTGGCTGCGTGCTTTCAGAGTTCACGATTCTTGCTGGGACCGTTTTGTAATGTTCTCCAGGAATGTTTGAAATGAGACCGTCAGGAGGAAACTGTCGAGAGTGGTACAGACGTGATTTGGATTATGACAGCTGAGTTAGGAACGAGAGTTAGAAGTACACTCAGGGTCATGCTCTGATCCTTTCTATAGTTTTCTCCCTGTGTGGTTTTAGCCTCATTAATGTATCTAATATCTATGATGTGACTAAGTAGTACTACATAAGTAGTAAAATATTCGTAAACCAACTCAATAACTTCCTGACAGAAACTAAAAGGAGCTGGTCACGACAATCTCAATATCAAACAGTTCCCTCTCAGTTTACCGGGTAGATTTTTACAAAAGTGATGTTTTTTAACAATTCATGTCATAGAGGACTTAACAGGAACTAAAAAAACTGTGCATCAAGGAAAAATCAATTACCGTTTACACATGACACACATGGTAACATGGTGACTTCTCGATAAAGCGAACGTCTTTCATTTGGTTAACCTGCAGCTTGATGAAAATCGATAAGTTGATTGTTTTATTCTAAGGCTATGTTTTTTATTTCCACAGGGTCACAGGGTGGTTCTTTGTTCATCATCTGATATTTCAAATATCCTGGTGTCATCGTTACACAAAAGTTTCCAGCACTACACCACCACCGCTGTCGTGAGCATCGCCCACCCTCACTTCGACTGCGGCACGGGAAATAAAAACACAGCGCTAGTCCAATCTTGTAGGGGAACAGAGCACAACAGAGGAACGCATTAACCGAACAACCAGGTGATGGTCGACTTCAGCAAGCCCTCGTTAAGGCCAAAAACGTTAAATCATTGAAGGGAAAAGAGAAAACTCGTGGCAAAAGGAAAAGTACCGTATGAAGGCCGTACCGCAGCGTTGTAAGCATCTAACTGATGTATTGTAAGAGTTCAAAATAAAAGTCGAAAGTTGATTTTAAATGATGAAAATGAATTGTTATGAAATTATGAAAGAATTAATTTTTCGCCTTAAAATGATGTTCTCAACGTGCCGAATACCGGCAATTCGCCCATATTCCCACCACATCAGTCATACCCCAGAAATAATGGGTTCATCCAGAGATGTCACCACTCGTTCTGGCCAAGACAGCTTGCGATAACAAACCCGCCTGCAGAGAAGCCGCGTCTCTGCTTATCGCCAAACACGCGCAACAGACGCGGGAGCGCCACGCCGCTCTGTGACCTCTCTGTGACCTCTCTGTGACACGCGCAACAGACGCGGGAGCGCCACGCCGCTTTGTGACCTCTCACGCTGGCAGCGGCTTCCCCGGCCCCGACGGATCCGCGGGCGGTCGGCGCGCGAGCGGCAGTGGATTGGGGTCGTTCACCAGGCTGTCAGCGATCAAAGTGGAATGCAAATGAAAGACCAGCTGTGCCTTATCGGTCCCGCCCCGTTCCGATTCAAGACCACATCGCTGAACGGTGAAAATCGGCCGTCGACTTGCGTGCCTGGGCTGCCGGCTGGACTGATTTGCTCGGTGTGCCGCACCCGGCGCTGTGCGGTGCGGTGTACACTTGTCCGAGCTGGTGTCTGCTGTGGCGCTGGTGAGCCGGGCTCATGTCTGCTGTGCCGCTGGTGAGCCGCGCTAATTCCACATGCGGATGATATTATAACCAAAGCATCGAAAGCTCTATATATGCTCCACATAATGAAGAAGTACCATCCACCGCAGGAACAACTTGTTCGTGTGTATGTTACTTACATCGGCCATTGCTAGAATATTGTGCCCCGGTTTTTCACGAGGGACTCACTGCCAAGCAGGCGCAACACCTTGAGAAAGTGCAGAAGAGAGCTTTGAAAATTATCTTCGGCCATTCGGAAAAGTACTCGCACATCTTGCAACGCTTGGGCGTGGAAGCCCTCGCTGACAGAAGAGAAAAGCTATGCCTAAGGCTAGGAAAACAAATGCAAGCGTCTCCCATGCATAGAGATCTGCTTCCAAAGCAGCGAGTGGCGATCTCCGGCAGAAATACCAGGAGCGCAAGCACACTCCAAACGTTTTGCTGTGGTACGCGACTACGCAAATCAAGTATTCCCCATATAACCACTCTCATAAACACAGATATATTATCAACTAAGTAGTATCCTACTTCATATGTATATTGTGCACATGTGCTATATGAGTTGATACTCGAAGCCATGTTTTTCTCAATAAACCGTCTCTCTCTCTCTCTCTCCTCCGCTCCCTCTCCTCTCGCTCTCCTCTCGACACACCCACTCACTCACTCTACTCACTCACCACTCACTCACTCTCACTCACTCACTCACTCACTCACTCACTCACTCACTCACTCACTCACTCACTCACTCACTCACCACTCCTCACTCACTCACTCACTCACTCACACACTCACTCACTCACTCACTCACTCACTCACTCACTCACTCTCACTCACTCACTCACTCACTCACTCACTCACTCACTCACTCACTCACTCACACTCACTCACTCACTCACTTCACTCACTCACTCACTCACTCACTCACTCACTCACTCACTCACCACTCACTCACTCACTCACTCCCTCACCACTCACTCACTCACTCACTCACTCACTCACTCCCCACTCACTCACTCACTCACTCACTCACTCACTCACTCCTCACTCACTCACTCACTCCACTCACTCACTCACGCACTCACTCACTCACTCACTCACTCACTCACTCACTCACTCACTCACTCACTCACTCCTCACTCACTCACTCACTCACTCACTCACTCACTCACTCACTCACTCACTCACTCACTCACTCACTCACTCACTCACTCACTCACTCACTCACTCACTCACTCACTCACTCACTCACTCACTCAATCCTCACTCACTCACTCACTCCTCACTCAACTCACTCACTCACTCACTCACTCACTCACTCACTCACTCACTCACTCACTCACTCACTCACTCACTCACTCACTCACTCACTCACTCACTCACTCACTCACTCACTCACTCACTCACATCACTCACTCACTCCCACTCACTCACTCACTCACTCACTCACGCACTCACTCACTCACTCACTCACTCACTCACTCACTCACTCACCTCACTCACTCACTCACTCACTCATCATCACTCACTCACTCACTCACTCACTCACTCACTCTCCTCTCTCTCCTCTTCTCCCTCTCTCTCTCTCTCTCTCTCTCTCTCACTCTCTATCTCTCTCTCTCTCTCTCTCTCTCTCTCTCTCTCTCTCTCTCTCTCTCTCTCCTCTCTCTCTCTCTCTCTTCTCTCTCTCTTCCTCTCTCTCTCTATGTCTGTGTGTTACTGGTGAGCCGGGCTAATGTCTGCCTTGTCACTGGTGAGTCGGGCTAATGTCTGCCGAGCTAATGCCTGCTGTGGCGCTGGTAAGCTGCTGTGGCGCTGGTAAGCCGGGCTAATATCTGCTGGTACGCTGCTGAGCCGAGCTGTTGTCTGCTGTTGCGCTGCTGAGCCGAGCTGTTGTCCAACGGGACTTGTGGCTACTGGGTATTGTATGCAGTTCTCCAATAAGTTACGTGTGGGGTCCGCGGATTCTCGGAATTGTATGAGCTGTGCCGTCTGCCCCGTGGCACCCGCTCGCTTCTGTGTACCGCCGCGCCACCCGATGTGTGCCTGGTCCACATGTCAACACGAGCGCCCCACGGCTGTGGCGGGGGTGACGCCCCCGCGCAGCGGCGATCGATGACTCGAAATGCATCGTTTGTTACCGTCGACGCCAGGGCCCGTCGGCTCTTGCGCCCTCTGTTCACACCCACTCCAGGGGCTGCGGCTCGCATGAATGCTGCCAATTCACAGCTCGTATTGTATGGTCGCATGCCCCTCGCTGCTGCTAAAGGCGCCGCCGTAAATGACTCTTGAGACGGCCATGCAGGTGGTGCTGCCGGTCATTCATGCTTCGTTTTTTCAGTTTCCTCACTGGGTCATTGCGAAGACCACACGAAGATAAAGAAGGCAGTCGCTTATAAGCCGAATGCTAATGTTGCATTCGAACGTTTTCATGATTAATGAATTACCGCTGTTTCACGTGGCAGGGACTCGTGGTGAATGCAAGCAATAATTCGGTTCCATGAAAGCATAGTTGTTAACCCTCGCCGGGTTTACCGGCCCCGCCATCTTTCGCACCGTTCACCCGTTGTCCTCTTGCTGATTGCACAACCGATGTGCGTGAGAAAAATTAGAATCCAGGATGAACTGCACGAAAGTGAGTCAGGTGACCTTACTGTGCCTCATATGACTGATGTGTTACATCGCGTCAAAGGAGGTCCGAATATGTTTCCGCTGTATCTGCAGAATTTGGACATGCCCGCAGACTATAGCTGATATGGGTAAAGACATTCATATTTCTTGCCAAGGGGTAGAGTGAGGCTACTTGCTGTTGTTTCATAAGCCCCCGCCGTTGACTCTGGATGATTTTACACGTGTGATCCTGGTCTATTTGGCTCACTCGTTCATTTTCCTCCAACATGCAGGCGGCATTGGACTGCGGCAGCCTGAAGTTACCGGACTGCTGAGAAGGGTTGACTCATGCCTAAATGACTCGGCCTACTAAAGACGTTATCCGCCTCTGGACCGAAGCAAGACCTTTAATTCTAAGAAGCATTCCGTCCGCCTTAACGCGTACAAAGGTACAAATTGTTGAGTTAGACTAACCGTGACGTCATGACGACAGTGTCACCACAAGTAATTCGCCATAAATGCTGTCAAAGGTCAAAGTTCTTTCATTTATTTATTCAAACTTTCTTCCTCCATGGTGTCACGTGTTCACACAAATACTTTGGACATTTATTTGTCAAGGGTGGGCACTTATCAACAGAAAACTTTTAGCGAACCATTCAGAGCCAAACCGCGCAACGTTCCTAACATTTAACAAATTTTCGTTTTTGGTGGGCATGTTTCCCCGTACCCTCTTAAGAACGTAACGCCAGAAGTCTTGACAACTAACAAGTTTAATACAGATGATGCTTTCTTGATACAGAACACATAATACAGAACACATAATACTTTAATACAGAACACACACAGGCAAAATAACTCGCCAAAGACAAAAGGCGCGCGGAAGGTCCGTGGTTCGTTGGATGTACGGCCCATTGCAAGTCCGAAAGAGAGGCTTTAATTTTCAACTGATGTCGCCATCAAACATGAATTGTACGCACGGTGACAAGCAAAGTTCTCTGGTTTCAGTTATCTCTGTGAACAGCCAGTGGGCATTTGTGAAAGTTCGGGATTTGCAAAATGTTGGCTAGATGCGGTTTGAGCACGAAGATTGAGAGAAAAAAACTTACTGTGGATAAGACAGTAGTAACAGCCTTATTCATCGGAGAAAAACAGGAGAATGGAGATATAGATTCGTTGATATTTTGGCGAGATGCCTTTATTGAAACGAACAACTAAAGGAAATCCATAGCTACCTGCCGATTATCCTCCTCGATTTTCAGTTTTGTTTTAAAAAGCGAACCACAGTTTATACAGGACACCAACATTCGGGGGATTAAACAAGGGACAATTGCCAGCCAATACTACGATACGGTGTATATCTAACCAAGAAGTAGAATGCGTGAAAATGTGGGTACATGCAAACGAATTCAAGCGAACAGATATCACGCATCACGTTTCATTCAAACCTGCAGGCGATTTGAAATAAACATGCACCGTACATCACGCATCAATTATACGTACATGCGATTTCAATCGAACAGGCATCGCGCATCACGCGCCAGGCATCACTTACACATGCAAGCGATTTTAGGCTAGCACACATCACACATCGCGGCACATACCACGTTCGCATAATCAGTTATGATGAGCTTCGTGCGTTAAGCTTTAGTTGCCGACTTTTTATGGAATAGATTCACTTATTTTCCGTCTGGGTGGTCCTTCGCTCTGTAGATGACTTTGAGCTCTAAAAGAGGCATAGGGTTTATACCTCCCTGGATTTCAGCCGGAGCGTGTTTTAGCAAAAACTAGTCACCGAAAGGGGTATTGCCTGTTTTGTTTTTAGCGTATCTTGGGTGTTCATTATATCTCAAACGAATAGGACAAATGGGCTCTCCGGTACAGACAATATCCCTCCCATGTTTTCACACAGTTAACACTTGATTTCGTATGCCAGGTTTTTTTCTGCGTGCAAACACATTGAGACCCAGACTTGCATAAATGGCATCTGTTGCAGCCCGAGCACTTAGGCTCTGAGATGGAAGCTTTTACCAGAGACTTTTTAGCTTACTGCCGTTCTTCCAAGCTGTGCTTACGCGCATTTTTAATTTTCTAACCATGTTGCATCATGAGAAGATCAAAGCTACGCGTGACGATGTTACCACGATGTTAAGCGCTGTTGCATCGTTAGAAAATGAAAACTGCGCGTGCGCATAGCTTGGAAGGACGGCAATAAGCTAGAAAAGTTTCTGGTGAAATCTTCTTTCTCGAAGCCTAAGTGCCTAGGTGGCAATAAATGTCATTTATGCAAGCATGGGCTTTAAGGAATGTGCGCGCAAAAAACGTGGTTTCCGAAATTAAGTGTAAACTGTGTGAAAACGTGGGGTACATAGTTTTAAACATCTGCAAGGTCCTAAAACAAGACAGGAAATACCCCTTTCGGTGACCATTTTTTTGGCAAAACACACTCAGACTGAAATCCAGGGATATGTGGACACTACGTCTCTTTTAGAGCTGAAAGTCATCTACAAGAGTGCAGGACCACGCAGACAGGAAAAAAAGCGAATCTGTTCTACAAAAAGTCGGCAATTAAACCTTAACGCACAAAGCTCATCCTAACTGTTTATGCTAGCGTGATTTGTGGCATGATGTACATGGTGTGCTAGCTTTAAATCGTTTTCATGTGTAAGTGATGCCTGACGCGTGATGCGCGATGCCTGTTTAATTGGAATCGTCTGCATGTATAGCCAATGCGTGAAACATGATGCTGGTTTACTTCACCTTGCTTGCATGTTTGAATAAAGCGTGTTCCCTGATGTCTGTTTACTTGAATTTGTTTGCATGCATGCGTATTTTCCTGCATTCTAATTGTTAGTTGGATATGCTCTCGATCATGGTAATGGCTGGCAATTGCTCCTTGTTTAATCCTCTGAATTTTGAAGTCCTGTAAAAACTGTGGCCCACTGTTAGAAAAATCGAGTTGGATCATCGGCAGGCAAGTATTTCACTTCCGATTTTCGTTTCGATAAAGGCATATTGCCAAAATATCAACGCATCTTTATTTCCATCCTCCTGGGTTTGCTCCGATGAATACGGCCATTACCACCGTACTGTTCATGCGAGTAATGTTCCTCGCAAATACACTAAACAACTTATGAAGGCTTACTATTTATGCTGTGAACTGAAGGTAGGAAGTGACGGTCAACATCTTTGAAAATAATGCATGCATTCTTCCATTTGCTAAAATTTGCCGAAGCTCTTGGACAATACTCTTGAGTTACTTGATAAGTTAAAGTTGAAATTGGCTGATACCACTTGTGCACTACTTGCTCTTTATGAAATTGAAAAAACTGCATCATCTACCGCACAATCGCTTTAAAAATGATATAACTGTAACTTGCTAACGTGAGCCTTGACTGGAGCATCCACCAGGGATCTGCGCGTATTGCGACTTGAGAGTTGCCCAGTGTCCAATGTAATTTACCCGAAATACTTCGGTAGCTCAGGGTAGCTCATATTACAGAGAGGCCATGTTTCCTTTCGAAACGCGGCTCCTCGTGATATTTCGAATCTGCGACATCCCGAGAACAGCAGATGCTTCCAGGCCGAGATAGGCAGTTCAGAGGGTACGCTACACGACGACTGCTGGACAAGAAAATCTACGTTGCCGCGCCAAACCTCCACATGTGGCCCGACACCAGCCACCCGCTAGACTCACGCCGAGGAGCAATACTTCGAGCCTACCATATAAATTGATAAGCAGTGCCGGCACGCCCACACATTCACTCGCGTCAATGGCAAAAGGTCACAGACGATCAATCTCATTACAGGTCTTGGCTGGCTCTTCGGGCGCGTGTAGCGTCCGGAATCGAGGTGGGCTGTGCCTGGCGTGGCCGTGATAACGCCGTGACTACTCCAGCTTTACCTTGTAGAGGGCGGGGCTTCAACCCCCACAACCAACTTGTGCGGCCGGGGCGGTCGCTGTCCGCGAGCCACCGTAGAACCTTGGTCGCACAGGGTGCTTTTCGGAGAGCTGACAGCTTAATTACAGGACGCGTCACAAAGAGCTATCGCGAAAAGCTTGGTCCATAAACTGCTACGCGCCCTCATAGCGTGCTGTCCGCTGATCATCGATGTCAACAAAATTACATCCCTCTCACGTGCCTAATGCCTTCAACTCATTCTTCAACTTCAACTTACGCAGGGTGGTTGCGGGCGGCAAGAGGAGAACAAACCCCTGACAAGTCGACCCTCCTGGCTCAATGCTTGACATGTTCTCGCCGACTAGCAAACACGTTCTCACGTTCTCACATTCACGTTCTCACGTTGACACGTTCTCACATTCCTAGCAAAAACGATCCTCTGATGGATTCCAAGTGTTTTACGCACACCTGAGGGACCAATGCATGTCAATTTTACAACTGTTGGCAAATAGGTACAACAACTTTTTGCTGACAACTGCGTCGTGCATTAGAGCTCCAAAAATCGATCGTCAGGATTTGGAACGAAAAGTTAATCCCCTTCACTTCACCTAACTAACAAAGGCACGATTGTTGGATGTTCGAAAGGCTCGTTTATTGACTTAAATGTGCGGTAGCCTGGGCTGAGCGAGCTCCAAACAGAACACAGAAGAAACCAACTCACGGCTGCCGCGAACAATAGACAGGAGAGCCCTGCCGGACAGTCCAGCCTTTGTCTGCGCTTTTAGTTAACGGCAGTGCACTTTAATTGTGAGACAATGCCCAGGCGAGGAAAAGGACACTTCGGTCGTTCAGCGCCATGCTTGGTGCAACGCACGACAACTCCCATTGTTCCGTACAGCTGTTCACATCAGGATCCCTGATAATAAGGCTAAGACAGAACATCATCCACGGCTCCGGCACCGCTGTACTTGCAATGGCCGGCTCGGATCCAGCTCAGGGTGTCTTGCGTGTCCAATCCCTTCAAAAGCAATGCTTACAAACAGGCGTAGGATGTGCCACGACCGCATGACTGGTGTAACCAATATCACGTGTAAACGAATGCCAAGATCATACGCTGTTTCATTCTCCACGGTTTAAGATTTACGGAATGCTCTGCTTAGTGGACTGCCTGCCGCCAGTCACTTAAGTGTTCTTGGGGAAGGGTGCATGTCAAGGTTGCAACAAGCGTCAGAGATTTTCTGGGATGGAGCTATCCAAGACTAGTCTAGGTAAAACTTCGTTCTATTATTCAAAACAAGTACATTCGGGTCTGGTGTAAGCTAGTGGCATGTTAACTGCGCAGCTGCAGCCAGAAACATAGCGGAAATCATTTTCAGGAGAGGTGTAACTTAAAAAATTGCTCCAACGTCCCATAAATCTAAACCGAATTCCTGCGAAAACGCCCCTTATCTAGCGTGAACCTCTTGGCTCACAAAGAGGGGGAGGAGAGGCTCCTCTGGTTCTTCGCTTTGAGATGTCCCTGGCTGTAGCGTAATTAAAGTTACGATGTTCCTGCGAAACTAGCATAGAAAATCGATCCGAGCAAATTACAATGCTCGACTTTCAACACACGTGATACATACCTGCTTCTGCAGTCGATCCATCCATATGTTCGGAACTTTTGACGGCTCTCTTGTTTCATCAACGCTTGTGTAAATGAACAACTCACCGTCCCCAAAGGGAACTGCTCCAAATTACGTCGTCGTAAGTTGTCTCGTTAATTCCGTGAGTTTATGGGCACGTCATCGTATGACAGGAGCATCTGGTGCTCATTCCTGGTAGTTTGTTAGTTCTCCAACAGCTGTTGCGTGGAGAGTTTTTTTTAGCGTTGTCTTTATTTTCAGCGAAAATATCTGTGTCCTCTCGTTCTCGAACAGGAGCTGCTAAACTTGTCTCTAAACGCTCAGGCCTCGCATCCCACTTGCAGCGCCGAAATGCTATACTGGCAATTCAAACATAACAAGCATCCCACAGGTGTGATGTTATCCCGGGTTCCGCCAAAGTGCCATAGTCGCCGTGCACCTGACGACGGGTTCGACTATACCGCGCTCAGGCGAGTCAATGGGCGAAGTCATGGTCTGAAAATGGCGGCGAAATCCCAGAGAAACTCTCTTTAACTTAGTAGTCAGGACCTTCAAGAGTTAGAGCCTGAATGTTTGGGGGCATGAAGGCCCTTATGGCATGCAGCCACCGACTGAAACACAATAAAGTCTTTTACCTGGTAATAGCCACCTTAACGAGCAAACATTCCATCAACGCAAAGCCAGTTGACAAGCATTATGTCAACCTGTGTGCATATTTGTGGTCACGAAAGGTCTTTAGTTGCAGCATTGTGTTAAAACACCCATATGAAACATGCTGAGATTCCTCCTTCACGACGCTTATCGCTCTCATCAGAAAAACAACAATCTCGTCACTCCTGCTACAATATCCGCGGCAGACCACTGTAAAACTGCATGACGTCAAGCGTAGATAAGGACTCGCCACCACGGTACACTAGCACAACTCAGCGAACACCAGCCATGCCTGTAAATTGCATCTGTATGGCTGTCAGACTCACGTCAGCGACGTCTGTCAGCTGATGGACGTGCATAATGCAGTCAAAATCAGCATGCACTTGGCAGAGCACATGCTGTTTTTGAGCAAGCAATATATAACCCAGGCCCTGCAACATACCTTGAATCACCGGCCACGCCGTCGCACCAGACGGTCGCCCGCGCGACATGCGAATCCAGGCCCTGATGAGATGTGAGGACTGTGCCGGGGGAGGAGCTCCCCGACTCCTGTCACCGACTCAGGCCAGACTCCACGGGCGGACCGGCAGTGCTCGTCAGCCCGGTGTCCGCCCCCCCCCCCCCCCCCCCCCCAGCTGTTCACCTCGCCTCCGTACAAGCACCCCGAGACCAGGCTTTGGGTCTCACCCCGAGCTCACCGCCTGATAGCTGCGCGGTCGGCAGTCGGCGCTCGATCTCGTCCGCCACGCACCGCACGCGCGCCGCCGGGCCAGGGGACCCAAACACGGCATCACGCGTCCCGTGATCCCGAGCTCACCACCTGATAGCTGTGCTGTCGGCAGTCGGCGCTCGACCTCGTCCGTCACGCACCGCAAGCGCGCCGCCGGGCCAGGGGACCCGAACACGGCATCACGCGTCCTGTTCCAGCCTGGACCAGGACTGAGTCTACCCAGAATGAGCTTCAGTCAGTGCTTACCCGTGCTCCAAACTTGCCGTCTAAGGTATACACTTTGCAAGGAACTCACTCCACGTTGCACTCTTGGGATGTCGAAAACTTGGAAACCAAAGCTACCCTGAGATAACAAAGCCGAACACGTGGGGCTTAACTTCAATTATAAAGTTCTACGGACCCAAAACGCGGTTGGCATCAGTATGAGGAGAAATATAAGGAGATTTCGAAGAATAAGTATGTGCCATGCTTCAGCACGCTATGTTCGATGGATGTGTGACCTGAATGACTTTATATCACACCTGAGACCGAAGCAGCCTAAACGTTTACCAAATGAACACACATTTGGCAAACAAATAAAAACGGCATAGCAAGACAGTTGTTGCATGCGGTCACCATGCATATCTCATGTTGATGAAGACTGGTACAGATGGAATCAAAGCAGCTCCCAGCGTTGTATATTCTGTTGTGAGGAATTGCCCCGAACACCCTAAGTACCGCAGGTAGTCAGCAGCCAATGGAATAAGCCGACAACGAAGAACTTGGCTACCTTGGCACAAATGCGTGATTCGTTGCATTGCAATTAAGGATGCGTGGATTCACATCAGTTATGTAGTCATCAATCAGAAATCGGATGAAGCGTACATTAAAGCTTGCGCGACTGTTAGTGATCCACATCGGCTAAGACTTCAGACGATACGCTGAGTTTTACTCTTCCCCGGGGCGGCGCTTCGGAAAATCCTTGAAATTTACATAATACATCTTTCGACCGATCAAACTCGACGATGATTTTGTTGTTGTTGATTGTTTATAATTTCACTATATCTACAAAAGTTGGAGGATCCTAGCTTCTTAAGTCAAATGTAATGATACCTTCGTCGCGCCTTTGTCAAAGTCATGTTGGTGAAATGTTTGCCGATAGCGTAAGTTTGTCGTGGGGGCATCCTTTCCAAGAGAATTTCCTTTGCTAATTGATGGTATCGTATTCCACTGTATATTGATGGCACTCCATCACACAAAGTTGGGTAATTCCAGATCAAGCTAGTTTCAAATGCACCATCAGCATCTATTACAAAAATGGTTTTCCACCTTTGATTGCTGGAATTAACTTATCTTAGGAAATGACATTAATTGAATTTTAAATTTCATACCGCTGCTGCTATCTAACAATGCTTGACTTGTATTCTGTTGAGTCCTTGAGATACGGGCGCGGGGGCTAAACGCACAGAACTTCACCTGTGTCACCTGATCAAAATGTCGCAGGTCACACCTATGGATGGATCGCTATCAGAGTGTGGTTCATTGTGCCGAGACACGTTCAATACTCATTTCCTTCGTGTCCTAACTGCTACTGCTTTGAATAAAAAAAACGCCCATTGAAAACTTTACAAACATAATATCATACTTGAATCATCGTAAGACATCTTCACCGATTTTGCACGCGCTCTGCTGCAATTTTACTCCTCATATCCGATGTGTATTGTTCGTCTCCGGCATATTTATGCTTCGAGATCGCAGGATATCTGTGACAACCAAACGTGCCGCGAAGGCAAAACAAAAAAAAAACAACGAAAATGCTTGTCAGGTGAGCTTTAGCTTGTGCTTTTCACCGTTATCCGGCCATTTTAAAGCTGATTCATAGGTCTAGAAAGAAAAACGTTCCACAAGCTGTAAATTTCAGGGCAGGCTGCAAACTTACCGGAGGTGAGTAATGGGAGCAAAAGGGGCATGTAAAGATGGAAAAATAATTCATTTCTCTTGTTGACGGTATTCATATCATCGTTCTGAAAAATGACCTAACCATCCCCTTCTTGGCCACCCAGCTTTGTCCACGTTTTATTCAACTTTTGTATACTGACAGCCATATATGTATAGTTAGAGCTTCCTCTGCAGACACCGTTATATGAACGTTATTATGCTGGAGTCACGTACCTGGCAACGCACTAAACTTAACACGCTCGGAAAACAATGTCAGAACTGACCTTAAAAAACTTCTCTAGGGTCAGCGAAGTCTGACTGCACAGTTGAAGACAAAATATTACACTTGATGATGATGCTGATATTCGGATTTAGAGATACTTTTTACTCCAGTGGTCACTTGGGACCACACTTCTGGGATTGGGAGACAGTGCGCAACAACGATAGCTACGAAGCCTTACCAAGCGTCATATACCACCCTAAACTTTTTCGTAACTGTGAGCAAAAACACAAAACAAACCAGTGCATTATTATGTTTCCCGGCTTGAAACAGAATCCCTAGATTAGATCGTAGTTTGTATGTACCCTCGTCTCGAAACTTACCGCGCGGTGTAAATATTTCGCTTCTGCGCAGCCGCTCTGGCAAGCCAGCCGCTCCTCTTCAAGGTCAAGGACATCCAAGCAATCTGAAACGAATCCGGAGTGTTTCATTATCGCAGTGAAATGGCGCTCGGTGTAGATGAAGAAAAATTATCAATGAAATCGTGGATTTTTTAATGCTGAAATGCATCATGAGTAAAACATATTCATTGGAACCGGTATGTTACGTGCAGGAGCTTAGACATCTACAACTGGCAAGATATCTCTGGTTTAAGTAAGGCGTATCCAGCAATAGCTATGGCTTAAAGTGGTGAGGGAATAAACATTTCCGCAGCTTACGCCGGGAGCGTTTCGGGTTGTTGTGGTGTGCGTTTTGCAGAAAGTCGATTTTTATGCGATGCGCGGTTATACCGGAGCGATGAAGATAAATGGCGCACACTAACTGCCATCAAATCCAGGCTGCGTAAATGTCAGCTTAACCTTCACACAGCCGCATGTAAGAGCATTGCAGTTAGCAAAACGATTGAAAACTTCATCCCTAAAGTCCCAGGTTGGCTGCGGCTATGTGTGACACTTTCGAGCGCGTGCAGGGCATGTTTTAGGGAATTCGCCCAACTTTTCATTTAGTGTCCATTACCGCTGTTAGACACTTAATCATTCAAGCTATGCGCACGATGAGCCTAGCACAGGGCAATGAATCAGACGGCAATGAAGTGCGATTGGATGGGTGCACCAAGTTTGATATAGCACTGCCATTTCGCTACAGCAGTCACATTATCGCTCAATGGGCCGCGATATCAAATGTGGCTACCCGTCTGGTACTTGCCCATCTGTCCCGCCCATGAAGCCCGCTCTATCAGTCCATGAATCATACGGGGGAACGTGAACTTTCAGAAGAAGCTTTTGGCAATCATGCATCTTTCAGGCTGTCTGTCTGGATATTTATGGCGGTGTAGAACAGAAGTATGTTCGTTTAGCATGCAACAGAAGTGATTAAATATTGCAGTGTCGCACGACGTAAATATCAGCCTAGCGCCGAGCAGCGAATTCAGCACAGAAGTGAGACTAATATAAAAAGTATCAAAAACCTTACCGACGTGCTGTTGCTGTGAAGAAAAAGCAGCGAGCCACTTGATCAGGGAGCTTGCGCGTGCACATGATCATGCTCACGATACTTTCAGATGATCAACAATCATCAGAATGCTATAGTAGTGAGCATGGGCAGTGTTCACAACACTTAAGATGACAAGGACGAGGCGACAGGCGGTGAAATTCATTTGTGTTTATCGAGGTTCGAGGGAGGATGACAGGTTCACATGCGGGGCAGCTGTGCGGAGGCCATTGCTTAGGTACACCACGCAACGCACAGAGGGCTTCTGAGTGCTAAGCTCGCATTTCAAACACGATATACGTCCATTCATTTGCTTCCAGTTTCATTCAGGAAGCTATTTAGCTTCTTGCATGTAAGTGGGCCGTCATTCATTCAGACCGCCTCGCACCGAAAAAAAAAACACTGCTGTTCCGTACCGGTATACGCTGCGGTCGCCGGTTACTCTGACCTATTTTAAAAAGCCAGCAATGAATGCAAACAAAGTTGTTCCGAAATGGAGCATGAGGTCGATAGACGCTATCTCACCGCAGCATACACGATCGCTTCTTGGCACGGGCCATTTTTCGAGATTTGGCCCGACGTTTCGTAGAGGTATCTCCCGGATCTGAGTCCCCGCTAAGCTATAGCTTCCCCGCTGTTTGGCACGGCCGCCTGCCTTCGGCGCGGTGTCGTCTGCCTTTAGTCGGCGGTGACCGCGCGCGCTAGAGACGGCAGCCCTCGCCCAGCCCGGGTCCGAAAATCAATCTCAGCGCGGCGCCGATGGTTGCAAGCACGCCAGTGTTGCCGCTGATGTGTGAAGGCACGCAGATGCGTCAACTGCCCAGAAGTGCTGTGTTTTGATTGATCGTGCCACCGGCCGGACCCGTCGGCCAGGTTTTCACGGGTGAGCGGACAATAGAGGGACGCTTCGCGGTAGGCGCCTCCTGGCCCTGCTCTGCCCCTGGTCCGATGTCGACAGAGAGAGGGAGTGAAACGCATCGTTGAGATGGTGACAGCATGTCTGGAGAACCCCTAAATGCCGCTTTTAGCGATGTGGAAAATTGCGGGGCTGGAAAGCGTGGCAGCTGCAGGTCGTAAAATAAAACTGAAATGTCTCATATCATAGGCCAGCACGCCCTAAGGTCAGATTGAGGCCAATAATATCGCTCTTTCAATCATTTGATGACATGGGTTATGTATGTGGCCATGAGCGTAGCAAAGGCGAGTCCATCGCGCCGACGATGGCGGCGCAACAGAACCACAGCCGTCGCAGTCCCTACCCCTCACTGTCGCCGCGGGGCGGTCACGACCGGGCACGGTTTCGGCCGGCCATATTTCTCCCGCTGCCCAATACCCGCTGTCTGGTCCGGTCCGGCACGACAGTTCGTCCGGTTATATCGAACTTCGGTGGCCCTGTCGATCACCACCAATCCGTAGCGATGCGACTGAACTTCCTGGTGACCGAAGTCTTCATTATAGACTTATTTTTCAGCTGTGTTATGTGGTAGACCCGACCGTGCCCCAGCGAGCCTTGCTAAAGATATATCGGGAATGTTTGACAGCTTTGCTGTCATAGCTGCTAGTGTAGTTCTTGTGGCGTACCACGAGGCCTAGAATTATCGGATTTAGCTCGTCAATTAAAAGCCCCGTCCCGCGTCACGTCATGCGATAGCACGTTGCAAAAGCTGGCGTAAATCACGATTCGTTAAACACGTGCCAGCGGGTGTCGTCCCTGCGAAATCGACAGCCCGACCATACAGCGAATAACAACAGTGAGCCCTACCATACATAACACACCAACCACACCAATCAATAACACTCGTGAGCACCAATCGCGAGAAGGCACACAAGGCTCACGGCACCTGTCGACGTCCTGGGACCCGGCTGACAGTCTGGCGGGAGCTTCACCATCTCCAGCAGCGCCTCGGCAGGTCGGGGGGACCGGGAGACGGTGACGGTCACAGGGGCCCACCGAGCGACTCGAGACCCTGGCCGTCTTCGTGTGTGCTTAAAGGCCGCCGGGCTATCTCAGAGACTCGAGCCCGTGGGTGGGCTAGCACGACTGGCACCCAAATTCCTTACTTACAGCTAATAACTTTTTCCGGGGTCTGACATTTTTGGAGCCATGACCGCCTCGACATGGCAAGAAATTGGTCTTTATGTTGCCCACCGCGTATTACTCTGTCTATTGGACAGCTCCAAGCAACGCTTTTCACCATGAAGTTTGATCCCCTTGTCTCCTTGGCTTTTCACGTAATTGCTCTGGTTGTTCTGAGTTTTTCCATTTATTTCCTGCGTCTTAAAGGGAGTGTTCCACATGTGTATAGGGTTTTGAACTGAAATAGCCATCTTGAAGGTCATTTGGCGCAATTCACAGCCCTGCCTTTCTTAAGACCTAAATTAACACTTCTAGTTTCCGAGCTACACGCTCACCGAGATGTGCGGACTCTTGCAGGGAGACTATTTCAAGGTCACCCAAGCATCTATGACGTCATAATAACGTCATTCCAATCATGTCATTCCGTTGACCATGAAGCAATCAAGGCTAAGAAAAATAGGCTTGTCCAGTCGTTCATATCTGGCGTTCGTGAACACGATTTCAAGACATAACGGCCGTTGGTTGGCTCTCAATCCAAGTTGCGCAAGGTGCGATGACATAATTAAATTATGAAGTACTGAGAAGTGTATTTGCTTAACAGAGAAATTGTGTTGTCTGAAGCAGCCTTTTCCCCTAGGAGTACACCAATAGTCATAAGAAAGCTTTTTCATCATGTCTGATGCTTGTTTTAATCTCTCCAAATGTGGGCATTTTCTTCAATCGCCATTGTCTCTAAATAATCCCCGGTAGTATTGACTGCCTTAGAGAATCAAATTGAAGATCTCTCAGAAATGGACTGAAACGCTTAGACATTCTGACTTTTGAGTCCCTGAAAATTACTGAGGCGGTCCTTGCCTGTCTCAGCAATTTACTGAGCATTGCAAGCATTAGTTGTAACCAAATGGCGCGGCGAGAGACAATAAGGAATGCAGCTATTGCTTGGTTAGCTGATAGCAAGATTAAAGAACAGAATGAGCAAAGTATCTCGAAAAATATGCCTTTGTATGGGATGTGCGTGAACTGACAACTAGAAAACTTCCGAAATCGATGTCACTTATGAAGACAATGGAATTGATCGCTCATCTTCCCTTGTGATAGATCATATTGTTGTAGAACAACGCTGCGCAGCACTGAAGCACCGCTGGTGGCTGCTACCCTTGTTAACGGCGAGGACCGCTGTGTTCATTAAAGCTATTAAAGGGCCATTAGCAAGGTTGGTACACGTTGCCCGGAAAACGTCTTGAAACACCTCCCATCAGACATCCTCGAACATCAAGGCAGCAAAGGCGCCCGAGCACGCGGCAGGGCTATTTGCACATGGTTCATTGTCCATAAGAGCCGAATGCCGACGCTGGCGGCGTAGCGAAACACTCGCCGTGCATGCTGCAAATGAGACTCACGTGATTAACGTCGCAAGTAACGGAAGCGGGCGTCTCCTTCACGATCATTTGGCCAACGGCTTTGGCGAGCCTTGCCAAAGCAATGCTTTTTAAACAAAGGGTTATTCTCATGCAGAGAGGAGGTGCCCGCTCACTGTTGATGCAAATCTTGTAACAGCATGCCGCAAACCAATAGGCGGATGATGGGTATCCCATCGGCGTAAAGGTGCAACTGATCACTTCCAGGCCCAGCCCGACTCAAACCTGGACCCTGCTTGTTCATTTACCGCGGTCCAGCCTACAGAGCCGACCATGACGCTTTTGTTAGCCTAGCACCATTGCAATTTTGGAACCGAACGAAATAATTCCGGCGATTGAATATTTCACGCTGCAATCTAACTCAAATCACGTCAGTCTTGCATACAAAGCCGGGCGATGGATGGGCAGCGAACTAGATGGAGAGGCTACGCGGGGCGGGGGGCGGCGGACTCCGACACGCCGCACGCCGCGGTACATCGACCGTCGTGAGCGATCGCACCCAGTGGTCGCTCGCGCCACCGGCCTTAGTGCGGCAGACCGGACTGGTACGTGCCTTCGTCTCTATGTCTGTAGCTTTATCCGAGTCTGTATATGTATCTGTATCTGTACCTGTACCTGCACCGGCCCGCGTGCTGTCGGCCGCAGGAGCAGGTCCGGCGGGTACGGACATGCCCGGCGCCCCTGCCTGAACCAGCCGACCTGTCAAACAAGCTGTAACGCGCTTATAAGCGCCGCGCCCGGCTGTTATGACGGCCGACTGTGCACCATTAACTAAATTTATGGAGTGGCGTGCGGCCGACGCGTCGCATTGCGCCGGGCCGGCTGCCATGCTACTGGCTGCTGGCTGCCGACGCCGGTATAAGGCATGAGTGGCCGTGTTCAGCCTTTCTGCTAACAGCACGGTGGACAATGGCCTGTAGACGGAAGCCTCCGATCCTCATCACAGTCCGCCAAATTGTTTTCCGCATGGTTGTACGAACGCCACATCAGAAAAGCATCGGCAATGGCAAAATCACGTCCGTCAGTGATCATTCGTTGTCGCGCGTGGATGAATAATTGAAGAGCAGAGCGCAATTCCGAATGGGCCTGGCGCAGGTCGTGTAGTCGATCGTAGGCACGGTTTGGTGGTGGCTTTTGCCAGGCTCAGCGCCACGTTTCGCTAGGTTCTGATCAGCCAATCACTGGCTTTGTGGGTCGTATTGAGCTGTTGGCATCCATCTAAACTTGGCCCGACATAACCCCATAAATAACTTCGACGATATGACATCAAGCACTTAAATGTCACAGGAACCATGCTATAAAAAGGATCTGGTTAATTAGGCGATGACAAAGTGTAGCTCGTGGTGTGAGCAAGGAAGACCTTGAGCTCCTGGTTTGTTTTTAGCATTGCGAATTCAAAGTTGTCATGCTGACAGTTACCAACATTCATTTGCAGTGACTGTTGCCTCGCGACCATGAGCACGGCTTGAAACGTGGAGCACCATTTGTAACATTTTGTAATATCCATTTTCACCATTTTAGCAAAGTAGCCATTTTTGTCCTTGGCAACGTCGTTAAACCACTTCCTGCCCTGCATGTTCAAGGTCTTTATGCTGCTAACTGTCATCATGACAGCCTTGACCTCTGGTTGTCGAACTGCAGTTGACCTGCAGCTCACTCCAGTGCAGTAAAAAACGTTACACCTGCTTTTTTGCACGCATAATTAACAGCGTGCATATAAAAATGTTTCAACTTTCGAAGCCAAACTATCAGTTGTTCAACATTCATTGATTTTAAAGAAACAGGACTGTTAAGATGATTTAACCATGAAATAAGCGTAAGAAAAAGTGGCTTTTTTAGTTGTTAAAGACTTCCATTTTTGAGGTAATGTAGCTCGGTCCAAGAAGATCTAGTCTTTCGTGTGGATTGCAAACAGGCATATTTACCTGAACAACGCACTTGACGTAGAAGTAAAATAATATGACGAGACCCACCTTTTCAACGTTTCAATAATTTGGTGCTAACTGTGCAATCAGGAAAGACGTTTTTTAAAGAAATCTGTCACATAATAGCTTTCCTGTCAACTTTTCCTACTGGTGGTTGTTTTCATACATGGCAAGCCGGAATGAGAAGCAAGGTACAGGACGGGAAATAAGCCACCCTAGTGCCATTGGCGGGTTTCTTGGCGATCTGATACAAACCGAACAACATCCCATAATGGGTGACGTCACAACATTGTTCTTCAATGACGGAGCAAACGGTCCGTCAAGAACAAAAATCTGTTGCAATTCATTTGTTACTTTGATAGCTTTGTCCACGCGGGACACGCCTATGTGAAGAGCTGCTCTATTACTTCAAAAGAACTGGAATGAAATCAAGGGTGGTGGATAAATTAATCACGCACCGCATTCACACCACCGTTTTCTATTCACGCGTGCGTGCGATTGTTGTCCTTGGCTTAGGGATGGTGAATATCTTTGAAGCAAGTCCACTGCGTGAACGTGACTGTATTTCTTGCACGTTGGTTTACATCAAAGAGAATCAGATGCGGTGAGAACACTCCCAACAGCACCCAAAAACCACATTCATGGTGCTCAAATGCAATGCACACGTCAGTGACGACCTGAGGTCTTAAATTCACGTAGAATCGTCGCTCGATACCCACGTTTTGCGTGTCATTTGAAAAAAAACTGAATCTACTCCTTCTTGAGAATACCGAATGATTGATAATTACAGGTTACTCCTTGATAATTACAGGTTGCTCCTTGATAATTACAGGTTGCTCCTTGCCGCCCCAGACGGCGTCTAGCCCGAGGGCTGAGAGCGGGCGCTCGCATCACAAGTGATGGCACCATCCGACGGTCATGTCATGCCCCATTGTCCGTACTCTGACGCCATGTGCGGTGCAACGAGGCAAGCAAGCTGAACCTGCTGTTACCGGTCATAGGAAAACACCTTTCACAATTTCTAGGCTTCTAGATAGAGGAGCAGTTTAGTAAGTTGAGTCAGAGTCTGAGAACGGAGAAATTGAGCGGTCGATTCCCAAAATACGTTCAACAGACGTGCTTCTCCCCGGATTTGGCCCACTTTCTTCTCAATGTCGGAGGGGCGGGGGAGGGCTTAAGCGCAAGGTGGGGGATGAAGCCCAAGTTGGGGGATGAGCTGAAAAGGGACCTACAACCTTGGCTGTAGGCAATATGTTTTCTCTGCGGTTCGGTTTGTTTTGCCGCTTTACTAGGTCAGATCATTATGTTGCTTACGTCGAGGCCGAAAGCTGATATACCGTCAACTAACAGGAATCTGGTAGCCCTAGCTGCCCTGCCCAATTCTATCCGGCCAGTCATGCTTCCGACGGGCTTTGCAACCGATGACTGCAACCAGTCGAGGTACCCAAGCTGGCAGTCAAGCAACCAGTGGTCGTGCCGACATGCAAATTTCAGCATCAGGTACTTACACTTCACGCACGAGGCCCCAGCCAACCTCACGGACGCATTATAGTTGTTGCATCCGAGCAGGCACGGCTGGCTGAGGGTCTGAAAAGCAAATAGGGACATGTCAGGTGATCAGGATAAATATTTCGTGAGGGATGGTGGCGGCATCACTGCTATCCAACTGTTAATTTCGGTGGCGGTACCTTGTCCCTACGGCTGTTTGTTTGACTGCGTGTTATTTACATATGCAAGAATCCAAACAGATGTTCGTTGCGTTCAGCTCTTCGAAGAAATTATGCTTTAACAACAATTTGTGCCTTACACCTACGAGGCCGGACTTACGGGGAGACTGATGGGCATTTCTATACTGTGTTTAAGTTAAGTTCGCATGTATGTATATGTATATATATATATATATATATTTATATATGCACATGTATATATATATATATATATACATTTCGTAAAATGACTGAATTTATATTTCTAATGTAAACATAGTCCAGTGAGCTCTAACACAACGCAATGCCCAAATGTCATCTTAAAAGGAGTGTTTCACATTTATAAGCGGTTTTGAATTCAAATGCCGATGTGGAAGACCTCTCTGTGCTGTTCACAATGCTGCCCTTCTTAAGATCGAAGTTCCTCCAGTTTCTGAGCTATACGCCCGCGAAAAAGGGGAAAGGTATATCGGAGAGAGTAGTTTAAAAGTCACCTTGGCATTTATGACGGTATAATAACGTCATTCAAATCCTGCATTTTATAGACCATACGGCGATCAAGACAAATCAACAACATGATTGTCGAGGACATTCATATTTGGCGTTAGTGAGCGCGATGTCCAGATATAAGGTTGTCAATTGGTTCCCAATCAATGCTGTGCAAATAGTGATGACGTAATTAAATCATGACCTATTAAGGAGCATATTTACTAAAAGAGAATTGTGCTGTACTAGAGCATCCTATTTCACTTGAAAAGTATACCAATAGTTATAAGTGAGCTTGTTTCATCTGATGCTTACTTCAATATCTTCAAATGTGAACATTCCCTTAAACTCGCGCCCGGGTGGCAGGTTGAATGCAGCGTTCGGGTAGAAAGGGGGTCAGTTTGACCCCTGATATATCAAAAGCTAAGAGAGCTAGAAGCACTAAATTTACGGGGTAGATAAGCCTGTATGAGAGCTCACTCGTGTCGAATTCTGAGGACACTTTTCCATTAGTCCAAATAAGATAAAAAAAAGGTCAAACTCCAGATCAGTGTCCGAAGTGCCCTCAGGCTTCCCGATGTAACCACCTTTAAGCTGGACACCTCCTCTAAGCAAAGGGTGACTGGTGTTCATTTTAGGTCAGTGACCCTCAGAAGGTCACGGTAACCAATAAGCTACGAGACTGTTCGGACTTTGTACTTAACATAAGTGTTAAAAATTGCGCTTGAAGGTATGCTCCTAACAGCAAAAGATTGATCATTGACCAGGGTCAGGTTCTTCAGGCTGATTAGGGCGATTCAAGATCAGTGACCTCTTCTGACAGCCAGGAAGTCCAAATAAGATACCTGCTGACATCTCTGTGATCAAGAAATGAACAATGAGCTTCACAAACTGCGTCTTAAGGCAAGTTCTCAAGCTATAGAACGGTTTAATTTGGACCATGGTCTCATTTTCACACCGATCAATGGAGCCCGTCTTAATCCTAAATTCAGTTGTCTAATTAACTAAGGAGCCATCTCCAAGATGTATGGATTCGTACAACACTCTGTTGTCGCATCAGATGGAACGAGTCCCTAGGAATTACCTTCGCTGACAGCCATGGGCTGGCTTTGACGTGCCATAGGTCAGCAACCGCACAAGGTGTATCTAATTTTTGTCCACCAAAGAATTGGTTTTTTATTGCCCACACCTACACACATTTTGGCGTGGTTACACCGCGCCGTTCGGAAGTTATTAAAGAAAAACCTTTGAGAGAGTCAAATTAACCCCCATCCGAGCGCGTGTTAACAATGATTGGGTCTTTACGTCTCACGGACTTTTAGGGCCATTTCGAGATGGGATGCCTTTATTGGATCCAATGTGGCCATTTCGAGACGGGATGCCTTTATCAGATCCAATGTGGGATGCCGCAGTGGTGTGGCGGCGATCCGGACCCAGAACCGACAACAGGTCCAGAGGTGGCCCCTGACCGCTATCCCCTCCCCACAACATAGTCATCTTGAGTATGAATGTGCAATGGTGTTAGTTAACGCACATTGCAAAATGCATGTATAGCATGTCTCAAGATGCAGCTTCGCATATCGCGTACGGCACGTTGTTACAAACGTCGTTTGTGGCTCTCTAATTGTGATATATTAGGCAATACCATAGCATGTCCTGTCGCACAACAGAGGCCCGCATCCCATATCAGTCACAAAGCGAGGGCCGCGTGCGACGTGAACGGAAAGTTTCAATCATCTTGGCATGCGTATCTACGTCCCTCTAGCCACGGAAAAGCATGTGCTTTTACCCACCTGCATGAACTATTGTTACCAATTTCTAGTTTGCGCTTACAAACTGAAGCCCTTTCCTGAAGCCTTTCTGGCAAAAACATTGAAGCGTGATAAAAAAACACGGGCAGCCGGTAAAGGAATTGCCACAGGAACGTCGAAACCATTAAATAAGGATGAACCACGTAAAACGCTGCGGCAGGAATCTTCCTGAATTAATGCGTGCTGTGCAACGTCCGAGCCCTCGTTAAGCTTCTTACGTTGGAGGGTTCACTGTCCTCACCTGCTCCTGCACCACTGGCTGCCACCATGGTGCGCCGCGCGCAATTCCGTGCGACCATTCTCTGTCCTTCCGTTAAATCGCCCATAGGCGTGCACGCGTTCAGAGCTCCACATGGCTGCCGCCTGCTCTGCCGAATGAGCGCCTCGTGCTCGCCCCTGCCCTCCCCACACCGGCACGCCCACGTCAGCCGACCTCCCGCGTCTGGGCACTGGGCTCCCCCCCCCCCCCCCCCGCCAAGGCTCACACGACATTACCAGGCGCTCCGTGCTCATGTGTACAGAAGACCGGATATCCGCGTGTGTGCGCGCGTGACGGTACAGCGCGTGCGCGCGCCGACACGTCTTTGTCGAAGGCCGTCCCGACATGTCCGTTGCCACACGATGTGTGTGTGTGTGTGTCTGTCTGTATATATATATATATATATATATATATATATATATATATATATATATGTGTGTGTGTGTGTGTGTGTGTGTGTGTGTGTGTGTGTGTGTGTGTGTGTGTGTGTGTGTGTGTGTGTGTGTGTGTGTGTGTCGGCGGCCCGCGGGACGGGCGTTTCCCATCGACCCGGCGCTGTGTCGCGCCTGTCGTCGCGCCACGTTTGCCGGCCGACCTATCGCAGCGTCACGTTCGTCGCGAGACAGCCGACGACTCGGCGGCGCCGGGGCGCCTGGGGCCGCCGCGCCGCCCCAGCCGCCTGTATCGCGCCCCGGGCGGCGCTGTCGGTGCGTGACCGCACTGAGAAGCGGCTCGGCCCGGACTCCTGCCGGCCGCGTGGGTGTCGATTCAGCCGCCGCTGACTAACGCATTGACACTGGCGCCGATTGCTGTCTCGACGCACCCGCCGCGGCAGCCACACTGAAGCGTGCATCACCCTTGGAGCGTGCCGGCTTAAGAATCGTCACCCCAGTTGACGCGTACTGTTGCATTAAACATCGTTCAACAGGGGCTGGCTGGCATTCTCCGACCTAATGGGACGAAAAGCCAGTCGATACCTCCGTCACTACGCGTGGCCGAACGAAAATCAAGAGCTTGGTGGCTTTGTTATTGTCGCATTCACCAAAATGGCACCAAGTGATATCTTCTTGAACGCTGCTACAGTGAGGACGAATTGGTCCTTTCGGTATCGGTCAAAAGGGTTGATATGAGAGCTTCCATACGTCTGTGTTGTGAATTTATATCGCCTTAGTGCTTTGTGATGAAAGGAAGCTAGGCGCCCTCGTGGTCGTTGTATCGTGGGTGACCTGCGTCTTTTGCGTGCCGAACTGTCCCGCAGTTTCGCTGTGACGCTGGTCGCTGTGGCGTAGCTTTAAAGTTATGCGGTGACATGGGCTCAGTTTTTTTCTACCATCGCAACGAGGTGAATGGCTGTTTGGAGGTGCTGCTTGACTACGGACTACCAAAACCCAGTACAGTTCGTCTTTTTTCAATGACGATGAAGCACACTTCTGGAGTGATGAGACTCAAGATTATCGCGGATCATGTTCCGTTGGAGAAAAGTGTTTTTACACTGAGCGACATTCACACCGAAAGGCAACTGTTTGCTCTTAGTTTGTACATACCGCACATTTCTTATATTTTCGCCTTGCACTCAGCGCTCCGTATAACTAACGGAGTGAGGATTCATAACGTACTTTCCAAATATATCTTGCATGAGTATGAGCGTATTCCAAGGAGTTCTGCAGATTTCCTTTTTGAAATGGAACACGGTCTTATGCACTTCATTTCAGCAAAAAGAAGTTCATCTCTGATAGAGCTAAGCCACTGCTCATGACATCTGTCATCTTGTAAATTCTCAGTGTCGGGACAGAAGACAGTTTGCAAAAGTTGTCGAAGAAAATGAGTGCTTAATCATGATTCTTTCTATGCGTGCGGATGGAGCCATTTCCCAAAAACATGGAAGTGCAGTTGTACAATTTACCATTTCAATGTACCTGTTTCTCCCCACCTTATGTTACATTAAGCCTACCATGTACCTTCTTGATGGGCCCTACTTCTACGGGAAACAAATGAACACTCGCTTTTAGAAGCTGCATCAGGTTTAATTCCACCAAGTGCCATACCCATGTCAACAGCTTAGCCGTGATATGATCATGGAAACTATGAAAAACTGTGTTGCCAGAAGCCGACCGAAAAGTTGGAAAACCTGGGCAAGGTTTCCGTGGAATAACCTGATCATTGAAGCCATTGCATTGTTTTGAAAATCAGCTCAAAGGCTACTCGGACTCCAAATAAAATGAGACAAGAGCTGATTTTCAACAACTCCAATCCTCTATTGCCATGAAAAGAGCTGAAGGCATGATGCCCCGACGACCTGCGGTGCGTCTTGACCAGTATGTAATTTGCATTGACAACTGGATAATTTACATCCCGAACTGACTGGCGGCTACAACTGCTGCACACCGTGCGATCTCTTTCGGGATATTCTAATTCGGGGGATAGTAGCATAGCTTCTACCCTTCAAGCTTGGGATCAAGTCATACATAGTGATTGGCCGCACATGTGACACGTATGGATCATTTTGCTTGAGCCCACACACACACATGGACCATATTCTAGAAATTTTGAACACCGAAAAGGGCAATCGATGCTCCTTCGACTTATCCTCCTTTCAAGCAAATTCTACTTTATCATAACACTACCCAACTTTATTGATGCCTAAAAACAAAAATGTAATCGCAACGTCTTCGCCCACAGTATGTTTAATAAGTCATTGCTACGAAATAAAGGCATTTCAACAAGCATAGGATGTCTTTGAAGCTAAGGTACCTGGAGCATTATTTGCTTGATTGCATATTTTTGCGGACATAGATGCAATATTGTTGTATATGGCTGTGCATTTGCCCGAAGATCTGGTAGCAATTTTCTTGCAATAGGCAGCATGCCAGGCTGCCAGTGTCTGATAACTCATAGAAATTGATTCATCTCTAGCATCTTAGGATATGCCGGCCAATGACAAACACAATGATATTCCAGTGAATACCGATGTCTTTGGTCCGAGCACAGCGATCGTCTAAGTGCACAAGCTACGGAAATAAGCGTATCCGAATATCCCATCGTAATCATATGCAGGCTTGAGGTGTACGGCAAACGACATTTTTGGGATAATGCTTGAAATCATCAGGAACAATTCACGCAATAGGGTTCTTAGTTCAAAATTCCGACATTTAGATGGGGAATGATGACGAATCCTTGGTCGGAACCCCTGCAAAGTAACACTAAAAACGTATATTGCACGCGCACACATTTATATATATATATATATATATATATATATATATATATATATATATATATATATACGAATGTGCACTATGCATATACAAATATATACAAATGCATATATATATATATATATATATATATATATATACATATGTATGTATGAGAGGTGGCTGACTAATTCTATTCTACATACACCAGATGAAAGGATTTTTCAAGGAATTTTAACAGACATTCCTGCAGGAACGTGAGCTGAGTGCAATAGGCAGCAGCACCCCTCCGCATCAGGAGTCAGCGCTCCTTTGCCCCAGGAGTCAGCGCTCCTACGCCTCAAAGCGCTCTGGAGAGCTCTAGCGCGCCGGTTTCCTACAGCGCCCCTCTGCACACTTCAGAGCCGGGCATCAGGAACCTGTGAGACCTCCCCAGCTTCAATTTCTCAACAGAAATCGACCTGCAAGCGCCTGCTAAGAATAGCTCGGATCGCTCTTGCCGGTGAGAGCGTCTCATGGCCTCGAATGATGTCCTCATCATGATTACCGTCGGCCTTTCACGCCGACCAAAAGGTCCCTCCATCTATAGTGAAGGTAGCTGCGCCTGCCACCCCGCCAATTCATCACGGCGCCGCGTTAGGATCACAGGGGCGTGGCCGGGCTGTGGTGGCGTGCTCCGCTCGTGTCTGGGGTCTTTGGAGACCACTCGGGCTGGAGTGCCGCCAAGCCCCCTCCCCTAACAAGCTCCCGTCGCGCGCTCGCCCAGCCCGAGCACCCCCGGCCCACGGCGCCCGCCGGCGTGTGGAGCGGCGCGGCGCCGTACGGGTCGCCGCGTGCGGACGCGTGCTCTCCCCGCTGGGGGAGGGGCCGCGCTCCCGGCAACGTGCCGAGAGGCGGCCGCGCCGCGCTCGCCGCGCCGCAGCCCGCCTGAAACAACGGCGCTGTTGGCGCCGGTCGAGTCATTCGCGGCCGCCGGGATCGATGCTGGCTCGGGTGGGGCGGCGGCAAGGCGGGAGCGAGGCCTGCTAACACGGCGATCACGGCGCGCCAGATCAATCAAATCCATGTCGGCCGGCGGAGACGGCGCCCCTCGGCAGGACAAGGATCGGACAGGTGGCGACGGGCTGGCTGCGCGCGGCGGACTGGGAGGCGGTGGTGGCCGCCGCTGACGGACAGGGTGGTGTCCGAGCTGTCAGACGCACCGCCGGCCCCATTCGCTCCGGTCTCCACGAAGTCGAGGTCCAAAGCCATCGCTGGCATGTGCTGTGGAAGACACGTGCCGTATGTCCTTTGCTCTTTTATTACCGTGACTGCGAGATTGGATGACTGTATTATATGGCTGTGTTTGTTCTGGGTGACAAAAGATGCTGAGTAGCTACGAAAAGAACTGCCTACGCCACATGCATTTCGGACGAAATTCGTCGTGGGCCTTGAACCGGAGGAGTTTTCATGTACCTTCCACGATTTAGCAATAGGAAGACCCATGAAAAGTTGCCATGAAAGGGCTATTCTTGCATTGGTTCTTCTGGTATACTTTACTTTCTAAATTGCAAACGACTTGTGAAACATGTGGTATATAAATCGGGAAATGTTTGTCAATTCGGACGTATGTCATTATTCTTGAGGGTACATCAAGAAGAGGCCAGATTTATCTCTCGGAGGATGCATTGTGCATTGGCTGTTTCATTCCAGTATGAGCATTACACACATCTGCCTTTCATATGCATGACACATGTAAATATATAAACATAAATCTATATAAATATATATATATATATATATATATATATATATATATATATATATACACAAACGTGCATAGCTATATGCATGTCAGGATGCATACGCATCTTTACATGAAGCATTCCCCTTATGCGTAGATACGGCAGTTGACTGCGCATTTGTTGTACGCATGAACCCGAGAGAGATATCAGTTTGTTGAGTTTTGTCGGCAAAATGCGTTATGGCACGTTCAAAGGCGTCTCGGTCCCCAGCGACCCCCGTGTCCAGGACGGCCACCAACGACCATCATGTCCAGAACGGTCCCTAGCGACCATCATGTCCAAGACGGTCACCAGCGACCATCATGTCCAGGACGGTCACCAACGACCCTCATGTCTAGGACGGTCAGCAGCGACCACGTTGTCCAGAACGGTCCGGCCTTGTTTGTGACGGTTTCACTCCATCGAGTCATCAAATCGATGGCGACGTCCAGCCGGACAGAGACCTTTCAGCGACGCAAAATTATTGTGTTTAATCCCGGCTTACAAAAACTCTAGACGCATCGTAACGAGTTTCTCAAGGAACTCGCAAAACAACAGCTGTTCAAAGGCATCCCGTTTCAACCAGTTACTTGTGCCCTTGCCGGTTGTTGCTGCTGTTTCTGTTTCTATGGACAAAGGGCTTGTTCGGCGGTCCCGTAGTGCACTTTCCACCATCCTCAAATGATCAAAGGCGGGGGAAATGGCTGGATGCAGCGTTTAGAGAAACACGAAAATCCCCGCGTATGCTGTCGGAACTTTCTTGTCAACCGTCAGACAGGCGTAATTGTCAGGACCTGGGCCAAACTCATGCATGGTGAATGAACAGCTATAATTATCCTTGGGGTCCGGGTCTATGGAAGCACATTCGCAGAACGCATTTCATTACCCGGTGTATCATAAGTGGATTGCCCGTGCTGAGTGGTTATCAGATGACGCTAACACTGACGGGCGAGAGAGCGGAAGAACTACATCGGTTGTATTTTCATCTGATTAGTCCAGTAGAAATGTCATGGCTGTGAGAACAGGCAACACGAATTAAGTAGATGCCTAATAGTTTCGATGTGATGTTGGATGGCAAACACACAAGGTTTTAGGATGGTGGAGAATAATGGCTCTGCAAACAAGCAGCGGGATGTGGGTGTTTATTTTAATCTTATTCCTTTCGGAATTACGAGATACATTTACACGTATGTACGTGTATAGGGATTCTGCTACAATAATTCGTTGAATACCAAAGGAAAGTTGTCCGGTTCTCAGTTTTTTTTCCCGTTGTTCGGTTCATTACATTGTGGATAGATATCCGCGTGGCAACCAAACACTGGAAGTACTAATAAGCTCATTAAGTAGTGGATGCCATTTATAGGAGTTCGCAACTTACCACGGATGGGTGCTCAAAGGCGTCAGCGTCGTCTAAAAGCGGATAATTGTGCAAAAGTTGCATGTCCTAAAGTTTACCGTTCGATACGGTGGAGATCGCCTTACGAATACCACAGCCGGCACGTCTTCTGAACTCCTCTCTGAAACAAAATGACAGGAGCGACCTGGAGCTGGAACACGGCGGGACGAACGACCTGGAGCTGGGACACGGCGGGAAGAATGACCTGGAGCTGGGACACGGCGGGACGAACGACCTGGAGCTGGGACACGGCGGGACGAACAACCTGGAGCTGGGACACGGCGGGAAGAATGACCTGGAGTTGAGACACGACGGGACGAACAACCTGGAGCTGGAACACGGCGGGACGACGACCTGGAGCTGGGACACGGCGGGACGAATGACCTGGAGCTGGGATTCGGCGGAACGAATGACCTGGAGCTGGGATAAGGTAGGACGAGCAATCCGGGACCGGGGCACGGCAGGACGAACGACCTGGAACTGGGATACGGCGGGACGAACAACCTGGAACCGGAACACGACAGGACGCTCGATCTATCTTTCTGACTTCAGTTTAAGCTTCCTGTTCATTGGGAGGTCACTACCACTGTGAAATAGGGTCCGTATCACCGACGGCTACACGTGAAACTATGACGCGTGCTTGCAATTTTGCATTCGTCGTGTGAGAAGTTCGCAGTATGGCAACGAAAAAAACGCGCAGATTAACACAGCTATTTATGTTTCCGAAATTTCTGGGGGGTTTCTGCGTTGACAACATGAGGTAACGACACACCTTTGACGTAAGACGTTAATGGTCATTTTCTTGTGATCACGAACTTTCGTATTCACCAGCGATACAGTAACGCTTGGAGAACGGAATGACACGTTCCCCCGTGGGTGTAAGTAATCGCACACGATATTTGCGCGAAGGGAAGGAGCACCTCGAAAGGCCCCTTCCCTATTAAAAATATTTAAGGGGGACCATTTTAGGAAACGATATCTAAAGATAGTCATGACGCCTTTCTACCTCGTTCTCAGACTTCTTCGTTTCATGTTTTGATTTGATGCGTAGTAAGTAATCTGAAACTATTGCTCTTCTTACGCCCTTATTTCAGGTTTTTCTCTGATGCCCCGGATCCGCGCACTGGCTTGGGGAGACATCCGATGCTGACCGGTGTGCCTCCCCTAGCGTGAGCCGCTGAGCGCAAGCGAATGGCGAACGGTCATAACAGCAACGGAATGACTCGACACTTTTGATGGAAGTCGGGCCTTTCCGACTGTCATTGCCGCCCCGCTGTGATAAGCTATCGGCCGGAGCTAGCCGTGGCTGGCCGACACAGCTGACCGCTGCGATAAGCTATCGGCCGGAGCTAGCCATGGCTGGCCGACACAGCTGACCCCTGCGATAAGCTATCGGCCCGAGCTAGCCGTAGCTGGCCGACACAGTTGACCACTGTGACGCCGGTTCGGATTCGTGTCGCACGTGAGAGTGGCAGGGGGGGGGGCAGAACGGGCTGTCCCGCTATCGGGACTTTGCTGAGTGGGCGCATCATTGTTGTAGCTTTTCTTAGCTTGTAAATGATAAAACCACGGTAGAAATGAGCTCAACGTATAGCTAAATGAACCTTGCACGATGATAATACTTAACCAGACCATACCTTTTGTAAAAGCTATTTGCAACGACTCATGACCGTTTGTCTTCCCTGTCTTTTAGATGCCACATACATCAACAAGAAGCGTACCATATTTAATATGCTTTGTTGTGGCTACACGTCCTACCGCAGAAACAAATATCAGAATAAACAAAGCTATTTTCTCTTGAGCTGACCGGCACTGCCGTTTTTCACCCGCATGTTGACAACGCTCATATTAGTAAAATTCCCTTGGCTTTGCATTGCCGTTTGAATCAGCGGCAAGGACGGATGAGGGCCCCTGAAAGAAGACAGGGTCTTTGGGCCTTCAGAGCCCTCAAAGGGCCCCTGGATAGCTCATAAATGATAAATCGAACCGATGAACTTTGGAGGTCTTTTCAAAGGGGGTCACTTGATAGCAGGCAATAGCTTTATTTATTGCCTCACAGGTAAACGGCCAAAAAAAATGAATAATGCGATATCATGTGCATTTTAATGCACCTGACTGAATAAGTCACACGCTTAAAGGTCCGCGGTTGTACTGTGTATACTTGAGTTTTGTTCAGTTTTACCTGCATGTTGCTCGTCTTTTTTAACTTTATCATTGATATCTCCTGCTGACAATTGTCTACTTTTGTGCTTTTGTGGGAGTGTTTTTGCGTCATTCAGTGATATTTCAATTGTGCAGACCGCAGCAAGTTGCCTTCTTTTGCAGCGCCACAAGACGAAAGCAAAGCGGCGGAACATGTGCATCCAAAAACATCCATCGCATCCAACGGCAGGGGCGCCGATTCGTATTCTTTTGAGTGAGTCACTGCCCCCCCCCGCCAGTCCAATTTGGTGAGTTTGGCCCCCAAGCTTTTGGAGCCTGAGCAGAAGCAGAACAGTACAAGTGAGAGCTCAAATTAGATTAATTTTGAAGGCTTCTTATCAATGGTTCACAGGCAAATGGAACAAGGAAAGCGCAGACTGCAATGTCAGCGTCAGTTGAGAGCAGCTTACGGAGCTCGTCCAACTATGTGCACTGTAGCATTTTCTGTCATTACTACATCCTGCATGGTTGAACTGCACAACTCACCTGCCCTGTTGATCTTGGTCCTAGTTTTGGTTATTGCCTGGGCGATTTGGCGTTGTCAGGAATGTTTCAATCTCTTACTACCGCGACAAAGCGCGACCAATGAGAGGTTCCGCCACCGCGTGTTATCGGAACATCAACAAGCGCTCGGGTATAGGGTCAAGTTGACCTCCGAAATGTTTTGCGAAATTATTTCCGAACGGCCCTGCGCACCCGCGCCAGATTCTATATGCCTGTAGGCAATTGAATAACAATGTTTTTGGTATGAAACATACGTATCTTGCAGGGTCACTGAGCATATAGCAGGTCAAAGTTAGACCGTGACTGTCAGCGAATACAATTTCTAGGGATACCTTTAATCTGGTGTGACAACGAGATGTTAGGCGAAACAGACATCTCTGTGACAGTTTCTTAGAAAATTAGTCAATTCGAAAGACCTACTAATTCTATTGACACTGGGTCAGCTATTGAGGTCAGACCGAGGCCAAAAACCTGCCATTTCATTAGTCATGTGGCCATTGGAACATCTCTGAACACCCAGGCGCGTGTTAATAGTCGCGCACGTTAACTTACACATTACTTTTTTAATTGCACGCGTCCAGCAGCATTTTAAATCACGTAGAATATATATGTCGGTTAGTGAAACCTAGTTTCGTTCGTCGAGGTCCAACATAATAATTGCTATCCCCGGCGAGACAACATTTCACATGGGACTAGAGCGAGAAAACGTGTCTGAAAAGCACGTATACAACTAGGTGAGACTCCTGCTCCCAAACTTTAAGAGAAAGGTAGGTAAAATCCTCATAAAATATGTGTGTGGTGTGTTCTAGGGGCAACTGAAGCTATTTTCTCCGACAAGCGCCCAAAATCTGTTTCGCTAAACGACATCTCCGTGGTGGATGCCCAATGGCCGTGACATGTGACAGATTCGCCATCAATTACTTCACCGTTCAGTTCACATCCAAAGTGCGAAGTGTCTGAGTCAAGAGAAAGGTGGTTCAAAGTCAGTGTGAGGTGACCGGCAGCTTGTACCAACTTCAAGCGACAGCAGCAAAATTTTCAAGGATGTCAATGGCATTGAAAACAAATTGAAACTGAATCGGGTTCTCGCACCACACATTGCACACAAATGTGATGACATTGTTCAAAATGTTAAAACACCAGAACGTACATCATCGAGACAAAAGAGACAAAAGAACATTAAGCACACTAACAGCAAGTTTCTCCCTGCCCGAAAAAGGCAAAGGTCTCATAATTATTGAAAAGAGTGAATCGAGATGAGGCAAGACATGAAAATAGGGCAAGCCATGTTGCCTGAGAGGGTCAATCCTTTTCCAGAATCGCCTAGTGAAACAAATCACGTAAAAAAATTTGAGCATGCGCTTACAATCTTAGGAGCAAGAACACCGATGTGCGGGACTGCAGTTTCTACCAAACCGAGCAATGTTGGCCACTGCAGATAACACCAGACGGCGGGAGCGCGAGAAAGGCCGTTATAAAAACAGTCCTTGCGAAAGTCTTTCAAGATTAATGTGTAGCATTCAAGGATTAGACAGGGATGTACATTTCAGCTGTATAATTTTGAGGCTGGTTGACCTCTGAACAGGTAAAAGCTGGTGCAAACTGCAGCTTCTATGTGTGCTCGCGGTAGATAAGCACATTTTAGCCTTCAAAATGTGTTATTAGTGTTGATGTATATATATATATATATACATATATATATATACATGCATATATGTATATACATATATATATATATACATGCATATATATGTATATATATGTATATATATATATATATATAAACAGACATAGTAGATGATATCGCAGGAGTTTTTCGTACCTGTCCCTTTTCGGTGACCTCTACGACTTTGCCCCCTCCAATCATGCTGAGAAATCGACACCCATGCCAAGAAACACTCCGACCAAAGAGGTTCTTTGGATCTCTAGGACCCGCCTGCCGAATTGGGTCAAGGAGCCCTGGCAGGCGGGAGCCCTTGGTTGTGCGCCTCTAAAGGCTCCTGCCTTATGAATTCCTTAGATCGGGTTGGATCAGTCGGATTCCTTGGATCGGACTGGATCGGTCGGATTCCTTGGAGCGGATTGGATCAGTCGGATTCCTTGGACCGGACTGGATCAGTCGGATTCCTTGGATCGAATTGGATCGGTCGGATTCCTTGCATCAGATTGGATCGGTCGAATTCCTTGGATCTCTGAGGAATCTATCAAAGGGGCCTCTTGAGCTCCTTTAGAGCCCTGTCAGAGAGGTTCTTGGACTTTTGGGACCCATTATCAAGCATTTTACATGGATATCCAAAAGCAGGAAGGATCACCTCGAACTTCTGGGTCCTGTCAAACAGCCGCTTGTGCCTTTACTTTTACGGTAAAAATGCCATCGGATGTATAAGCGCACGTTCTAAGGGCTCTTAGGGATTGGTACCTCCTGCGATAAGGGTCCCATTCGCCGCCCAGGGTCATTGGTGAAAATGCCCTTCTTGGCGTCTAGTGATTTGTGGCAAAAGGAGTCTTTAAAAGGAATCTTAAGAGAGTCTTTATGCCTTCAGAACCAACCAAATGCATGTTTTGTAAAATAAAACGTGCTGGAGGCCTTTGGACGTCTGGTTAGCAGGCCTCGGTACCTCCAAAGCATTTCGACATTGTGATTTTGACTGAAGCAAGTCTTAGGCTTTATTGGGCTCTGAATGCATATTGTCCTCAAAATAAGCGGTCATAATTGGGAGTATAAAGTCTTCGCACCCCTCGAGAACTCAAGGGCCTCGAGGAGTAGGGGCTTAGTGACCTGCATGGAAACCTTGTAGAAGGCAAGAGCGGCAAGAGCGGCAAAAGCCGGCTGAAAAACTGGCTGTTTTCTAATTGATCGCAATGTCCGTACTTGAAGCACTGCCATGTTAACAAATGTGTCAAGTTTCGCACAGAAACTGCATAGTGGAGAACTCGGCTAAGGTCTGTTTCATCCCTTCACTTTCTTCTCGCGCCGGTTCTCATGTTCACAAGAAATGCTCGTCTTTTTCCAATCAGATCTCATGGTGCGTCAAAGCCTTTTGAAGAGTTCTCCCACGGCCACCCTACCCCTACCCTTCTCTGCAGCACAAAGTGGCTGCGCGTCTGAAATTAGTCACGTGGCCGACGACATAACTATGACCGCCACTTTTCGCCGTACGTGGTTATCAAGAGGTACGCTCAACTCTTGACAACTATAGCGGTCGGGTGTGTTTAGCGCCGTATGGCCTCGGACGTGTATATCGATGATCCGTGAACGCACTTGTTATTCAATTGCACTTTAAGTCTCTATGTAGCAAGAAACCAGCAATTGTAAACATACCCGCGTAAAGGATTGGAAGAAATGCTGCATCCTTGCCTTCCGGGAACATCAACAATGAAGCTCTCACGCGCTTTGCACTGGCCTAGGCACTGTGTAACAATTCATCGATAACTGCACACGTCACGGTGAGGACCAATTCCTCCCTAGCCCAGCCGAGGGTGAGCTCCACGAAGGTCGGCGTACTTTACAGCCATCAACAATTCTCCGCTAGCGACATGAACCGCTTGAATTTGCGCTTGCATCGCTCGCTTCCAACCGACAGCACTTGCTCAGCGGTTTTGGCATCTGCCGATGACACCGTAGCCGTGTCAGGGGTGGTTGCGTCATGCGGTCCTTCGATTTCTATTAGCCGCGCTGCACTTTTCATAACGCATGGGCGTTAGCGGACCGGGGGAGGGGGGGGGGCGTCGGATGTGAGGTGCAAGGAGAGCTCAATCAGCGCCCGCAACGGCCTCTCACTGTTATGCTCTCTGGTGGACAGTAAAAATCAGAAGTCACAAATTCACAAAGCTACGGACATGACTGACAAGTGAAAGTCATATTCTTTTTAAAAAATTCACCTACAGATGCACAAGCGCTGAATGCTCACGCCATGCGCGTCTGGAGCTGCAGCTGCATAGGAAGTATATTGATGGATCATCACAGTTCCAAGCGTGCAAGGCGCGTACCATGCTCGGAGCCGGCTACAGCGGCAGACAGCGAACGGCTATGTCTAGACATCGAAATACTTATAACAAGACTCTTCCTAAGATAGCATTTATCAAATTGTCTCTGCGCGAAATATCAGCTGTAACTCCGCGCGGGTCTGGTTGAGACGTTCAGTTTTCGGAACGGACTGCATCGAACGGTCAGCTCTGATGCCGGCTCACTTCGGAACGATCATTCCGGTACGGTTAGAGTCGGAGCAATCAGTTCCGATCGTGGCCCAAGCTGGGGGATCAGCTTCCATCACGGGCAGGGGTGACGCAGACAGGTTGAAGTTGTCATCTCTGGTAACACATCGGATTGGGGCCGTCAGTTGCGATAGCGGACGGGTGTGACGGTCGGCTGTGATAACTGACGTGGTCAGAGGTGTCATCTCTGATAACGGTCCAGATCGTAGCCGTCAGTTGCGATAGTGGTCGGGTCTGACGGTCGGCTCTAATAACTGACGTGGCCGGAGGAATCATATTTGATAACGGGTCAGATCAGAGCCGTCAGCTGCGATAGCGTACGGGTCGGATGGTAGGCCGGTTTGTCGCTCACCTGAGCCGGTACGGTCACCAGCTGGAAATTGTCTCGACAAGCGAGCTGGCAGGGCGAGCTGCTTGACAGGCCCGCCGGCGCGCCGGCCGCTCGGCCGAGCACGGCCGCGACCACCCACACCACAAGCATGGCTCGCGCCGACTGGCCCAAATTCACCGCCGCCGGGCCGGGCTGGGTCATCGATTGCCTCCAACGCGCCATCTGCCAACGGCCGAACAAAGCCTTGATGTGTCCCTCGCCCGCCGCAGCGCCGCCAACCGCGCTCGGTATGAAAGCAAGCGCGATTAACGCGACTCATAATGCAGCCCTGCCATCTAGTGATGCGAGGGAAAGTGTAAGTACTCCGCGTGGCAAAGCGCATGTCGTTCCCGCAGTCAAGCAACCGATGCGATTCAATTCCGTGGTATAAATTTGGGTCCAGGCTGGGACAAGAGAATGCTACCTGGGGGGAAGGGGGGAAGACGAGAGACGCATTCCGTAAAAACTCATTTGCATTACAGCTATGGCAACGCATGGAAAAATGATGTCGCTCTCCGTGTCCGCCAAATCGTCAGCTGATGGCGCCGATCTTGCGCAGGACGTGCTTCTTCTGCATAGCCGATGGAAAAAAGGCCAGCTGGCGGCCGACGGGGGACCGCCCGTCTGTGAGGAACATGTGCAGCCCCAGCCCTGGAAAAGGAAAACTGATCTTTCCCGTTTCAATTGAACACGTCTCACCTAATGTTGCAATGGAGGTATGGCGGATTGCAGGACAGCCGAAGGAGACTGTCAGGTGCCATGGCGACGCGTCGCATCCAGCGGAGAATCTGGTCAAAAAGTGTCGTGGAACACACACACACCATACGCACGTGCGCACGCATACACGCCCATGCTCATGTATATATATATATATATATATATACATATATATATATATATATATATATATATATATATAATGTTATATATATATATGATGCTCGCTGCTCATGTAATATATATCTTATATATATATATATAATTATATATATATATATAATATACGCAAGATGCTCGTGTATATATATATATATATATATATATATATATACATATTGCTGAGATATATACATATATATATATAGATATATATATATATTATATATAATATATATATACACAAATACGTCTCTCTCCCCTCTCTCTCTCTCTCCTCTCTCTCTCTCTCTCTCTCTCTCTCTCTCTCTCCTCTCTCTCTCTCTCTCTCTCTCTCTCTCTCTCTCTCTCTCTCTCTCTCACTTCTCTCTCTGTAGATTAAGGATTTGCTCCACATCCTCTCCATGCCAACAAATCTCACACCATTAATCAAGTGGTCCAGTGCGTTAAATGGTTGGACTCTGTGTAATCTAACGATGTTTCTTGTCTTGGTGGTTAATAATGGTTTGCCGAACCGGTTTGTTCAGTTCCCCTGTCTCTCCGATATGGCATACACATTCACACACATTGCAATGAACACGTTATCTAGCGTTGCTCGTTTCATACCAATCGCTTATCACGCGTACAGAGCATTTTAGCTCCCTTTATTCGATCATGCTACTGACAAATACGCCGATAGATGAAGCAGTTTGTTCCGCACTCCTGCCTGCCCCTTGTCTGACCACTCCTCAGCTTTTTGTGTTTACATTTACTAGCTGGTCCTCCAGCTCCCTTCGGTATGATATCAGTGGTTGGCTTATACACTTTTCCCTTGAATTGTTTGGTGTGGTCCAAAATGTCTTGTTTATCACCAAGTATTTGTCTAATAGTAGTAGCGAGTAGTAGCGACACACACACGCACCCACACATACATTATGCATAGTATATATACAC
>NW_023597034.1:37820536-37831067 GCF_011947565.3 Pollicipes pollicipes | reverse complement strand
TGCACACTAGGCTCAGCACCCAGCATCCAGCACCCCCAGGCCTGCCTGCGACTCGAGCCCGAGCTCCGGGATGCCAATGTCGATGCGTGGCCGTGTGCGCGGCTCAACTGAGCTGCTTTCTCCGGCGGCGATAAGGCTAATAAGTCACGTTTTTTCTTTGTCGTGTACGCGTATGTGACGTGTGTTCACGGCGAGGCTCCGTCGGAAACTGGTGGGGTCCGGTCGCGTAGCAAAACGAAACCCAACCGTCACTGCCATAAACCATAACCGGAGGCTACTAACGCCAGCGGCAGTTCTGGAAATGGACAGATGACGCAACGTGTTCAGAGCAGATGCTTATGCAAGCGAGCCCCTTCCACGCCTGCCTCACAGTGGACGATGCAAAAAGCACCTGTGTAATGGCTAGCTGGTTTGATCTGAGCTGGCTTTCATTCTAGCGCGGCACGTTTGCATAAAGTGGGTTTTATCTTCTCTAATATGTGGCGCATGCAGCATGGAAATTCGGAGCTCGTCTCTTGCCGCAACGGCTCCGCCACACAAGCGGCAATCGGCCGGGCCAACAACCCAAGCGACGGTCCGACAACCCAGCGCCGCTCGGGTCAGCCACGCCACCCCGGCGCCCCGACGAAACCACCGCCCGTTTCCGCCCACTCCGCCCTTGCATTCAGTTCAAGCGCGGTGCGGTTGCACCGCGTTTGAACAGAGCCGTGCAGGAACCGCGACCGGTGCTCGGGCGTCGGCCGTCCCGTCATATCGGCCCCCTATCTAATCGGCAGCGAGCAAACAGAGCCGCGCCCGGCGGACGCCCCGGCGCCGATAGCGCCTGGCTGCGGCCGCCGCCGGAGCCGGGCCCGGCGCTGGGGGTAGCTGGCCGACGGCAGGCTGACCCACCGCACCGCCAGACCCGGGTGGCGCCTCGGGAGACTCGGGTGCGTTGAGGAGGACACAGAGGAAGTGGGCGGATCCCGAGTCGTACAGAGGGACGTTTATTCTTCGCCAAAACGAGCCGAGATACAAGTGAAAATGTTGGTCCGGGATGCAAGGAGCGAATATGTCAGTTATCGTAATCGTCATTCTCCGCTGCGTTGACTCGCCTACGTCATGGTCTGATTTGAGCATGCCCAGACCCTTTCAACCATTCATTTTCATCTCTTCCATGCCTGTCCGTGCATTATCGATAGATGTTGTCTCTGACCTCGTCTTCTTCGGCTCACATCAAAGCACACTCACACACGCTCACGTCTGGGACGGAGTGTACAATGCGAGTGCTTAAGGCATGGAGAGCGTATCTATTGCTCTTAGCGTGTGGCGTCGTTACTGTTGCTGACATCAGCGTCTCGTCGCGGTGCATAAAAAATAGACGCAATCAAGGAACGAACTGGGCCATTTCC
Source organism: Pollicipes pollicipes (assembly GCF_011947565.3). Lineage (NCBI taxonomy): Eukaryota > Metazoa > Arthropoda > Thecostraca > Pollicipedomorpha > Pollicipedidae > Pollicipes > Pollicipes pollicipes. The sequence continues at coordinate 37,829,676 of NW_023597034.1, read as the reverse complement.
GACCGCAACAGCTTCACCCACTGCTGTTCGCTCATGACAAGTGTCTTACAATCGGTTGATTGGTTTTGTGCTACAAATCCATAAACGCGTTCACTTGACCAGCGATTAGGGGGAGGTAGCTCCCATGGCCCGTTCCGCGTGATTTTACACATGTTGACCCAGTCCATCGTCTCATCCTGCAGTTTCTTCACCTCCTTCCGCATATTGTTGACGCCGAAGCGCTGGACGCGCTCCTCGAACCGCTGATAGAAGTGGTTGTAGAGCATGTAGTCGCCCTTCAGCCAGGTGGCCAGGCGGGTCCGTGTGTCCTGTCCGGCCGGTAGCTCGCTGGAGGCCATCAGCGAGTTCAGCCGCATGCTGACCATGTAGAGGGGCGGCCAACAGAGCAGCTCGCGCAGCAGCACCAGAGACTCGTCCATCCGGTCGGCGATCAGCAGCAGGTCAAAGTCGCGCTCGATCTCGATAATCTTTTGTCGAATGCGGCGCTCGTCCGTGAGCTCCTCGGCGCTGAGACCGAAGTCCCATAGCATCTGGTTGCGGCCGAAGAAGCCGCTCAGCCGCTGCTCGGGGATCTCTCCGGAGGCGAACGCCTCGATCGTCACGAACCGGTCCATCTCCAGGTAGCGAAACATGGACAGGAACTGGCCGACCGGATCGCGCAGGACCGAAAAGTAGACGGTGTCCTTGGGTAGTATGCGTCGCACTTCGGCGTGGTTCCAGCGCGTGTGCAGGTTCAGCATGTTGTAGCCGATGCGGTAGGAAGGCACCAGGCAGACGTCTTCCACCCTGAAGGGCTCCGTGCTGATGTACTCGCCGGACGCGGGCAGGACGAGGAAGATCTCGTGGCGGGCGGCGAAGCGGAAGAGGATGTTCTGTATGCTTGAGGAGCCACACCGGTGAGTTTTCAGGAAGCCCATGTTGTACTTTGGCCGACAGCGATGACCGTTTACTTCATATTGCTCCGGCAGTCCCACCGGCGGCGAGGGTTTTCCCAAAATTGGACACTCAACTTTGGAAGGTGCCCTCTTCCGAGGGGTTTCTCTGGCGGAATAGGTGCAACAAGATCAGCAGTAAGTCAACGTGATCACAGTTGATAGCTGTTTGATATACATTCACGTTAATTATGATTATATCGGTCACCAGTATTAAATGTGATGCGAGGGATCTCTGAATTTTACATGGTGACTGACGGCTGACGTAGAGAACTGAAAACGCTCTTAGCCTTGGAGCGCTGCAGACTACCATACGGTTGAGCCATGACTCCAAGTGGTAATGTGGAAGCATGTAATCTTACCTTGTGCTCCGAGTGGTATTGTGAAAGCATGTAATCATAAGCATGAAGGCCACCACACCAATGCCGATGAAGAATGGATGCCCGAGCCATAATGCTCGTCCCATCTTTAAAGAATGACGCAATAAACTCGACCTTAGTTTAGTGAGGTAATATTGCTAAACAAATGACATGGTTGCATTGAGTGCTCATAGAATCCTTGCTGAGCAGCATTTTGTGTTGTTGAAAGAGACAGTTATGATTATTTACTTAAAGTAATGCTCAGTTAAACACTTCGATTCAAGGAATCGTTAAGTGTTCGTCTTCGGCTCGCCATTAAAATCATGCTTGCTTTGCCAATTGATGATTTAATGTGCGCTCAAATGTTTGAATTTTTTTCGAAAAAGTTCTGCTGACTGAACGCGTCCACGTCTGCGCAGAAGTCAAACTGCAATCAAAGATAGCCCCAACCCCATCCCTACTGCTTTCAAGTGCAAACTACTGAAGAGCATTCCGGGATATATTTCTCTGTTGTCGGCGGTGACATGAACGAAAGGTGTTTTAACGTGAACAGGCTCCTTGTGCGCCGCCAGTAAAAAATAATCCTTTTGGGTGAGTGGTAGCCATGCTCGCCGGGTCGTGGCAACGTATTTTAAAATACCACAAATTGTCGCAGGCTGCAGCCAAGTGTCACAATGTGTGAGAACTACTTATAAACCCTTGTCGTTACTAGGCATGAAGATACTTCCTACATCATAGGGTGCCGCCATCAATGCACCGTCACCTGTCGATTCCACAGCTAAGGTGTTGAAGCCTCCCCCCTTTCCTCATTCCAAAACAAAATGGCGGTAACTCTGCGGATGGTTTGATTTTCTCCTTGTTATTTGGTAGCATCTCTTCGGTTGAACTGTTAGATGGGGCTAAGTGAGGGAAATCACGTTTTTCCCCGTCCCCACGTAAGTTAACATATGTTTGAAAGGACGGCCAATACTAGCGCTAGTGTGCCGTTGGTGCACCTCAGTGGGGCGGTGCCAAATTACCTGACATCGTTCAAACTTCAAAGACCTTTCATAATCGGTGAGATGTCTACAAACAACTTTTAGGAGGGTTTTTAAAACCAAAACTGACGATGAACTTTGTTTAGCTGTAGAGAATGGAATAGTGAATTGTTTTGTATTAAAAATTATCCACATCTTGTAAGGTCGCTGACCTATAGCACGTCAGAGTCAAGCCATGACTGTCAGCAAAGGGCATTTCTAAAGAATCGTTCAAAATGGTGCAACAACGGAGTGTTAGACAAAGTCATACATATCCGAGATGGCTTCTTAGGCGATAAACCAATAAAGCTTAGAATCACTGCAAATTTTATTGACGTAGTGGGAGGTCGCATAGTCAGACGGAGGAAAACAATAACAAGCTCTTTTACTCGAGAGCTTGGTTTCATGGGGTATTTTGTGGTCCTCATTTCGAATTTATTAATGACAGGAACCACAGAAGGCATGTTTCATGAGCGTTTCAAAGTTTAGAGGTCACTGACCTAAAGTGACCCTGGTCAGTATTTTTGTTTTTAGAAAGATATCAACTAGCGTAATCCCTCATGATTATTCGAATGACAAATCAGGAGCAATCTAGCACTTATTTGGTCACTTTGACCTCATAAATGTTAACACGCGCTCGGGTAGGAGGATCAAATTGCCCCCCCCCCCCGAAGGTTTTTCAGAATTGTTTCCGAACGGCACTGCGCAGCTTCGCCAAATTTTGCATACTGTAGAAAATTGAATGGCGGTTCGTTTGGAATCACAAATGTAGATGTGTCTTGTTAGGTCGTTGACCTATGGCAGGTCAAAGTCAGGCTATGGTTTCAGCGAAGTTAGTTTCTAGGGAATCGTTCAATTTGATGCAACAGCGGAGTGTTAGACGAAGCCATACATCTCTGAGATGCTTTCTTGTGCAATACATATATTGAATGAGCAAATTACGTTGACCTAAGGTCAGGTAAAAAGGTCAGACCATGATCAAAACCAACCTGTTTTTTCTCTAGGGCTTGCAGTATGTGATAGCTTCTGATGCTCATTTCGAATTTACTGACAGCAGGAACCGCATTATACATCTTCCATGGTCTTCTTAGAGGTCAGAATAGGTCATTGACCTGAAATGACCCAGGATAGCATGTTATTTTTAGAAACACACTACCCAGCCTAATCTTTGTCACTTATTCAAATGCAAAACTCAGAGTAGTTTTGTATGGTGTTGGTCACCATGACCTTAAAAAGGCCGAACAAGGTCACTGACCTTACTTGAGCATGCGGACTTTTGCTTAGAAACAGTTATCTAGGCTCTGGGGCACTTTGGAGACCAACCTGAAAGTTGATCTTATTTGACCTTATTTGACTCGGAGGTCATGATCTAGAAACCTCACACTTTGACCTAAGTGAGTGCACGTACAGGTCACCACACCCTGTGCATTTGGTGTCTTTAGCTCTCTTAGTTCCCGAGATCTCGGTGGGGTCAAACTGACCTCCCCACCTGAGCGAAGGGTATCTTGCCGGCACCCGGGCGCATGTTAAAACAAGGTCGCCGATCTCATTGAGCTTTTGCTCGTAACAGGTATTAAGCCTTACAGCAGATACATGAGAAATCTGGGGTACTTCAAACACCAATCTGGAGTTTGACCTTGTTTGAACTTGCTTTCTTCCAAAATCATAACCTATGGCATGCAATTTTGACACGAGTGAATTCACGCACAGGCCAATTTACCCTGTAAATGTTATGTGTCTAGCTATCATAGCTTTTTAATCTCAGGGGGGTCAATTTGACCAGCACCCCAGAGAAGGGTATTCAACCTTCACCCGTGCGTGTGTTAACACACCATCCTACACGTTTCGATCATATCATAGAGCATTTGGAACATTCTAAAGACGTCATGTTTCGGACAACCGTACCCTGCCATTAATTGCCGGGGGAAGCTGTCATGCTCAGCCATCAATCAGAACGACATGGAGCAAATGTGGCTCACTAAATGACATGAGTAGAGCACAAAGTCTTGTTCACTTACTGACTCCCAAGCTTCACGTAGGAATATTTTCCGACCAGAGCAGGCGTGTGAGAATTCCTAACATGAGGGTTAGACCCTTCTTGAAGCGTGCTCTCGTCCCGAATAATCACCAGGTAATGCTATGCTTTTGCAAACAGAGTTGTACGAGAATCATTCCTATTCTTGTCCGGAGATTTTCCGGAGAAAGTCATAGTTCTAAGTGGTATCCTATGAGCACTTGGAAATATAATTTTCTATACGGTCAGAGTCAGACGAGCTACAGAGAGAGGCAATGCTAAACAAGCTAAAGATGGTATGCATTGCAGTATCTAGTCAAAAGTTGACAGGCACAAGTCCATTCAGATCATTTAAAAGATTGTCTGGAAACAGTGAAGCATTGCACACACACAACATTGCGCAATGGTGATGCCAGAAACATATGTGAGGGTGCTGTGAACCCGATTGCATAGCAAGTCAATATCAAATGGAGCACCAAAAACATCACAAAGTTGACGTCAAAGCGCATACGCTCCAGGTCATATTACAGACCTTAACGATGTACGCGTGTCTAATGATGCACGCGTGTACATGCTTTTCTGAGACACATCCAGGCTCTGACCATGGGGACCACCCACCAAAAGATGAGAAAATGAATCTGACCTTGGCACTCAGAATGGTCGTGACTGTGCACTGAAAAGTAAGTAAGGCTGAAACAAACAAAAAATATATTGCTTAGCAAACGCCTGAAGTCCCCCTAATGCAGTTTCGTAAGGGACTTCTAAACATTCTCCCTAAAAAGAGTCCTGGATCTGCCTAAAGTGGGCCCCTTAGGCCGTGGAATGAGAAAATCAGAACATCCATCAAGTTTCCCAAATGTGTTTCATTTAGCACGCAAATGCGGTCCCAAAAATAAACTTTTATAAATCAACCGCCAGAGAAGAATAGGATTAATGGAGTTATTCTTGTCCACCCCATCATATTAAACTCTGACACTCTGCTTGATAGCTTCGATGCCTTGTTCGAACCCGACGCCAATCCGAGCTACCGCCCTGAGGCGGGCGGCGACGGCCCGGCTGGGCCGGGTGCTCCACAGCTGCACCGCCTGTTCGGGTGTGGGATGGGGAGGGCCCATCACTGGGCATCTTCCCGCCATCAGGGGTCTTGGCGAGAGCGATCCAGCACCGGATCCCGGGATCTTTGATGGGGACCAGATGGGGTGACGTCACCATGGCCGGGGCTGATTAGCCACAGCTAACGCTTCATGGCTGGTCATGGCCAGGGCTGGTGGGCATGCTTGAAAACAAAGTCAAGTGTCTTCCACCATCCTGGGAGCGGCATGGGCCTAGTAAGGCCCTCCACGCATGGATGGTACTTGGGCCTTGCGAAGCCTTCACTGGCCTTCGGGGTGGGCAATCTTTGACAGACGGACTTCTTGTCTACCCCCTTGAGACGCTGGGCTGTGTTGGCCCTCTCTGGTTCTATGTCTGACGTGCGCTCTTGGCCTCGGGGCACTTTTGTCTACCCGGCTCGCCGGGGTCACCTTCTATCCATCCGCCACCATCCGCCGGTAATGCCACGGCAGCTGGTGCGGGGCCTGATGCGCTCAGAGGCTGCCAGACTGGTGACGGGGCGGGGCTTGATGCGCTCAGAGGCTGCCAGGTGGACTGGTGACGGGGTGGGGCCTGGTGCGCTCAGAGGCTGCCAGGCGAACTGGTGACGGGGCCGGGCCTGATGCACTCAGAGGCTGCCAGGCGAACTGGTGACGGGGTGGGGCCTGATGCACTCAGAGGCTGCCAGGCGAACTGGTGACGGGGTGGGGCCTGATGCACTCAGAGGCTGCCAGGCGAACTGGTGACGGGGCGGGGCCTGATGCACTCAGAGGCTGCCAGGTGGACTGGTGACGGGGTGGGGCCTGGTGCGCTCGGAGGCTGCCAGGCAAACTGGTGACGGGGCCGGGCCTGATGCACTCAGAGGCTGCCAGGCGAACTGGTGACGGGGCGGGCCAAATGCACTCAGAGGCTGCCAGGCGAACTGGTGACGGGGTGGGGCCTGGTGCGCTCAGAGGCTGCCAGGTGGACTGGTGACGGGGCCGGGTCGTAAGGAACTCCCGTTTTTGGTGACTGACTTCAGGCGGCTTTTGGGCTCAGCGAACAAAAACATTTTGTGACAGGTTTATTTGACAGAGATTCCCTTCTCTCGAATGAAGGCAGTGTGCTGCATCTGTCCTGAGGCTAACAGCCATAGTTGAGGCATCTGGGCTTGTCTGGGACCGGTTTAGCGCTGCCTGGGGGGGGGGGGGGCGGCATATTGTTCTAATATAAATACATCTCCACAGACCTCTAAGGGCAGTTTTCTTTGGTCTTGTATGCCGTAAGTCCCATACAAAGGTGACGCATTCACGTTAAACTGATGTTAAAGCACGAAGCCTTTCCAACTCCAGGACGCCGCCGCAATATCGGACAAAGCTCCACATCCGGCTGTAATCTGACCCTTCAGGAGCCAGCTTCAGCGATATGTTGACCTCCTGTCTGGCCCTTGGATGACTGCGCATCAGACGCCCTGTATCGTCCCGCCGACTATGTTGAAACAACGCCCAGCTCAGACGAGAAATCAAACGCTAGCTATCAGAAATAAAGCAGTTGACGCCGAATCTTCGTTTGCAGCATTATTTACTTATGACAAGCGTTGCTGCCAGGAGATAATCTTCAGTGCCGCTACTTGAGAGATTCAAAGGACCACCAATGGGCGCCCGAGTTTGTATCAAAGCTCAGCTATCGTGTTGTCCGAGGAGCACTTGTCCGTGAAGTCAAACAGCCAATTCCTCCAGCGGAGATCGGCTCCGTTTACAAGCTGATAGCGCCGCAGGCTTGGCGAATGAGGTCAGCGCTCTTATCGGTAATCCACTTTATCTACTGCACACAAGCATTGCCACTTGCTCGTGATATGTCGCGTAAGCTCGGACATCGGTTTTGCGCGTCCCGCCTCTGTAATTGCAGATGCACAACGCATGCCACAGCGATGCATGTGCCTTTTTGTATGTACAGTTACCGTGTGAGATAACGAGACGCGGCTCTGCCGTCCAGGGACGGCGCCACAGCTTTACAGTTGGGGAGGGAGGTTTTCAGGGGGCCTCCTGGAGAAAATGGGCCTCCTCACATGGGAGGGGGGGGGGGGAGTCCTGAACAGTGTCGTATTTGAGGGTGAGAGGCACCGAGGTCATGTGGCCCCTTGTGAAATCATTACACACATCGTGTTTAAGTAAATAAATTGACAATTACAAAAGCCAGATGGGGTCGTCTAATTATCTAGAAAAGAGACTCGCTAGCCTACAACGAAGTCTGCTGTTCCAGAAAAAGGCCTCCTGAAGCATAGAGGCGCATTTTTTATCTGGAATTGGATGCTTCGGATTCAGGGAGGTCTCCAAATCTAAGCAAGGCATTCTGATTCGCAACCGCGGCTTTTTAAGGCATGAATGGGACCTCTTGTTCAAGAAATGGGCTTCCAGAATATAGCGAGTGCCTTCTCAAAGCAGGTCTCCAAATCTAAACAAGGCATCCTGATTCGCAACCGCGCCTTTTTAAGGCATGAATGGGACCTCCTGTTCAAGAAGTGGGATTCCAGGATATAAAGAGTGCCTTCTTACTCTGAACAGGGGTCTCTTAGCTCATAACGGGGCTTGCCGAGGAAGCAAAGGGGCATCCTTAGCATAACATTGCGCCTACTAATTTAGACTACGGGGCACTTATTCATACGCCTTGGTATTATCATCCAGAGAATGGGCGTATTAATGTAGAAAAGTCTTCTGAGCCCGACTTGTTCTCTCTAAGTTATGGCGCCTCCTTGGTCTGAAGTTTCGTTATCTACGGGTATTTGAAAATGCGTTTAGTTTGGAGAAAAAAGGTTCCTCAAAAATGTTTATGGAAAAACATTATCTTACCAGTTCTGCCCGCTCCTCCTCCTGCTACTCCTCTCGTGGCGCGGTCTTCTAAAAAATGCGAACAGCAAAATAATGGGTCATGACATTCTTGTGTGAGAGTTTCCAAGCCATCGCGGGCCACCAAAACGCCCGGTCTTGAGAACATTTAGCGAAGCATAAAACGATCGTCAACCCCACGCACCGTTTCGGCCGTGGTGGGGGGAGGGGGGGGGGTGTAGCAATAGGTATTCATGATAACCTACGAAACCCCAATTCACCTTAAAATAAAATGACTTAAAATAAAAAAATGACTAAAATAAAATGACTTCAAATAGAAGCCCCCAGGACGGGTGCATGTGATAAGAACGCGCAGAGTGCATAGCCATTGCTTGCATGAATTGGTATTTGCTAAGTCATCTAAGTCTGGTAAGGCCAGTATCATCGACGACGGAAAAGGACTTTGAGACATTTGTATCTGTTCTTACATACTTGCTTTTTTTCTTTTTGTTTCGAGGTTGTTCCTATTATCGCCGTTGAGGAAACAGGCGGCTTCCAGCGGCGCACGTCAAACTTCGCGCCACTCGCCACGTCATCTGACCCCGAAGCAAAAGGGTTCGCTTAACTGCACTAACAGCCGCGCAGCGAGGCGGTGCCCCTTGCCGGTAGTCCTTATCGCTGCACCATCTATCGTCCCCGTTCGGATGCCGTCTACGGAGCACGCAGACGCAACCGTTGTGCACGCAACATCATCCCCCGGTGTTCCCCTTGAACACCTCCGTTGAGCGGGCACTCCAGTCTACGAACACAATACATCCTCGAACACAACAAACATCCTTGCACCACTTCCTGTGCAAGGAGTCTTGCCACTGCTCGAGACCATACTCACTGCGGCACGTTCGCATCACAGCCAAGGTCCCGAA
>NW_023597034.1:37800536-37815536 GCF_011947565.3 Pollicipes pollicipes | reverse complement strand
TGACCGTTCGATACAGTCCGTTCCGAAAACTGAACGTCTCAGCCAGACCCTGCGCGGAGTTACAGCTGATATTTCGCGCAGAGACAATTTGATAAATGCTATCTTAGGAAGAGTCTTGTTATAAGTATTTCGATGTCATCAGACATAGCCGTTCGCTGTCCTGCCGCTGTAGCCGGCTCCGAGCATGGTACGCGCCTTGCACGCTTGGAACTGTGATGATCCATCAATATACTTCCTATGCAGCTGCAGGCTCCAGACGCGCATGGCGTGAGCATTCAGCGCTTGTGCATCTGTAGGTGAATTTTTAAAAAGAATAGACTTTCACTTGTCAAGTCATATTCCGTAGACTTTGTGAATTGTGACTTCTGATTTTTACTGTCCACCAGAGAGCATAACAGTGAGAGGCCGTCGCGGGCGCCTGATCGAGCTCTCCTTGCACCTCACATCCGACGCCCCCCCCCCCCCTCCCCCGGTCCGCTACCGCCCATGCGTTATGAAAAGTGCAGCGCGGCTAATAGAAATCGAAGGACCGCATGACGCAACCACCCCTGACACGGCTACGGTGTCATCGGCAGATGCCAAAACCGCTGAGCAAGTGCTGTCGGTTGGAAGCGAGCGATTGCAAGCGCAAATTCAAGCGGTTCATGTCGCTAGCGGAGAATTGTTGATGGCTGTAGAGTACGCCGACCTTCGTGGAGCTCACCCTCGGCTGGGCTAGGGAGGAATTGGTCCTCACCGTGACATGTGCAGTTATCGATGAATTGTTACACAGTGCCTAGGCCAGTGCAAAGCGCGTGAGAGCTTCATTGTTGATGTTCCCGGAAGGCAAGGATGCAGCATTTCTTCCAATCCTTTACGCGGGTATGTTCACAATTGCTGGTTTCTTGCTACATAGAGACTTAAAGTGCAATTGAATAACAAGTGCGTTCACGGATCATCGATATACACGTCCGAGGCCATACGGCGCTAAACACACCCGACCGCTATAGTTGTCAAGAGTTGAGCGTACCTCTTGATAACCACGTACGGCGAAAAGTGGCGGTCATAGTTATGTCGTCGGCCACGTGACTAATTTCAGACGCGCAGCCACTTTGTGCTGCAGAGAAGGGTAGGGGTAGGGTGGCCGTGGGAGAACTCTTCAAAAGGCTTTGACGCACCATGAGATCTGATTGGAAAAAGACGAGCATTTCTTGTGAACATGAGAACCGGCGCGAGAAGAAAGTGAAGGGATGAAACAGACCTTAGCCGAGTTCTCCACTATGCAGTTTCTGTGCGAAACTTGACACATTTGTTAACATGGCAGTGCTTCAAGTACGGACATTGCGATCAATTAGAAAACAGCCAGTTTTTCAGCCGGCTTTTGCCGCTCTTGCCGCTCTTGCCTTCTACAAGGTTTCCATGCAGGTCACTAAGCCCCTACTCCTCGAGGCCCTTGAGTTCTCGAGGGGTGCGAAGACTTTATACTCCCAATTATGACCGCTTATTTTGAGGACAATATGCATTCAGAGCCCAATAAAGCCTAAGACTTGCTTCAGTCAAAATCACAATGTCGAAATGCTTTGGAGGTACCGAGGCCTGCTAACCAGACGTCCAAAGGCCTCCAGCACGTTTTATTTTACAAAACATGCATTTGGTTGGTTCTGAAGGCATAAAGACTCTCTTAAGATTCCTTTTAAAGACTCCTTTTGCCACAAATCACTAGACGCCAAGAAGGGCATTTTCACCAATGACCCTGGGCGGCGAATGGGACCCTTATCGCAGGAGGTACCAATCCCTAAGAGCCCTTAGAACGTGCGCTTATACATCCGATGGCATTTTTACCGTAAAAGTAAAGGCACAAGCGGCTGTTTGACAGGACCCAGAAGTTCGAGGTGATCCTTCCTGCTTTTGGATATCCATGTAAAATGCTTGATAATGGGTCCCAAAAGTCCAAGAACCTCTCTGACAGGGCTCTAAAGGAGCTCAAGAAGCCCCTTTGATAGATTCCTCAGAGATCCAAGGAATTCGACCGATCCAATCTGATGCAAGGAATCCGACCGATCCAATTCGATCCAAGGAATCCGACTGATCCAGTCCGGTCCAAGGAATCCGACTGATCCAATCCGCTCCAAGGAATCCGACCGATCCAGTCCGATCCAAGGAATCCGACTGATCCAACCCGATCTAAGGAATTCATAAGGCAGGAGCCTTTAGAGGCGCACAACCAAGGGCTCCCGCCTGCCAGGGCTCCTTGACCCAATTCGGCAGGCGGGTCCTAGAGATCCAAAGAACCTCTTTGGTCGGAGTGTTTCTTGGCATGGGTGTCGATTTCTCAGCATGATTGGAGGGGGCAAAGTCGTAGAGGTCACCGAAAAGGGACAGGTACGAAAAACTCCTGCGATATCATCTACTATGTCTGTTTATATATATATATATATATACATATATATACATATATATGCATGTATATATATATATATGTATATACATATATGCATGTATATATATATATGTATATATATATATATATACATCAACACTAATAACACATTTTGAAGGCTAAAATGTGCTTATCTACCGCGAGCACACATAGAAGCTGCAGTTTGCACCAGCTTTTACCTGTTCAGAGGTCAACCAGCCTCAAAATTATACAGCTGAAATGTACATCCCTGTCTAATCCTTGAATGCTACACATTAATCTTGAAAGACTTTCGCAAGGACTGTTTTTATAACGGCCTTTCTCGCGCTCCCGCCGTCTGGTGTTATCTGCAGTGGCCAACATTGCTCGGTTTGGTAGAAACTGCAGTCCCGCACATCGGTGTTCTTGCTCCTAAGATTGTAAGCGCATGCTCAAATTTTTTTACGTGATTTGTTTCACTAGGCGATTCTGGAAAAGGATTGACCCTCTCAGGCAACATGGCTTGCCCTATTTTCATGTCTTGCCTCATCTCGATTCACTCTTTTCAATAATTATGAGACCTTTGCCTTTTTCGGGCAGGGAGAAACTTGCTGTTAGTGTGCTTAATGTTCTTTTGTCTCTTTTGTCTCGATGATGTACGTTCTGGTGTTTTAACATTTTGAACAATGTCATCACATTTGTGTGCAATGTGTGGTGCGAGAACCCGATTCAGTTTCAATTTGTTTTCAATGCCATTGACATCCTTGAAAATTTTGCTGCTGTCGCTTGAAGTTGGTACAAGCTGCCGGTCACCTCACACTGACTTTGAACCACCTTTCTCTTGACTCAGACACTTCGCACTTTGGATGTGAACTGAACGGTGAAGTAATTGATGGCGAATCTGTCACATGTCACGGCCATTGGGCATCCACCACGGAGATGTCGTTTAGCGAAACAGATTTTGGGCGCTTGTCGGAGAAAATAGCTTAAGTTGCCCCTAGAACACACCACACACATATTTTATGAGGATTTTACCTACCTTTCTCTTAAAGTTTGGGAGCAGGAGTCTCACCTAGTTGTATACGTGCTTTTCAGACACGTTTTCTCGCTCTAGTCCCATGTGAAATGTTGTCTCGCCGGGGATAGCAATTATTATGTTGGACCTCGACGAACGAAACTAGGTTTCACTAACCGACATATATATTCTACGTGATTTAAAATGCTGCTGGACGCGTGCAATTAAAAAAGTAATGTGTAAGTTAACGTGCGCGACTATTAACACGCGCCTGGGTGTTCAGAGATGTTCCAATGGCCACATGACTAATGAAATGGCAGGTTTTTGGCCTCGGTCTGACCTCAATAGCTGACCCAGTGTCAATAGAATTAGTAGGTCTTTCGAATTGACTAATTTTCTAAGAAACTGTCACAGAGATGTCTGTTTCGCCTAACATCTCGTTGTCACACCAGATTAAAGGTATCCCTAGAAGTTGTATTCGCTGACAGTCACGGTCTAACTTTGACCTGCTATATGCTCAGTGACCCTGCAAGATACGTATGTTTCATACCAAAAACATTGTTATTCAATTGCCTACAGGCATATAGAATCTGGCGCGGGTGCGCAGGGCCGTTCGGAAATAATTTCGCAAAACATTTCGGAGGTCAACTTGACCCTATACCCGAGCGCTTGTTGATGTTCCGATAACACGCGGTGGCGGAACCTCTCATTGGTCGCGCTTTGTCGCGGTAGTAAGAGATTGAAACATTCCTGACAACGCCAAATCGCCCAGGCAATAACCAAAACTAGGACCAAGATCAACAGGGCAGGTGAGTTGTGCAGTTCAACCATGCAGGATGTAGTAATGACAGAAAATGCTACAGTGCACATAGTTGGACGAGCTCCGTAAGCTGCTCTCAACTGACGCTGACATTGCAGTCTGCGCTTTCCTTGTTCCATTTGCCTGTGAACCATTGATAAGAAGCCTTCAAAATTAATCTAATTTGAGCTCTCACTTGTACTGTTCTGCTTCTGCTCAGGCTCCAAAAGCTTGGGGGCCAAACTCACCAAATTGGACTGGCGGGGGGGGGCAGTGACTCACTCAAAAGAATACGAATCGGCGCCCCTGCCGTTGGATGCGATGGATGTTTTTGGATGCACATGTTCCGCCGCTTTGCTTTCGTCTTGTGGCGCTGCAAAAGAAGGCAACTTGCTGCGGTCTGCACAATTGAAATATCACTGAATGACGCAAAAACACTCCCACAAAAGCACAAAAGTAGACAATTGTCAGCAGGAGATATCAATGATAAAGTTAAAAAAGACGAGCAACATGCAGGTAAAACTGAACAAAACTCAAGTATACACAGTACAACCGCGGACCTTTAAGCGTGTGACTTATTCAGTCAGGTGCATTAAAATGCACATGATATCGCATTATTCATTTTTTTTGGCCGTTTACCTGTGAGGCAATAAATAAAGCTATTGCCTGCTATCAAGTGACCCCCTTTGAAAAGACCTCCAAAGTTCATCGGTTCGATTTATCATTTATGAGCTATCCAGGGGCCCTTTGAGGGCTCTGAAGGCCCAAAGACCCTGTCTTCTTTCAGGGGCCCTCATCCGTCCTTGCCGCTGATTCAAACGGCAATGCAAAGCCAAGGGAATTTTACTAATATGAGCGTTGTCAACATGCGGGTGAAAAACGGCAGTGCCGGTCAGCTCAAGAGAAAATAGCTTTGTTTATTCTGATATTTGTTTCTGCTGTAGGACGTTTAGGCCACAACAAAGCATATTAAATATGGTACGCTTCTTGTTGATGTATGTGGCATCTAAAAGACAGGGAAGACAAACGGTACATGAGTCGTTGCAAATAGCTTTTACAAAAGGTATGGTCTGGTTAAGTATTATCATCGTGCAAGGTTCATTTAGCTATACGTTGAGCTCATTTTCTACCGTGGTTTTATCATTTACAAGCTAAGAAAAGCTACAACAATGATGCGCCCACTCAGCAAAGTCCCGATAGCGGGACAGCCCGTTCTGCCCCCCCCCCCCCCTCTGCCACTCTCACGTGCGACACGAATCCGAACCGGCTTCGCAGTGGTCAACTGTGTCGGCCAGCTACGGCTAGCTCGGGCCGATAGCTTATCGCAGGGGTCAGCTGTGTCGGCCAGCCATGGCTAGCTCCGGCCGATAGCTTATCGCAGCGGTCAGCTGTGTCGGCCAGCCACGGCTAGCTCCGGCCGATAGCTTATCGCAGAGGGGCGGCAATGACAGTCGGAAAGGCCCGACTTCCATCAAAAGTGTCGAGTCATTCCGTCGCTGTTACGACCGTTCGCCATTCGCTTGCGCTCAGCGGCTCGCGCTAGGGGAGGCACACCGGTCAGCATCGGATGTCTCCCCAAGCCAGTGCGCGGATCCGGGGCATCAGAGAAAAACCTGAAATAAGGGCGTAAGAAGAGCAATAGTTTCAGATTACTTACTACTCATCAAATCAAAACATGAAACGAAGAAGTCTGAGAACGAGGTAGAAAGGCGTCATGACTATCTTTAGATATCGTTTCCTAAAATGGTCCCCCTTAAATATTTTTAATAGGGGAGGGGCCTTTCAAGGTGCTCCTTCCCTTCGCGCAAATATCGTGTGCGATTACTTACACCCACGGGGGAACGTGTCATTCCGTTCTCCAAGCGTTACTGTATCGCTGGTGAATACGAAAGTTCGTGATCACAAGAAAATGACCATTAACGTCTTACGTCAAAGGTGTTGTCGTTACCCCTCATGTTGTCAACGCAGAAACCCCCCAGAAATTTCGGAAACATAAATAGCTGTGTTAATCTGCGCGTTTTTTCGTTGCCATACTGCGAACTTCTCACACGACGAATGCAAAATTGCAAGCACGCGTCATAGTTTCACGTGTAGCCGTCGGTGATACGGACCCTATTTCACAGTGGTAGTGACCTCCCAATGAACAGGAAGCTTAAACTGAAGTCAGAAAGATAGATCGAGCGTCCTGTCGTGTTCCGGTTCCAGGTTGTTCGTTCCCGCGTATCCCAGTTCCAGGTCGTTCGTCCTGCCGTGCCCCGGTCCCGGATTGCTCGTCCTACCTTATCCCAGCTCCAGGTCAGTTCGTTCGCCGAATCCCAGCTCCAGGTCATTCGTCCCGCCGTGTCCCAGCTCCAGGTCGTCGTCCCGCCGTGTTGCCAGCTCCAGGTTGTTCGTCCCGTCGTGTCTCAACTCCAGGTCATTCTTCCCGCCGTGTTCCCAGCTCCAGGTGTTTCGTCCCGCCCGTGTCCAGCTCCAGGTCCGTTCGTCCCGCCGGTCCCAGCTCCAGGTCAATCTTCTTCCCGCCGGTGTCCCAGCTCCAGGTCGTTCGTCCCGCCGTGTTCCAGCTCCAGGTCGCTCCTGTCATTTTGTTTCAGACGAAGGAGTTCAGAAGACGTGCCGGCTGCTGGTATTCGTAAGGCGATCTCCACCGTATCGAACGGTAAACTTTAGGACATGCAACTTTTGCACAATTATCCGCTTTTAGACGACGCTGACGCCTTTGAGCACCCATCCGTGGTAAGTTGCGAACTCCTATAAATGGCATCCACTACTTAATGAGCTTATTAGTACTTCCAGTGTTTGGTTGCCACGCGGATATCTATCCACAATGTAATGAACCAAACAACGGGAAAAAAACTGAGAACCGGACAACTTTCCTTTGGTATTCAACGAATTATTGTAGCAGAATCCCTATACACGTACATACGTGTAAATGTATCTCGTAATTCGGAAAGTAATAAGATTAAAATAAACACCCACATCCCATTGCTTGTTTGCAGAGCCATTATTCTCCACCATCCTAAAACCTTGTGTGTTTGCCATCCAACATCACATCGAAACTATTAGCCATCTACTTGATTCGTGTTGCCTGTTCTCACAGCCATGACATTTCTACTGGACTAGTCAGATGAAAATACAACCGATGTAGTTCTTCCGCTCTCTCGCCCGTCAGTGTTAGCGTCATCTGATAACCACTCAGCACGGGCATCCACTTATGATACACCGGGTAATGAAATGCTTTCCGCGAATGCGCTTCCATAGACCCGGACCCCAAGGATAATTATAGCTGTTCATTCACCCATGCATGAGTTTGGCCCAGGTCCTGACAATTACGCCTGTCTGACGGTTGACAAGAAAGTTCCGACAGCATACGCGGGGATTTTCGTGTTTCTCTAAACGCTGCATCCAGCCGTTTCCCCCGCCTTTGATCATTTGAGGATGGTGGAAAGTGCACTACGGGACCGCCGAACAAGCCCTTTGTCCATAGAAACAGAAACAGCAGCAACAACCGGCAAGGGCACAAGTAACTGGTTGAAACGGGATGCCTTTGAACAGCTGTTGCTTTGCGAGTTCCTTGAGAAACTCGTTACGATGCGTCTAGAGTTTTTGTAAGCCGGGATTAAACACAATAATTTTGCGTCGCTGAAAGGTCTCTGTCCGGCTGGACGTCGCCATCGATTTGATGACTCGATGGAGTGAAACCGTCACGAACAAGGCCGGACCGTTCTGGACAACGTGGTCGCTGCTGACCGTCCTAGACATGAGGGTCGTTGGTGACCGTCCTGGACATGATGGTCGCTGGTGACCGTCTTGGACATGATGGTCGCTAGGGACCGTTCTGGACATGATGGTCGTTGGTGGCCGTCCTGGACACGGGGGTCGCTGGGGACCGAGACGCCTTTGAACGTGCCATAACGCATTTTGCCGACAAAACTTAACAAACTGATATCTCTCTCGGGTTCATGCGTGCAACAAATGCGCAGTCAACTGCCGTATCTACGCATAAGGGGAATGCTTCATGTAAAGATGCGTATGCATCCTGACATGCATATAGCTATGCACGTTTGTGTATATATATATATATATATATATATATATATATTTATGTTTATATATTTATATGTGTCATGCATATGAAAGGCAGATGTGTGTAATGCTCATACTGGAATGAAACAGCCAATGCACAATGCATCCTCCGAGAGATAAATCTGGCCTCTTCTTGATGTACCCTCAAGAATAATGACATACGTCCGAATTGACAAACATTTCCCGATTTATATACATGTTTCACAAGTCGTTTGCAATTTAGAAAGTAAAGTATACCAGAAGAACCAATGCAAGAATAGCCCTTTCATGGCAACTTTTCATGGGTCTACCTATTGCTAAATCGTGGAAGGTACATGAAAACTCCTCCGGTTCAAGGCCCACGACGAATTTCGTCCGAAATGCATGTGGCGTAGGCAATTCTTTTCGTAGCTACTCAGCATCTTTTGTCACCCAGAACAAACACAGCCATATAATACAGTCATCCAATCTCGCAGTCACGGTAATAAAAGAGCAAAGGACATGCGGCACGTGTCTTCCACAGCACATGCCAGCGATGGCTTTGGACCTCGACTTCGTGGAGACCGGAGCGAATGGGGCCGGCGGTGCGTCTGACAGCTCGGACACCACCCTGTCCGTCAGCGGCGGCCACCACCGCCTCCCAGTCCGCCGCGCGCAGCCAGCCCGTCGCCACCTGTCCGATCCTTGTCCTGCCGAGGGGCGCCGTCTCCGCCGGCCGACATGGATTTGATTGATCTGGCGCGCCGTGATCGCCGTGTTAGCAGGCCTCGCTCCCGCCTTGCCGCCGCCCCACCCGAGCCAGCATCGATCCCGGCGGCCGCGAATGACTCGACCGGCGCCAACAGCGCCGTTGTTTCAGGCGGGCTGCGGCGCGGCGAGCGCGGCGCGGCCGCCTCTCGGCACGTTGCCCGGAGCGCGGCCCCTCCCCCAGCGGGGAGAGCACGCGTCCGCACGCGGCGACCCGTACGGCGCCGCGCCGCTCCACACGCCGGCGGGCGCCGTGGGCCGGGGGTGCTCGGGCTGGGCGATGTCGCGCGCGACGGGAGCTTGTTAGGGGAGGGGGCTTGGCGGCACTCCAGCCCGAGTGGTCTCCAAAGACCCCAGACACGAGCGGAGCACGCCACCACAGCCCGGCCACGCCCCTGTGATCCTAACGCGGCGCCGTGATGAATTGGCGGGGTGGCAGGCGCAGCTACCTTCACTATAGATGGAGGGACCTTTTGGTCGGCGTGAAAGGCCGACGGTAATCATGATGAGGACATCATTCGAGGCCATGAGACGCTCTCACCGGCAAGAGCGATCCGAGCTATTCTTAGCAGGCGCTTGCAGGTCGATTTCTGTTGAGAAATTGAAGCTGGGGAGGTCTCACAGGTTCCTGATGCCCGGCTCTGAAGTGTGCAGAGGGGCGCTGTAGGAAACCGGCGCGCTAGAGCTCTCCAGAGCGCTTTGAAGCGTAGGAGCGCTGACTCCTGGGGCAAAGGAGCGCTGACTCCTGATGCGGAGGGGTGCTGCTGCCTATTGCACTCAGCTCACGTTCCGGCAGGAATGTCTGTTAAAATTCGTTGAAAAATCCCTTCATCTGGTGTATGTAGAATAGAATTAGTCAGCCACCTCTCATACATATATATATATATATATATATATATATATATGCATTTGTATATATTTGTATATGCATAGTGCACATTCGTATATATATATATATATATAAATATATAAATGTGTGTGCGTGCAATATACGTTTTTAGTGTTACTTTGCAGGGGTTCCGACCAAGGATTCGTCATCATTCCCCATCTAAATGTTGGAATTTTGAAGTAAGAACCCTATTGCGTGAATTGTTCCTGATGATTTCAAGCATTATCCCAAAAATGTCGTTTGCCGTACACCTCAAGCCTGCATATGATTACGATGGGATATTCGGATACGCTTATTTCCGTAGCTTGTGCACTTAGACGATTTCTGTGCTCGGACCAAAGACATCGGTATTTACTGGAATATCATTGTGTATGTCATTGGCCGGCATATCCTAAGATGCTAGAGATGAATCAATTTCTATGAGTTATCAGACACTGGCAGCCTGGCATGCTGCCTATTGCAAGAAAATTGCTACCAGATCTTCGGGCAAATGCACAGCCATATACAACAATATTGCATCTATGTCCGCAAAAATATGCAATCAAGCAAATAATGCTCCAGGTACCTTAGCTTCAAAGACATCCTATGCTTGTTGAAATGCCTTTATTTCGTAGCAATGACTTATTAAACATACTGTGGGCGAAGACGTTGCGATTACATTTTGTTTTTAGGCATCAGTAAAGTTGGGTAGTGTTATGATAAAGTAGAATTTGCTTGAAAGGAGGATAAGTTGAAGGAGCATCGATTGCCCTTTTCGGTGTTCAAAATTTCTAGAATATGGTCCATGTGTGTGTGTGGGCTCAAGCAAAATGATCCATACGTGTCACATGTGCGGCCAATCACTATGTATGACTTGAGCCCAGGCTTAAAGGGTAAAAGCTATGCTACTATCCCCCGAATTAGAACATTCCGAAAGAGGTCGCACGGTGTGCAGCAGTTGTAGCCGCCAGCCAGTTCGGGATGTAAATTATCCAGTCGTCAATGCAAATTACATGCTGGTCAAAACGCACCGCAGGTCGTCGGGACACCATACCTTCAGCTCTTTTCATGGCAATAAAGGATTGGAGTTGTTGAAAATCAGCTCTTGTCTCATTTTATTTGGAGTCCGAGTAGCCTTTGAGCTGATTTTCAAAACAATGCAATGGCTTCAATGATCAGGTTATTCCACGGAAACCTTGCCCAGGTTTTCCAACTTTTCGGTCGGCTTCTGGCGACACAGTTTTTCATAGTTTCCATGATCATATCACGGCTAAGCTGTTGACATGGGTATGGCACTTGGTGGAATTAAACCTGATGCAGCTTCTAAAAGCGAGTGTTCATTTGTTTCCCGTAGAAGTAGGGCCCATCAAGAAGGTACATGGTAGGCTTAATGTAACATAAGGTGGGGAGAAACAGGTACATTGAAATGGTAAATTGTACAACTGCACTTCCATGTTTTGGGAAATGGCTCCATCCGCACGCATAGAAAGAATCATGATTAAGCACTCATTTTCTTCGACAACTTTTGCAAACTGTCTTCTGTCCCGACACTGAGAATTTACAAGATGACAGATGTCATGAGCAGTGGCTTAGCTCTATCAGAGATGAACTTCTTTTTGCTGAAATGAAGTGCATAAGACCGTGTTCCATTTCAAAAAGGAAATCTGCAGAACTCCTTGGAATACGCTCATACTCATGCAAGATATATTTGGAAAGTACGTTATGAATCCTCACTCCGTTAGTTATACGGAGCGCTGAGTGCAAGGCGAAAATATAAGAAATGTGCGGTATGTACAAACTAAGAGCAAACAGTTGCCTTTCGGTGTGAATGTCGCTCAGTGTAAAAACACTTTTCTCCAACGGAACATGATCCGCGATAATCTTGAGTCTCATCACTCCAGAAGTGTGCTTCATCGTCATTGAAAAAAGACGAACTGTACTGGGTTTTGGTAGTCCGTAGTCAAGCAGCACCTCCAAACAGCCATTCACCTCGTTGCGATGGTAGAAAAAAACTGAGCCCATGTCACCGCATAACTTTAAAGCTACGCCACAGCGACCAGCGTCACAGCGAAACTGCGGGACAGTTCGGCACGCAAAAGACGCAGGTCACCCACGATACAACGACCACGAGGGCGCCTAGCTTCCTTTCATCACAAAGCACTAAGGCGATATAAATTCACAACACAGACGTATGGAAGCTCTCATATCAACCCTTTTGACCGATACCGAAAGGACCAATTCGTCCTCACTGTAGCAGCGTTCAAGAAGATATCACTTGGTGCCATTTTGGTGAATGCGACAATAACAAAGCCACCAAGCTCTTGATTTTCGTTCGGCCACGCGTAGTGACGGAGGTATCGACTGGCTTTTCGTCCCATTAGGTCGGAGAATGCCAGCCAGCCCCTGTTGAACGATGTTTAATGCAACAGTACGCGTCAACTGGGGTGACGATTCTTAAGCCGGCACGCTCCAAGGGTGATGCACGCTTCAGTGTGGCTGCCGCGGCGGGTGCGTCGAGACAGCAATCGGCGCCAGTGTCAATGCGTTAGTCAGCGGCGGCTGAATCGACACCCACGCGGCCGGCAGGAGTCCGGGCCGAGCCGCTTCTCAGTGCGGTCACGCACCGACAGCGCCGCCCGGGGCGCGATACAGGCGGCTGGGGCGGCGCGGCGGCCCCAGGCGCCCCGGCGCCGCCGAGTCGTCGGCTGTCTCGCGACGAACGTGACGCTGCGATAGGTCGGCCGGCAAACGTGGCGCGACGACAGGCGCCACACAGCGCCGGGTCGATGGGAAACGCCCGTCCCGCGGGCCGCCGACACACACACACACACACACACACACACACACACACACACACACATATATATATATATACAGACAGACACACTCACACACACACATCGTGTGGCAACGGACATGTCGGGACGGCCTTCGACAAAGACGTGTCGGCGCGCGCACGCGCTGTACCGTCACGCGCGCACACACGCGGATATCCGGTCTTCTGTACACATGAGCACGGAGCGCCTGGTAATGTCGTGTGAGCCTTGGCGGGGGGGGGGGGGGAGCCCAGTGCCCAGACGCGGGAGGTCGGCTGACGTGGGCGTGCCGGTGTGGGGAGGGCAGGGGCGAGCACGAGGCGCTCATTCGGCAGAGCAGGCGGCAGCCATGTGGAGCTCTGAACGCGTGCACGCCTATGGGCGATTTAACGGAAGGACAGGGAATGGTCGCACAGAATTGCGCGCGGCGCACCATGGTGGCAGCCAGTGGTGCAGGAACAGGTGAGGACAGTGAACCCTCCAACTTAAGAAGCTTAACAAGGGCTCGGACGTTGCATAGCACGCATTAATTCAGGAAGATTCCTGTCGCAGCGTTTTACGTGGTTCATCCTTATTTAATGGTTTCGACGTTCCTGTGGCAATTCCTTTACCGGCTGCCCGTGTTTTTTTTATCACGCTTCAATGTTTTTGCCAGAAAGGCTTCAGGAAAGGGCTTCAGTTTGTAAGCGCAAACTAGAAATTGGTAACAATAGTTCATGCAGGTGGGTAAAAGCACATGCTTTTCCGTGGCTAGAGGGACGTAGCTACGCATGCCAAGATGATTGAAACTTTCCGTTCACGTCGCACGCGGCCCTCGCTTTGTGATTGATATGGGATGCGGGCCTCTGTTGTGCGACAGGATATGCTGTGGTATGGCCTAATATATCACAATTAGAGAGCCACAAACGACGTTTATAACAACGTGCCACACGCGATATGCGAAGCTGCATCTTGAGACGTGCTATACATGCATTTTGCAATGTGCGTTAACTAACACCATTGCCCATTCATACTTAAGATGACTATGGTGTGGGGAGGGGATAGCGGTCAGGGGCCACCTCTGGACCTGTTGTCGGTTCTGGGTCCGGATCGCCGCCACACCACTGCGGCATCCCACATTGGGTCTGATAAAGGCATCCCGTCTCGAAATGGCCACATTGGATCCAATAAAGGCATCCCGTCTCGAAATGGCCCTAAAAGTCCGTGAGACGTAAAGACCCAATCATTGTTAACACGCGCTCGGATGGGGGTCAATTTGACTCTCTCAAAGGTTTTTCTTCAATAACTTCCGAACGGCGCGGTGTAACCACGCCAAAATGTGTGTAGGTGTGGGCAATAAAAAACCAATCCTTTGGTGGACAAAAATTAGATACACCTTGTGCGGTTGCTGACCTATGGCAGGTCAAAGCCAGGCCATGGCTGTCAGCGAAGGTAATACCTAGGGACTCGTTCCATCTGATGCGACAACAGAGTGTTGTACGAATCCATACATCTTGGAGATGGCTCCTTAGTTAATTAGACAACTGAATTTAGGATTAAGACGGGCTCCATTGATCGGTGTGAAAATGAGACCATAGTCCAAATTAAACCGTTCTATAGCTTGAGAACTTGCCTTAAGACGCTGTTTGTGAAGCTCATTATTCATTTCTTGATCACAGGGATGTCAGCAGGTATCTTATTTGGACTTCCTGGCTGTCAGAAGAGGTCACTGATCTTGAATCGCCCTAATCAGCCTGAAGAACCTGACCCTGGTCAATGATCAATCTTTTGCTGTTAGGAGCATACCTTCAAGCGCAATTTTTGACACTTATGTTAAGTACAAAGTCCGAACAGTCTCGTAGCTTATTGGTTACCGTGACCTTCTGAGGGTCACTGACCTAAAATGAACACCAGTCACCCTTTGCTTAGAGGAGGTGTCCAGCTTAAAGGTGGTTGCATCGGGAAGCCTAAGGGCACTTCGGACACTGATCTGGAGTTTGACCTTTTTTTTACCTTATTTGGACTAATGGAAAAGTGTCCTCAGAATTCGACACGAGTGAGCTCTCATATAGCTCTTATCTACCCCGTAAATTTAGTGCTTCTAGCTCTCTTAGCTTTTGATATATCAGGGGTCAAACTGACCCCCTTTCTACCCGAACGCTGCATTCAACCTGCCACCCGGGCGCGAGTTTAAGGAAATGTTCACATTTGAAGATATTGAAGTAAGCATCAGATGAAACAAGCTCACTTAGAACTATTGGTATACTTTTCAAGTGAAATGGGATGCTCTAGTACAGCACAATTCTCTTTTAGTAAATATGCTCCTTAATAGGT
>NW_023597034.1:37789848-37799618 GCF_011947565.3 Pollicipes pollicipes | reverse complement strand
CCAGCACCCCCAGGCCTGCCTGCGACTCGAGCCCGAGCCCCGGGATGCCAATGTCGATGCGTGGCCGTGTGCGCGGCTCAACTGAGCTGCTTTCTCCGGGGGCGATAAGGCTAATAAGTCACGTTTTGTCTTTGTCGTGTACGCGTATGTGACGTGTGTTCACGGCGAGGCTCCGTCGGAAACTGGTGGGGTCCGGTCGCGTAGCAAAACGAAACCCAACCGTCACTGCCATAAACCATAACCGGAGGCTACTAACGCCAGCGGCAGTTCTGGAAATGGACAGATGACGCAACGTGTTCAGAGCAGATGCTTATGCAAGCGAGCCCCTTCCACGCCCGCCTCACAGTGGACGATGCAAAAAGCACCTGTGTAATGGCTAGCTGGTCTGATCTGAGCTGGCTTTCATTCTAGCGCGGCACGTTTGCATAAAGTGGGTCTTATCTTCTCTAATATGTGGCGCATGCAGCATGGAAATTCGGAGCTCGTCTCTTGCCGCAACGGCTCCGCCACACAAGCGGCAATCGGCCGGGCCAACAACCCAAGCGACGGTCCGACAAACCAGCGCCGCTCGGGTCAGCCACGCCACCCCGGCGCCCCGACGAAACCACCACCCGTTTCCGCCCACTCCGCCCTTGCATTCAGTTCAAGCGCGGTGCGGTTGCACCGCGTTTGAACAGAGCCGTGCAGGAACCGCGACCGGTGCTCGGGCGTCGGCCGTCCCGTCATATCGGCCCCCTATCTAATCGGCAGCGAGCAAACAGAGCCGCGCCCGGCGGACGCCCCGGCGCCGATAGCGCCTGGCTGCGGCCGCCGCCGGAGCCGGGCCCGGCGCTGGGGGTAGCTGGCCGACGGCAGGCTGACCCGCCGCACCGCCAGACCCGGGTGGCGCCTCGGGAGACTCGGGTGCGTTGAGGAGGACACAGAGGAAGTGGGCGGATCCCGAGTCGTACAGAGGGACGTTTATTCTTCGCCAAAACGAGCCGAGATACAAGTGAAAATGTTGGTCCGGGATGCAAGGAGCGAATATGTCAGTTATCGTAATCGTCATTCTCCGCTGCGTTGACTCGCCTACGTCATGGTCTGATTTGAGCATGCCCAGACCCTTTCACCCATTCATTTTCATCTCTTCCATGCCTGTCCGTGCATTATCGATAGATGTTGTCTCTGACCTCGTCTTCTTCGGCTCACATCAAAGCACACTCACACACGCTCACGTCTGGGACGGAGTGTACAATGCGAGTGCTTAAAGCATGGAGAGCGTATCTATTGCTCTTAGCGTGTGGCGTCGTTACTGTTGCTGACATCAGCGTCTCGTCGCGGTGCATAAAAAATAGACGCAATCAAGGAACGAATTGGGCCATTTCCGACCGCAACAGCTTCACCCACTGCTGTTCGCTCATGACAAGTGTCTTACAATCGGTTGATTGGTTTTGTGCTACAAATCCATAAACGCGTTCACTTGACCAGCGATTAGGGGGAGGCAGCTCCCATGGCCCGTTTCGCGTGATTTTACACATGTTGACCCAGTCCATCGTCTCATCCTGCAGTTTCTTCACCTCCTTCCGCATATTGTTGACGCCGAAGCGCTGGACGCGCTCCTCGAACCGCTGATAGAAGTGGTTGTAGAGCATGTAGTCGCCCTTCAGCCAGGTGGCCAGGCGGGTCCGTGTGTCCTGTCCGGCCGGTAGCTCGCTGGAGGCCATCAGCGAGTTCAGCCGCATGCTGACCATGTAGAGGGGCGGCCAACAGAGCAGCTCGCGCAGCAGCACCAGAGACTCGTCCATCCGGTCGGCGATCAGCAGCAGGTCAAAGTCGCGCTCGATCTCGATAATCTTTTGTCGAATGCGGCGCTCGTCCGTGAGCTCCTCGGCGCTGAGACCGAAGTCCCATAGCATCTGGTTGCGGCCGAAGAAGCCGCTCAGCCGCTGCTCCGGGATCTCTCCGGAGGCGAACGCCTCGATCGTCACGAACCGGTCCATCTCCAGGTAGCGAAACATGGACAGGAACTGGCCGACCGGATCGCGCAGGACCGAAAAGTAGACGGTGTCCTTGGGTAGTATGCGTCGCACTTCGGCGTGGTTCCAGCGCGTGTGCAGGTTCAGCATGTTGTAGCCGATGCGGTAGGAAGGCACCAGGCAGACGTCTTCCACCCTGAAGGGCTCCGTGCTGATGTACTCGCCGGACGCGGGCAGGACGAGGAAGATCTCGTGGCGGGCGGCGAAGCGGAAGAGGATGTTCTGTATGCTTGAGGAGCCACACCGGTGAGTTTTCAGGAAGCCTATGTTGTACTTTGGCCGACAGCGATGACCGTTTACTTCATATTGCTCCGGCAGTCCCACCGGCGGCGAGGGTTTTCCCAAAATTGGACACTCAACTTTGGAAGGTGCCCTCTTCCGAGGGGTTTCTCTGGCGGAATAGGTGCAACAAGATCAGCAGTGAGTCAACGTGATCACAGTTGATAGCTGTTTGATATACATTCACGTTAATTATGATTATATCGGTCACCAGTATTAAATGTGATGCGAGGGATCTCTGAATTTTACATGGTGACTGACGGCTGACGTAGAGAACTGAAAACGCTCTTAGCCTTGGAGCGCTGCAGACTACCATACGGTTGAACCATGACTCCAAGTGGTAATGTGGAAGCATGTAATCTTACCTTGTGCTCCGAGTGGTAATGTGAAAGCATGTAATCATAAGCGTGAAGGCCACCACACCAATGCCGATGAAGAATGGATGCCCGAGCCATAATGCTCGTCCCATCTTTAAAGAATGACGCAATAAACACGACCTTAGTTTAGTGAGGTAATATGGCTAAACAAATGGCATGGTTGCATTTAGTGCTCATAGAATCCTTGCTGAGCAGCATTTTGTGTTGTTGAAAGAGACAGTTATGATTATTTACTTAAAGTAATGCTCAGTTAAACACTTCGATTCAAGGAATCGTTAAGTGTTCGTCTTCGGCTCGCCATTAAAATCATGCTTGCTTTGCCTTTTGATGATTTAATGTGCGCTCAAATGTTTGAATTTTTTCCGAAAAAGTTCTGCTGACTGAACGCGTCCACGTCTGCGCAGAAATCAAACTGCAATCAAAGATAGCCCCAACCCCATCCCTACTGCTTTCAAGTGCAAACTACTGAAGAGCATTCCGGGATATATTTCTCTGTTGTCGGCGGTGACATGAACGAAAGGTGTTTTAACGTGAACAGGCTCCTTGTGCGCCGCCAGTAAAAAATAATCCTTTTGGATGAGTGGTAGCCATGCTCGCCGGGTCGTGGCAACGTATTTTAAAATGCCACAAATTGTCGCAGGCTGCAGCCAAGTGTCACAATGTGTGAGAACTACTTATAAACCCTTGTCGTTACTAGGCGTGAAGATACTTCCTACATCATAGGGTGCCGCCATCAATGCACCGTCACCTGTCGATTCCACAGCTAAGGTGTTGAAGCCTCCCCCCTTTCCTCATTCCAAAACAAAATGGCGGTGACTCTGCGGATGGTTTGATTTTCTCCTTGGTATTTGGTAGCATCTCTTCGGTTGAACTGTTAGATGGGGCTAAGTGAGGGAAATCACGTTTTTCCCCGTCTCCACGTAAGTTAACATATGTTTGAAAGGACGGCCAATACTAACGCTAGTGTGCCGTTGGTGCACCTCAGTGGGGCGGTGCCAAATTACCTGACATCATTCAAACTTCAAAGACCTTTCATAATCGGTGAGATGTCTACAAACAACTCTTAGGAGGGTTTTTAAAACCAAAACTGACGATGAACTTTGTATAGCTGTAGAGAATGGAATAGTGAATTGTTTTGTATTAAAAATTATCTACATCTTGTAAGGTCGCTAACCTATAGCACGTCAGAGTCAAGCCATGACTGTCAGCAAAGGGCATTTCTAAAGAATCGTTCAAAATAGTGCAACAACGGCGTGTTAGACGAAGTCATACATATCCGAGATGGCTTCTTAGGCGATAAACCAATAAAGCTTAGAATCACTGCAAATTTTATTGACCTAGTGGGAGGTCGGATAGTCAGACGGAGGAAAACAATAACAAGCTCTTTTACTCGAGAGCTTGGTTTCATGGGGTATTTTGTGGTCCTCATTTCGAATTTATTAATGACAGGAACCACAGGAGGCATGTTTCATGAGCGTTTCAAAGTTTAGAGGTCACTGACCTAAAGTGACCCTGGTCAGTATTTTTGTTTTTAGAAAGATGTCAACTAGCGTAATCCCTCATGATTATTCGAATGACAAATCAGGAGCAATCTAGCACTTATTTGGTCACTTTGACCTCATAAATGCTAACACGCGCTCGGGTAGGAGGATCAAATTGCCCCCCCCCCGAAGGTTTTTCAGAATTGTTTCCGAACGGCACGGCGCAGCTTCGCCAAATTTTGCATACTGTAGAAAATTGAATGGCGGTTCGTTTGGAATCACAAATGTAGATGTATCTTGTTAGGTCGTTGACCTATGGCAGGTCAAAGTCAGGCTATGGTTTCAGCGAGGTCAGTTTCTAGGGAATCGTTCAATTTGATGCAACAACGGAGTGTTAGACGAAGCCATACATCTCTGAGATGCTTTCTTGTGCAATACATATATTGAATGAGCAAATTACGTTGACCTAAGGTCAGGTAAAAAGGTCAGACCATGATCAAAACCAACCTGTTTTTTCTCTAGGGCTTGCAGTATGTGATAGCTTCTGATGCTCATTTCGAATTTACTGACAGCAGGAACCGCATTATACATCTTCCATGGTCTTCTTAGAGGTCAGAATAGGTCATTGACCTGAAATGACCCAGGATAGCATGTTATTTTTAGAAACACACTGCCCAGCCTAATCTTTGTCACTTATTCAAGTGCAAAACTCAGAGTAGTTTTTTATGGTGTTGGTCACCATGACCTTAAAAAGGCCGAACAAGGTCACTGACCTTACTTGAGCATGCGAACTTTTGCTTAGAAACAGTTATCTAGGCTCTGGGGCACTTTGGAGACCAACCTGAAAGTTGATCTTATTTGACCTTATTTGACTCGGAGGTCATGATCTAGGAACCTCACACTTTGACCTAAGTGAGTGCACGTACAGGTCACCACACCCTGTGCATTTGGTGTCTTTAGCTCTCTTAGTTCTCGAGATCTCGGTGGGGTCAAATTGACCTCCCCACCTGAGCGAAAGGTATCTTGCCGGCACCCGGGCGCATGTTAAAACAAGGTCGCCGATCTCATTGAGCTTTTGCTTGTAACAGGTATTAAGCCTTACAGCAGATACATGAGAAATCTGGGGCACTTCAAACACCAATCCGGAGTTTGACCTTGTTTGAACTTGCTTTCTTCCAAAATCATTACCTAAGGCATGCAATTTTGACACGAGTGAATTCACGCACAGGCCAATTTACCCTGTAAATGTTATGTGTCTAGCTATCATAGCTTTTTAATCTCAGGGGGGTCAATTTGACCAGCACCCCAGAGAAGGGTATTCAACCTTCACCCGTGCGTGTGTTAACACACCATCCTACACGTTTCGAACATATCATAGGGCATTTGGAACATTCTAAAGACGTCATGTTTCGGACAACCGTACCCTGCCATTAATTGCCGGGGGAAGCTGTCATGTTCAGCCATCAATCAGAACGACATGGAGCAAATGTGGCTCACTAAATGACATGAGTAAAGCACAAAGTCTTGTTCACTTACTGACTCCCAAGCTTCACGTAGGAATATTTTCCGACCAGAGCAGGCGTGTGAGAATTCCTAACATGAGGGTTAGACCCTTCTTGAAGCGTGCCCTCGTCCCGAATAATCACCCGGTAATGCTATGCTTTTGCAAACAGAGTTGTACGAGAATCATTCCTATTCTTGTCCGGAGATTTTCCGGAGAAAGTCATAGTTCTAAGTGGTATCCTATGAGCACTTGGAAATATAATTTTCTATTAATTATACGGTCATTATACTTTATATATATATATACTATATATACGTTATAATTAATTATACGGTCAGTCAGACGAGCTACAGAGAGAGGCAATGCTAAACAAGCTAAAGATGGGATGCATTGCAGTATCTAGTCAAAAGTTGACAGGCTCAAGTCCATTCAGATAATTTAAAAGATTGTCTGGAAACAGTGAAGCATTGCACACACACAACATTGCGCAATGGTGATGCCAGAAACATATGTGAGGGTGCTGTGAACCCGATTGCATAGCAAGTCAATATCAAATGGAGAACCAAACACATCACAAAGTTGACGTCAAAGCGCATACGCTCCAGGTCATATTACAGACCTTAACGATGTACGCGTGTCTAATGATGCACGCGTGTACATGCTTTTCTGAGACACATCCAGGCTCTGACTATGGGGACCACCCACCAAAAGATGAGAAACTGAATCTGACCTTGGCACTCAGAATGGTCGTGACTGTGCACTGGAAAGTAAGTAAGGCTGAAACAAAAAAAAAAATATATTGCTTAGCAAACGCCTGAAGTCCCACCAATGCAGTTTCGTAAGGGACTTCTAAACATTCTTCCTAAAAAAGAGTCCTGGATCTGCCTAAAGTGGGCCCCTTAGGCCGGGGAATGAGAAAATCAGAACATCCATCAAGTTTTCCAAATGTGTTTCATTTAGCACGCAAATGCGGTCCCAAAAATGAACTTTTATAAATCAACCGCCGGAGAAGAATAGGATTAATGGAGTTATTCTTGTCCACCCCATCATAATAAACTCTGACACTCTGCTTGATAGCTTCGATGCCTTGTTCGAACCCGACGCTAATCCGAGCTACCGCCCTGAGGCGGGCGGCGACGGCCCGGCTGGGCCGGGTGCTCCACAGCTGCACCGCCTGTTCGGGTGTGGGATGGGGAGGGCCCATCACTGGGCATCTTCCCGCCATCAGGGGTCTTGGCGAGAGCGATCCAGCACCGGATCCTGGGATCTTTGATGGGGACCAGATGGGGTGACGTCACCATGGCCGGGGCTGATCAGCCACAGCTAGCGCTTCATGGCTGGTCATGGCCAGGGCTGGTGGGCATGCTTGAAAACAAAGTCAAGTGTCTTCCACCATCCTGGGAGCGGCATGGGCCTAGTAAGGCCCTCCACGCATGGATGGTACTTGGGCCTTGCGAAGCCTTCACTGGCCTTCGGGGTGGGCAATCTTTGACAGACGGACTTCTTATCTACCCCCTTGAGACGCTGGGCTGTGTTGGCCCTCTCTGGTTCTATGTCTGACGTGCGCTCTTGGCCTCGGGGCACTTTTGTCTACCCGGCTCGCCGGGGTCACCTTCTATCCATCCGCCACCATCCGCCGGTAATGCCACGGCAGCTGGTGCGGGGCCTGATGCGCTCAGAGGCTGCCAGACTGGTGACGGGGCGGGGCCTGATGCGCTCAGAGGCTGCCAGGTGGACTGGTGACGGGGTGGGGCCTGGTGCGCTCAGAGGCTGCCAGGCGAACTGGTGACGGGGCCGGGCCTGATGCACTCAGAGGCTGCCAGGCGAACTGGTGACGGGGTGGGGCCTGATGCACTCAGAGGCTGCCAGGCGAACTGGTGACGGGGCGGGGCCTGATGCACTCGGAGGCTGCCAGGTGGACTGGTGACGGGGGTGGGGCCTGGTGCGCTCGGAGGCTGCCAGGCGAACTGGTGACGGGGCCGGGCCTGATGCACTCAGAGGCTGCCAGGCGAACTGGTGACGGGGCGGGGCCTGATGCACTCAGAGGCTGCCAGGCGAACTGGTGACGGGGTGGGGCCTGGTGCGCTCAGAGGCTGCCAGGTGGACTGGTGACGGGGCCGAGTCGTAAGGAACTCCCGTTTTTGGTGACTGACTTCAGGCGGCTTTTGGGCTCAACGAACGAAAACATTTTGTGACAGGTTTATTTGACAGAGATTCCCTTCTCTCGAATGAAGGCAGTGTGCTGCATCTGTCCTGAGGCTAACAACCATAGTTGAGGCATCTGGGCTTGTCTGGGACCGGTTTAGCGCTGCCTGGGGGGGGGGGGGGCATATTGTTCTAATATAAATACATCTCCACAGACCTCTAAGGGCAGTTTTCTTTGGTCTCGTTTGCCGTAAGTCCCATACAAAGGTGACGCATTCACGTTAAACTGATGTTAAAGCACGAAGCCTTTCCAACTCCAGGACGCCGCCGCAATATCGGACAAAGCTCCACATCCGGCTGTAATCTGACCCTTCAGGAGTCAGCTTTAGCGATATGTTGACCTCCTGTCTGGCCCTTGGATGACTGCGCATCAGACGCCCTGTATCGTCCGCCGACTATGTTGAAACAACGCCCAGCTCAGACGAGAAATCAAACGCTAGCTATCAGAAATAAAGCAGTTGACGCCGAATCTTCGTTTGCAGCATTATTTACTTATGACAAGCGTTGCTGCCAGGAGATAATCTTCAGTGCCGCTACTTGAGAGATTCAAAGGACCACCAATGGGCGCCCGAGTTTGTATCAAAGCTCAGCTATCGTGTTGTCCGAGGAGCACTTGTCCGTGAAGTCAAACAGCCAATTCCTCCAGCGGAGATCGGCTCCGTTTACAAGCTGATAGCGCCGCAGGCTTGGCGAATGAGGTCAGCGCTCTTATCGGTAATCCACTTTATCTACTGCACACAAGCATTGCCACTTGCTCGTGATATGTCGCGTAAACTCGGACATCGGTTTTGCGCGTCCCGCCTCTGTAATTGCAGATGCACAACGCATGCCACAGCGATGCACGTGCCTTTTTGTATGTACAGTTACCGTGTGAGATAACGAGACGTGGCTCTGCCGTCCAGGGACGGCGCCACAGCTTTTCAGTTGGGGAGGCAGGTTTTTCAGGGGGCCTCCTGGAGAAAATGGGCCTCCTCACATGGGAGGGGGGGGGGGGGGAGTTCTGAACAGTGTCGTATTTGAGGGTGAGAGGCACCGAGGTCATGTGGCCCCTTGTGAAATCATTACACACATCGTGTTTAAGTAAATAAATTGACAATTACAAAAGCCAGATGGGGTCGTCTAATTATCTAGAAAAGAGGCTCGCTAGCCTACAACGAAGTCTGCTGTTCCAGAAAAAGGCCTCCTGAAGCATAGAGGCACATTTTTATCTGGAATTGGATGCTTCAGATTCAGGGAGGTCTCCAAATCTAAGCAAGGCATTCTGATTCGCAACCGCGGCTTTTTAAGGCATGAATGGGACCTCTTGTTCAAGAAATGGGCTTCCAGAATATAGCGAGTGCCTTCTCAAAGCAGGTCTCCAAATCTAAACAAGGCATCCTGATTCGCAACCGCGCCTTTTTAAGGCATGAATGGGACCTCCTGTTCAAGAAGTGGGATTCCAGGATATAAAGAGTGCCTTCTTACTCTGAACAGGGGTCTCTTAGCTCATAAGGGGGCTTGCCGAGGAAGCAAAGGGGCATCCTTAACATAACATTGCGCCTACTAATTTAGACCACGGGGCACTTATTCATACGCCTTGGTATTACCATCCAGAGAATGGGCGTATTAATGTAGAAAAGTCTTCTGAGCCCGACTTGTTCTCTCTAAGTTATGGCGCCTCCTTGGTCTGAAGTTTCGTTATCTACGGGTATTTGAAAATGCGTTTAGTTTGGAGAAAAAAGGTTCCTCAAAAATGTTTATGGAAAAGCATTCTCTTACCAGCTCTGCCCGCTCCTCCTCCTGCTACTCCTCCCGTGGCGCGGTCTTCTGAAAAATGCGAACAGCAAAATAATGGGTCATGGCGTTCTTGTGTGAGAGTTTCCAAGCCATCGCGGGCCACCAAAACGCCCGGTCTTGAGAACATTTAGCG
>NW_023597034.1:37769848-37784848 GCF_011947565.3 Pollicipes pollicipes | reverse complement strand
GTCCGCCGCTGTAGCCGGCTCCGAGCATGGTACGCGCCTTGCACGCTTGGAACTGTGATGATCCATCAATATACTTCCTATGCAGCTGCGGGTCCAGACGCGCATGGCGTGAGCATTCAGCGCTTGTGCATCTGTAGGTGAATTTAAAAAAAGAAGACTTTGACTTGTCAAAGTCATATTCGTGACTTTGTGAATATGTGACTTCTGACTTTTGCTGTCCACCAGAGACCATAACAGTGAGAGGCCGTCGCGGGCACCGATCGAGCTCTCCTTGCACCTCACATCCGACGCCCCCCCCCCCCCCCTCCCCCGGTCCGCTACCGCCCATGCGTTATGAAAAGTGCAGCGCGGCTAATAGAAATCGAAGGACCGC
Source organism: Pollicipes pollicipes (assembly GCF_011947565.3). Lineage (NCBI taxonomy): Eukaryota > Metazoa > Arthropoda > Thecostraca > Pollicipedomorpha > Pollicipedidae > Pollicipes > Pollicipes pollicipes. The sequence continues at coordinate 37,784,475 of NW_023597034.1, read as the reverse complement.
ATGACGCAACCACCCCTGACACGGCTACGGTGTCATCGGCAGATGCCAAAACCGCTGAGCAAGTGCTGTCGGTTGGAAGCGAGCGATGCAAGCGCAAATTCAAGCGGTTCATGTCGCTAGCGGAGAATTGTTGATGGCTGTAGAGTACGCCGACCTTCGTGGAGCTCACCCTCGGCTGGGCTAGGGAGGAATTGGTCCTCACCGTGACATGTGCAGTTATCGATGAATTGTTACACAGTGCCTAGGCCAGTGCAAAGCGCGTGAGAGCTTCATTGTTGATGTTCCCGGAAGGCAAGGATGCAGCATTTCTTCCAATCCTTTACGCGGGTATGTTCACAATTGCTGGTTCTTGCTACATAGAGACTTAAAGTGCAATTGAATAACAAGTGCGTTCACGGATCATCGATATACACGTCCGAGGCCATACGGCGCTAAACACACCCGACCGCTATAGTTGTCAAGAGTTGAGCGTACCTCTTGATAACCACGTACGGCGAAAAGTGGCGGTCATAGTTATGTCGTCGGCCACGTGACTAATTTCAGACGCGCAGCCACTTTGTGCTGCAGAGAAGGGTAGGGGTAGGGTGGCCGTGGGAGAACTCTTCAAAAGGCTTTGACGCACCATGAGATCTGATTGGAAAAAGACGAGCATTTCTTGTGAACGTGGGAACCGGCGCGAGAAGGAAGTGAAGGGATGAAACAGACCTTAGCCGAGTTCTCCACTATGTAGTTTCTGTGCGAAACTTGACACATTTGTTAACATGGCAATGCTTCAAGTACGGACATTGCGGTCAATTAGAAAACAGCCAGCTTTTTAGCCGGCTTTTGCCGCTCTTGCCGCTCTTGCCTTCTACAAGGTTTCCATGCAGGTCACTAAGCCCCTACTCCTCGAGGCCCTTGAGTTCTCGAGGGGTGCGAAGACTTTATACTCCCAATTATGACCGCTTATTTTGAGGACAATATGCATTCAGAGCCCAATAAAGCCTAAGACTTGCTTCAGTCAAAATCACAATGTCGAAATGCTTTGGAGGTACCGAGGCCTGCTAACCAGACGTCCGAAGGCCTCCAGCACGTTTTATTTTACAAAACCTGCATTTGGTGGGTTCTGAAGGCATAAAGACTCTCTTAAGATTCCTTTTAAAGACTCATTTTGCCACAAATCACTAGACGCCAAGAAGGGCATTTTCACCAATGACCCTGGGCGGCGTATGGGACCCTTATCGCAGGAGGTACCAATCCCTAAGAGCCCTTAGAACGTGCGCTTATACATCCGATGGCATTTTTACCGTAAAAGTAAAGGCACAAGCGGCTGTTTGACAGGACCCAGAAGTTCGAGGTGATCCTTCCTGCTTTTGGATATCCATGTAAAATGCTTGATAATGGGTCCCAAAAGTCCAAGAACCTCTCTGACAGGGCTCTAAAGGAGCTCAAGAAGCCCCTTTGATAGATTCCTCAGAGATCCAAGGAATTCGACCGATCCAATCTGATCCAAGGAATCCGACCGATCCAATCCGGTCCAAGGAATCCGACTGATCCAATCCGGTCCAAGGAATCCGACTGATCCAATCCGCTCCAAGGAATCCGACCGATCCAGTCCGATCCAAGGAATCCGACTGATCCAACCCGATCTAAGGAATTCATAAGGCAGGAGCCTTTAGAGGCGCACAACCAAGGACTCCCGCCTGCCAGGGCTCCTTGACCCAATTCGGCAGGCGGGTCCTAGAGATCCAAAGAACCTCTTTGGTCGGAGTGTTTCTTGGCATGGGTGTCGATTTCTCAGCATGATTGGGGGGGGCAAAGTCGTAGAGGTCACCGAAAAGGGACAGGTACGAAAAACTCCTGGGATATCATCTACTATGTCTGTTTATATATATATATATATATACATATATATACATATATATATATACATGTATATATATATATATACATATATACATCAACACTTATAACACATTTTGAAGGCTAAAATGTGCTTATCTACCGCGAGCACACATAGAAGCTGCAGTTTGCACCAGCTTTTACCTGTTCAGAGGTCAACCAGCCTCAAAATTATACAGCTGAAATGTACATCCCTGTCTAATCTTTGAATGATACACATTAATCTTGAAAGACTTTCGCAAGGACTGTTTTTAAAACGGCCTTTCTCGCGCTCCCGCCGTCTGGTGTTATCTGCAGTGGCCAACATTGCTCGGTTTGGTAGAAACTGCAGTCCCGCACATCGGTGTTCTTGCTCCTAAGATTGTAAGCGCATGCTCAAATTTTTTTACGTGATTTGTTTCACTAGGCGATTCTGGAAAAGGATTGACCCTCTCAGGCAACATGGCTTGCCCTAATTTCATGTCTTGCCTCATCTCGATTTACTCTTTTCAATAATTATGAGACCTTTGTCTTTTTCGGGCAGGGAGAAACTTGCTGTTAGTGTGCTTAATGTTCTTTTGTCTCTTTTGTCTCGATGATGTACGTTCTGGTGTTTTAACATTTTGAACAATGTGCCTATACGTTATGAATTGTTTTCTATCTAAAAATGCAGATTGCGGATTTATATGCTACAAATTTAACATACCTTGAATCCGAGATTGTAGCTCTATAGATCTCAATGTCTTTCATTCGGCATCACATTTGTGTGCTATGTGTGGTGCGAGAACCCGATTCAGTTTCAATTTGTTTTCAATGCCATTGACATCCTTGAAAATTTCGCTGCTGTCGCTTGAAGTTGGTACAAGCTGCCGGTCACCTCACACTGACTTTGAACCACCTTTCTCTTGACTCAGACACTTCGCACTTTGGATGTGAACTGAACGGTGAAGTAATTGATGGCGAATCTGTCACATGTCACGGTCATTGGGCATCCACCACAGAGATGTCGTTTAGCGAAAACAGATTTGGGCGCTTGTCGGAGAAAATAGCTAAGTTGCCCCTAGAACACACCACACCACATATTTTATGAGGATTTTACCTACCTTTCTCTTAAAGTTTGGGAGCAGGAGTCTCACCTAGTTGTATACGTGCTTTTCAGACACGTTTTCTCGCTCTAGTCCCATGTGAAATGTTGTCTCGCCGGGGATAACAATTATTATGTTGGACCTCGACGAACGAAACTAGGTTTCACTAACCGACATATATATATTCTACGTGATTTAAAATGCTGCTGGACGCGTGCAATTAAAAAAGTAATGTGTAAGTTAACGTGCGCGACTATTAACACGCGCCTGGGTGTTCAGAGATGTTCCAATGGCCACATGACTAATGAAATGGCAGGTTTTTGGCCTCGGTCTGACCTTAATAGCTGACCCAGTGTCAATAGAATTAGTAGGTCTTTCGAATTGACTAATTTTCTAAGAAACTGTCACAGAGATGTCTGTTTCGCCTAACATCTCGTTGTCACACCAGATTAAAGGTATCCCTAGAAGTTGTATTCGCTGACAGTCACGGTCTAACTTTGACCTGCTATATGCTCAGTGACCCTGCAAGATACGTATGTTTCATACCAAAAACATTGTTATTCAATTGCCTACAGGCATATAGAATCTGGCGCGGGTGCGCAGGGCCGTTCGGAAATAATTTCGCAAAACATTTCGGAGGTCAACTTGACCCTACACCCGAGCGCTTGTTGATGTTCCGATAACACGCGGTGGCGGAACCTCTCATCGGTCGCGCTTTGTCGCGGTAGTAAGAGATTGAAACATTCCTGACAACGCCAAATCGCCCAGGCAATAACCAAAACTAGGACCAAGATCAACAGGGCAGGTGAGTTGTGCAGTTCAACCATGCAGGATGTAGTAATGACAGAAAATGCTACAGTGCACATAGTTGGACGAGCTCCGTAAGCTGCTCTCAACTGACGCTGACATTGCAGTCTGCGCTTTCCTTGTTCCATTTGCCTGTGAACCATTGATAAGAAGCCTTCAAAATTAATCTGATTTGAGCTCTCACTTGTAATGTTCTGCTTCTGCTCAGGCTCCAAAGCTTGGGGGTCAAACTCACCGGTGGGGAGCAAAATTGACTGGCAGGGGGGGGGGGGGGGCAGTGACTCACTCAAAAGAATACGAATCGGCGCCCCTGCCGTTGGATGCGATGGATGTTTTTGGATGCACATGTTCCGCCGCTTTGTTTTCGTCTTGTGGCGCTGCAAAAGAAGGCAACTTGCTGCGGTCTGCACAATTGAAATATCACTGAATGACGCAAAAAACACTCCCACAAAATCACAAAAGTAGACAATTGTCAGCAGGAGATATCAATGATAAAGTTTAAAAAAGACGAGCAACATGCAGGTAAAACTGAACAAAAACTCAAGTATACACAGTACAATCCGCGGACCTTTAAGCGTGTGACTTATTCAGTTCAAGGTGGCATTAAAATGCACATGATATCGCATTATTCATTTTTTTGGCCGTTTACCTGTGAGGCAATAAATAAAACTATTGCCTGCTATCAAGTGACCCCCTTTGAAAAGACCTCCAAAGTTCATCGGTTCGATTTATCATTTATGAGCTATCCAGGGGCCCTTTGAGGGCTCTGAAGGCCCAAAGACCCTGTCTTCTTTCAGGGGCCCTCATCCGTCCTTGCCGCTGATTCAAACGGCAATGCAAAGCCAAGGGAATTTTACTAATATGAGCGTTGTCAACATGCGGGTGAAAAACGGCAGTGCCGGTCAGCTCAAGAGAAAATAGCTTTGTTTATTCTGATATTTGTTTCTGCGGTAGGACGTGTAGCCACAACAAAGCATATTAAATATGGTACGCTTCTTGTTGATGTATGTGGCATCTAAAAGACAGGGAAGACAAACGGTCATGAGTCGTTGCAAATAGCTTTTACAAAAGGTATGGTCTGGTTAAGTATTATCATCGTGCAAGGTTCATTTAGCTATACGTTGAGCTCATTTTCTACCGTGGTTTTATCATTTACAAGCTAAGAAAAGCTACAACAATGATGCGCCCACTCAGCAAGGTCCCGATAGCGGGACAGCCCGTTCTGCCCCCCCCCCCCCCCTGCCACTCTCACTAGTGCGACACGAATCCGAAACCGGGCTTCGCAGTGGTCAACTGTGTCGGCCAGCTACGGGCTAGCTCGGGACCGATAGCTTTATCGCAGGGGTCAGCTGTGTCGGCCAGCCATGGCTAGCTACGGCCGATAGCTGTATCCCAGCGGTCAGCTGTGTCGGCCAGCCACGGGCTACTCCGGCCGACTAGGCTTATCGCCCAGAGGGGCGGCATGGACAGTACAGGAAAGGCCACGACTTCCATCCAAAAGTGTCGAGTCATTCCGCGCTGTTACGACCGTTCGCCATTCGCTTGCGCTCAGCGGGCTTCGCGCTAGGGGGAGGCACACCGGTCAGCATCGGCATGTTCTCCCCAAGCCATGTGCGCGGGATCCGGGGCATCAGAGAAAAACCTGAAATAAGGGCGTAAGAAGGAGCACATAGTTTCACGATTACTTCACTACTCATCAAATCGAAACATGAAACGAAGAATCTGAGAACGATGTAGAAAAGGCGTCATGACTATCTTTAGATATCGTTTCCTAAAATGGTCCCCCCTTAAATATTTTTAATAGGGGAGGGGCCTTTCAAGGTGCTCCTTCCCTTCGTGCGAATATTGTGTGCGATTACTTATACCCACGGGGAACGTGTCATTCGTTCTGCAAGCGTTACTGTATTGCTGGTGAATACGAAAGTTCGTGATCACAAGAAAATGACCATTAACGTCTTACGTTAAAGGTGTGTCGTTACCTCATGTTGTCAACGAAGAAACCCCCCAGAAATTTCGGAAACATAAATAGCTGTGTTAATCTGCGCGTTTTTTTCGTTGCCGTACTGCGAACTTCTCACACGACGAATGCAAAATTGCAAGCACGCGTCATAGTTTCACGTGTAGCCGTCGGTGATACGGACCCTATTTCACAGTGGTAGCGACCTCCCAATGAACAGGAAGCTTAAAGTGAAGTCAGAAAGATAGATCGAGCGTCCTGTCGTGTTCCGGTTCCAGGTTGTTCGTCCCGCCGTATCCCAGTTCCAGGTCGTTCGTCCTGCCGTGTCCCGGTCCCGGATTGCTCGTCCTACCTTATCCCAGCTCCAGGTCATTCGTCCCGCCGTCCCAGCTCCAGGTCATTCGTCCCTCCGCGTCCCAGCTCCAGGTCGTCGTCCCGCCGTCCAGCTCCAGGTTTCGTCCCGCCGTGTCCCACTCCAGGTCGTCGTCCCCCGTGTTCCCAGCTCCAGGTTTTCGTCCCGCGTGTCCAGCTCCAGGTCATTCTTCCCGCCGTGTCCCAGCTCCAGGTTGTTCGTCCCGCCGTGTCCCAGCTCCAGGTCGTTCGTCCCGCCGTGTCCCAGCTCCAGGTCATTCTTCCTGCCGTGTCCCAGCTCCAGGTCGTTCGTCTCGCCGTGTTCCAGCTCCAGTCGCTCCTGTCATTTTGTTTCAGAGAGGAGTTCAGAAGAAGACGTCCGGCTGTGGTATTCGTAAGGCGATCTCCACCGTATCGAACGGTAAACTTTAGGACATGCAACTGTGCACATTATCGCTTTTAGACGACGCTGACGCCTTTGAGCACCCATCCGTGGTAAGTTGCGACTCCTATAAATGGCATCCACTACTTAATGAGCTTATTAGTACTTCCAGTGTTTGGTTGCCACGCGGATATCTATCCACAATGTAATGAACCAAACAACGGGAAAAAAACTGAGAACCGGACAACTTTCCTTTGGTATTCAACGAATTATTGTAGCAGAATCCCTATACACGTACATACGTGTAAATGTATCTCGTAATTCCGAAAGGAATAAGATTAAAATAAAACCCACATCCCTGCTTGTTTGCAGAGCCATTATTCTCCACCATCCTAAAACCTTGTGTGTTTGCCATCCAACATCACATCGAAACTATTAGGCATCTACTTATTAATTCGTGTTGCCTGTTCTCACAGCCATGACATTTCTACTGGACTAATCAGATGAAAATACAACCGATGTAGTTCTTCCTCTCCGCTCTCTCGCCCGTCAGTGTTAGCGTCATCTGATAACCACTCAGCACGGGCAATCCACTTATGATACACCGGGTAATGAAATGCGTTCCGCGAATGTGCTTCCATAGACCGGGACCCCAAGGATAATTATAGCTGTTCATTCACCATGCATGAGTTTGGCCCAGGTCCTGACAATTACGCCTGTCTGACGGTTGACAAGAAAGTTCCGACAGCATACGCGGGGATTTTCGTGTTTCTCTAAACGCTGCATCCAGCCGTTTCCCCCGCCTTTGATCATTTGAGGATGGTGGAAAGTGCACTACGGGACCGCCGAACAAGCCCTTTGTCCATAGAAACAGAAACAGCAGCAACAACCGGCAAGGGCACAAGTAACTGGTTGAAACGGGATGCCTTTGAACAGCTGTTGTTTGCGAGTTCCTTGAGAAACTCGTTACGATGCGTCTAGAGTTTTTGTAAGCCGGGATTAAACACAATAATTTTGCGTCGCTGAAAGGTCTCTGTCCGGCTGGACGTCGCCATCGATTTGATGACTCGATGGAGTGAAACCGTCACAAACAAGGCCGGACCGTTCTGGACAACGTGGTCGCTGCTGACCGTCCTAGACATGAGGGTCGTTGGTGACCGTCCTGGACATGATGGTCGCTGGTGACCGTCTTGGACATGATGGTCGCTAGGGACCGTTCTGGACATGATGGTCGTTGGTGGCCGTCCTGGACACGGGGGTCGCTGGGGACCGAGACGCCTTTGAACGTGCCATAACGCATTTTGCCGACAAAACTTAACAAACTGATATCTCTCTCGGGTTCATGCGTGCAACAAATGCGCAGTCAACTGCCGTATCTACGCATAAGGGGAATGCTTCATGTAAAGATGCGTATGCATCCTGACATGCATATAGCTATGCACGTTTGTGTATATATATATATATATATATATTTATATAGATTTATGTTTATATATTTATATGTGTCATGCATATGAAAGGCAGATGTGTGTAATGCTCATACTGGAATGAAACAGCCAATGCACAATGCATCCTCCGAGAGATAAATCTGGCCTCTTCTTGATGTACCCTCAAGAATAATGACATACGTCCGAATTGACAAACATTTCCCGATTTATATACATGTTTCACAAGTCGTTTGCAATTTAGAAAGTAAAGTATACCAGAAGAACCAATGCAAGAATAGCCCTTTCATGGCAACTTTTCATGGGTCTTCCTATTGCTAAATCGTGGAAGGTACATGAAAACTCCTCCGGTTCAAGGCCCACGACGAATTTCGTCCGAAATGCATGTGGCGTAGGCAGTTCTTTTCGTAGCTACTCAGCATCTTTTGTCACCCAGAACAAACACAGCCATATAATACAGTCATCCAATCTCGCAGTCACGGTAATAAAAGAGCAAAGGACATACGGCACGTGTCTTCCACAGCACATGCCAGCGATGGCTTTGGACCTCGACTTCGTGGAGACCGGAGCGAATGGGGCCGGCGGTGCGTCTGACAGCTCGGACACCACCCTGTCCGTCAGCGGCGGCCACCACCGCCTCCCAGTCCGCCGCGCGCAGCCAGCCCGTCGCCACCTGTCCGATCCTTGTCCTGCCGAGGGGCGCCGTCTCCGCCGGCCGACATGGATTTGATTGATCTGGCGCGCCGTGATCGCCGTGTTAGCAGGCCTCGCTCCCGCCTTGCCGCCGCCCCACCCGAGCCAGCATCGATCCCGGCGGCCGCGAATGACTCGACCGGCGCCAACAGCGCCGTTGTTTCAGGCGGGCTGCGGCGCGGCGAGCGCGGCGCGGCCGCCTCTCGGCACGTTGCCGGGAGCGCGGCCCCTCCCCCAGCGGGGAGAGCACGCGTCCGCACGCGGCGACCCGTACGGCGCCGCGCCGCTCCACACGCCGGCGGGCGCCGTGGGCCGGGGGTGCTCGGGCTGGGCGAGCGCGCGCGACGGGAGCTTGTTAGGGGAGGGGGCTTGGCGGCACTCCAGCCCGAGTGGTCTCCAAAGACCCCAGACACGAGCGGAGCACGCCACCACAGCCCGGCCACGCCCCTGTGATCCTAACGCGGCGCCGTGATGAATTGGCGGGGTGGCAGGCGCAGCTACCTTCACTATAGATGGAGGGACCTTTTGGTCGGCGTGAAAGGCCGACGGTAATCATGATGAGGACATCATTCGAGGCCATGAGACGCTCTCACCGGCAAGAGCGATCCGAGCTATTCTTAGCAGGCGCTTGCAGGTCGATTTCTGTTGAGAAATTGAAGCTGGGGAGGTCTCACAGGTTCCTGATGCCCGGCTCTGAAGTGTGCAGAGGGGCGCCGTAGGAAACCGGCGCGCTAGAGCTCTCCAGAGCGCTTTGAAGCGTAGGAGCGCTGACTCCTGGGGCAAAGGAGCGCTGACTCCTGATGCGGAGGGGTGCTGCTGCCTATTGCACTCAGCTCACGTTCCGGCAGGAATGTCTGTTAAAATTCGTTGAAAAATCCCTTCATCTGGTGTATGTAGAATAGAATTAGTCAGCCACCTCTCATACATATATATATATATATATATATATATATATATGCATTTGTATATATTTGTATATGCATAGTGCACATTCGTATATATATATATATATATATATATATATATATATGTGTGTGCGTGCAATATACGTTTTTAGTGTTACTTTGCAGGGGTTCCGACCAAGGATTCGTCATCATTCCCCATCTAAATGTCGGAATTTTGAACTAAGAACCCTATTGCGTGAATTGTTCCTGATGATTTCAAGCATTATCCCAAAAATGTCGTTTGCCGTACACCTCAAGCCTGCATATGATTACGATGGGATATTCGGATACGCTTATTTCCGTAGCTTGTGCACTGCCTTAGACGATTTCTGTGCTCGGACCAAAGACATCGGTATTTACTGGAATATCATTGTGTATGTCATTGGCCGGCATATCCTAAGATGCTAGAGATGAATCAATTTCTATGAGTTATCAGACACTGGCAGCCTGGCATGCTGCCTATTGCAAGAAAATTGCTACCAGATCTTCGGGCAAATGCACAGCCATATACAACAATATTGCATCTATGTCCGCAAAAATATGCAATCAAGCAAATAATGCTCCAGGTACCTTAGCTTCAAAGACATCCTATGCTTGTTGAAATGCCTTTATTTCGTAGCAATGACTTATTAAACATACTGTGGGCGAAGACGTTGCGATTACATTTTGTTTTTAGGCATCAATAAAGTTGGGTAGTGTTATGATAAAGTAGAATTTGCTTGAAAGGAGGATAAGTCGAAGGAGCATCGATTGCCCTTTCGGTGTTCAAAATTTCTAGAATATGGTCCATGTGTGTGTGTGGGCTCAAGCAAAATGATCCATACGTGTCACATGTGCGGCCAATCACTATGTATGACTTGATCCCAGGCTTAAGGGTAAAGCTATGCTACTATCCCCCGAATTAGAAATCCGAAAGAGGTCGCACGGTGTGCAGCAGTTGTAGCCGCCAGTCAGTTCGGGATGTAAATTATCCAGTTGTCAATGCAAATTACATGCTGGTCAAACGCACCGCAGGTCGTCGGGGCACATGCCTTCAGCTCTTTTCATGGCAATAGAGGATTGGAGTTGTTGAAAATCAGCTCTTGTCTCATTTTATTTGGAGTCCGAGTAGCCTTTGAGCTGATTTTCAAAACAATGCAATGGCTTCAATGATCAGGTTATTCCACGGAAACCTTGCCCAGGTTTTCCAACTTTTCGGTCGGCTTCTGGCACACAGTTTTTCATAGTTTCCATGATCATATCACGGCTAAGCTGTTGACATGGGTATGGCACTTGGTGGAATTAAACCTGATGCAGCTTCTAAAAGCGAGTGTTCATTTGTTTCCCGTAGAAGTAGGGCCCATCAAGAAGGTACATGGTAGGCTTAATGTAACATAAGGTGGGGAGAAACAGGTACATTGAAATGGTAAATTGTACAACTGCACTTCCATGTTTTGGGAAATGGCTCCATCCGCACGCATAGAAAGAATCATGATTAAGCACTCATTTTCTTCGACAACTTTTGCAAACTGTCTTCTGTCCCGACACTGAGAATTTACAAGATGACAGATGTCATGAGCAGTGGCTTAGCTCTATCAGAGATGAACTTCTTTTTGCTGAAATGAAGTGCATAAGACCGTGTTCCATTTCAAAAAGGAAATCTGCAGAACTCCTTGGAATACGCTCATACTCATGCAAGATATATTTGGAAAGTACGTTATGAATCCTCACTCCGTTAGTTATACGGAGCGCTGAGTGCAAGGCGAAAATATAAGAAATGTGCGGTATGTACAAACTAAGAGCAAACAGTTGCCTTTCGGTGTGAATGTCGCTCAGTGTAAAAACACTTTTCTCCAACGGAACATGATCCGCGATAATCTTGAGTCTCATCACTCCAGAAGTGTGCTTCATCGTCATTGAAAAAAGACGAACTGTACTGGGTTTTGGTAGTCCGTAGTCAAGCAGCACCTCCAAACAGCCATTCACCTCGTTGCGATGGTAGAAAAAAACTGAGCCCATGTCACCGCATAACTTTAAAGCTACGCCACAGCGACCAGCGTCACAGCGAAACTGCGGGACAGTTCGGCACGCAAAAGACGCAGGTCACCCACGATACAACGACCACGAGGGCGCCTAGCTTCCTTTCATCACAAAGCACTAAGGCGATATAAATTCACAACACAGACGTATGGAAGCTCTCATATCAACCCTTTTGACCGATACCGAAAGGACCAATTCGTCCTCACTGTAGCAGCGTTCAAGAAGATATCACTTGGTGCCATTTTGGTGAATGCGACAATAACAAAGCCACCAAGCTCTTGATTTTCGTTCGGCCACGCGTAGTGACGGAGGTATCGACTGGCTTTTCGTCCCATTAGGTCGGAGAATGCCAGCCAGCCCCTGTTGAACGATGTTTAATGCAACAGTACGCGTCAACTGGGGTGACGATTCTTAAGCCGGCACGCTCCAAGGGTGATGCACGCTTCAGTGTGGCTGCCGCGGCGGGTGCGTCGAGACAGCAATCGGCGCCAGTGTCAATGCGTTAGTCAGCGGCGGCTGAATCGACACCCACGCGGCCGGCAGGAGTCCGGGCCGAGCCGCTTCTCAGTGCGGTCACGCACCGACAGCGCCGCCCGGGGCGCGATACAGGCGGCTGGGGCGGCGCGGCGGCCCCAGGCGCCCCGGCGCCGCCGAGTCGTCGGCTGTCTCGCGACGAACGTGACGCTGCGATAGGTCGGCCGGCAAACGTGGCGCGACGACAGGCGCGACACAGCGCCGGGTCGATGGGAAACGCCCGTCCCGCGGGCCGCCGACACACACACACACACACACACACACACACACACACACACACACATATATATATATATACAGACAGACACACTCACACACACATCGTGTGGCAACGGACATGTCGGGACGGCCTTCGACAAAGACGTGTCGGCGCGCGCACGCGCTGTACCGTCACGCGCGCACACACGCGGATATCCGGTCTTCTGTACACATGAGCACGGAGCGCCTGGTAATGTCGTGTGAGCCTTGGCGGGGGGGGGGGGGGAGCCCAGTGCCCAGACGCGGGAGGTCGGCTGACGTGGGCGTGCCGGTGTGGGGAGGGCAGGGGCGAGCACGAGGCGCTCATTCGGCAGAGCAGGCGGCAGCCATGTGGAGCTCTGAACGCGTGCACGCCTATGGGCGATTTAACGGAAGGACAGGGAATGGTCGCACAGAATTGCGCGCGGCGCACCATGGTGGCAGCCAGTGGTGCAGGAACAGGTGAGGACAGTGAACCCTCCAACTTAAGAAGCTTAACAAGGGCTCGGACGTTGCATAGCACGCATTAATTCAGGAAGATTCCTGTCGCAGCGTTTTACGTGGTTCATCCTTATTTAATGGTTTCGACGTTCCTGTGGCAATTCCTTTACCGGCTGCCCGTGTTTTTTTTATCACGCTTCAATGTTTTTGCCAGAAAGGCTTCAGGAAAGGGCTTCAGTTTGTAAGCGCAAACTAGAAATTGGTAACAATAGTTCATGCAGGTGGGTAAAAGCACATGCTTTTCCGTGGCTAGAGGGACGTAGCTACGCATGCCAAGATGATTGAAACTTTCCGTTCACGTCGCACGCGGCCCTCGCTTTGTGATTGATATGGGATGCGGGCCTCTGTTGTGCGACAGGATATGCTGTGGTATGGCCTAATATATCACAATTAGAGAGCCACAAACGACGTTTATAACAACGTGCCACACGCGATATGCGAAGCTGCATCTTGAGACGTGCTATACATGCATTTTGCAATGTGCGTTAACTAACACCATTGCCCATTCATACTTAAGATGACTATGGTGTGGGGAGGGGATAGCGGTCAGGGGCCACCTCTGGACCTGTTGTCGGTTCTGGGTCCGGATCGCCGCCACACCACTGCGGCATCCCACATTGGGTCTGATAAAGGCATCCCGTCTCGAAATGGCCACATTGGATCCAATAAAGGCATCCCGTCTCGAAATGGCCCTAAAAGTCCGTGAGACGTAAAGACCCAATCATTGTTAACACGCGCTCGGATGGGGGTCAATTTGACTCTCTCAAAGGTTTTTCTTCAATAACTTCCGAACGGCGCGGTGTAACCACGCCAAAATGTGTGTAGGTGTGGGCAATAAAAAACCAATCCTTTGGTGGACAAAAATTAGATACACCTTGTGCGGTTGCTGACCTATGGCAGGTCAAAGCCAGGCCATGGCTGTCAGCGAAGGTAATACCTAGGGACTCGTTCCATCTGATGCGACAACAGAGTGTTGTACGAATCCATACATCTTGGAGATGGCTCCTTAGTTAATTAGACAACTGAATTTAGGATTAAGACGGGCTCCATTGATCGGTGTGAAAATGAGACCATAGTCCAAATTAAACCGTTCTATAGCTTGAGAACTTGCCTTAAGACGCTGTTTGTGAAGCTCATTATTCATTTCTTGATCACAGGGATGTCAGCAGGTATCTTATTTGGACTTCCTGGCTGTCAGAAGAGGTCACTGATCTTGAATCGCCCTAATCAGCCTGAAGAACCTGACCCTGGTCAATGATCAATCTTTTGCTGTTAGGAGCATACCTTCAAGCGCAATTTTTGACACTTATGTTAAGTACAAAGTCCGAACAGTCTCGTAGCTTATTGGTTACCGTGACCTTCTGAGGGTCACTGACCTAAAATGAACACCAGTCACCCTTTGCTTAGAGGAGGTGTCCAGCTTAAAGGTGGTTGCATCGGGAAGCCTAAGGGCACTTCGGACACTGATCTGGAGTTTGACCTTTTTTTTACCTTATTTGGACTAATGGAAAAGTGTCCTCAGAATTCGACACGAGTGAGCTCTCATATAGCTCTTATCTACCCCGTAAATTTAGTGCTTCTAGCTCTCTTAGCTTTTGATATATCAGGGGTCAAACTGACCCCCTTTCTACCCGAACGCTGCATTCAACCTGCCACCCGGGCGCGAGTTTAAGGAAATGTTCACATTTGAAGATATTGAAGTAAGCATCAGATGAAACAAGCTCACTTAGAACTATTGGTATACTTTTCAAGTGAAATGGGATGCTCTAGTACAGCACAATTCTCTTTTAGTAAATATGCTCCTTAATAGGT